>NW_028234170.1:0-600000 GCF_037954235.1 Aulostomus chinensis
TTTTCTCAGCGAGAGAAGGCCAAAATGAACACTTCATGCAGAACTCCTGTATTTTGATGAAAACTCACTGAAATCAAGCTGTAACTTCAAGTTTATGCATCTTTCTATGCTTTCAGGTTGAAACTTGACTGAAAACTCACTTTGAACAAAAGTTATGGCATTTTTGTATCACAGGTCACAAATAGTGTTTTCTCAGCGAGAGAAGGCCAAAATGAACACTTCATGCAGAACTCCTGTATTTTGATGAAAACTCACTGAAATCAAGTTGTAACTTCAAGTTTATGCATCTTTCTATGCTTTCAGGTTGAAACTTGACTGAAAACTCACTTTGAACAAAAGTTATGGCTGGTCTGTTTCGCAGGTCACAAATAGCGTTTTCTCAGCGAGAGAAGGCCAAAATGAACACTTCATGCAGAACTCCTGTATTTTGATGAAAACTCACTGAAATCAAGCTGTAACTTCAAGTTTATGCATCTTTCTATGCTTTCAGGTTGAAACTTGACTGAAAACTCACTTTGAAGAAAAGTTATGGCATTTTTGTATCACAGGTCACAAATAGTGTTTTCTCAGCGAGAGAAGGCCAAAATGAACACTTCATGCAGAACTCCTGTATTTTGATGAAAACTCACAGAAATCAAGTTGTAACTTCAAGTTTATGCATCTTTCTATGCTTTCAGGTTGAAACTTGACTGAAAACTCACTTTGAACAAAAGTTATGGCATTTTTGTATAACAGGTCACAAATCGTGTTTTCTCAGCGAGAGAAGGCCAAAATGAACACTTCATGCAGAACTACTGTATTTTGATGAAAACTCACTGAAATCAAGCTGTAACTTCAAGTTTATGCATCTTTCAATGCTTTCAGGTTGAAACTTGACTGAAAACTCACTTTGAACAAAAGTTATGGCATTTTTGTTTCACAGGTCACAAATAGCGTTTTCTCAGCGAGAGAAGGCCAAAATGAACACTTCATGCAGAACTCCTGTATTTTGATGAAAACTCACTGAAATCAAGCTGTAACTTCAACTTTATGCATCTTTCTATGCTTTCAGGTTGAAACTTGACTGAAAACTCACTTTGAACAAAAGTTATGGCATTTTTGTATCACAGGTCACAAATAGTGTTTTCTCAGCGAGAGAAGGCCAAAATGAACACTTCATGCAGAACTCCTGTATTTTGATGAAAACTCACTGAAATCAAGTTGTAACTTCAAGTTTATGCATCTTTCTATGCTTTCAGGTTGAAACTTGACTGAAAACTCACTTTGAACAAAAGTTATGGCATTTTTGTATCACAGGTCACAAATAGTGTTTTCTCAGCGAGAGAAGGCCAAAATGAACACTTCATGCAGAACTCCTGTATTTTGATGAAAACTCACTGAAATCAAGCTGTAACTTCAAGTATATGCATCTTTCTATGCTTTCAGGTTGAAACTTGACTGAAAACTCACTTTGAACAAAAGTTATGGCATTTTTCTTTCACAGGTCACAAATAGTGTTTTCTCAGCGAGAGAAGGCCAAAATGAACACTTCATGCAGAACTCCTGTATTTTGATGAAAACTGACTGAAATCAAGCTGTAACTTCAAGTTTATGCATCTTTCTATGCTTTCAGGTTGAAACTTGACTGAAAACTCACTTTGAACAAAAGTTATGGCTGTTCTGTGTCGCAGGTCACAAATAGCGTTTTCTCAGCGAGAGAAGGCCAAAATGAACACTTCATGCAGAACTCCTGTATTTTGATGAAAACTCACTGAAATCAAGCTGTAACTTCAAGTTTATGCATCTTTCTATGCTTTCAGGTTGAAACTTGACTGAAAACTCACTTTGAACAAAAGTTATGGCATTTTTGTATCACAGGTCACAAAAAGTGTTTTCTCAGCGAGAGAAGGCCAAAATGAACACTTCATGCAGAACTCCTGTATTTTGATGAAAACTCACTGAAATCAAGCTGTAACTTCAAGTTTATGCATCTTTCTATGCTTTCAGGTTGAAACTTGACTGAAAACTCACTTTGAACAAAAGTTATGGCATTTTTGTATCACAGGTCACAAATAGCGTTTTCTCAGCGAGAGAAGGCCAAAATGAACACTTCATGCAGAACTCCTGTATTTTGATGAAAACTCACTGAAATCAAGCTGTAACTTCAAGTTTATGCATCTTTCTATGCTTTCAGGTTGAAACTTGACTGAAAACTCACTTTGAACAAAAGTTATGGCATTTTTGTATCACAGGTCACAAATAGTGTTTTCTCAGCGAGAGAAGGCCAAAATGAACACTTCATGCAGAACTCCTGTATTTTGATGAAAACTCGCTGAAATCAAGCTGTAACTTCAAGTTTATGCGTCTTTCTATGCTTTCAGGTTGAAACTTGACTGAAAACTCACTTTGAACAAAAGTTATGGCATTTTTGTATCACAGGTCACAAATAGCGTTTTCTCAGCGAGAGAAGGCCAAAATGAACACTTCATGCAGAACTCCTGTATTTTGATGAAAACTCACTGAAATCAAGCTGTAACTTCAAGTTTATGCATCTTTCTATGCTTTCAGGTTGAAACTTGACTGTAAACTCACTTTGAACAAAAGTTATGGCATTTTTGTATCACAGGTCACAAATAGTGTTTTCACAGCGAGAGAAGGCCAAAATGAACACTTCATGCAGAACTCCTGTATTTTGATGAAAACTCACTGAAATCAAGCTGTAACTTCAAGTTTATGCATCTTTCTATGCTTTCAGGTTGAAACTTGACTGAAAACTCACTTTGAACAAAAGTTATGGCATTTTTGTATCACAGGTCACAAATAGTGTTTTCTCAGCGAGAGAAGGCCAAAATGAACACTTCATGCAGAACTCCTGTATTTTGATGAAAACTCACTGAAATCAAGTTGTAACTTCAAGTTTATGCATCTTTCTATGCTTTCAGGTTGAAACTTGACTGAAAACTCACTTTGAACAAAAGTTATGGCATTTTTGTATCACAGGTCACAAATCGTGTTTTCTCAGCGAGAGAAGGCCAAAATGAACACTTCATGCAGAACTACTGTATTTTGATGAAAACTCACTGAAATCAAGCTGTAACTTCAAGTTTATGCATCTTTCTATGCTTTCAGGTTGAAACTTGACTGAAAACTCACTTTGAACAAAAGTTATGGCATTTTTGTTTCACAGGTCACAAATAGCGTTTTCTCAGCGAGAGAAGGCCAAAATGAACACTTCATGCAGAACTCCTGTATTTTGATGAAAACTCACTGAAATCAAGCTGTAACTTCAACTTTATGCATCTTTCTATGCTTTCAGGTTGAAACTTGACTGAAAACTCACTTTGAACAAAAGTTATGGCATTTTTGTATCACAGGTCACAAATAGTGTTTTCTCAGCGAGAGAAGGCCAAAATGAACACTTCATGCAGAACTCCTGTATTTTGATGAAAACTCACTGAAATCAAGTTGTAACTTCAAGTTTATGCATCTTTCTATGCTTTCAGGTTGAAACTTGACTGAAAACTCACTTTGAACAAAAGTTATGGCATTTTTGTATCACAGGTCACAAATAGTGTTTTCTCAGCGAGAGAAGGCCAAAATGAACACTTCATGCAGAACTCCTGTATTTTGATGAAAACTCACTGAAATCAAGCTGTAACTTCAAGTTTATGCGTCTTTCTATGCTTTCAGGTTGAAACTTGACTGAAAACTCACTTTGAACAAAAGTTATGGCATTTTTGTATCACAGGTCACAAATAGCGTTTTCTCAGCGAGAGAAGGCCAAAATGAACACTTCATGCAGAACTCCTGTATTTTGATGAAAACTCACTGAAATCAAGCTGTAACTTCAAGTTTATGCATCTTTCTATGCTTTCAGGTTGAAACTTGACTGTAAACTCACTTTGAACAAAAGTTATGGCATTTTTGTATCACAGGTCACAAATAGTGTTTTCACAGCGAGAGAAGGCCAAAATGAACACTTCATGCAGAACTCCTGTATTTTGATGAAAACTCACTGAAATCAAGCTGTAACTTCAAGTTTATGCATCTTTCTATGCTTTCAGGTTGAAACTTGACTGAAAACTCACTTTGAAGAAAAGTTATGGCATTTTTGTGTCACAGGTCACAAATAGTGTTTTCTCAGCGAGAGAAGGCCAAAATGAACACTTCATGCAGAACTCCTGTATTTTGATGAAAACTCACTGAAATCAAGTTGTAACTTCAAGTTTATGCATCTTTCTATGCTTTCAGGTTGAAACTTGACTGAAAACTCACTTTGAACAAAAGTTATGGCATTTTTGTATCACAGGTCACAAATCGTGTTTTCTCAGCGAGAGAAGGCCAAAATGAACACTTCATGCAGAACTCCTGTATTTTGATGAAAACTCACTGAAATCAAGTTGTAACTTCAAGTTTATGCATCTTTCTATGCTTTCAGGTTGAAACTTGACTGAAAACTCACTTTGAACAAAAGTTATGGCATTTTTGTATCACAGGTCACAAATAGTGTTTTCTCAGCGAGAGAAGGCCAAAATGAACACTTCATGCAGAACTCCTGTATTTTGATGAAAACTCACTGAAATCAAGCTGTAACTTCAAGTTTATGCATCTTTCTATGCTTTCAGGTTGAAACTTGACTGAAAACTCACTTTGAACAAAAGTTATGGCATTTTTGTATCACAGGTCACAAATCGTGTTTTCTCAGCGAGAGAAGGCCAAAATGAACACTTCATGCAGAACTACTGTATTTTGATGAAAACTCACTGAAATCAAGCTGTAACTTCAAGTTTATGCATCTTTCTATGCTTTCAGGTTGAAACTTGACTGAAAACTCACTTTGAACAAAAGTTATGGCATTTTTGTTTCACAGGTCACAAATAGCGTTTTCTCAGCGAGAGAAGGCCAAAATGAACACTTCATGCAGAACTCCTGTATTTTGATGAAAACTCACTGAAATCAAGCTGTAACTTCAACTTTATGCATCTTTCTATGCTTTCAGGTTGAAACTTGACTGAAAACTCACTTTGAACAAAAGTTATGGCATTTTTGTATCACAGGTCACAAATAGTGTTTTCTCAGCGAGAGAAGGCCAAAATGAACACTTCATGCAGAACTCCTGTATTTTGATGAAAACTCACTGAAATCAAGTTGTAACTTCAAGTTTATGCATCTTTCTATGCTTTCAGGTTGAAACTTGACTGAAAACTCACTTTGAACAAAAGTTATGGCATTTTTGTATCACAGGTCACAAATAGTGTTTTCTCAGCGAGAGAAGGCCAAAATGAACACTTCATGCAGAACTCCTGTATTTTGATGAAAACTCACTGAAATCAAGCTGTAACTTCAAGTTTATGCGTCTTTCTATGCTTTCAGGTTGAAACTTGACTGAAAACTCACTTTGAACAAAAGTTATGGCATTTTTGTATCACAGGTCACAAATAGCGTTTTCTCAGCGAGAGAAGGCCAAAATGAACACTTCATGCAGAACTCCTGTATTTTGATGAAAACTCACTGAAATCAAGCTGTAACTTCAAGTTTATGCATCTTTCTATGCTTTCAGGTTGAAACTTGACTGTAAACTCACTTTGAACAAAAGTTATGGCATTTTTGTATCACAGGTCACAAATAGTGTTTTCACAGCGAGAGAAGGCCAAAATGAACACTTCATGCAGAACTCCTGTATTTTGATGAAAACTCACTGAAATCAAGCTGTAACTTCAAGTTTATGCATCTTTCTATGCTTTCAGGTTGAAACTTGACTGAAAACTCACTTTGAAGAAAAGTTATGGCATTTTTGTGTCACAGGTCACAAATAGTGTTTTCTCAGCGAGAGAAGGCCAAAATGAACACTTCATGCAGAACTCCTGTATTTTGATGAAAACTCACTGAAATCAAGTTGTAACTTCAAGTTTATGCATCTTTCTATGCTTTCAGGTTGAAACTTGACTGAAAACTCACTTTGAACAAAAGTTATGGCATTTTTGTATCACAGGTCACAAATCGTGTTTTCTCAGCGAGAGAAGGCCAAAATGAACACTTCATGCAGAACTCCTGTATTTTGATGAAAACTCACTGAAATCAAGTTGTAACTTCAAGTTTATGCATCTTTCTATGCTTTCAGGTTGAAACTTGACTGAAAACTCACTTTGAACAAAAGTTATGGCATTTTTGTATCACAGGTCACAAATAGTGTTTTCTCAGCGAGAGAAGGCCAAAATGAACACTTCATGCAGAACTCCTGTATTTTGATGAAAACTCACTGAAATCAAGCTGTAACTTCAAGTTTATGCATCTTTCTATGCTTTCAGGTTGAAACTTGACTGAAAACTCACTTTGAACAAAAGTTATGGCATTTTTGTATCACAGGTCACAAATAGCGTTTTCTCAGCGAGAGAAGGCCAAAATGAACACTTCATGCAGAACTCCTGTATTTTGATGAAAACTCACTGAAATCAAGCTGTAACTTCAAGTTTATGCATCTTTCTATGCTTTCAGGTTGAAACTTGACTTAAAACTCACTTTGAACAAAAGTTATGGAAATTTAGTTTCACAGGTCACAAATAGTGTTTTCTCAGGGAGAGAAGGCCAAAATGAACACTTCATGCAGAACTCCTGTATTTTGATGAAAACTGACTGAAATCAAGCTGTAACTTCAAGTTTATGCATCTTTCTATGCTTTCAGGTTGAAACTTGACTGAAAACTCACTTTGAACAAAAGTTATGGCATTTTTGTATCACAGGTCACAAATAGTGTTTTCTCAGCGAGAGAAGGCCAAAATGAACACTTCATGCAGAACTCCTGTATTTTGATGAAAACTGACTGAAATCAAGCTGTAACTTCAAGTTTATGCATCTTTCTATGCTTTCAGGTTGAAACTTGACTGAAAACTCACTTTGAACAAAAGTTATGGCATTTTTGTATCACAGGTCACAAATAGCGTTTTCTCAGCGAGAGAAGGCCAAAATGAACACTTCATGCAGAACTCCTGTATTTTGATGAAAACTGACTGAAATCAAGCTGTAACTTCAAGTTTATGCATCTTTCTATGCTTTCAGGTTGAAACTTGACTGAAAACTCCGTTTAAACAAAAGTTATGGCTGTTCTGTGTCGCAGGTCACAAATAGCGTTTTCTCAGCGAGAGAAGGCCAAAATGAACACTTCATGCAGAACTCCTGTATTTTGATGAAAACTCACTGAAATCAAGCTGTAACTTCAGGTTTATGCATCTTTCTATGCTTTCAGGTTGAAACTTGACTTAAAACTCACTTTGAACAAAAGTTATGGCATTTTTGTATCACAGGTCACAAATAGCGTTTTCTCAGCGAGAGAAGGCCAAAATGAACACTTCATGCAGAACTCCTGTATTTTGATGAAAACTCACTGAAATCAAGCTGTAACTTCAAGTTTATGCATCTTTCTATGCTTTCAGGTTGAAACATGACTGAAAACTCACTTTGAACAAAAGTTATGGCATTTTTGTATCACAGGTCACAAATAGTGTTTTCTCAGCGAGAGAAGGCCAAAATGAACACTTCATGCAGAACTCCTGTATTTTGATGAAAACTCACTGAAATCAAGCTGTAACTTCAAGTTTATGCATCTTTCTATGCTTTCAGGTTGAAACTTGACTGAAAACTCACTTTGAACAAAAGTTATGGCATTTTTGTATCACAGGTCACAAATAGCGTTTTCTCAGCGAGAGAAGGCCAAAATGAACACTTCATGCAGAACTCCTGTATTTTGATGAAAACTCACTGAAATCAAGCTGTAACTTCAAGTTTATGCATCTTTCTATGCTTTCAGGTTGAAACTTGACTGAAAACTCACTTTGAACAAAAGTTATGGCATTTTTGTATCACAGGTCACAAATAGTGTTTTCTCAGCGAGAGAAGGCCAAAATGAACACTTCATGCAGAACTCCTGTATTTTGATGAAAACTGACTGAAATCAAGCTGTAACTTCAAGTTTATGCATCTTTCTATGCTTTCAGGTTGAAACATGACTGAAAACTCACTTTGAACAAAAGTTATGGCATTTTTGTATCACAGGTCACAAATAGTGTTTTCTCAGCGAGAGAAGGCCAAAATGAACACTTCATGCAGAACTCCTGTATTTTGATGAAAACTCACTGAAATCAAGCTGTAACTTCAAGTTTATGCATCTTTCTATGCTTTCAGGTTGAAACTTGACTGAAAACTCACTTTGAACAAAAGTTATGGCATTTTTGTATCACAGGTCACAAATAGTGTTTTCTCAGCGAGAGAAGGCCAAAATGAACACTTCATGCAGAACTCCTGTATTTTGATGAAAACTCACTGAAATCAAGCTGTAACTTCAAGTTTATGCATCTTTCTATGCTTTCAGGTTGAAACTTGACTGAAAACTCACTTTGAACAAAAGTTATGGCATTTTTGTATCACAGGTCACAAATAGCGTTTTCTCAGCGAGAGAAGGCCAAAATGAACACTTCATGCAGAACTCCTGTATTTTGATGAAAACTCACTGAAATCAAGCTGTAACTTTAAGTTTATGCATCTTTCTATGCTTTAGGTTGAAACTTGACTGAAAACTCACTTTGAACAAAAGTTATGGCATTTTTGTATCACAGGTCACAAATAATGTTTTCTCAGCGAGAGAAGGCCAAAATGAACACTTCATGCAGAACTCCTGTATTTTGATGAAAACTCACTGAAATCAAGTTGTAACTTCAAGTTTATGCATCTTTCTATGCTTTCAGGTTGAAACTTGACTGAAAACTCACTTTGAACAAAAGTTATGGCATTTTTGTATCACAGGTCACAAATAGTGTTTTCTAAGCGAGAGAAGGCCAAAATGAACACTTCATGCAGAACTCCTGTATTTTGATGAAAACTCACTGAAATCAAGTTGTAACTTCAAGTTTATGCATCTTTCTATGCTTTCAGGTTGAAACTTGACTGAAAACTCACTTTGAACAAAAGTTATGGAATTTTTGTATCACAGGTCACAAATAGTGTTTTCTCAGCGAGAGAAGGCCAAAATGAACACTTCATGCAGAACTCCTGTATTTTGATTAAAACTGACTGAAATCAAGCTGTAACTTCAAGTTTATGCATCTTTCTATGCTTTCAGGTTGAAACATGACTGAAAACTCACTTTGAACAAAAGTTATGGCATTTTTGTATCACAGGTCACAAATAGTGTTTTCTCAGCGAGAGAAGGCCAAAATGAACACTTCATGCAGAACTCCTGTATTTTGATGAAAACTGACTGAAATCAAGCTGTAACTTCAAGTTTATGCATCTTTCTATGCTTTCAGGTTGAAACTTGACTGAAAACTCACTTTGAACAAAAGTTATGGCTGTTCTGTGTCGCAGGTCACAAATAGCGTTTTCTCAGCGAGAGAAGGCCAAAATGAACACTTCATGCAGAACTCCTGTATTTTGATGAAAACTCACTGAAATCAAGCTGTAACTTCAAGTTTATGCATCTTTCTATGCTTTCAGGTTGAAACTTGACTGAAAACTCACTTTGAACAAAAGTTATGGCATTTTTGTATCACAGGTCACAAATAGTGTTTTCTCAGCGAGAGAAGGCCAAAATGAACACTTCATGCAGAACTCCTGTATTTTGATGAAAACTGACTGAAATCAAGCTGTAACTTCAAGTTTATGCATCTTTCTATGCTTTCAGGTTGAAACATGACTGAAAACTCACTTTGAACAAAAGTTATGGCATTTTTGTATCACAGGTCACAAATAGTGTTTTCTCAGCGAGAGAAGGCCAAAATGAACACTTCATGCAGAACTCCTGTATTTTGATGAAAACTGACTGAAATCAAGCTGTAACTTCAAGTTTATGCATCTTTCTATGCTTTCAGGTTGAAACTTGACTGAAAACTCACTTTGAACAAAAGTTATGGCATTTTTGTATCACAGGTCACAAATAGCGTTTTCTCAGCGAGAGAAGGCCAAAATGAACACTTCATGCAGAACTCCTGTATTTTGATGAAAACTCACTGAAATCAAGCTGTAACTTCAAGTTTATGCATCTTTCTATGCTTTCAGGTTGAAACTTGACTGAAAACTCACTTTGAACAAAAGTTATGGCATTTTTGTATCACAGGTCACAAATAGTGTTTTCTCAGCGAGAGAAGGCCAAAATGAACACTTCACACAGAACTCCTGTATTTTGATGAAAACTCACTGAAATCAAGCTGTAACTTCAAGTT
Organism: Aulostomus chinensis; assembly: GCF_037954235.1. Lineage (NCBI taxonomy): Eukaryota > Metazoa > Chordata > Actinopteri > Syngnathiformes > Aulostomidae > Aulostomus > Aulostomus chinensis. The sequence goes on from NW_028234170.1 coordinate 10,191, forward strand.
TATGCATCTTTCTATGCTTTCAGGTTGAAACTTGACTGAAAACTCACTTTGAACAAAAGTTATGGCATTTTTGTGTCACAGGTCACAAATAGCGTTTTCTCAGCGAGAGAAGGCCAAAATGAACACTTCATGCAGAACTCCTGTATTTTGATGAAAACTCACTGAAATCAAGCTGTAACTTCAAGTTTATGCATCTTTCTATGCTTTCAGGTTGAAACTTGACTGAAAACTCACTTTGAACAAAAGTTATGGCATTTTTGTATCACAGGTCACAAATAGCGTTTTCTCAGCGAGAGAAGGCCAAAATGAACACTTCATGCAGAACTCCTGTATATTGATGAAAACTCACTGAAATCAAGCTGTAACTTTAAGTTTATGCATCTTTCTATGCTTTTAGGTTGAAACTTGACTGAAAACTCACTTTGAACAAAAGTTATGGCATTTTTGTATCACAGGTCACAAATAGTGTTTTCTCAGCGAGAGAAGGCCAAAATGAACACTTCATGCAGAACTCCTGTATTTTGATGAAAACTCACTGAAATCAAGTTGTAACTTCAAGTTTATGCATCTTTCTATGCTTTCAGGTTGAAACTTGACTGAAAACTCACTTTGAACAAAAGTTATGGCATTTTTGTATCACAGGTCACAAATAGTGTTTTCTCAGCGAGAGAAGGCCAAAATGAACACTTCATGCAGAACTCCTGTATTTTGATGAAAACTCACTGAAATCAAGCTGTAACTTCAAGTTTATGCATCTTTCTATGCTTTCAGGTTGAAACTTGACTGAAAACTCACTTTGAACAAAAGTTATGGCATTTTTGTTTCACAGGTCACAAATAGTGTTTTCTCAGCGAGAGAAGGCCAAAATGAACACTTCATGCAGAACTCCTGTATTTTGATGAAAACTGACTGAAATCAAGCTGTAACTTCAAGTTTATGCATCTTTCTATGCTTTCAGGTTGAAACATGACTGAAAACTCACTTTGAACAAAAGTTATGGCATTTTTGTATCACAGGTCACAAATAGCGTTTTCTCAGCGAGAGAAGGCCAAAATGAACACTTCATGCAGAACTCCTGTATTTTGATGAAAACTCACTGAAATCAAGCTGTAACTTCAAGTTTATGCATCTTTCTATGCTTTCAGGTTGAAACTTGACTGAAAACTCACTTTGAACAAAAGTTATGGCATTTTTGTATCACAGGTCACAAATAGTGTTTTCTCAGCGAGAGAAGGCCAAAATGAACACTTCATGCAGAACTCCTGTATTTTGATGAAAACTCACTGAAATCAAGCTGTAACTTCAAGTTTATGCATCTTTCTATGCTTTCAGGTTGAAACTTGACTGAAAACTCACTTTGAACAAAAGTTATGGCATTTTTGTATCACAGGTCACAAATAGCGTTTTCTCAGCGAGAGAAGGCCAAAATGAACACTTCATGCAGAACTCCTGTATTTTGATGAAAACTCACTGAAATCAAGTTGTAACTTCAAGTTTATGCATCTTTCTATGCTTTCAGGTTGAAACTTGACTGAAAACTCACTTTGAACAAAAGTTATGGCTGTTCTGTGTCGCAGGTCACAAATAGCGTTTTCTCAGCGAGAGAAGGCCAAAATGAACACTTCATGCAGAACTCCTGTATTTTGATGAAAACTCACTGAAATCAAGCTGTAACTTCAAGTTTATGCATCTTTCTATGCTTTCAGGTTGAAACTTGACTGAAAACTCACTTTGAACAAAAGTTATGGCATTTTTGTTTCACAGGTCACAAATAGTGTTTTCTCAGCGAGAGAAGGCCAAAATAAACACTTCATGCAGAACTCCTGTATTTTGATGAAAACTCACTGAAATCAAGCTGTAACTTCAAGTTTATGCATCTTTCTATGCTTTCAGGTTGAAACTTGACTGAAAACTCACTTTGAACAAAAGTTATGGCATTTTTGTATCACAGGTCACAAATAGCGTTTTCTCAGCGAGAGAAGGCCAAAATGAACACTTCATGCAGAACTCCTGTATTTTGATGAAAACTCACTGAAATCAAGCTGTAACTTCAAGTTTATGCATCTTTCTATGCTTTCAGGTTGAAACTTGACTGAAAACTCACTTTGAACAAAAGTTATGGCATTTTTGTATCACAGGTCACAAATAGCGTTTTCTCAGCGAGAGAAGGCCAAAATGAACACTTCATGCAGAACTCCTGTATTTTGATGAAAACTCACTGAAATCAAGCTGTAACTTCAAGTTTATGCATCTTTCTATGCTTTCAGGTTGAAACTTGACTGAAAACTCACTTTGAACAAAAGTTATGGCATTTTTGTATCACAGGTCACAAATAGTGTTTTCTCAGCGAGAGAAGGCCAAAATGAACACTTCACACAGAACTCCTGTATTTTGATGAAAACTCACTGAAATCAAGCTGTAACTTCAAGTTTATGCATCTTTCTATGCTTTCAGGTTGAAACTTGACTGAAAACTCACTTTGAACAAAAGTTATGGCATTTTTGTGTCACAGGTCACAAATAGCGTTTTCTCAGCGAGAGAAGGCCAAAATGAACACTTCATGCAGAACTCCTGTATTTTGATGAAAACTCACTGAAATCAAGCTGTAACTTCAAGTTTATGCATCTTTCTATGCTTTCAGGTTGAAACTTGACTGAAAACTCACTTTGAACAAAAGTTATGGCATTTTTGTATCACAGGTCACAAATAGCGTTTTCTCAGCGAGAGAAGGCCAAAATGAACACTTCATGCAGAACTCCTGTATATTGATGAAAACTCACTGAAATCAAGCTGTAACTTTAAGTTTATGCATCTTTCTATGCTTTCAGGTTGAAACTTGACTGAAAACTCACTTTGAACAAAAGTTATGGCATTTTTGTATCACAGGTCACAAATAGTGTTTTCTCAGCGAGAGAAGGCCAAAATGAACACTTCATGCAGAACTCCTGTATTTTGATGAAAACTCACTGAAATCAAGTTGTAACTTCAAGTTTATGCATCTTTCTATGCTTTCAGGTTGAAACTTGACTGAAAACTCACTTTGAACAAAAGTTATGGCATTTTTGTATCACAGGTCACAAATAGTGTTTTCTCAGCGAGAGAAGGCCAAAATGAACACTTCATGCAGAACTCCTGTATTTTGATGAAAACTCACTGAAATCAAGCTGTAACTTCAAGTTTATGCATCTTTCTATGCTTTCAGGTTGAAACTTGACTGAAAACTCACTTTGAACAAAAGTTATGGCATTTTTGTTTCACAGGTCACAAATAGTGTTTTCTCAGCGAGAGAAGGCCAAAATGAACACTTCATGCAGAACTCCTGTATTTTGATGAAAACTGACTGAAATCAAGCTGTAACTTCAAGTTTATGCATCTTTCTATGCTTTCAGGTTGAAACATGACTGAAAACTCACTTTGAACAAAAGTTATGGCATTTTTGTATCACAGGTCACAAATAGTGTTTTCTCAGCGAGAGAAGGCCAAAATGAACACTTCATGCAGAACTCCTGTATTTTGATGAAAACTCACTGAAATCAAGCTGTAACTTCAAGTTTATGCATCTTTCTATGCTTTCAGGTTGAAACTTGACTGAAAACTCACTTTGAACAAAAGTTATGGCTGTTCTGTGTCGCAGGTCACAAATAGCGTTTTCTCAGCGAGAGAAGGCCAAAATGAACACTTCATGCAGAACTCCTGTATTTTGATGAAAACTCACTGAAATCAAGCTGTAACTTCAAGTTTATGCATCTTTCTATGCTTTCAGGTTGAAACTTGACTGAAAACTCACTTTGAACAAAAGTTATGGCATTTTTGTTTCACAGGTCACAAATAGTGTTTTCTCAGCGAGAGAAGGCCAAAATGAACACTTCATGCAGAACTCCTGTATTTTGATGAAAACTCACTGAAATCAAGCTGTAACTTCAAGTTTATGCATCTTTCTATGCTTTCAGGTTGAAACTTGACTGAAAACTCACTTTGAACAAAAGTTATGGCATTTTTGTATCACAGGTCACAAATAGTGTTTTCTCAGCGAGAGAAGGCCAAAATGAACACTTCATGCAGAACTCCTGTATTTTGATGAAAACTCACTGAAATCAAGCTGTAACTTCAAGTTTATGCATCTTTCTATGCTTTCAGGTTGAAACTTGACTGAAAACTCACTTTGAACAAAAGTTATGGCATTTTTGTATCACAGGTCACAAATAGCGTTTTCTCAGCGAGAGAAGGCCAAAATGAACACTTCATGCAGAACTCCTGTATTTTGATGAAAACTCACTGAAATCAAGCTGTAACTTCAAGTTTATGCATCTTTCTATGCTTTCAGGTTGAAACTTGACTGAAAACTCACTTTGAACAAAAGTTATGGCATTTTTGTATCACAGGTCACAAATAGTGTTTTCTCAGCGAGAGAAGGCCAAAATGAACACTTCATGCAGAACTCCTGTATTTTGATGAAAACTCATTGAAATCAAGCTGTAACTTCAAGTTTATGCATCTTTCTATGCTTTCAGGTTGAAACTTGACTGAAAACTCACTTTGAACAAAAGTTATGGCATTTTTGTTTCACAGGTCACAAATAGTGTTTTCTCAGCGAGAGAAGGCCAAAATGAACACTTCATGCAGAACTCCTGTATTTTGATGAAAACTCACTGAAATCAAGCTGTAACTTCAAGTTTATGCATCTTTCTATGCTTTCAGGTTGAAACTTGACTGAAAACTCACTTTGAACAAAAGTTATGGCATTTTTGTATCACAGGTCACAAATAGCGTTTTCTCAGCGAGAGAAGGCCAAAATGAACACTTCATGCAGAACTCCTGTATTTTGATGAAAACTCACTGAAATCAAGTTGTAACTTCAAGTTTATGCATCTTTCTATGCTTTCAGGTTGAAACTTGACTGAAAACTCACTTTGAACAAAAGTTATGGCTGTTCTGTGTCGCAGGTTACAAATAGCGTTTTCTCAGCGAGAGAAGGCCAAAATGAACACTTCATGCAGAACTCCTGTATTTTGATGAAAACTCACTGAAATCAAGCTGTAACTTCAAGTTTATGCATCTTTCTATGCTTTCAGGTTGAAACTTGACTGAAAACTCACTTTGAACAAAAATTATGGCATTTTTGTTTCACAGGTCACAAATAGTGTTTTCTCAGCGAGAGAAGGCCAAAATAAACACTTAATGCAGAACTCCTGTATTTTGATGAAAACTCACTGAAATCAAGCTGTAACTTCAAGTTTATGCATCTTTCTATGCTTTCAGGTTGAAACTTGACTGAAAACTCACTTGAACAAAAGTTATGGCATTTTTGTATCACAGGTCACAAATAGTGTTTTTTCAGCGAGAGAAGGCCAAAATGAACACTTCATGCAGAACTCCTGTATTTTGATGAAAACTCACTGAAATCAAGCTGTAACTTCAAGTTTATGCATCTTTCTATGCTTTCAGGTTGAAACTTGACTGAAAACTCACTTTGAACAAAAGTTATGGCATTTTTGTATCACAGGTCACAAATAGTGTTTTCTCAGCGAGAGAAGGCCAAAATGAACACTTCATGCAGAACTCCTGTATTTTGATGAAAACTCACTGAAATCAAGCTGTAACTTCAAGTTTATGCATCTTTCTATGCTTTCAGGTTGAAACTTGACTGAAAACTCACTTTGAACAAAAGTTATGGCATTTTTGTATCACAGGTCACAAATAGCGTTTTCTCAGCGAGAGAAGGCCAAAATGAACACTTCATGCAGAACTCCTGTATTTTGATGAAAACTCACTGAAATCAAGCTGTAACTTTAAGTTTATGCATCTTTCTATGCTTTCAGGTTGAAACTTGACTGAAAACTCACTTTGAAAAAAAGTTATGGCATTTTTGTATCACAGGTCACAAGTAGTGTTTTCTCAGCGAGAGAAGGCCAAAATGAACACTTCATGCAGAACTCCTGTATTTTGATGAAAACTCACTGAAATCAAGTTGTAACTTCAAGTTTATGCATCTTTCTATGCTTTCAGGTTGAAACTTGACTGAAAACTCACTTTGAACAAAAGTTATGGCATTTTTGTATCACAGGTCACAAATAGTGTTTTCTCAGCGAGAGAAGGCCAAAATGAACACTTCATGCAGAACTACTGTATTTTGATGAAAACTCACTGAAATCAAGCTGTAACTTCAAGTTTATGCATCTTTCTATGCTTTCAGGTTGAAACTTGACTGAAAACTCACTTTGAACAAAAGTTATGGCATTTTTGTATCACAGGTCACAAATAGTGTTTTCTCAGCGAGAGAAGGCCAAAATGAACACTTCATGCAGAACTCCTGTATTTTGATGAAAACTCACTGAAATCAAGCTGTAACTTCAAGTTTATGCATCTTTCTATGCTTTCAGGTTGAAACTTCACTGAAAACTCACTTTGAACAAAAGTTATGGCATTTTTGTATCACAGGTCACGAATAGCGTTTTCTCAGCGAGAGAAGGCCAAAATGAACACTTCATGCAGAACTCCTGTATTTTGATGAAAACTCACTGAAATCAAGCTGTAACTTCAAGTATATGCATCTTTCTATGCTTTCAGGTAGAAACTTGACTGAAAACTCACTTTGAACAAAAGTTATGGAAATTTAGTTTCACAGGTCACAAATAGTGTTTTCTCAGCGAGAGAAGGCCAAAATGAACACTTCATGCAGAACTCCTGTATTTTGATGAAAACTGACTGAAATCAAGCTGTAACTTCAAGTTTATGCATCTTTCTATGCTTTCAGGTTGAAACTTGACTGAAAACTCACTTTGAACAAAAGTTATGGCTGTTCTGTGTCGCAGGTCACAAATAGCGTTTTCTCAGCAAGAGAAGGCCAAAATGAACACTTCATGCAGAACTCCTGTATTTTGATGAAAACTCACTGAAATCAAGCTGTAACTTCAAGTTTATGCATCTATCTATGCTTTCAGGTTGAAACTTGACTGAAAACTCACTTTGAACAAAAGTTATGGCATTTTTGTATCACAGGTCACAAATAGTGTTTTCTCAGCGAGAGAAGGCCAAAATGAACACTTCATGCAGAACTCCTGTATTTTGATGAAAACTCACTGAAATCAAGCTGTAACTTCAAGTTTATGCATCTTTCTATGCTTTCAGGTTGAAACTTGACTGAAAACTCACTTTGAACAAAAGTTATGGCATTTTTGTATCACAGGTCACAAATAGCGTTTTCTCAGCGAGAGAAGGCCAAAATGAACACTTCATGCAGAACTCCTGTATTTTGATGAAAACTCACTGAAATCAAGCTGTAACTTCAAGTTTATGCATCTTTCTATGCTTTCAGGTTGAAACTTGACTGAAAACTCACTTTGAACAAAAGTTATGGCATTTTTGTATCACAGGTCACAAATAGTGTTTTCTCAGCGAGAGAAGGCCAAAATGAACACTTCATGCAGAACTCCTGTATTTTGATGAAAACTCACTGAAATCAAGCTGTAACTTCAAGTTTATGCATCTTTCTATGCTTTCAGGTTGAAACTTGACTGAAAACTCACTTTGAACAAAAGTTATGGCATTTTTGTATCACCTGTCACAAATAGCGTTTTCTCAGCGAGAGAAGGACAAAATGAACACTTCATGCAGAACTCCTGTATTTTGATGAAAACTCACTGAAATCAAGCTGTAACTTCAAGTATATGCATCTTTCTATGCTTTCAGGTTGAAACTTGACTGAAAACTCACTTTGAACAAAAGTTATGGCATTTTTCTTTCACAGGTCACAAATAGTGTTTTCTCAGCGAGAGAAGGCCAAAATGAACACTTCATGCAGAACTCCTGTATTTTGATGAAAACTGACTGAAATCAAGCTGTAACTTCAAGTTTATGCATCTTTCTATGCTTTCAGGTTGAAACTTGACTGAAAACTCACTTTGAACAAAAGTTATGGCTGTTCTTTGTCGCAGGTCACAAATAGCGTTTTCTCAGCGAGAGAAGGCCAAAATGAACACTTCATGCAGAACTCCTGTATTTTGATGAAAACTCACTGAAATCAAGCTGTAACTTCAAGTTTATGCATCTTTCTATGCTTTCAGGTTGAAACTTGACTGAAAACTCACTTGAACAAAAGTTATGGCATTTTTGTATCACAGGTCACAAATAGTGTTTTCTCAGCGAGAGAAGGCCAAAATGAACACTTCATGCAGAACTCCTGTATTTTGATGAAAACTCACTGAAATCAAGCTGTAACTTCAAGTTTATGCATCTTTCTATGCTTTCAGGTTGAAACTTGACTGAAAACTCACTTTGAACAAAAGTTATGGCATTTTTGTATCACAGGTCACAAATAGCGTTTTCTCAGCGAGAGAAGGCCAAAATGAACACTTCATGCAGAACTCCTGTATTTTGATGAAAACTCACTGAAATCAAGCTGTAACTTCAAGTTTATGCATCTTTCTATGCTTTCAGGTTGAAACTTGACTGAAAACTCACTTTGAACAAAAGTTATGGCATTTTTGTATCACAGGTCACAAATAGTGTTTTCTCAGCGAGAGAAGGCCAAAATGAACACTTCATGCAGAACTCCTGTATTTTGATGAAAACTCACTGAAATCAAGCTGTAACTTCAAGTTTATGCATCCTTCCATGCTTTCAGGTTGAAACTTGACTGAAAACTCACTTTGAACAAAAGTTATGGCATTTTTGTATCACAGGTCACAAATAGCGTTTTCTCAGCGAGAGAAGGCCAAAATGAACACTTCATGCAGAACTCCTGTATTTTGATGAAAACTCACTGAAATCAAGCTGTAACTTTTAGTTTATGCATCTTTCTATGCTTTCAGGTTGAAACTTGACTGAAAACTCACTTTGAACAAAAGTTATGGCATTTTTGTATCACAGGTCACAAATAGTGTTTTCACAGCGAGAGAAGGCCAAAATGAACACTTCATGCAGAACTCCTGTATTTTGATGAAAACTCACTGAAATCAAGCTGTAACTTCAAGTTTATGCATCTTTCTATGCTTTCAGGTTGAAACTTGACTGAAAACTCACTTTGAACAAAAGTTATGGCATTTTTGTATCACAGGTCACAAATAGTGTTTTCTCAGCGAGAGAAGGCCAAAATGAACACTTCATGCAGAACTCCTGTATTTTGATGAAAACTCACTGAAATCAAGCTGTAACTTCAAGTTTATGCATCTTTCTATGCTTTCAGGTTGAAACTTGACTGAAAACTCACTTTGAACAAAAGTTATGGCATTTTTGTATCACATGTCACAAATAGTGTTTTCTCAGCGAGAGAAGGCCAAAATGAACACTTCATGCAGAACTCCTGTATTTTGATGAAAACTCACTGAAATCAAGTTGTAACTTCAAGTTTATGCATCTTTCTATGCTTTCAGGTTGAAACTTGACTGAAAACTCACTTTGAACAAAAGTTATGGCTTTTCTGTTTCGCAGGTCACAAATAGCGTTTTCTCAGCGAGAGAAGGCCAAAATGAACACTTCATGCAGAACTCCTGTATTTTGATGAAAACTCACTGAAATCAAGCTGTAACTTCAAGTTTATGCATCTTTCTATGCTTTCAGGTTGAAACTTGACTGAAAACTCACTTTGAACAAAAGTTATGGCATTTTTGTTTCACAGGTCACAAATAGTGTTTTCTCAGCGAGAGAAGGCCAAAATGAACACTTCATGCAGAACTCCTGTATTTTGATGAAAACTCACTGAAATCAAGCTGTAACTTAGAGTTTATGCATCTTTCTATGCTTTCAGGTTGAAACTTGACTGAAAACTCACTTTGAACAAAAATTATGGCATTTTTGTATCACAGGTCACAAATAGTGTTTTCTCAGCGAGAGAAGGCCAAAATGAACACTTCATGCAGAACTCCTGTATTTTGATGAAAACTCACTGAAATCAAGCTGTAACTTCAAGTTTATGCATCTTTCTATGCTTTCAGGTTGAAACTTGACTGAAAACTCACTTTGAAGAAAAGTTATGGCATTTTTGTTTCACAGGTCACAAATAGTGTTTTCTAAGCGAGAGAAGGCCAAAATGAACACTTCATGCAGAACTCCTGTATTTTGATGAAAACTGACTGAAATCAAGCTGTAACTTCAAGTTTATGCAGCTTTCTATGCTTTCAGGTTGAAACTTGACTGAAAACTCACTTTGAACAAAAGTTATGGCATTTTTGTGACACAGGTCACAAATAACGTTTTCTCAGCGAGAGAAGGCCAAAATGAACACTTCATGCAGAACTCCTGTATTTTGATGAAAACTCTCTGAAATCAAGCTGTAACTTCAAGTTTATGCATCTTTCTATGCTTTCAGGTTGAAACTTGACTGAAAACTCACTTTGAACAAAAGTTATGGCTGTTCTGTGTCGCAGGTCACAAATAGCGTTTTCTCATCGAGAGAAGGCCAAAATGAACACTTCATGCAGAACTCCTGTATTTTGATGAAAACTCACTGAAATCAAGCTGTAACTTCAAGTTTATGCATCTTTCTATGCTTTCAGGTTGAAACTTGACTGAAAACTCACTTTGAACAAAAGTTATGGCATTTTTGTATCACAGGTCACAAATAGTGTTTTTTCAGCGAGAGAAGGCCAAAATGAACACTTCATGCAGAACTCCTGTATTTTGATGAAAACTCACTGAAATCAAGCTGTAACTTCAAGTTTATGCATCTTTCTATGCTTTCAGGTTGAAACTTGACTGAAAAGTCACTTTGAACAAAAGTTATGGCATTTTTGTTTCACAGGTCACAAATAGTGTTATCTCAGCGAGAGAAGGCCAAAATGAACACTTCATGCAGAACTCCTGTATTTTGATGAAAACTCACTGAAATCAAGCTGTAACTTCAAGTTTATGCATCTTTCTATGCTTTCAGGTTGAAACTTGACTGAAAACTCACTTTGAACAAAAGTTATGGCATTTTTGTATCACAGGTCACAAATAGTGTTTTCTCAGCGAGAGAAGGCCAAAATGAACACTTCATGCAGAACTCCTGTATTTTGATGAAAACTCACTGAAATCAAGCTGTAACTTCAAGTTTATGCATCTTTCTATGCTTTCAGGTTGAAACTTGACTGAAAACTCACTTTGAACAAAAGTTATGGCATTTTTGTATCACAGGTCACAAATAGTGTTTTCTCAGCGAGAGAAGGCCAAAATGAACACTTCATTCAGAACTCCTGTATTTTGATGAAAACTCACTGAAATCAAGCTGTAACTTCAAGTTTATGCATCTTTCTATGCTTTCAGGTTGAAACTTGACTGAAAACTCACTTTGAACAAAAGTTATGGCATTTTTGTATCACAGGTCACAAATAGTGTTTTCTCAGCAAGAGAAGGCCAAAATGAACACTTCATGCAGAACTCCTGTATTTTGATGAAAACTCACTGAAATCAAGCTGTAACTTCAAGTTTATGCATCTTTCTATGCTTTCAGGTTGAAACTTGACTGAAAACTCACTTTGAACAAAAGTTATGGCATTTTTGTATCACAGGTCACAAATAGTGTTTTCTCAGCGAGAGAAGGCCAAAATGAACACTTCATGCAGAACTCCTGTATTTTGATGAAAACTGACTGAAATCAAGTTGTAACTTCAAGTTTATGCATCTTTCTATGCTTTCAGGTTGAAACTTGACTGAAAACTCACTTTGAACAAAAGTTATGGCATTTTTGTATCACAGGTCACAAATAGCGTTTTCTCAGCGAGAGAAGGCCAAAATGAACACTTCATGCAGAACTCCTGTATTTTGATGAAAACTGACTGAAATCAAGCTGTAACTTCAAGTTTATGCATCTTTCTATGCTTTCAGGTTGAAACTTGACTGAAAACTCACTTTGAACAAAAGTTATGGCTGTTCTGTGTCGCAGGTCACAAATAGCGTTTTCTCAACGAGAGAAGGCCAAATGAACACTTCATGCAGAACTCCTGTATTTTGATGAAAACTCACTGAAATCAAGCTGTAACTTCAAGTTTATGCATCTTTCTATGCTTTCAGGTTGAAACTTGACTGAAAACTCACTTTGAACAAAAGTTATGGCATTTTTGTTTCACAGGTCACAAATAGTGTTTTCTCAGCGAGAGAAGGCCAAAATGAACACTTCATGCAGAACTCCTGTATTTTGATGAAAACTCACTGAAATCAAGCTGTAACTTCAAGTTTATGCATCTTTCTATGCTTTCAGGTTGAAACTTGACTGAAAACTCACTTTGAACAAAAGTTATGGCATTTTTGTATCACAGGTCACAAATAGTGTTTTCTCAGCGAGAGAAGGCCAAAATGAACACTTCATGCAGAACTCCTGTATTTTGATGAAAACTGACTGAAATCAAGCTGTAACTTCAAGTTTATGCATCTTTCTATGCTTTCAGGTTGAAACTTGACTGAAAACTCACTTTGAACAAAAGTTATGGCATTTTTGTATCACAGGTCACAAATAGCATTTTCTCCGCGAGAGAAGGCCAAAATGAACACTTCATGCAGAACTCCTGTATTTTGATGAAAACTGACTGAAATCAAGCTGTAACTTCAAGTTTATGCATCTTTCTATGCTTTCAGGTTGAAACTTGACTGAAAACTCACTTTGAACAAAAGTTATGGCATTTTTGTATCACAGGTCACAAATAGCGTTTTCTCAGCGAGAGAAGGCCAAAATGAACACTTCATGCAGAACTCCTGTATTTTGATGAAAACTCACTGAAATCAAGCTGTAACTTCAAGTTTATGCATCTTTCTATGCTTTCAGGTTGAAACTTGACTGAAAACTCACTTTGAACAAAAGTTATGGCATTTTTGTATCACAGGTCACAAATAGCGTTTTCTCAGCGAGAGAAGGCCAAAATGAACACTTCATGCAGAACTCCTGTATTTTGATGAAAACTCACTGAAATCAAGCTGTAACTTCAAGTTTATGCATCTTTCTATGCTTTCAGGTTGAAACTTGACTGAAAACTCACTTTGAACAAAAGTTATGGCATTTTTGTATCACAGGTCACAAATAATGTTTTCTCAGCGAGAGAAGGCCAAAATGAACACTTCATGCAGAACTCCTGTATTTTGATGAAAACTCACTGAAATCAAGTTGTAACTTCAAGTTTATGCATCTTTCTATGCTTTCAGGTTGAAACTTGACTGAAAACTCACTTTGAACAAAAGTTATGGCATTTTTGTATCACAGGTCACAAATAGTGTTTTCTAAGCGAGAGAAGGCCAAAATGAACACTTCATGCAGAACTCCTGTATTTTGATGAAAACTCACTGAAATCAAGTTGTAACTTCAAGTTTATGCATCTTTCTATGCTTTCAGGTTGAAACTTGACTGAAAACTCACTTTGAACAAAAGTTATGGAATTTTTGTATCACAGGTCACAAATAGTGTTTTCTCAGCGAGAGAAGGCCAAAATGAACACTTCATGCAGAACTCCTGTATTTTGATGAAAACTGACTGAAATCAAGCTGTAACTTCAAGTTTATGCATCTTTCTATGCTTTCAGGTTGAAACATGACTGAAAACTCACTTTGAACAAAAGTTATGGCATTTTTGTATCACAGGTCACAAATAGTGTTTTCTCAGCGAGAGAAGGCCAAAATGAACACTTCATGCAGAACTACTGTATTTTGATGAAAACTCACTGAAATCAAGCTGTAACTTCAAGTTTATGCATCTTTCTATGCTTTCAGGTTGAAACTTGACTGAAAACTCACTTTGAACAAAAGTTATGGCATTTTTGTATCACAGGTCACAAATAGCGTTTTCTCAGCGAGAGAAGGCCAAAATGAACACTTCATGCAGAACTCCTGTATTTTGATGAAAACTCACTGAAATCAAGCTGTAACTTCAAGTTTATGCATCTTTCTATGCTTTCAGGTTGAAACATGACTGAAAACTCACTTTGAACAAAAGTTATGGCATTTTTGTATCACAGGTCACAAATAGTGTTTTCTAAGCGAGAGAAGGCAGAAATGAACACTTCATGCAGAACTCCTGTATTTTGATGAAAACTCACTGAAATCAAGCTGTAACTTCAAGTTTATGCATCTTTCTATGCTTTCAGGTTGAAACTTGACTGAAAACTCACTTTGAACAAAAGTTATGGCATTTTTGTATCACAGGTCACAAATAGCGTTTTCTCAGCGAGAGAAGGCCAAAATGAACACTTCATGTAGAACTCCTGTATTTTGATGAAAACTCACTGAAATCAAGCTGTAACTTCAAGTTTATGCATCTTTCTATGCTTTCAGGTTGAAACTTGACTGAAAACTCACTTTGAAAAAAGTTATGGCATTTTTGTATCACAGGTCACAAATAGTGTTTTCTCAGCGAGAGAAGGCCAAAATGAACACTTCATGCAGAACTCCTGTATTTTGATGAAAACTCACTGAAATCAAGCTTTAACTTCAAGTTTATGCATCTTTCTATGCTTTCAGGTTGAAACTTGACTGAAAACTCACTTTGAACAAAAGTTATGGCATTTTTGTATCACAGGTCACAAATAGCGTTTTCTCAGCGAGAGAAGGCAAAAATGAACACTTCATACAGAACTCCTGTATTTTGATGAAAACTCACTGAAATCAAGCTTTAACTTCAAGTTTATGCATCTTTCTATGCTTTCAGGTTGAAACTTGACTGAAAACTCACTTTGAACAAAAGTTATGGCATTTTTGTATCACAGGTCACAAATAGTGTTTTCTCAGCGAGAGAAGGCCAAAATGAACACTTCATGCAGAACTCCTGTATTTTGAAGAAAACTCACTGAAATCAAGCTGTAACTTCAAGTTGATGCATCTTTCTATGCTTTCAGGTTGAAACTTGACTGAAAACTCACTTTGAACAAAAGTTATGGCTGTTCTGTGTCGCAGGTCACAAATAGCGTTTTCTCAGCGAGAGAAGGCCAAAATGAACACTTCATGCAGAACTCCTGTATTTTGATGAAAACTCACTGAAATCAAGCTGTAACTTCAAGTTTATGCATCTTTCTATGCTTTCAGGTTGAAACTTGACTGAAAACTCACTTTGAACAAAAGTTATGGCATTTTTGCATCACAGGTCACAAATATGTTTTCTCAGCGAGAGAAGGCCAAAATGAACACTTCATGCAGAACTCCTGTATTTTGATGAAAACTCACTGAAATCAAGCTGTAACTTCAAGTTGATGCATCTTTCTATGCTTTCAGGTCGAAACTTGACTGAAAATTCACTTTGAACAAAAGTTATGGCATTTTTGTATCACAGGTCACAAATAGTGTTTTCTCAGCGAGAGAAGGCCAAAATGAACACTTCATGCAGAACTCCTGTATTTTGATGAAAACTCACTGAAATCAAGCTGTAACTTCAAGTTTATGCATCTTTCTATGCTTTCAGGTTGAAACTTGACTGAAAACTCACTTTGAACAAAAGTTATGGCTGTTCTGTGTCGCAGGTCACAAATAGCGTTTTCTCAGCGAGAGAAGGCCAAAATGAACACTTCATGCAGAACTCCTGTATTTTGATGAAAACTCACTGAAATCAAGCTGTAACTTCAAGTTTATGCATCTTTCTATGCTTTCAGGTTGAAACTTGAATGAAAACTCACTTTGAACAAAAGTTATGGCATTTTTGTATCACAGGTCACAAATAGTGTTTTCTCAGCGAGAGAAGGCCAAAATGAACACTTCATGCAGAACTCCTGTATTTTGATGAAAACTCACTGAAATCAAGCTTTAACTTCAAGTTTATGCATCTTTCTATGCTTTCAGGTTAAAACTTGACTGAAAACTCACTTTGAACAAAAGTTATGGCATTTTTGTATCACAGGTCACAAATAGCGTTTTCTCAGCGAGAGAAGGCCAAAATGAACACTTCATGCAGAACTCCTGTATTTTGATGAAAACTCACTGAAATCAAGCTGTAACTTCAAGTTTATGCATCTTTCTATGCTTTCAGGTTGAAACTTGACTGAAAACTCACTTTGAACAAAAGTTATGGCATTTTTGTATCACAGGTCACAAATAGTGTTTTCTCAGCGAGAGAAGGCCAAAATGAACACTTCATGCAGAACTCCTGTATTTTGATGAAAACTCACTGAAATCAAGCTGTAACTTCAAGTTTATGCATCTTTCTATGCTTTCAGGTTCAAACTTGACTGAAAACTCACTTTGAAAAAAAGTTATGGCATTTTTGTATCACAGGTCACAAATAGTGTTTTCTCAGCGAGAGAAGGCCAAAATGAACACTTCATGCAGAACTCCTGTATTTTGATGAAAACTCACTGAAATCAAGCTGTAACTTCAAGTTTATGCATCTTTCTATGCTTTCAGGTTGAAACTTGACTGAAAACTCACTTTGAACAAAAGTTATGGCATTTTTGTATCACAGGTCACAAATAGTGTTTTCTCAGCGAGAGAAGGCCAAAATGAACACTTCATGCAGAACTCCTGTATTTTGAAGAAAACTCACTGAAATCAAGCTGTAACTTCAAGTTGATGCATCTTTCTATGCTTTCAGGTTGAAACTTGACTGAAAACTCACTTTGAACAAAAGTTATGGCTGTTTTGTATCACAGGTCACAAATAGTGTTTTCTCAGCGAGAGAAGGCCAAAATGAACACTTCATGCAGAACTCCTGTATTTTGATGAAAACTCACTGAAATCAAGCTGTAACTTCAAGTTTATGCATCTTTCTATGCTTTCAGGTTGAAACTTGACTGAAAACTCACTTTGAACAAAAGTTATTGCATTTTTGTATCACAGGTCACAAATAGCGTTTTCTCAGCGAGAGAAGGCCAAAATGAACACTTCATGCAGAACTCCTGTATTTTGATGAAAACTCACTGAAATCAAGCTGTAACTTCAAGTTTATGCATCTTTCTATGCTTTCAGGTTGAAACTTGACTGAAAACTCACTTTGAACAAAAGTTATGGCATTTTTGTATCACAGGTCACAAATAGTGTTTTCTCAGCGAGAGAAGGCCAAAATGAACACTTCATGCAGAACTCCTGTATTTTGATGAAAACTCACTGAAATCAAGCTGTAACTTCAAGTTTATGCATCTTTCTATGCTTTCAGGTTGAAACTTGACTGAAAACTCACTTTGAATAAAAGTTATGGCATTTTTGTATCACAGGTCACAAATAGTGTTTTCTCAGCGAGAGAAGGCCAAAATGAACACTTCATGCAGAACTCCTGTATTTTGATGAAAACTCACTGAAATCAAGCTGTAACTTCAAGTTTATGCATCTTTCTATGCTTTCAGGTTGAAACTTGACTGAAAACTCACTTTGAACAAAAGTTATGGCATTTTTGTATCACAGGTCACAAATAGCGTTTTCTCAGCGAGAGAAGGCCAAAATGAACACTTCATACAGAACTCCTGTATTTTGATGAAAACTCACTGAAATCAAGCTTTAACTTCAAGTTTATGCATCTTTCTATGCTTTCAAGTTGAAACTTGACTGAAAACTCACTTTGAACAAAAGTTATGGCATTTTTGTATCACAGGTCACAAATAGTGTTTTCTCAGCGAGAGAAGGCCAAAATGAACACTTCATGCAGAACTCCTGTATTTTGAAGAAAACTCACTGAAATCAAGCTGTAACTTCAAGTTGATGCATCTTTCTATGCTTTCAGGTTGAAACTTGACTGAAAACTCACTTTGAACAAAAGTTATGGCATTTTTGTATCACAGGTCACAAATAGTGTTTTCTCAGCGAGAGAAGGCCAAAATGAACACTTCATGCAGAACTCCTGTATTTTGATGAAAACTCACTGAAATCAAGCTGTAACTTCAAGTTTATGCATCTTTCTATGCTTTCAGGTTGAAACTTGACTGAAAACTCACTTTGAACAAAAGTTATGGCATTTTTGTATCACAGGTCACAAATAGTGTTTTCTCAGCGAGAGAAGGCCAAAATGAACACTTCATGCAGAACTCCTGTATTTTGATGAAAACTCACTGAAATCAAGCTGTAACTTCAAGTTTATGCATCTTTCTATGCTTTCAGGTTGAAACTTGACTGAAAACTCACTTTGAACAAAAGTTATGGCATTTTTGTATCACAGGTCACAAATAGTGTTTTCTCACAGCGAGAGAAGGCCAAAATGAACACTTCATGCAGAACTCCTGTATTTTGAAGAAAACTCACTGAAATCAAGCTGTAACTTCAAGTTGATGCATCTTTCTATGCTTTCAGGTTGAAACTTGACTGAAAACTCACTTTGAACAAAAGTTATGGCTGTTTTGTATCACAGGTCACAAATAGTGTTTTCTCAGCGAGAGAAGGCCAAAATGAACACTTCATGCAGAACTCCTGTATTTTGATGAAAACTCACTGAAATCAAGCTGTAACTTCAAGTTTATGCATCTTTCTATGCTTTCAGGTTGAAACTTGACTGAAAACTCACTTTGAACAAAAGTTATGGCATTTTTGTATCACAGGTCACAAATAGCGTTTTCTCAGCGAGAGAAGGCCAAAATGAACACTTCATGCAGAACTCCTGTATTTTGATGAAAACTCACTGAAATCAAGCTGTAACTTCAAGTTTATGCATCTTTCTATGCTTTCAGGTTGAAACTTGACTGAAAACTCACTTTGAACAAAAGTTATGGCATTTTTGTATCACAGGTCACAAATAGCGTTTTCTCAGCGAGAGAAGGCCAAAATGAACACTTCATGCAGAACTCCTGTATTTTGATGAAAACTCACTGAAATCAAGCTTTAACTTCAAGTTTATGCATCTTTCTATGCTTTCAAGTTGAAACTTGACTGAAAACTCACTTTGAACAAAAGTTATGGCATTTTTGTATCACAGGTCACAAATAGTGTTTTCTCAGCGAGAGAAGGCCAAAATGAACACTTCATGCAGAACTCCTGTATTTTGAAGAAAACTCACTGAAATCAAGCTGTAACTTCAAGTTGATGCATCTTTCTATGCTTTCAGGTTGAAACTTGACTGAAAACTCACTTTGAACAAAAGTTATGGCATTTTTGTATCACAGGTCACAAATAGTGTTTTCTCAGCGAGAGAAGGCCAAAATGAACACTTCATGCAGAACTCCTGTATTTTGATGAAAACTCACTGAAATCAAGCTGTAACTTCAAGTTTATGCATCTTTCTATGCTTTCAGGTTGAAACTTGACTGAAAACTCACTTTGAACAAAAGTTATGGCATTTTTGTATCACAGGTCACAAATAGTGTTTTCTCAGCGAGAGAAGGCCAAAATGAACACTTCATGCAGAACTCCTGTATTTTGATGAAAACTCACTGAAATCAAGCTGTAACTTCAAGTTTATGCATCTTTCTATGCTTTCAGGTTGAAACTTGACTGAAAACTCACTTTGAACAAAAGTTATGGCATTTTTGTATCACAGGTCACAAATAGTGTTTTCTCAGCGAGAGAAGGCCAAAATGAACACTTCATGCAGAACTCCTGTATTTTGAAGAAAACTCACTGAAATCAAGCTGTAACTTCAAGTTGATGCATCTTTCTATGCTTTCAGGTTGAAACTTGACTGAAAACTCACTTTGAACAAAAGTTATGGCTGTTTTGTATCACAGGTCACAAATAGTGTTTTCTCAGCGAGAGAAGGCCAAAATGAACACTTCATGCAGAACTCCTGTATTTTGATGAAAACTCACTGAAATCAAGCTGTAACTTCAAGTTTATGCATCTTTCTATGCTTTCAGGTTGAAACTTGACTGAAAACTCACTTTGAACAAAAGTTATGGCATTTTTGTATCACAGGTCACAAATAGCGTTTTCTCAGCGAGAGAAGGCCAAAATGAACACTTCATGCAGAACTCCTGTATTTTGATGAAAACTCACTGAAATCAAGCTGTAACTTCAAGTTTATGCATCTTTCTATGCTTTCAGGTTGAAACTTGACTGAAAACTCACTTTGAACAAAAGTTATGGCATTTTTGTATCACAGGTCACAAATAGCGTTTTCTCAGCGAGAGAAGGCCAAAATGAACACTTCATACAGAACTCCTGTATTTTGATGAAAACTCACTGAAATCAAGCTTTAACTTCAAGTTTATGCATCTTTCTATGCTTTCAAGTTGAAACTTGACTGAAAACTCACTTTGAACAAAAGTTATGGCATTTTTGTATCACAGGTCACAAATAGTGTTTTCTCAGCGAGAGAAGGCCAAAATGAACACTTCATGCAGAACTCCTGTATTTTGAAGAAAACTCACTGAAATCAAGCTGTAACTTCAAGTTGATGCATCTTTCTATGCTTTCAGGTTGAAACTTGACTGAAAACTCACTTTGAACAAAAGTTATGGCTGTTTTGTATCACAGGTCACAAATAGTGTTTTCTCAGCGAGAGAAGGCCAAAATGAACACTTCATGCAGAACTCCTGTATTTTGATGAAAACTCACTGAAATCAAGCTGTAACTTCAAGTTTATGCATCTTTCTATGCTTTCAGGTTGAAACTTGACTGAAAACTCACTTTGAACAAAAGTTATGGCATTTTTGTATCACAGGTCACAAATAGTGTTTTCTCAGCGAGAGAAGGCCAAAATGAACACTTCATGCAGAACTCCTGTATTTTGATGAAAACTCACTGAAATCAAGCTGTAACTTCAAGTTTATGCATCTTTCTATGCTTTCAGGTTGAAACTTGACTGAAAACTCACTTTGAACAAAAGTTATGGCATTTTTGTATCACAGGTCACAAATAGTGTTTTCTCAGCGAGAGAAGGCCAAAATGAACACTTCATGCAGAACTCCTGTATTTTGAAGAAAACTCACTGAAATCAAGCTGTAACTTCAAGTTGATGCATCTTTCTATGCTTTCAGGTTGAAACTTGACTGAAAACTCACTTTGAACAAAAGTTATGGCTGTTTTGTATCACAGGTCACAAATAGTGTTTTCTCAGCGAGAGAAGGCCAAAATGAACACTTCATGCAGAACTCCTGTATTTTGATGAAAACTCACTGAAATCAAGCTGTAACTTCAAGTTTATGCATCTTTCTATGCTTTCAGGTTGAAACTTGACTGAAAACTCACTTTGAACAAAAGTTATGGCATTTTTGTATCACAGGTCACAAATAGCGTTTTCTCAGCGAGAGAAGGCCAAAATGAACACTTCATGCAGAACTCCTGTATTTTGATGAAAACTCACTGAAATCAAGCTGTAACTTCAAGTTTATGCATCTTTCTATGCTTTCAGGTTGAAACTTGACTGAAAACTCACTTTGAACAAAAGTTATGGCATTTTTGTATCACAGGTCACAAATAGTGTTTTCTCAGCGAGAGAAGGCCTAAATGAACACTTCATGCAGAACTCCTGTATTTTGATGAAAACTCACTGAAATCAAGCTGTAACTTCAAGTTGATGCATCTTTCTATGCTTTCAGGTTGAAACTTGACTGAAAATTCACTTTGAAAAAAAGTTATGGCATTTTTGTATCACAGGTCACAAATAGTGTTTTCTCAGCGAGAGAAGGCCAAAATGAACACTTCATGCAGAACTCCTGTATTTTGAAGAAAACTCACTGAAATCAAGCTGTAACTTCAAGTTTATGCATCTTTCTATGCTTTCAGGTTGAAACTTGACTGAAAACTCACTTTGAAAAAAAGTTATGGCATTTTTGTATCACAGGTCACAAATAGTGTTTTCTCAGCGAGAGAAGGCCAAAATGAACACTTCATGCAGAACTCCTGTATTTTGATGAAAACTCACTGAAATCAAGCTGTAACTTCAAGTTTATGCATCTTTCTATGCTTTCAGGTTGAAACTTGACTGAAAACTCACTTTGAACAAAAGTTATGGAGTTTTTGTGTCACAGGTCACAAATAGCGTTTTCTCAGCGAGAGAAGGCCAAAATGAACACTTCATGCAGAACTCCTGTATTTTGATGAAAACTCACTGAAATCAAGCTGTAACTTCAAGTTTATGCATCTTTCTATGCTTTCAGGTTGAAACTTGACTGAAAACTCACTTTGAACAAAAGTTATGGCATTTTTGTATCACAGGTCACAAATAGTGTTTTCTCAGCGAGAGAAGGCCAAAATGAACACTTCATGCAGAACTCCTGTATTTTGATGAAAACTCACTGAAATCAAGCTGTAACTTCAAGTTTATGCATCTTTCTATGCTTTCAGGTTGAAACTTGACTGAAAACTCACTTTGAACAAAAGTTATGGCATTTTTGTATCACAGGTCACAAATAGTGTTTTCTCAGCGAGAGAAGGCCAAAATGAACACTTCATGCAGAACTCCTGTATTTTGATGAAAACTCACTGAAATCAAGCTGTAACTTCAAGTTTATGCATCTTTCTATGCTTTCAGGTTGAAACTTGACTGAAAACTCACTTTGAACAAAAGTTATGGCATTTTTGTATCACAGGTCACAAATAGTGTTTTCTCAGCGAGAGAAGGCCAAAATGAACACTTCATGCAGAACTCCTGTATTTTGATGAAAACTCACTGAAATCAAGCTGTAACTTCAAGTTTATGCATCTTTCTATGCTTTCAGGTTGAAACTTGACTGAAAACTCACTTTGAACAAAAGTTATGGCATTTTTGTATCACAGGTCACAAATAGTGTTTTCTCAGCGAGAGAAGGCCAAAATGAACACTTCATGCAGAACTCCTGTATTTTGATGAAAACTCACTGAAATCAAGCTTTAACTTCAAGTTTATGCATCTTTCTATGCTTTCAGGTTGAAACTTGACTGAAAACTCACTTTGAACAAAAGTTATGGCATTTTTGTATCACAGGTCACAAATAGTGTTTTCTCAGCGAGAGAAGGCCAAAATGAACACTTCATGCAGAACTCCTGTATTTTGATGAAAACTCACTGAAATCAAGCTGTAACTTCAAGTTTATGCATCTTTCTATGCTTTCAGGTTGAAACTTGACTGAAAACTCACTTTGAACAAAAGTTATGGCATTTTTGTATCACAGGTCACAAATAGTGTTTTCTCAGCGAGAGAAGGCCAAAATGAACACTTCATGCAGAACTCCTGTATTTTGATGAAAACTCACTGATATCAAGCTGTAACTTCAAGTTTATGCATCTTTCTATGCTTTCAGGTTGAAACTTGACTGAAAACTCACTTTGAACAAAAGTTATGGCATTTTTGTATCACAGGTCACAAATAGTGTTTTCTCAGCGAGAGAAGGCCAAAATGAACACTTCATGCAGAACTCCTGTATTTTGATGAAAACTCACTGAAATCAAGCTGTAACTTCAAGTTTATGCATCTTTCTATGCTTTCAGGTTGAAACTTGACTGAAAACTCACTTTGAACAAAAGTTATGGCATTTTTGTATCACAGGTCACAAATAGTGTTTTCTCAGCGAGAGAAGGCCAAAATGAACACTTCATGCAGAACTCCTGTATTTTGATGAAAACTCACTGAAATCAAGCTGTAACTTCAAGTTTATGCATCTTTCTATGCTTTCAGGTTGAAACTTGACTGAAAACTCACTTTGAACAAAAGTTATGGCTGTTTTGTATCACAGGTCACAAATAGTGTTTTCTCAGCGAGAGAAGGCCAAAATGAACACTTCATGCAGAACTCCTGTATTTTGATGAAAACTCACTGAAATCAAGCTGTAACTTCACGTTTATGCATCTTTCTATGTTTTCAGGTTGAAACTTGACTGAAAACTCACTTTGAACAAAAGTTATGGCATTTTTGTATCACAGGTCACAAATAGTGTTTTCTCAGCGAGAGAAGGCCAAAATGAACACTTCATGCAGAACTCCTGTATTTTGATGAAAACTCACTGAAATCAAGCTGTAACTTCAAGTTTATGCATCTTTCTATGCTTTCAGGTTGAAACTTGACTGAAAACTCACTTTGAACAAAAGTTATGGCATTTTTGTACCACAGGTCACAAATAGTGTTTTCTCAGCGAGAGAAGGCCAAAATGAACACTTCATGCAGAACTCCTGTATTTTGAAGAAAACTCACTGAAATCAAGCTGTAACTTCAAGTTGATGCATCTTTCTATGCTTTCAGGTTGAAACTTGACTGAAAACTCACTTTGAACAAAAGTTATGGCATTTTTGTATCACAGGTCACAAATAGTGTTTTCTCAGCGAGAGAAGGCCAAAATGAACACTTCATGCAGAACTCCTGTATTTTGATGAAAACTCACTGAAATCAATCTGTAACTTCAAGTTTATGCATCTTTCTATGCTTTCAGGTTGAAACTTGACTGAAAACTCACTTTGAACAAAAGTTATGGCATTTTTGTATCACAGGTCACAAATAGTGTTTTCTCAGCGAGAGAAGGCCAAAATGAACACTTCATGCAGAACTCCTGTATTTTGATGAAAAGTCACTGAAATCAAGCTGTAACTTCAAGTTGATGCATCTTTCTATGCTTTCAGGTTGAAACTTGACTGAAAACTCACTTTGAACAAAAGTTATGGCATTTTTGTATCACAGGTCAAATATAGTGTTTTCTCAGCGAGAGAAGGCCAAAATGAACACTTCATGCAGAACTCCTGTATTTTGATGAAAACTCACTGAAATCAAGCTGTAACTTCAAGTTTATGCATCTTTCTATGCTTTCAGGTTGAAACTTGACTGAAAACTCACTTTGAAAAAAAGTTATGGCATTTTTGTATCACAGGTCACAAATAGTGTTTTCTCAGCGAGAGAAGGCCAAAATGAACACTTCATGCAGAACTCCTGTATTTTGATGAAAACTCACTGAAATCAAGCTGTAACTTCAAGTTTATGCATCTTTTTATGCTTTCAGGTTGAAACTTGACTGAAAACTCACTTTGAACAAAAGTTCTGGCTGTTTTGTGTCACAGGTCACAAATAGTGTTTTCTCAGCGAGAGAAGGCCAAAATGAACACTTCATGCAGAACTCCTGTATTTTGATGAAAACTCACTGAAATCCACCTGTAACTTAGAGTTTATGCATCTTTCTATGCTTTCAGGTTGAAACTTGACTGAAAACTCACTTTGAAGAAAAGTTATGGCATTTTTGTATCACAGGTCACAAATAGTGTTTTCTCAGCGAGAGAAGGCCAAATTAACACTTCATGCATAACTCCTGTATTTTGATGAAAACTCACTGAAATCAAGCTGTAACTTCAAGTTTATGCATATTTCTATGCTTTCAGGTAGAAACTTGACTGAAAACTCACTTTTAAAAAAAGTTATGGCATTTTTGTATCACAGGTCACGAATAGTGTTATCTCAGCGAGAGAAGGCCAAAATGAAGACTTCATGCAGAACTCCTGTATTTTGAGGAAAACTCACGGAAATCCACCTGGAACTTCAAGTTTATGCATCTTTCTATGCTTTCAGGTTGAAACTTGACTGAAAACTCACTTTGAACAAAAGTTCTGGCTGTTTTGTGTCACAGGTCACAAATAGCGTTTTCTCAGCAAGAGAAGGCCGAAATGACCACTTCATGCAGAACTCCTGTATTTTGATGAAAACTCACTGAAATCCACCTGTAACTTCACGTTTATGCATCTTTCTATGCTTTCAGGTGGAAACTTAACTGAAAAGTCACTTTGAAAAAAAGTTAAGGCTGTTTTGTGTCACAGGTCACAAATAGTGTTTTCTCAGCGAGAGAAGGCCAAAATGAACACTTCATGCAGAACTCCTGTATTTTGATGAAAACTCACTGAAATCAAGCTGTAACTTCAAGTTTATGCATCTTTCTATGCTTTCAGGTTGAAACTTGACTGATAACTCACTTTTAAAAAAAGTTATGGCTGTTTTGTATCACAGGTCACAAATAGTGTTTTCTCAGCGAGAGAAGGCCAAAATGAACACTTCATGCAGAACTCCTGTATTTTGAAGAAAACTCACTGAAATCAAGCTGTACCTTCAAGTTTATGCATCTTTTTATGCTTTCAGGTTGAAACTTGACTGAAAACTCACGTTGAACAAAAGTTCTGGCTGTTTTGTGTCACAGGTCACAAATAGTGTTTTCTCAGTGAGAGAAGGCCAAAATGAACACTTCATGCAGAACTCCTGTATTTTGATGAAAACTCACTGAAATCCACCTGTAACTTAGAGTTTATGCATCTTTCTATGCTTTCAGGTTGAAACTTGACTGAAAACTCACTTTGAACAAAAGTTCTGGCTGTTTTGTATCACAGGTCACAAATAGCGTTTTCTCAGCGAGAGAAGGCCAAAATGAACACTTCATGCATAACTCCTGTATTTTGATGAAAACTCACTGAAATCAAGCTGTAACTTCAAGTTTATGCATATTTCTATGCTTTCAGGTAGAAACTTGACTGAAAACTCACTTTTAAAAAAAGTTATGGCATTTTTGTATCACAGGTCACGAATAGTGTTATCTCAGCGAGAGAAGGCCAAAATGAAGACTTCATGCAGAACTCCTGTATTTTGAGGAAAACTCACGGAAATCCACCTGGAACTTCAAGTTTATGCATCTTTCTATGCTTTCAGGTTGAAACTTGACTGAAAACTCACTTTGAACAAAAGTTCTGGCTGTTTTGTGTCACAGGTCACAAATAGCGTTTTCTCAGCAAGAGAAGGCCGAAATGACCACTTCATGCAGAACTCCTGTATTTTGATGAAAACTCACTGAAATCCACCTGTAACTTCACGTTTATGCATCTTTCTATGCTTTCAGGTGGAAACTTAACTGAAAAGTCACTTTGAAAAAAAGTTCTGGCTGTTTTGTGTCACAGGTCACAAATAGTGTTTTCTCAGCGAGAGAAGGCCAAAATGAACACTTCATGCAGAACTCCTGTATTTTGATGAAAACTCACTGAAATCAAGCTGTAACTTCAAGTTTATGCATCTTTCTATGCTTTCAGGTTGAAACTTGACTGATAACTCACTTTTAAAAAAAGTTATGGCTGTTTTGTATCACAGGTCACAAATAGTGTTTTCTCAGCGAGAGAAGGCCAAAATGAACACTTCATGCAGAACTCCTGTATTTTGAGGAAAACTCACTGAAATCAAGCTGTACCTTCAAGTTTATGCATCTTTTTATGCTTTCAGGTTGAAACTTGACTGAAAACTCACTTTGAACAAAAGTTCTGGCTGTTTTGTGTCACAGGTCACAAATAGTGTTTTCTCAGCGAGAGAAGGCCAAAATGAACACTTCATGCAGAACTCCTGTATTTTGATGAAAACTCACTGAAATCCACCTGTAACTTAGAGTTTATGCATCTTTCTATGCTTTCAGGTTGAAACTTGACTGAAAACTCACTTTGAAGAAAAGTTATGGCATTTTTGTATCACAGGTCACAAATAGTGTTTTCTCAGCGAGAGAAGGCCAAATTAACACTTCATGCATAACTCCTGTATTTTGATGAAAACTCACTGAAATCCACCTGTATTTTCAAGTTCATGCATATTTCTATGCTTTCAGGTAGAAACTTGACTGAAAACTCACTTTGAAAAAAAGTTATGGCATTTTTGTATCACAGGTCACGAATAGTGTTTTCTCAGCGAGAGAAGGCCAAAATGAAGACTTCATGCAGAACTCCTGTATTTTGAGGAAAACTCACGGAAATCCACCTGGAACTTCAAGTTTATGCATCTTTCTATGCTTTCAGGTTGAAACTTGACTGAAAACTCACTTTGAACAAAAGTTCTGGCTGTTTTGTGTCACAGGTCACAAATAGCGTTTTCTCAGCAAGAGAAGGCCGAAATGACCACTTCATGCAGAACTCCTGTATTTTGATGAAAACTCACTGAAATCCACCTGTAACTTCACGTTTATGCATCTTTCTATGCTTTCAGGTTGAAACTTAACTGAAAAGTCACTTTGAAAAAAAGTTCTGGCTGTTTTGTGTCACAGGTCACAAATAGTGTTTTCTCAGCGAGAGAAGGCCAAAATGAACACTTCATGCAGAACTCCTGTATTTTGATGAAAACTCACTGAAATCAAGCTGTAACTTCAAGTTTATGCATCTTTCTATGCTTTCATGTTGAAACTTGACTGATAACTCACTTTTAAAAAAAGTTATGGCTGTTTTGTATCACAGGTCACAAATAGTGTTTTCTCAGCGAGAGAAGGCCAAAATGAACACTTCATGCAGAACTCCTGTATTTTGTGGAAAACTCACTGAAATCAAGCTGTACCTTCAAGTTTATGCATCTTTTTATGCTTTCAGGTTGAAACTTGACTGAAAACTCACTTTGAACAAAAGTTCTGGCTGTTTTGTGTCACAGGTCACAAATAGTGTTTTCTCAGCGAGAAAAGGCCAAAATGAACACTTCATGCAGAACTCCTGTATTTTGATGAAAACTCACTGAAATCCACCTGTAACTTAGAGTTTATGCATCTTTCTATGCTTTCAGGTTGAAACTTGACTGAAAACTCACTTTGAAAAAAAGTTATGGCATTTTTGTATCACAGGTCACAAATAGTGTTTTCTCAGCGAGAGAAGGCCAAATTAACACTTCATGCATAACTCCTGTATTTTGAGGAAAACTCACTGAAATCAAGCTGTACCTTCAAGTTTATGCATCTTTTTATGCTTTCAGGTTGAAACTTGACTGAAAACTCACTTTGAACAAAAGTTCTGGCTGTTTTGTGTCACAGGTCACAAATAGTGTTTTCTCAGCGAGAGAAGGCCAAAATGAACACTTCATGCAGAACTCCTGTATTTTGATGAAAACTCACTGAAATCCACCTGTAACTTAGAGTTTATGCATCTTTCTATGCTTTCAGGTTGAAACTTGACTGAAAACTCACTTTGAACAAAAGTTATGGCATTTTTGTATCACAGGTCACAAATAGTGTTTTCTCAGCGAGAGAAGGCCAAAATGAACACTTCATGCAGAACTCCTGTATTTTGATGAAAACTCACTGAAATCAAGCTGTAACTTCAAGTTTATGCATCTTTATGCTTTCAGGTTGAAACTTGACTGAAAACTCACTTTGAACAAAAGTTATGGCATTTTTGTATCACAGGTCACAAATAGTGTTTTCTCAGCGAGAGAAGGCCAAAATGAACACTTCATGCAGAACTCCTGTATTTTGATGAAAACTCACTGAAATCAAGCTGTAACTTCACGTTTATGCATCTTTCTATGTTTTCAGGTTGAAACTTGACTGAAAACTCACTTTGAACAAAAGTTATGGCATTTTTGTATCACAGGTCACAAATAGTGTTTTCTCAGCGAGAGAAGGCCAAAATGAACACTTCATGCAGAACTCCTGTATTTTGATGAAAACTCACTGAAATCAAGCTGTAACTTCAAGTTTATGCATCTTTCTATGCTTTCAGGTTGAAACTTGACTGAAAACTCACTTTGAACAAAAGTTATGGCATTTTTGTACCCCAGGTCACAAATAGTGTTTTCTCAGCGAGAGAAGGCCAAAATGAACACTTCATGCAGAACTCCTGTATTTTGATGAAAACTCACTGAAATCAAGCTGTAACTTCAAGTTTATGCATCTTTCTATGCTTTCAGGTTGAAACTTGACTGAAAACTCACTTTGAACAAAAGTTATGGCATTTTTGTATCACAGGTCACAAATAGTGTTTTCTCAGCGAGAGAAGGCCAAAATGAACACTTCATGCAGAACTCCTGTATTTTGATGAAAACTCACTGAAATCAATCTGTAACTTCAAGTTTATGCATCTTTCTATGCTTTCAGGTTGAAACTTGACTGAAAACTCACTTTGAACAAAAGTTATGGCATTTTTGTATCACAGGTCACAAATAGTGTTTTCTCAGCGAGAGAAGGCCAAAATGAACACTTCATGCAGAACTCCTGTATTTTGATGAAAAGTCACTGAAATCAAGCTGTAACTTCAAGTTGATGCATCTTTCTATGCTTTCAGGTTGAAACTTGACTGAAAACTCACTTTGAACAAAAGTTATGGCATTTTTGTATCACAGGTCAAATATAGTGTTTTCTCAGCGAGAGAAGGCCAAAATGAACACTTCATGCAGAACTCCTGTATTTTGATGAAAACTCACTGAAATCAAGCTGTAACTTCAAGTTTATGCATCTTTCTATGCTTTCAGGTTGAAACTTGACTGAAAACTCACTTTGAACAAAAGTTATGGCATTTTTGTATCACAGGTCACAAATAGTGTTTTCTCAGCGAGAGAAGGCCAAAATGAACACTTCATGCAGAACTCCTGTATTTTGATGAAAACTCACTGAAATCAAGCTGTAACTTCAAGTTTATGCATCTTTTTATGCTTTCAGGTTGAAACTTGACTGAAAACTCACTTTGAACAAAAGTTCTGGCTGTTTTGTGTCACAGGTCACAAATAGTGTTTTCTCAGCGAGAGAAGGCCAAAATGAACACTTCATGCAGAACTCCTGTATTTTGTGGAAAACTCACTGAAATCAAGCTGTACCTTCAAGTTTATGCATCTTTTTATGCTTTCAGGTTGAAACTTGACTGAAAACTCACTTTGAACAAAAGTTCTGGCTGTTTTGTGTCACAGGTCACAAATAGTGTTTTCTCAGCGAGAAAAGGCCAAAATGAACACTTCATGCAGAACTCCTGTATTTTGATGAAAACTCACTGAAATCCACCTGTAACTTAGAGTTTATGCATCTTTCTATGCTTTCAGGTTGAAACTTGACTGAAAACTCACTTTGAAGAAAAGTTATGGCATTTTTGTATCACAGGTCACAAATAGTGTTTTCTCAGCGAGAGAAGGCCAAATTAACACTTCATGCATAACTCCTGTATTTTGATGAAAACTCACTGAAATCCACCTGTAACTTCAAGTTCATGCATATTTCTATGCTTTCAGGTAGAAACTTGACTGAAAACTCACTTTGAAAAAAAGTTATGGCATTTTTGTATCACAGGTCACGAATAGTGTTTTCTCAGCGAGAGAAGGCCAAAATGAAGACTTCATGCAGAACTCCTGTATTTTGAGGAAAACTCACGGAAATCCACCTGGAACTTCAAGTTTATGCATCTTTCTATGCTTTCAGGTTGAAACTTGACTGAAAACTCACTTTGAACAAAAGTTCTGGCTGTTTTGTGTCACAGGTCACAAATAGCGTTTTCTCAGCAAGAGAAGGCCGAAATGACCACTTCATGCAGAACTCCTGTATTTTGATGAAAACTCACTGAAATCAAGCTGTAACTTCAAGTTTATGCATCTTTCTATGCTTTCATGTTGAAACTTGACTG
The DNA here is from genome assembly GCF_037954235.1 of Aulostomus chinensis. Taxonomy (NCBI): domain Eukaryota; kingdom Metazoa; phylum Chordata; class Actinopteri; order Syngnathiformes; family Aulostomidae; genus Aulostomus; species Aulostomus chinensis. The sequence goes on from NW_028234170.1 coordinate 41,262, forward strand.
ATAACTCACTTTTAAAAAAAGTTATGGCTGTTTTGTATCACAGGTCACAAATAGTGTTTTCTCAGCGAGAGAAGGCCAAAATGAACACTTCATGCAGAACTCCTGTATTTTGTGGAAAACTCACTGAAATCAAGCTGTACCTTCAAGTTTATGCATCTTTTTATGCTTTCAGGTTGAAACTTGACTGAAAACTCACTTTGAACAAAAGTTCTGGCTGTTTTGTGTCACAGGTCACAAATAGTGTTTTCTCAGCGAGAAAAGGCCAAAATGAACACTTCATGCAGAACTCCTGTATTTTGATGAAAACTCACTGAAATCCACCTGTAACTTAGAGTTTATGCATCTTTCTATGCTTTCAGGTTGAAACTTGACTGAAAACTCACTTTGAACAAAAGTTATGGCATTTTTGTATCACAGGTCACAAATAGTGTTTTCTCAGCGAGAGAAGGCCAAATTAACACTTCATGCATAACTCCTGTATTTTGATGAAAACTCACTGAAATCAAGCTGTAACTTCAAGTTTATGCATATTTATATGCTTTCAGGTAGAAACTTGACTGAAAACTCACTTTTAAAAAAAGTTATGGCTGTTTTGTATCACAGGTCACAAATAGTGTTTTCTCAGCGAGAGAAGGCCAAAATGAACACTTCATGCAGAACTCCTGTATTTTGAGGAAAACTCACTGAAATCAAGCTGTACCTTCAAGTTTATGCATCTTTTTATGCTTTCAGGTTGAAACTTGACTGAAAACTCACTTTGAACAAAAGTTCTGGCTGTTTTGTGTCACAGGTCACAAATAGTGTTTTCTCAGCGAGAGAAGGCCAAAATGAACACTTCATGCAGAACTCCTGTATTTTGATGAAAACTCACTGAAATCCACCTGTAACTTAGAGTTTATGCATCTTTCTATGCTTTCAGGTTGAAACTTGACTGAAAACTCACTTTGAAGAAAAGTTATGGCATTTTTGTATCACAGGTCACAAATAGTGTTTTCTCAGCGAGAGAAGGCCAAATTAACACTTCATGCATAACTCCTGTATTTTGATGAAAACTCACTGAAATCAAGCTGTAACTTCAAGTTTATGCATATTTCTATGCTTTCAGGTAGAAACTTGACTGAAAACTCACTTTGAAAAAAAGTTATGGCATTTTTGTATCACAGGTCACGAATAGTGTTTTCTCAGCGAGAGAAGGCCAAAATGAAGACTTCATGCAGAACTCCTGTATTTTGAGGAAAACTCACAGAAATCCACCTGGAACTTCAAGTTTATGCATCTTTCTATGCTTTCAGATTGAAACTTGACTGAAAACTCACTTTGAAGAAAAGTTATGGCGTTTTAGTATCACAGGTCAAAATCAGTGTTTTCTCAGCGAGAGAAGGCCAAAATGAACACTTCATGCATAACTCCTGTATTTTGATGAAAACTCACTGAAATCAAGCTGTAACTTCAAGTTTATGCATCTTTCTATGCTTTCAGGTTGAAACTTGACTGAAAACTCACTTTGAACAAAAGTTCTGGCTGTTTTGTGTCACAGGTCACAAATAGTGTTTTCTCAGCGAGAGAAGGCCAAAATGAACACTTCATGCAGAACTCCTGTATTTTGATGAAAACTCACTGAAATCAAGCTGTAACTTCAAGTTTATGCATCTTTCTATGCTTTCAGGTTGAAACTTGACTGAAAACTCACTTTGAAGAAAAGTTATGGCTGTTTTGTTTCGCAGGTCACAAATAGCGTTTTCTCAGCGAGAGAAGGCCAAAATGAACACTTCATGCAGAACTCCTGTATTTTGATGAAAACTCACTGAAATCAAGCTGTAACTTCAAGTTTATGCATCTTACTATGCTTTCAGGTTGAAACTTGACTGATAACTCACTTTTAAAAAAAGTTATGGCTGTTTTGTATCACAGGTCACAAATAGTGTTTTCTCAGCGAGAGAAGGCCAAAATGAACACTTCATGCAGAACTCCTGTATTTTGAGGAAAACTCACTGAAATTAAGCTTTAACTTCAAGTTTATGCATCTTTCTATGCTTTCAGGTTGAAACTTGACTGAAAACTCACTTTGAACAAAAGTTCTGGCTGTTTTGTGTCACAGGTCACAAATAGCGTTTTCTCAGCGAGAGAAGGCCAAAATGAACACTTCATGCAGAACTCCTGTATTTTGATGAAAACTCACTGAAATCCACCTGTAACTTCAAGTTTATGCATCTTTTTATGCTTTCAGGTTGAAACTTGACTGAAAACACACTTTGAAGAAAAGTTATGGCTGTTTTGTGTCACAGGTCACAAACAGCGTTTTCTCAGCGAGACAAGGACAAAATGAACACTTCATGCAGAACCCCTGTATTTTGATGAAAACTCACTGAAATCCTCCTGTACCTTCAAGTTTATGCATCTTTCAATGCATTCAGGTTGAAACTTGACTGAAAACTCACTTTGAACAAAAGTTCTGGCTGTTTTGTGTCACAGGTCACAAATAGCGTTTTCTCAGCGAGAGAAGGCCAAAATGAACACTTCATGCAGAACTCCTGTATTTTAATGAAAACTCACTGAAATCCACCTGTAACTTCAAGTTCATGCATCTTTCTATGCTTTCAGGTTGAAACTTGACTGAAAACTCACTTTGAACAAAAGTTATGGCATTTTTGTATCACAGGTCACAAATAGTGTTTTCTCAGCGAGAGAAGGCCAAAATGAACACTTCATGCATAACTCCTGTATTTTGAGGAAAACTCACTGAAATCCACCTGTAACTTCAAGTTTATGCATCTTTTTATGCTTTCAGGTTGAAACTTGACTGAAAACTCAATTTGAACAAAAGTTATGGCTGTTTTGTGTCACAGATCACAAATAGCGTTTTCTCAGCGAAAGAAGGCAAAAATGAACACTTCATGCAGAACTCCTGTATTTTGATGAAAACTCACTGAAATCAAGCTGTACCTTCAAGTTTATGCATCTTTTTATGCTTTCAGGTTGAAACTTGACTGAAAACTCACTTTGAAGAAAAGTTATGGCATTTTTGTATCACAGGTCACAAATAGTGTTTTCTAAGCGAGAGAAGGCCAAATTAACACTTCATGCAGAACTCCTGTATTTTGAGGAAAATTGAGTGAAATCCACCTTTAACTTCAAGTTTATGCATCTTTCTATGCTTTCAGTTTGAAACTTGACTGAAAACTCACATTGAACAAAAGTTATGGCTGTTTTGTATCACAGGTCACAAATATGGTTTTCTCAGCGAGAGAAGGCCAAAAAGAACACTTCATGCATAACTCCTGTATTTTGAGGAAATCTCACTGAAATCAAGCTGTAACTTCAAGTTTATTCATCTTTCTATGCTTTCAGGTTGAAACTAGAGTGAAAACTCACTTTGAAAAAAAGTTATGGCTGTTTTGTGTCGCAGGTCACAAATAGCGTTTTCTCAGCGAGAGAAGGCCAAAATGAACAATTCATTCATAACTCCTGTATTTTTCGGAAAACTGCTAGAAATCCACCTGTAACTTCAAGTTTATGCATCTTTTTGTGCTTTCAGGTTGAAACTTGACTGAAAACTCACTTTGAAGAAAAGTTATGGCTGTTTTTTGTCACAGGTGACATAGCGTTTTCTCAGCGAGAGAAGGCCAAAATGAAGACTTCATGCATAACTCCTGTATTTTGAGGAAAACTCACTGAAATTAAGCTTTAACTTCAAGTTTATGCATCTTTCTATGCTTTCAGGTTGAAACTTGACTGAAAACTCACTTTGAACAAAAGTTTCTGGCTGTTTTGTGTCACAGGTCAAAAATAGTGTTTTCTCAGCGAGAGAAGGCCAAAATGAACACTTCATGCAGAACTCCTGTATTTTGATGAAAACTCACTGAAATCCACCTGTAACTTCAAGTTTATGCATCTTTTTATGCTTTCAGGTTGAAACTTGACTGAAAACTCACTTTGAAGAAAAGTTATGGCTGTTTTGTGTCACAGGTCACAAATAGTGTTTTCTCAGCGAGAGAAGGCCAAAATGAACACTTCATGCATAACTCCTGTATTTTGAGGAAAACTCACTGAAATCCACCTGTAACTTCAAGTTTATGCATCTTTTTATGCTTTCAGGTTGAAACTTGACTGAAAACTCAATTTGAACAAAAGTTATGGCTGTTTTGTGTCACAGATCACAAATAGCGTTTTCTCAGCGAAAGAAGGCAAAAATGAACACTTCATGCAGAACTCCTGTATTTTGATGAAAACTCACTGAAATCAAGCTGTACCTTCAAGTTTATGCATCTTTTTATGCTTTCAGGTTGAAACTTGACTGAAAACTCACTTTGAAGAAAAGTTATGGCATTTTTGTATCACAGGTCACAAATAGTGTTTTCTAAGCGAGAGAAGGCCAAATTAACACTTCATGCAGAACTCCTGTATTTTGAGGAAAATTGAGTGAAATCCACCTTTAACTTCAAGTTTATGCATCTTTCTATGCTTTCAGTTTGAAACTTGACTGAAAACTCACATTGAACAAAAGTTATGGCTGTTTTGTATCACAGGTCACAAATATGGTTTTCTCAGCGAGAGAAGGCCAAAAAGAACACTTCATGCATAACTCCTGTATTTTGAGGAAATCTCACTGAAATCAAGCTGTAACTTCAAGTTTATTCATCTTTCTATGCTTTCAGGTTGAAACTAGAGTGAAAACTCACTTTGAAAAAAAGTTATGGCTGTTTTGTGTCGCAGGTCACAAATAGCGTTTTCTCAGCGAGAGAAGGCCAAAATGAACAATTCATTCATAACTCCTGTATTTTTCGGAAAACTGCTAGAAATCCACCTGTAACTTCAAGTTTATGCATCTTTTTGTGCTTTCAGGTTGAAACTTGACTGAAAACTCACTTTGAAGAAAAGTTATGGCTGTTTTTTGTCACAGGTGACATAGCGTTTTCTCAGCGAGAGAAGGCCAAAATGAAGACTTCATGCATAACTCCTGTATTTTGAGGAAAACTCACTGAAATTAAGCTTTAACTTCAAGTTTATGCATCTTTCTATGCTTTCAGGTTGAAACTTGACTGAAAACTCACTTTGAACAAAAGTTTCTGGCTGTTTTGTGTCACAGGTCAAAAATAGTGTTTTCTCAGCGAGAGAAGGCCAAAATGAACACTTCATGCAGAACTCCTGTATTTTGATGAAAACTCACTGAAATCCACCTGTAACTTCAAGTTTATGCATCTTTTTATGCTTTCAGGTTGAAACTTGACTGAAAACTCACTTTGAAGAAAAGTTATGGCTGTTTTGTGTCACAGGTCACAAATAGTGTTTTCTCAGCGAGAGAAGGCCAAAATGAACACTTCATGCATAACTCCTGTATTTTGAGGAAAACTCACTGAAATCCACCTGTAACTTCAAGTTTATGCATCTTTCTATGCTTTCAGGTAAAAACTTGACTGAAAACTCAATTTGAACAAAAGTTATGGCATTTTTGTATCACAGGTCACAAATAGTGTTTTCTCAGCGAGAGAAGGCCAAAATGAAAACTTCATGCAGAACTCCGTTATTTTGATGAAAACTCACTGAAATCCACCTGTAACTTCAAGTTTATGCATCTTTCTATGCTTTCAGGTTGAAACTTGACTGAAAACTCACTTTTAAGAAAAGTTATGGCATTTTTGTATCACAGGTCACAAATAGTGTTTTCTCAGCGAGAGAAGGCCAAAATGAACACTTCATGCATAACTCCTGTATTTTGAGGAAATCTCACTGAAATCAAGCTGTAACTTCAAGTTTATTCATCTTTCTATGCTTTCAGGTTGAAACTAGAGTGAAAACTCACTTTGAACAAAAGTTATGGCTGTTTTGTGTCACAGGTCACAAATAGTGTTTTCTCAGCGAGAGAAGGCAAAAATGAACACTTCGTGCAGAACTCCTGTATTTTGAGGAAAACTCACTGAAATCCAACTGTAACTTCAAGTTTATGCATCTTTCTATGCTTTCAGGTTGAAACTAGAGTGAAAACTCACTTTGAAGAAAAGTTATGGCTGTTTTGTGTCACAGGTCAAAAATAGTGTTTTCTCAGCGAGAGAAGGCCAAAATGAACACTTCATGCAGAACTCCTCTATTTTGATGAAAACTCACTGAAATCCACCTGTAACTTCAAGTTTATGCATCTTTCTATGCTTTCAGAATGAAACTTGACTGAAAACTCACTTTGAACAAAAGTTATGGCTGTTTTGTGTCACAAGTCACAAATAGCGTTTTTTCAGCGAGAGAAGGCCAAAATGAACACTTCATGCAGAACTCCTGTATTTTGATGAAAACTCACTGAAATCTAGCTGTAACTTCAAGTTTATGCATCTTTCTATGCTTTCAGGTTGAAACTTGACTGAAAACTCACTTTGAACAAAAGTTATGGCATTTTTTTATCGCAGGTCACAAATAATGTTTTCTCAGCGAGAGAAGGCCAAAATGAACACTTCATGCATAACTCCTTTATTTTGAGGAAAACTCACTGAAATCAAGCTGTAACTTCAAGTTTATGCATCTTTCTATGCTTTTAGGTTGAAAGTTGACTGAAAACTCACTTTGAACAAAAGTTAGGGATGTTTTGTAACACAGGACACAAATAGTGTTTTCTCAGCGAGAGAAGGCCAAAGTGAGCACTTCATGCATAACTCCTGTATTTTGAGGAAAACTCACGGAAATCCACCTGTAACTTAAAGTTTTATGCACCTTTTTATGCTTTCAGGTTGAAATTTGACTGAAAACTCACTTTGAACAAAAGTTATGGCTGTTTTGTATCACAGGTCACAAATAATATTTTCTCAGCGAGAGAACGCCAAAATGAACACTTCATTCATAACTCCTGTATTTTGAGGAAAACTGCATGAAATCCACCTGTCACTTCAAGTTTATGCATCTTTCTATGCTTTCAGGTGAAACTTTCACTTTGAAGTCATTTTGAAAAAAAATTTCGACTTTGATGATCACTGTTCATGAAGACATTTTTCAAAACAAAAGAAGACAATTTAAACATTTCACACAGAAATCCATTAGTTTGAGCAAAGCTGGCTTAAAAGCACCTGTTTCTTCAAAGGTTTTCATCATTCTGTGTTTTCAGTTTTGAAGTTCACTGAAAGGTCAGTGTGATCAAGAGTTCCAGCATTTGTGATCACAGGTCACACAATGCCTTTTACCAGCGAGAGTCCTCTGGAGTGAACACTTCTTGCTGAACTCCCTTATTTTCAGGAAAACTCACTGAAATCCACCTGTAACTTCAAGTTTATGCATCTTTCTATGCTTTCAGGTTGAAACTTGACTGAAAACTCACTTTGAACAAAAGTTATGGCTTTTTTGTGTGACAGGTAACAAATAGCGTTTTCTCAGCGAAAGAAGGCCAAAATGAACACTTCATGCAGAACTCCTGTATTTTGAGGAAAACTCACTGAAATCCACCTGTACCTTCAAGTTTATGCATCTTTTTATGCTTTCAGGTTGAAACTTGACTGAAAACTCAATTTGAACAAAAGTTATGACTGTTTTGTGTCACAGGTCACAAAGAGCGTTTTCTCAGCGAGAGAAGGCCAAAATGAACACTTCATGCAGAACTCCTGTATTTTGATGAAAACTCACTGAAATCAAGCTGTAACTTCAAGTTTATGCATCTTTCTATGCTTTCAGGTTGAAACTTGACTGAAAACTCACTTTGAACAAAAGTTCTGGCTGTTTTGTGTCACAGGTCACAAATAGCGTTTTCTCAGCGAGAGAAGGCCAAAATGAACACTTCATGCAGAACTCCTGTATTTTGATGAAAACTCACTGAAATCCACCTGTAACTTCAAGTTTATGCATCTTTTTATGCTTTCAGGTTGAAACTTGACTGAAAACTCACTTTGAAGAAAAGTTATGGCTGTTTTGTGTCACAGGTCACAAATAGTGTTTTCTCAGCGAGAGAAGGCCAAAATGAACACTTCATGCATAACTCCTGTATTTTGAGGAAAACTCACTGAAATCCACCTGTAACTTCAAGTTTATGCATCTTTCTATGCTTTCAGGTAAAAACTTGACTGAAAACTCACTTTTAAAAAAAGTTATGGCATTTTTGTATCACAGGTCACGAATAGTGTTATCTCAGCGAGAGAAGGCCAAAATGAAGACTTCATGCAGAACTCCTGTATTTTGATGAAAACTCACTGAAATCAAGCTTTAACTTCAAGTTTATGCATCTTTCTATGCTTTCAGGTTGAAACTTGAATGAAAACTCACTTTGAACAAAAGTTATGGCATTTTTGTATCACAGGTCACAAATAGTGTTTTCTCAGCGAGAGAAGGCCAAAATGAACACTTCATGCAGAACTCCTGTATTTTGATGAAAACTCACTGAAATCAAGCTTTAACTTCAAGTTTATGCATCTTTCTATGCTTTCAGGTTGAAACTTGACTGAAAACTCACTTTGAACAAAAGTTATGGCTGTTTTGTGTCACAGGTCACAAATAGTGTTTTCTCAGCGAGAGAAGGCAAAAATGAACACTTCGTGCAGAACTCCTGTATTTTGAGGAAAACTCACTGAAATCCACCTGTAACTTCAAGTTTATGCATCTTTCTATGCTTTCAGGTTGAAACTAGAGTGAAAACTCACTTTGAAGAAAAGTTATGGCTGTTTTGTGTCACAGGTCAAAAATAGTGTTTTCTCAGCGAGAGAAGGCCAAAATGAACACTTCATGCAGAACTCCTCTATTTTGATGAAAACTCACTGAAATCCACCTGTAACTTCAAGTTTATGCATCTTTCTATGCTTTCAGAATGAAACTTGACTGAAAACTCACTTTGAACAAAAGTTATGGCTGTTTTGTGTCACAAGTCACAAATAGCGTTTTCTCAGCGAGAGAAGGCAAAAATGAACACTTCATGCAGAATTCCTGTATTTTGATGAAAACTCACTGAAATCCACCTGTAACTTCAAGTTTATGCATCTTTCTATGCTTTCAGGTTGAAACTTGACTGAAAACTCACTTTGAAGAAAAGTTATGGCATTTTTTTATCACAGGTCACAAATAGTGTTTTTTCAGCGAGAGAAGGCCAAAATGAACACTTCATGCATAACTCCTTTATTTTGAGGAAAACTCACTGAAATCAAGCTGTAACTTCAAGTTTATGCATCTTTCTATGCTTTTAGGTTGAAAGTTGACTGAAAACTCACTTTGAACAAAAGTTAGGGATGTTTTGTATCACAGGACACAAATAGTGTTTTCTCAGCGAGAGAAGGCCAAAATGAACACTTCATTCATAACTCCTGTATTTTGAGGAAAACTGCATGAAATCCACCTGTCACTTCAAGTTTATGCATCTTTCTATGCTTTCAGGTGAAACTTTCACTTTGAAGTCATTTTGAAAAAAAATTTCGACTTTGATGATCACTGTTCATGAAGACATTTTTCAAAACAAAAGAAGACAATTTAAACATTTCACACAAAAATCCATTAGTTTGAGCAAAGCTGGCTTAAAAGCACCTGTTTCTTCAAAGGTTTTCATCATTCTGTGTTTTCAGTTTTGAAGTTCACTGAAAGGTCAGTGTGATCAAGAGTTCCAGCATTTGTGATCAAAGGTCACACAATGCCTTTTACCAGCGAGAGTCCTCTGGAGTGAACACTTCTTGCTGAACTCCCTTATTTTCAGGAAAACTCACTGAAATCCACCTGTAACTTCAAGTTTATGCATCTTTCTATGCTTTCAAGTTGAAACTTGACTGAAAACTCACTTTGAACAAAAGTTATGGCTTTTTTGTGTGACAGGTAACAAATAGCGTTTTCTCAGCGAAAGAAGGCCAAAATGAACACTTCATGCAGAACTCCTGTATTTTGAGGAAAACTCACTGAAATCCACCTGTACCTTCAAGTTTATGCATCTTTTTATGCTTTCAGGTTGAAACTTGACTGAAAACTCAATTTGAACAAAAGTTATGGCTGTTTTGTGTCACAGGTCACAAATAGCGTTTTCTCAGCGAAAGAAGGCCAAAATGAACACTTCATGCAGAACTCCTGTATTTTGATGAAAACTCACTGAAATCAAGCTGTAACTTCACGTTTATGCATCTTTCTATGCTTTCAGGTTGAAACTTGACTGAAAACTCACTTTGAACAAAAGTTATGGCTATTTTGTGTCACAGGTCACAAATACCGTTTTCTCAGCGAAAGAAGGCCAAAATGAATACTTCATGCAGAACTCCTGTATTTTGAGGAAAACTCACTGAAATCCACCTGTACCTTCAAGTTTGTGCATCTTTTTATGCTTTCAGGTTGAAACTTGACTGAAAACTCACTTTGAACAAAAGTTATGGCTGCTTTGTATCACAGGTCACAAATATGGTTTTCTCAGCGAGAGAAGGCCAAAATGAAAACTTCATGCATAACTCCTGTATTTTGAGTAAATCTCACTGAAATATAGCTGAAACTTCAAGTTTATTGATCTTTCTATGCTTTCAGGTTGAAACTAGAGTGAAAACTCACTTTGAAAAAAAGTTATGGCTGTTTTGTGTCGCAGGTCACAAATAGCGTTTTCTCAGCGAGAGAAGGCCAAAATGAACACTTCATTCATAACTCCTGTATTTTTTGGAAAACTGCTAGAAATCCACCTGTATCTTCAAGTTTATGCATCTTTTTATGCTTTCAGGTTGAAACTTGACTGAAAAATCACTTTGAACAAAATTTATGGCTGTTTTGTATCACAGGTCACAAATATGGTTTTCTCAGCGAGAGAAGGCCAAAATGAAAACTTCATTCATAACTCCTGTATTTTGATGAAAACTCACTGAAATCCAACTGTAACTTCAAGGTTATGCATCTTTCTATGCGTTCAGGTAAAATCTTGACTGAAAACTCACTTTGAATAAAAGTTATGGCATTTTTGTATCACAGGTCACAAATAGTGTTTTCTAAGCGAGAGAAGGCCAAAATGAACACTTCATGCAGAACTCCTGTATTTTGATGAAAACTCACTGAAATCCACCTGTAACTTCAAGGTTATGCATCTTTCTATGCTTTCAGGTAAAAACTTGACTGAAAACTCAATTTGAACAAAAGTTATGGCATTTTTGTATCACAGGTCACAAATAGTGTTTTCTCAGCGAGAGAAGGCCAAAATGAAAACTTCATGCAGAACTCCTGTATTTTGATGAAAACTCACTGAAATCAAGCTGTAACTTCAAGTTTATGCATCTTTCTATGCTTTCAGGTTGAAACTTGATTGAAAACTCACTTTGAAGAAAAGTTATGGCTGTTTTGTGTCGCAGGTCACAAATAGCGTTTTCTCAGCAAGAGAAGGCCAAAATGAACACTTCATGCAGAACTCCTGTATTTTGATGAAAACTCACTGAAATCCACCTATAACTTCAAGTTTATGCATCTTTCTATGCTTTCAGATTGAAACTTGACTGAAAACTCACTTTGAAGAAAAGTTATGGCATTTTTGTATCACAGGTCACAAATAGTGTTTTCTCAGCGAGAGAAGGCCAAAATGAACACTTCATGCAGAACTCCTGTATTTTGAGGAAATCTCACTGAAATCAAGCTGTAACTTCAAGTTTATTCATCTTTCTATGCTTTCAGGTTGAAACTAGAGTGAAAACTCACTTTGAACAAAAGTTATGGCTGTTTTGTGTCACAGGTCAAAAATAGCGTTTTCTCAGCGAGAGAAGGCAAAAATGAACACTTCGTGCAGAACTCCTGTATTTTGAGGAAAACTCACTGAAATCCAACTGTAACTTCAAGTTTATGCAGCTTTCTATGCTTTCAGGTTGAAACTTGACTGAAAACTCACTTTGAACAAAAGTTATGGCTGTTTTGTGTCACAGGTCACAAATAGCGTTTCCTCAGCGAGAGAAGGCCAAAATGAACACTTCATGCAGAACTCCCGTATTTTGATGAAAACTAACTGAAATCTAGCTGTAACTTCAAGTTTATGCATCTTTCTATGCTTTCAGGTTGAAACTTGACTGAAAACTCACTTTGAACAAAAGTTATGGCATTTTTGTATCACAGGTCACAAATAGTGTTTTCTCAGCGAGAGAAGGCCAAAATGAACACTTCATGCAAAACTCCTGTATTTTGAGGAAAACTCACTGAAATCAAGCTGTAACTTCAAGTTTATGCATCTTTCTATGCTTTCAGGTTGAAACTTGACTGAAAACTCACTTTGTTTTGTATCACAGGTCACAAATGGTGTTTTCACAGCAAGAGAAGGCCAAAATGAACACTTCATGCAGAAGTCCTGTATTTTTTGGAAAACTGCGTGAAATCCACCTGTAACTTCAAGTTTCTGCATCTTTCTATGCTTTCAGGTTGAAACTTGACTGAAAACTCATGTTTAAAAAAAGTTATGGCTATTTTTTATCACAGGTCACAAATAGTGTTTTCCAAGCGAGAGAAGGCCAAAATGAACACTTCATCCATAACTCCTGTATTTTGTGGAAAACTGAGTGAAATCCACCTGTAACTTCTGTTTTATGCATCTTTCTATGCTTTCAGGTCATAACTTGACTGAAAACTCTCTTTGAAAAAAGTTATGGCTGTTTTGTATCACAGGTCCCAAATAGCGTTTTCTCAGCGAGAGAAGGCCAAAATGAACACTTCATGCATAACTCCTGTATTTTGAGGAAAACTGCGTGAAATCCACCTGTAACTTCAAGTTTATGCATCTTTCTATGCTTTCAGGTTGAAACCTTACTGAAAACTCACTTTGAAAAAAAGTTATGGCTGTTTTTTATCACAGGTCACAAATACTGTTTTCTCAGCGAGAGAAGGCCAAAATGAAACCTTCATGCATAACTCCTGTATTTTGAGGAAATCTGAGTGAAATCTACCTGTAACTTCAAGTTTGTACATCGTTCTATGCTTTCAGGTTGAAACTTGACTGAAAACTCACTTTGAACAAAAGTTATGGCTGTTTTGTATCACAGGTCACAAATAGTGTTTTCTCAGCAAGAGAAGGCCAAAATGAACACTTCATGCATAACTCCTGTATTTTGAGGAAAACTGCGTGAAATCCACCTATAACTTCTTTCCTATGCATCTTTCTATGCTTTCCGGTTGAAACCTGACTGAAAACTGACTTTGACAAAAAGTTATGGCTGTTTTGTATCACAGGTCACAAATAGCGTTTTCTCAGCGAGAGAAGGCCAAAATGAACACTTCATACATAACTCCTGTATTTTGAGGAAAACTGCATGAAATCCACCTGTAACTTCAATTTTATGCATCTTTCTATGCTTTCAGGTGGAAACCTGACTGAAAACTCACTTTGAACAAAAGTTATGGCTGTTTTGTATCACAGGTCACAAATAGCATTTTCTCAGTGAGAGAAGGCAAGAATGAACACGTTATGCATAACTCCTGTATTTTGAGGAAAATTGCATGAAATCCACCTGTAACTTCAAGTTTATGCATCTTTCTATGCTTTCAGGTGGAAACCTGACTGAAAACTCACTTTGAACAAAAGTTATGGCTGTTTTGTATCACAGGTCCCAAATAATGTTTTTACAGCGAGAGAAGGATAAAATGAACACTTCATGCATAACTCCTGTATTTTGAGGAAAACTGATTTAAATCAATCCTCTAACTTAAATTTTATGCATCTTTCTATGCTTTTAGGTTGAAACTTGACTGAAAACTCACTTTGAAAAATTTATTTGGCTGTTTTGTGTCACAGGTCACAAATAGTGTTTTCTCAGCGAGAGAAGGCAAAAATGAACACTTCATGCATAACTCCTGTATTTTTTTGAAAACTGCGTGAAATCCACCTGTAACTTCTCTTTTATGCATCTTTCTATACTTTCAGAATAAAACTTATCTGAAAACTCACTTTGAACAAAAGTCATGGTTGTTTTGTGTCACAGGTCACAAATAGTGTTTTCTCAGCGAGAGAAGGCCAAAATGATAACTTCATGCATAACTCCTATATTTTGAGGAAAACTGCCTGAAATCGACCTTTAACTTCAAGTTTATGCATGTTTCGATGCTTTCAGGTTGAAACTTGACTGAAGACTCACTTTGAACAAAAGTTATGGCTCTTTTTTATCACAGGTCACAAATAGCATTTTCTCAGCGAGAGAAGGCCAAAATGAACACTTCATGCATAACTCCTGTATTTTGAGGAAAAGTGAGTGAAATCCACCTGTAACTTCTCTTTTATGCATCTTTCTATGCTTTCAGGTGGAAACTTTCACTTTGAAGTCATTTAGAAAAAAAATTACGTCTTTGATGATCACTGTTCACGAAGACTGTTTTCAAAACAAAAGAAGACATTTTAAACATTTCATGCAGAACTCTATTAGTTTGACCAAAGCTGGCTTAAAAGCACCTGTTACTTCAAAGGTTTTCATCATTCTGTGTTTTCAGATTTGAAGTTCACTGAAAGGTCAGTGTTATCAAGAGTTCCAGCATTTGTGATCACAGGTCACACAATGCCTTTTACCAGCGAGAGTCCTCTGGAGTGAACACTTCTTGCTTAACTCCCTTATATTCAGGAAAACTGACTGAAATCCACGTGTCATGTCAACGTAATGTAATTTTCATTGTATCTGAGTTGAACCTTGTCTGACAACTCACTTTGAACAAAAGTTATGGCTGTTTTGTATCACAGGTCACAAATAGTGTTTTTTCAGTGAGAGAAGGCCAAAATGAACACTTCATGCATAACTCCTGTATTTTGAGGAAAACTGCCTGAAATCCACCTGTAACTTCAACTTTATTCATCATTCTATGCTTTCAGGTTGAAACTTGACTCAAAAAACAATTTGAACAAAAGTTATGGCTGTTTTGTATCACAGGTCACAAATAGCGTTTTCTCAGCGAGAGAAGGTCAAAATGAAAACTTCATGCATAACTCTTGTGTTCTTTGGAAAACTGCGTGAAATTCACCAATAACTTCTGTTTTATGCGTCTTTCTATGCTTTCAGGTTGAAACTTGACTGAAAACTCACTTTGAACAAAAGTTATGGCTGTTTTGTATCACAGGTCAAAAATAGTGTTTTCTCAGCAAGAGAAGGCCAAAATGAACACTTCATGCAGAACTCCTGTATTTTGAGGAAAACAGCCTGAAATCCACCTGTAACTTCTCTTTTTTTTTCAACTTTCTATGCTTTCAGGATGAAACTTGACTTAAAACTCACTCTGAAAAAAAGTTATGGCTGTTTTGTATCACAGGTTACAAAAAGCGTTTTCTCAGCGAGAGAAGGCCAAAATGAACTCTTCACGCATTACTCCTGTATTTTGAGGAAAACTGAGTGAAATCCACCTGTAACTTCAAGTTTATGCATCTTTCTATGCTTTCAGGTTGAAACTTGACTGAAAACTCACTTTAAACAAAAGTTATGGCTGTTTTGTATCACAGGTTACAAAAAGCGTTTTCTCAGCGAGAGAAGGCCAAAATGAACACTTCACGCATGACTCCTGTATTTTTTGGAAAACTGCATGAAATCCACCTGTAACTTCAAGTTTATGCATCTTTCTATGCTTTCAGGTGGAAACTTTCACTTCGAAGTAATTTTGAAAAAAAAATACGTCTTTAATGATCACGGTTCACGAAGACTGTTTTCAAAACAAAAGAAGACATTTTAAACATTTCATGCAGAACTCCATTAGTTTGACCAAAGCTGCCTTAAAACCACTTGTTACTTCAAAGGTTTTCATCATTCTGTGTTTTCAGATTTGAAGTTCACTGAAAGGTCAGTGTGATCAAGAGTTCCAGCATTTGTGATCACAGGTCACACAATGCCTTTTACCAGCGAGAGTCCTCTGGAGTGAACACTTCTTGCTGAACTCCATTATTTTATGGAAAACTGAGTGAAATCCACGTGTCATGTCAAGGTAATGTAATTTTCATTGTATCTGGGTTGAAACTTGACTGAAAACTCACTTTGAACAGAAGTTATGGCTGTTTTGTATCACAGGTCACAAATAGTGTTTTCTCAGCGAGAGAAGGCCAAAATGAACACTTCATGCATAACTCCTGTATTTTGAGGAAAACTGAGTTAAATCCATCTGAAACTTCAAGTTTATGCATGTTTCCATGGTTTCAGGTTGAAACTCGACTAAAAACTCACTTTCAAAAAAAGTTATGGCTGTTTTGTATGACAGGTCCCAAATAGCGTTTACTCAGGGAGAGAAGGCTAAAATTAATACTTCATGCATTACTCCTGTATGTTTTGGAAAACTGCCTGAAATCCACCTGTAACTTCTCTTTTACGCATCTTTCTATGATTTCAGGTTGAAATTTGACTGAAAACTCACTTTGAACAAAAGTTATGTCTGTTTTGTATCACAGGTCCCAAATACCGTTTTTTTAGGGAGAGAAGGCCAAAATGAACACTTCATGCATAACTCCTGTATTTTGAGGAAAACAGCCTGAAATCCACCTGTAACTTCAAGTTTATGCATCTTTCTAAGCTTTCAGGTTGAAAATTGACTTAAAACTCACTCTGAACAAAAGTTATGGCTGTTTTTTTTTTACAGGTCACAAATAGTGTTTTCTCAGCGAGAGAAGGCCAAAATGAACACTTCATGCAAAACTCATGTATTTTTTTTAAAAAATCTCAAGTCTACCTGTAACTTCTCTTTTTTGCATCTTTCTATGCTTTCAGGTTGAAACTTGACTTAAAACTCACTCTGAACAAAAGTTATGGCTGTTTTGTATCACAGGTTACAAAAAGCGTTTTCTCAGCGAGAGAAGGCCAAAATGAACACTTCACGCATAACTCCTGTATTTTGAGGAAAACTGAGTGAAATCCACCTGTAACTTCAAGTTTATGCATCTTTCTATGCTTTCAGGTTGAAACTTTCACTTCGAAGTCATTTTGAAAAAAAAATACGTCTTTGATGATCACTGTTCACAAAGACTGTTTTCAAAACAAAAGAAGACATTTTAAACATTTCATGCAGAACTCCATTAGTTTGAGCAAAGCTGGCTTAAAAGCACCTGTTACTTCAAAGGTTTTCATCATTCTGTGTTTTCAGATTTGAAGTTCACTGAAAGGTCAGTGTTATCAAGAGTTCCAGCATTTGTGATCACAGGTCACACAATGCCTTTTACCAGCGAGAGTCCTCTGGAGTGAACACTTCTTGCTGAACTCCCTTATTTTCAGGAAAACTGACTGAAATCAACCTGTAACTTCTCTTTTATGCATCTCTCTATGCTTTCAGGTTGAAACTTTACTGAAAACTCACTCTGAACAAAAGTTACGGCTGTTTTGTATCACAGGTCCTAAATAGTGTTTTCTCAGCGAGAGAAGGCCAAAATGAACACTTCATGCATAACTCCCATATTTTGAGGAAAACTGCCTGAAATCCACCTGTAACTTATCTTTTATGCATCTTTCTATGATTTCAGGTTCAAACTTGACAGAAAACTCACTTTGAACAAAAGTTTTGGCTGTTTTGTATCACAGGTCAGAAATCGATTTTTCACAGCGAGAGAAGGCAAAAATAAACACTTCATGCATAACTCCTGTATTTTTAAAAAAACTGAGTGAAATCCACCTGTAACTTCTCTTTAATGTATCTTTCTATGCTTTCAGGTTGAAACTTGACTGAAAACGCAGTTTGAAAAAAGTTATGGCTGTTTTGTATCACAGGTCACAAATAGTGTTTTCTCAGCGAGAGAAGGCCAACATGAACACTTCATGCATAACTCTTTTATTTTCAGGAAAACTGAGTGAAATCCACCTATAACTTCTCTTTTATGCATCTTTCTACGATTTCGGGTTGAAATTTGACTGAAAATTCACTTCGAAAAAAGTTTTTGCTGTTTTGTATCTGTTAAGGGCAAACAGGTCGAAACCTAAATTCCCGTTATTAGGAAAAACACAACACGAACTAATTCAGCTTTGTACAAAGGGCACCCTGTCTCAGTGGCTTCCCGAGAGAGAGTCCGCCGAGACAGTTCCTTGCTTCTTTATTATCCTGATAATACAGATACATGGGAGTGTGGATGGGTGCTCATATCAAGGCAGGTGCGTTTTCATGATGATAACAGTGTGACCTTGAATGAACTTCTATTTGAACATAGTGTGACAATAAAACATTAAAATATTATTTTCTTTTATCATTCCCTCCTGTTTGTCATACTTTGTTTAAATCCATCAATAACCACTTCTCTCGATTTTCGGTCAAGACTTCATACGAATGACAAGACAGTGAGAGTACATTGTGAATATATGAGGAGTTTGCAAAACATGAAATTACACAAGTTATTATTTCAAGCAAGTAACATGTATATACATGGGGATGGGGTCAGAGGTTACTAGCACATGGCCCACCGGTGGAGCTAGAGTCCTCAGCACTCTGCTCTTGTTGTCTAACCATCATAGTCGCCAGGATCTGGGAACAGGTCAGGTATGTCTCGGAGAACGATGTCATCTGAGGATCCGTCTTCGTCATCCATTCATGATTCAATGAGTGATTGTGCGTGTTCTTCTTTTTGATTCAGTCTCATGTACGTCTCAACTTGTACAGCAACTAGTTTGGTGACCAGGCTCTTCACACATGGGACAATACAGGTTATAATTACACAGAGCAATTTTGAATGTGCCTGTAAGCAAGTTCGACCTGCTATTGTAGTAGAGTCCCTCTAAGTCTATATCTATGTCTGACGCGCCGCCTACAACGATATGGCTGAGAAGGATAATACTGGTTATTATGATGTTCATGGCTATTCAAATATGAGCCGTAACATGGGAAGTATTGACCAGTAGCTAAGGAACAGGACCGTCGTAGGTGTGACACCTTCGTGTTCACACTTCCACAGAATCAATAACAGGCAGGCGACAAGGATTATGTCAACTAAATACATTTATTCCCTAGGGAGACACGTAGGGTGGCCTCAGGGTGATTGACCCTTTCCACGATGTTTACTTCACCAGCTCCAGGTGCCAGGAGGTCCCTCCTGTTGTCCCCCTTCCTTGGACCCTTGTGGTCTCAGTTCAGAGTAGACTGCCCTGGAGGTGTTCTGGCCTTCACACTAAGTGTCTCCAGCGCTCTTGTAATCGAGGAGCAACTTACAATGACTCTGATTTATCCACGTTTGTCGCTCTGCTATTTTAACAGCTGTGGGTGTACTTAATAGTACCTGATATGGTCCGTCCCACCTTGGTGTTTTCCAATTTGTTCTTTGTAGGACTTTAACGAGGATCCAGTCACCAGGTTGTGGCTGTCTGTTGGGAGAAGATACAGGTGCGTCTGGTACGCTATTAGCGTTCACAACGTCTTGTTGTTTTAACATGTGTCTCATCCAATCTGCTAACGACGTTTCTTTTTCTGATTTCTCTATGTTACCATTTAGGATAGGTAGGGGGAACTGTCTACCGTACACAATCTCAAAAGGTGTAAGTCCATTGCTTAATGTTATTCTCATCCACATTTTGACAAGCGAGAGACAGTCAGGCCACGGCCTTTGTGTCTCAGCGACAGTTTTTCTTAGTCTCTGTTTTATTGTTCCGTTTGTTCGTTCCACCAATCCTGCACTTTGGGGATGATAGGAACAATGTGTTTTTGGTATGAATCCTAAGCATTCTGCGATGCCGGTCATAAGTTGATTTACAAAATGTGTACCATTGTCTGATCTGATAATTTCTGGGATACCGTATGTGGGAAAAAAGTGATTACATAGGCATTTTACAACAGTCGGGGCATCTGCTTTTTTGGTTGGGTATATTTCGACCCATTTAGAGAATGCACAAATGATCACTAGCGCATATTTAGTACCTCCTTCACATGTTAATTCAATGAAATCCATGTGTATTGTATGAAATGGGCGAGGAGGCGTCGGGAATGCCCCTCGTTTAGGTCGCAGTCGGCCTTGTGCATTATTCTTTTGACATATCATACATTTTGCAACATGAATTTTTGCTTGAGTTTCGAAATTTATAGTGTAGAATTGGTTATTCACCAATGTTACCATCCCTCCTGTTGAGACATGGGTATTTCCATGGCTCACCAACGCTGCGGCTGCGTGTAGGGATTTTGGTAAAATAGGTTTGTTATTAACACGGTAGATATCATTAGATAGGACAGCACCTCTGGCTATCCACGTCTTTACCTCGGAGACCGGTGCTCTTTTCTGTTCATCTGTTAGTAGTTCTGGGGTTAATTGTGAACCAACTGTGGCAGCGTATAATTGTAACATGTCATCGGTTCTTGCAGCTTTTTTGGCTGTAGCATCGGCAAAGGCGTTGCCTTTTGATATAGGGGAATCATCATTTTGATGTGCTGCACATTTGCATACAGCTAGGCGTTTTGGTAACTGTACTGCATCAAGTAGTTGTTGTAGTAATGAGGCATGTGTCAATGTTTTTCCTGCAGAGGTCTTGAAACCCCTCAGTTCCCATATACGTGCATGGTGGTGTATGGAACTGAAAATGTATTGACTGTCAGAGTAGACAGTGAGATGTTTCCCTGCATAGAGTTCACATGCTCGCATAACTGCAACTAGTTCCGCTGTTTGTGCAGAATAGGAGGGAGCGAGAGCGCGAGCTTCAATCACAGAGTCGGCTGTGACGACAGCATAACCCACACGGTTGACTCCCTTCTCGTCCTTTGAAGCGGAACCATCGACGAAAACAACTTCTCCATCTGTCAATGCAGATGTGGAAATATCAGAGCGTGGTTGCGTATGTGTTTTGATGTCTGCAATACAACTATGTGGTGCTCCATCTAGCGGTGTTGCAACGTTGTCTGCAACATTGACGGCTCTGCATCTAGTAATGGTTACATTTTCTTTTGACAACAATGCTTTGATTAAATGTAGATGTCTAGCGTGTGTAACAAATGGTAGATGCGCGTGTAATAGGACTTCATGTAGTGCGTGTTCAGTGTAGATGGTGACTTGGTGTCCTAATATAATGTCTGCACATGATTGTAAAGCTTCATAAGCCACGCAACAACCTTTAACACAATCAGGAAAACCACTAATGATGTTGTCCATTTGTCTAGAATAGTAGGCTAATGGTCTTTTCGCGCTGCCGAATTCTTGTAAGAGTACTGCCGTCATAAATGGGCCTTTATGAGAAACCATGAGATGAAATGGTTTATCATAGTTTGGTAGACTCAACATGACGTCAGTTTGCAGTAGCGATTTTAATTTGTCAAATGCAGCGTTCATATCTTCCGTCCAGATAACAGGATCGTTCATGGCCATGGCGTGACCATGTATTGCTGTCATCAGAGGTTGGACAGTGACTGCAAATTCAGCTATCCATTGCCTACAGAAATTGCAGAGTCCTAAAAAGGACATCATCTGTTGTTTCGTTTGTGGTTTAGGAGCTTCTTGTATAGTTGTTTTTCTGCTTTCTAATAGCTGTTTCCCGTTTGCTGATAGATGGTGACCGAGATAGATCACTTGTTGTTGGACATATTGCAGCTTATCTTTTGACACTTTGTGACCTTCATTACTTAAATGTTTAAGGACGGTGAGTGTGTTTGACTCACAATCTTTTTGTGTGCGTCCAGTTATCAGAATATCATCCACGTACAGCAAATATTTACCATGTATCAGAGGTGGACATGTAGACATTGATTGTTTTAGAGCTTCTGTGTATCTTGTAGGACTATTACAGAATCCTTGAGGGAGCCTGTTGTATGTGTAATATTGTCCTTTAAATTGGAATCCAAAATATTGCTTCGCATTTGCTGTAAGTGGTACAGAGAAAAATGCATTTGATAAATCGATTACGGAGAACCACGTAGCATCAGGTTCCACACTATTTATGATTGTATGTGGATTTGCTACGTTGACGTCATCTTTTTTACAGATCTCATTTACTGCGCGGAGATCTTGGATCATTCTCCAAGCGTTCTTGTTTGCTTTCTTTACAGGAAATATTGGGGTATAACACTCCAATTGTGATTTATTTACAGGACATAGAATTCCTGATTTGCACATATCTTCAATTACAGGTGTAATACCGTTAGTTGCTTCTTTTGAGATTGGATATTGGCGTATCTGTGGTCTTAATGATGTAAGTGGGATAAAATCTACCGGTGTGACGTTTCTGATTAGTCCTACGTCAGTTGGTCCAGTTGACCATAATTTCTGTGGTAGGGCATTTAAACTTGCCTCTTGAGTAGCTGTCAGTGCTAGTTGATATCATTCTTCATCTGTGTCATTTAAATGTGTTGTCGGTTTGGCTCTCAGAGTCCAACCTAACGCTAAGCGACTCATTCCTGTTTTGTCATCGGTGGCCCACCGTCCGATTGGGACATATGGCCACGTTGTGCGATTTCCTACATCAACTATCTTACCTAGGTCCTTCCATGAGGACTCAGGAAGTTTGCGCAATGAGCAATGTGGTGGATATCTGCCTCTGAATAATAGTTGTTGCTCTGGGGTGAGGGAAACAGATGCAGCTGCTTCGCCCATGCAGGAGACATACAGAGCAGTGAGGCGGATAGTTTGTGGTTTGCTCAGTTTCTGAATTTGTTTGTCGTAGTCTGGGTCTGGACCTGGGTCCTGATTGTATCACAATGTAGTTGGTCAGTCGGCATGTCTTCTAACTTAGCGGGCGGTTTTTGTGGTAATTGCACCTTAAGTTGAGTACCTCCTCCTATTTCTATATCTAATGTCCAATAGAAATGTGGTTCGCACGCACCTTGAACGACACCTACTGTGTCCATTGGAACACAAATCATTTTGTTGTCATGTGGCACGATGGCAAATTGTAGTCTGCAAAGTATGTCCCTTCCTAATAGATTGATAGGACATGATGGATCAACTAAGATTCGTGTTTCGATGTCGGTCACAGATAGTGGTTCTGAGAAATTGTTTTTACATGTGTGACCTGATGCACTGCGAACGAAAACAGTCTTTTTGCTTCTTTTGTATTCAGGAGGAGAGGTTCTCACTACAGTTGTACAAGCTCCGGAGTCGCAGAGGAAATCGAACTCTGCTCCTCCAACTTTTAATCGTCTGATTGGCATCTTGCTTTGATTAGCTACACAAGCTTGTATGTCTAGCATATTTTCGTCTTCATCATCAGTCGGTTGTGATGTAGATGAAGCTAGTCATGATGATTGGTTCCGTTTTTCAGGACAGTCTCTGGCTTGATGTCCTGTTTGGTGACAATGGAAGCATGCTCTGTTAATTCTGTCCCTTTCTCTTTGTTCTTCATCTCTGTTATTTTGAGGACGGGAAGTTTGAGGACGTTTCCATCCACTTTGTTCCTGTCCTTTATCTTTTCCTCGGTTAAAATCAACTTTCCCTTTCCATGGTGTTTTCCCTCCTTGAGGGTGGAACACAAATACTCCTGCTGGATCATTTCAGTCTCTGGCCTGTTTTTCTGCCAGGACTTTTTCGGCATGTCTTGCTTGTAATATGCCATCAGCCACTGTTCCAGTTCCCATGAGAACCCAATTCTTTTTTTACAATTCGTTGTATGTCCGGTTGTAGACCGTTCACCATTGCTAGTTTTAGCTGATGTTGGAATGGGGATGCTGGATCAGCGCTGTATGGTATGCCAGAGTGTTTCCGCACAACCTTGGACAGGCGGCCCACGTATTCACTTGGGTCTTCGCCTGATTTTTGTGTACATGATCCAATTTTGGTGTAATCAGGTTGTGTCTGATATTCATTTCTCATTCTCTCCCATACTTCTCGCAACTGTATGGTTAGATTGAGGTCATCTGGGTGAAATGGTCTTCCTTGGGGGTCGGTTCCAGTAAATGGGCCTTGTACACTGGACCAACGATGTCTACATACTAGTAGTAGAAGTCTGACTATTTCTTGACCATTTAGTCTGAAACTTCGAATAAGTTCCTGTAATTGGTTTATGCTTTCATTTGTATCTTCACTGGGAGGTGTGATTCCATCTGCGGCTCTCCGGAGGTCTCCGGGAGTCCATGGACGGAATACTTCGAGAGTAGGTCGCATGTCAGCACCATCTCCATCTGTGTCTGTGCCGTATCTCGGGTTTGCGACTTCCACTAGAGGAGCTAGAGTTCCTCCAACTGCCCTTTCTTCCTCACTTTCGTCTGAGGAATGTTCTGGTTTTCCGTCCCTGTAAGGACGGACTGTGTCTTTCACATCTTGCCAGGGGTATTTACTTTTCCCTTTATTCTTTTCATGTGGGCTCGTGCTGTGTGGGCGTGTTGACTTCGCAGTTGAAGTACACTCAGTTTTGATTTGTCGGCCCCTAGTTGTAGGGCCGGTGTAACTTACTTCCTCATCTGATCCTGACTGGCTCTCTATTTCTCCTTTCTTCGTATTTCTCTTTGACCTGTCTCTTACTCTCATACATGTCTCCTCATCTTCTCCTATCATACTACACAGCTTTTTCTCCAACTTCTGCTTCTCCTTATCTTTCCGTACTCTGTCTCTTCTCTTGCATTCATTCAACCATTCATCCGACCATTCACACATTTTGTCCAGTTTCTGTCTTTTCTTACTTCCATTTTTCTGCTTCTGTCTATCAGCTGCTAACTGTGATCAGAGCGACAGGATGTCTGTTAGTGATAGGTTTCTGGAAAACCCATATTTGGACATCCATTTTGAACAAACTTTTCCTGCACCTGGGTACAGTTTTTCCATGTACAGGGCATCGCCTGTTAACTCTTTGCTTTGACCTTTTCCCATCGTGGTTTATTAACACATTAAATTGAAAGTTTCAACCTTGACTATTAATTCTTCAGCGAGTTCGAGGTCAATGAACCTTTGTCTTATTTGGATTCTATCGTCATAGAATGTGACTCGACTATATTTTACACTTGGAATATCGCGATCACTGAATATATAATCAACTTTTGTTTGACGTCCCCGTGGGTCGACCCAAACTCAAATTATTAATTCGCTTCCGGACATTTATGTTTTTTATATGTCTTTTGGGAGTCGTCAATTTAACACCTGGGGTGGTCGCTACTTGACGACTTTTCTCAGTGGGACAACAATTTGAAATTACCAGTCTGTAGTAACTCTCACTTCTACCCTTTCAGGTGGAGAATTCTTGCCTGTGCATCTACAGGTGGTTTGTTGTTTCCTTCCCACTTTTTATGTACTAACTGTCGTGAGTGATGGACAGTTAACTTCCATTCATACGTTTACACTTCCATTCGTCTGTTTGTTCTGTACCTCGGGACTTTTGCGTTTTATTAAGACAGTACGTCGTCTTAATTCTGTCTGATCCCTCCGGATTAGTTTTTTAGACCTCTCACTGGGTCACACTGTTGGAGATCCTCCGTCTCCTTTACTTAGAAGTATTACGTCACTTCTATATTGACAACCTAGGTTATTCGCTCACCTCCGGTACAGACACAATCACACTTTTGGTCTTTTCGTGTTATGTCTTACCTCAGACAATCGCTGTTTCTTCGGAAAACGAGTAAACCGCGGCGACGGCGCCCGGTCTCCTCTAACCACCGGCCCAACACGAATTCAACGGTTTGGGTCTTTCAGTTCCCCTATGGTGAACTGGCTGTCGACAGTCTGCGGTGTGGACTCCCAGCGTCGTCGAGGCAGTCACTGCGTTTATCCGGCTCGAAGGACCAATTAAATGTTAAGGGAAAACATGTCGAAACCTAAATTCCCGTTATTAGGAAAAACACAACACGAACTAATTCAGCTTTGTACAAAGGGCACCCTGTCTCAGTGGCTTCCCGAGAGAGAGTCCGCCGAGACAGTTCCTTGCTTCTTTATTATACTGATAATACAGATACATGGGAGTGTGGATGGGTGCTCATATCAAGGCAGGTGCGTTTTCATGATGATAACAGTGTGACCTTGAATGAAGTTCTATTTGAACATAGTGTGACAATAAAAAATTAAAACATTATTTTCTTTTATCAGTATCCCAGGTCACAAATAGTGTTTTCTCAGCGAGAGAAGGACAAAATGAACACTTCATGCATAACTCCTGTATTTTGAGGAAAATTGAGGGAAATCCACCTGTAACTTCAAGTTTATGAATGTTTCTATGCTTTCAGTTTGAAACTTGACTTAAAACTCACTCTGAACAAAAGTTATGGCTGTTTTGTATCACAGGTCACAACTCGTGTTTTCACAGCGAGAGAAGGCCAAAATGAACACTTCATGCAGAACTCCAGTATTTTGAGTAAAACTGCCTGAAATCCACCTGCATCTTCAAGTTTATGCGTCTTTCTGTTTTTTCAGGTTGAAACTTGACTGAAAACTCACTTAGAACAAAAGTTATGGCTGTTTTGTTCCACAGATCTCAAATAGTGTTTTCTCAGCAAGAGAAGGAAAAAATGAACACTTCATGCAGAACTCCTGTATTTTGAGGAAAACTGAGTGAAATCTACCTGTAACTTCAAGTTTATGCATCTTTCTATGCTTTCAGGTTGAAACTTGACTGAAAACTCATGTTTAAAAAAAGTTATGGCTGTTTTATATCACAGGTCCCAAATAGTGTTTTCTAAGCGGGAGAAGGCCAAAATGAACACTTCATGCAAAACTCCTGTATTTTGAGGAAAACTGAGTGAAATCCACCTGTAACTTCTGTTTTATGCATCTTTCTATGCTTTCAGGTTGAAACTTGACTGAAAACTCACTTTGAAGAAAAGTTATGGCATTTTTGTATCACAGGTCACAAATAGTGTTTTCTCAGTGAGAGAAGGCCAACATGAACAATTCATGCATAACTCCTGTATTTTAAGGAAAACTGCATGAAATCCACCTGTAACTTCTGTTTTATGCATCTTTCTATGCTTTCAGGTTGAAACTTGACTGAAAACTCACTTTGAAGAAAAGTTATGGCATTTTTGTATCACAGGTCACAAATAGTGTTTTCTCAGCGAGAGAATGCCAAAATGAACACTTCATGCAGAACTCCTGTATTTTGATGAAAACTCACTGAAATCAAGTTGTAACTTCAAGTTTATGCATCTTTCTATGCTTTCAGGTTGAAACTTGACTGAAAACTCACTTTGAACAAAAGTTATGGCTGTTTTGTGTCACAGGTCACAAATAGCGTTTTCTCAGAGAGAGAAGGCCAAAATGAGCACTTCATGCAGAACTCCTGTATTTTGATGAAAATTCACTGAAATCACGTTGTAACTTCAAGTTTATGCATCTTTCTAATCTTTCAGGTTGAAACTTGACTGAAAACTCACTTTGAACAAAAGTTATGGCTGTTTTGTGTAGCAGGTCAAAAAAAGCTTTTTCTCAGCGAGAGAAGGCCGAAATGAAGACTTCATGCATAACTCCTGTATTTTGAGGAAAACTCACTTAAATCAAGTTGTAACTTCAAGTTTATGCATCTTTCTATGCTTTCAGTTTGAAATTTGACTGAAAACTCACTTTGAACAAAAGTTATGGCTGTTTTGTGTCACAGGTCACGAATAGCGTTTTCTCAGCGAGAGAAGGCCAAAATGAACACTTCATGCAGAACTCCTGTACTTTGAGGAAAACTCACTGAAATCCACCTGCAACTTCAAGTTTATGCATCTTTCTATGCTTTAAGTTTGAAACTTGACTGAAAACTCACTTTGAACAAAAGTTATGGCTGTTTTGTGTAACAGGTCACAAATAGCGTTTTCTCAGCGAGAGAAGGCCAAAATGAACACTTCATGCGGAACTCCTGTATTTTGATGAAAACTCACTGAAATCCACCTGTTACTTCAAGTTTATGCATCTTTCTATGCTTTCAGGTGGAAACTTGACTGAAAACACACTTTGAACAAAAGTTATGGCTGTTTTGTGTAGCAGGTCAAAAATAGCGTTTTTTCAGCGAGAGAAGGCCGAAATGAAGACTTCATGCATAACTCCTGTATTTTGAGGAAAACTCACTGAAATCAAGCTGTAACTTCAAGTTTATGCATCCTTCTATGCTTTCAGGTTGAAACTTGACTGAAAACTCACTTTGAACAAAAGTTATGGCTGTTTTGTGTCACAGGTCACAAATAGCGTTTTCTCAGCGAGAGAAGGCCAAAATGAACACTTCATGCGGAACTCCTGTATTTTGATGAAAACTCACTGAAATCCACCTGTAACTTCAAGTTTATGATTCTTTCTATGCTTTCAGTTGGAAACTTGACTGAAAACTCACTTTGAAGAAAAATTATGGCATTTTTGTATCACAGGTCACAAATAGTGTTTTCTCAGCGAAAGAAGGCCAAAATGAACACTTCATGCATAACTCCTGTATTTTGATGAAAACTCACTGAAATCCACCTGTATCTTCAAGTTTCTGCATCTTTCTATGCTTTCAGGTTGAAACTTGACTGAAAACTCACTTTGAACAAAAGTTAGGTCATTTTTGTATCACAGGACACAAATAGCGTTTTCTCAGCGAGAGAAGGCCAAAATGAACACTTCATGCAGAACTCCTGTATTTTGATGAAAACTCACTGAAATCCACCTGTAACTTCAAGTTTCTGCATCTTTCTATGCTTTCAGGTTGAAACTTGACTGAAAACTCACTTTGAACAAAAGTTATGGCATTTTTGTATCACAGGTCACAAATAGTGTTTTCTCAGCGAGAGAAGGCCAAAATGAACACTTCATGCAGAACTCCTGTATTTTGATGAAAACTCACTGAAATCAAGCTGTAACTTCAAGTTTATGCATCTTTCTATGCTTTCAGGTTGAAACTTGACTGAAAACTCACTTTGAACAAAAGTTATGGCTGTTTTGTGTCACAGGTCACAAATAGCGTTTTCTCAACGAGAGAAGGCCAAAATGAACACTTCATGCAGAACTCCTGTATTTTGATGAAAACTCACTGAAATCCACCTGTACCTTCAAGTTTATGCATCTTTCTATGCTTTCAGGTTGAAACTTGACTGAAAACTCACTTTGAACAAAAGTTTCTGGCATTTTTGTATCACAGGTCACAAATAGTGTTTTCTCAGCGAGAGAAGGCCAAAATGAACACTTCATGCAGAACTCCTGTATTTTGATGAAAAGTCACTGAAATCAAGCTGTAACTTCAAGTTTATGCATCTTTCTATGCTTTCAGGTTGAAACTTGACTGAAAACTCACTTTGAACAAAAGTTAGGTCATTTTTGTATCACAGGACACAAATAGCGTTTTCTCAGCGAGAGAAGGCCAAAATGAACACTTCATGCAGAACTCCTGTATTTTGATGAAAACTCACTGAAATCCACCTGTAACTTCAAGTTTCTGCATCTTTCTATGCTTTCAGGTTGAAACTTGACTGAAAACTCACTTTGAACAAAAGTTAGGTCATTTTTGTATCACAGGTCACAAATAGATTTTTCTCAGCGAGAGAAGGCCAAAATGAACACTTCATGCAGAACTCCTGTATTTTGATGAAAACTCACTGAAATCAAGCTGTAACTTCAAGTTTATGCATCTTTCTATGCTTTCAGGTTGAAACTTGACTGAAAACTCACTTTGAACAAAAGTTATGGCTGTTTTGTGTCACAGGTCACAAATAGCGTTTTCTCAACGAGAGAAGGCCAAAATGAACACTTCATGCAGAACTCCTGTATTTTGATGAAAACTCACTGAAATCCACCTGTACCTTCAAGTTTATGCATCTTTCTATGCTTTCAGGTTGAAACTTGACTGAAAACTCACTTTGAACAAAAGTTATGGCATTTTTGTATCACAGGTCACAAATAGTGTTTTCTCAGCGAGAGAAGGCCAAAATGAACACTTCATGCAGAACTCCTGTATTTTGATGAAAACTCACTGAAATCAAGCTGTAACTTCAAGTTTATGCATCTTTCTATGCTTTCAGGTTGAAACTTGACTGAAAACTCACTTTGAACAAAAGTTATGGCTGTTTTGTGTCACAGGTCACAAATAGCGTTTTCTCAGCGAGAGAAGGCCAAAATGAACACTTCATGCGGAACTCCTGTATTTTGATGAAAACTCACTGAAATCCACCTGTTACTTCAAGTTTATGCATCTTTCTATGCTTTCAGGTGGAAACTTGACGAAAACTCACTTTGAACATAAGTTATGGCTGTTTTGTGTCACAGGTCACAAATCGCGTTTTCTCAGCGAGAGAATGCCAAAATGAACACTTCATGCAGAACTCCTGTATTTTGAGGAAAACTCACTGAAATCAAGTTGTAACTTCAAGTTTATGCATCTTTCTATGCTTTCAGGTTGAAACTTGACTGAAAACTCACTTTGAACAAAAGTTATGGCTGTTTTGTATCACAGGTCACAAATAGTGTTTTCTCAGCGAGAGAAGGCCAAAATGAACACTTCATGCAGAACTCCTGTATTTTGATGAAAACTCACTGAAATCCACCTGTTACTTCAAGTTTATGCATCTTTCTATGCTTTCAGGTGGAAACTTGACTGAAAACACACTTTGAACAAAAGTTATGGCTGTTTTGTGTCGCAGGTCACAAATAGTGTTTTCTCAGCGAAAGAAGGCCAAAATGAACACTTCATGCAGAACTCCTGTATTTTGATGAAAACTCACTGATATCCACCTGTAACTTCAAGTTTATGCATCTTTCTATGCTTTCAGGTGGAAACTTGACTGAAAACTCACTTTGAACAAAAGTTATGGCTGTTTTGTGTCACAGGTCACAAATAGCGTTTTCTCAGCGAGAGAAGGCCTAAATGAACACTTCATGCGAACTCCTGTATTTTGATGAAAACTCACTGAAATCCACCTGTTACTTCAAGTTTATGCATCTTTCTATGCTTTCAGGTGGAAACTTGACTGAAAACTCACTTTGAACAAAAGTTATGGCTGTTTTGTGTCACAGGTCACAAATCGCGTTTTCTCAGCGAGAGAAGGCCAAAATGAACACTTCATGCAGAACTCCTGTATTTTGATGAAAATTCACTGAAATCACGTTGTAACTTCAAGTTTATGCATCTTTCTAATCTTTCAGGTTGAAACTTGACTGAAAACTCACTTTGAACAAAAGTTATGGCTGTTTTGTGTAGCAGGTCAAAAAAAGCTTTTTCTAAGCGAGAGAAGGCCGAAATGAAGACTTCATGCATAACTCCTGTATTTTGAGGAAAACTCACTAAAATCAAGCTGTAACTTCAAGTTTATGCATCTTTCTACGCTTTCAGTTTGAAATTTGACTGAAAACTCACTTTGAACAAAAGTTATGGCTGTTTTGTGTCACAGGTCACAAATAGCGTTTTCTCAGCGAGAGAAGGCCAAAATGAACACTTCATGCATAACTCCTGTACTTTGAGGAAAACTCACTGAAATCCACCTGTAACTTCAAGTTTATGCATCTTTCAATGCTTTCAGGTTGAAACTTGACTGAAAACTCACTTTGAACAAAAGTTAGGTCATTTTTGTATCACAGGTCACAAATAGATTTTTCTCAGCGAGAGAAGGCCAAAATGAAAACTTCATGCGGAACTCCTGTATTTTGATGAAAACTCACTGAAATCCCCCTTTTACTTGAAGTTTATGCATCTTTCTATGCTTTCAGGTTGAAACTTGACTGAAAACTCACTTTGAACAAAAGTTATGGCTGTTTTTTGTCGCAGGTCACAAATAGTGTTTTCTCAGCGAAAGAAGGCCAAAATGAACACTTCATGCAGAACTCCTGTAATTTGATGAAAACTCACTGAAATCCACCTGTAACTTCAAGTTTATGCATCTTTCTATGCTTTCAGGTGGAAACTTGAGTGAAAACTCACTTTAAACAAAAGTTATGGCTGTTTTGTGTCACAGGTCAAAAATAGCGTTTTCTCAGCGAGAGAAGGCCAAAATGAAAACTTCATCCATACTCCTGTATTTTTTAGGAAAACTGCGTGAAATCCACCGTTAACTTCTCTTGAATGCATCTTTCTATGCTTTCAGGTTGAAACTTGACTAAAAACTCACTTTGAACAAAAGTTATGGCTGTTTTGTATCACAGGTCACAAATAGCGTTTTCTCAGCGAGAGAAGGCCAAAATGAACACTTCATCCATTCCTAATGTATTTTTTGGAAAGCTGCATGAAATCCACCTGTAACTTCAAATTTATGCGTCTTACTATGCTTTCAGGTTGAAACTTGACTGAAAACTCACTTTGAAAAAAAGTTATGATAGTTTTTTATCATAGGTCACAAATAGTGTTTTCTCAGCGAGAGAAGGCCAAAATGAACACTTCATGCATAACTCCTGTATTTTCAGGAAAACTGCATGAAATCCACCTGTAACTTCAAGTTTATGCATCTTTCAATGCTTTCATTTTGAAACTTGACTGAAAAATCACTTTGAACAAAAGTTATGGCTGTTTTGTATCACAGGTCACAAATAGTGTTTTCTCAGCGAGAGAAGGCCAAAATTAACACTTCATGCATAACTCCTGTATTTTGAGGAAAACTGCCTGAAATCCACCTGTAACTGGAAGTTTATGCATCTTTCTATGCTTTCAGTTTAAAACTTGACTGAAAACTCAGTTCGAAAAAATTATGGCTGTTTTGTATCAAAGGTCACAAATAAGGTTTTCTCAGCGAGAGAAGGCCAAAATGAACACTTCATGCATAACTCCTGTATTTTTTGGAAAACTGCCTGAAATCCACCTGTAACTGGAAGTTTATGCATCTTTCTATGCTTTCAGTTTAAAACTTGACTGAAAACTCAGTTCGAAAAAATTATGGCTGTTTTGTATCAAAGGTCACAAATAGCGTTTTCTCAGCGAGAGAAGGCTAAAATGAAAACTTCATGCATAACTCCTGTATTTTGAGGAAAACTGAGTGAAATCAACCTGTTACTTCAAGTTTATGCATTTTTCTATGCTTTCAGGTTGAAACTTGACTGAAAACTCACTTTGAACAAAAGTTATGGCTGTTTTATATCCCTGGTCACAAATAGTGTATTCTCAGGGAGAGAAGGCCAAAATGAACACTTCATGCATAACTCATGTATTTTGAGGAAAACTGAGTGAAATCCACCTGTAACTTCAACTTTATGCATCTTTCTATGCTTTCAGGTTGAAACTTGACTGAAAAATCACTTTGAACAAAAGTTATGGCTGTTTTGTATCACAGGTCACAAATAGTGTTTTCTCAGCGAGAGAAGGCCAAAATGAACACTTCATGCATAACTCCTGTATTTTGAGGAAAACTGCCTGATGTCGACCTCGAACTTCTCTTTTGTGCATCTTTCTATGCTTTCAGGTTGAAACTTGATTGAAAACTCACTTTGAACAAAAGTTATGGCTCTTTTGTATCACAGGTCACAAATAGTGTTTTCTCAGCGAGAGAAGGCCAAAATGAACACTTCATGCAGAACTCTTGTATTTTTCGGAAAACTGCCTGAAATTAACCTGTAAATTCTCTTTTATGCATCTTTCTATGCTTTCAGGTTGAAAATTTACTGAAAACTCACTTTGAACAAAAGTTATGGCTGTTTTGTATCACAGGTCACAAACAGTGTTTTCTCAGCAAGAGAAGGCCAAAATGAACACTTCATGAATAACTCCTGTATTTTGAGGAAAACTGCATTAAATTAACCTCTACCTTCACTTTTATGCATCTTTCTGTGCTTTCAGGTTGAAACTTGACTGAAAAATCACTTTGAACAAAAGTTATGGCTTTTTTGTATCACAGGTCACGAATAGTGTTTTTTTCAGCGAGAGAAGGCCAAAATGAACACTTCATGCATAACTCCTTTATTTTGAGGAAAACTGAGTGAAATCCACCTTTAACTTCTCTTTTATGCATCTTTCTATGCTTTCAGTTTGAAACTTGACTGAAAACTCACATTGAAAAAAAGTTATGGCTGTTTTGTATCACAGGTCACAAATATGGTTTTCTCAGCGAGAGAAGGCCAAAATGAACACTTCATGCATAACTCCTGTATTTTTTGGAAAACTGACTGAAATCCACCTGTAACTTCAAGTTTATGCATCTTTCTATGCTTTCAGGTTGAAACTTGACTGAAAACTCACTTTGAACAAAAGTTATGGCTATCACAGGTCACAAATAGTGTTTTCTAAGCGAGAGAAGGCCAAAATGAACAATTCATGCATAACTCCTGTATTTTGAGGAAAACTTCATGAAATCCACCTTTAACTTCAAGTTTATGCATCTTTCTACGCTTTCAGGTTGAAACTTGACTGAAAACTCACTTTGAACAAAAGTTATGGCTGTTTTGTATCACAGGTCACAAATAGCGTTTTCTCAGCGAGAGAAGGCCCAAATGAACACTTCATGGATAACTCTTGTATTTTTAGGAAAACTGCCTGAAATTAACCTCTGAATTCTCTTTTATGCATCTTTCTATGCTTTCAGGTTGAAAATTTACTGTAAACTCACTTTGAACAAAAGTTATGGCTGTTTTGTATCACAGGTCACGAATAGCGTTTTCTCAGCGAGAGAAGGCAAAAATGAACACTTCATGCATAACTCCTGTATTTTGAGGAAAACTGCCTGAAATCGACCTCGAACTTCTCTTTTGTGAATCTTTCTATGCTTTCAGGTTGAAACTTGATTGAAAACTCACTTTGAACAAAAGTTATGGCTCTTTTGTATCACAGGTCACAAATAGTGTTTTCTCAGCGAGAGAAGGCCAAAATGAACACTTCATGCATAACTCCTGTATTTTGAGGAAAACTGCATGAAATCCACCTGTAACTTCAAGTTTATGCATCTTTCTATGCTTTCAGGTTGAAAATTTACTGAAAACTCACT
This sequence comes from Aulostomus chinensis, assembly GCF_037954235.1. Classification (NCBI taxonomy): domain Eukaryota; kingdom Metazoa; phylum Chordata; class Actinopteri; order Syngnathiformes; family Aulostomidae; genus Aulostomus; species Aulostomus chinensis. Next base: position 75,798 of record NW_028234170.1, read on the forward strand.
TTGAACAAAAGTTATGGCTGTTTTGTATCACAGGTCACAAATAGCGTTTTCTAAGCGAGAGAAGGCCAAAATGAACACTTCATGCATAACTGCTGTATTTTGAGGAAAACTGCCTGAAATCCACCTCTAACTACTCTTTTATGCATCTTTCTATGCTTTCAGGTTGAAACTTGACTGAAAACTCACTTTGAACAAAAGTTATGGCTGTTTTGTATCACAGGTCACAAATAGTGTTTTCTCAGCGAGAGAAGGCCAAAATGAATACTTCATGCATAACTCCTGTATTTTGAGGAAAACTGCCTGAAATCCACCTCTAACTTCAAGTTTATGTATCTTTCTATGCTTTCAGGTTGAAACTTGACTGAAAACTCACTTTGAACAAAAGTTATGGCTGTTTTGTATCACAGGTCACAAATAATGTTTTCTCAGGGAGATAAGGCGAAAAAGAACACTTCATGCATAACTCCTGTATTTTTTGTAAAACTGCGTGAAATCTAACTGCAACTTAAAGTTTATGCATCTTTCTATGCTTTCAGGTGGAAATTGACTGAAAACTCACTTTGAACAAAAGTAATGGCTGTTTTGTATCACAGGTCACAAATAGCGTTTTCTCAGCGAGAGGAGGCCAAAATGAACACTTCATGCAGAACTCCTGTATTTTGAGGAAAACTGCCTGAAATCAACCTGTAACTTCTCTTTTATGCATCTTTCGATGCTTTCAGGTTGAAACTTGACTGAGAACTCACTTTGAACAAAAGTTATGGCTGTTTTGTATCAAAGGTCACAAATAGTGTTTTCTCAGCGAGAGAAGGCCAAAATGAATACTTCATGCATAACTCCTGTATTTTGAGGAAAACTGCATGAAATCCACCTGTAACTTCAAGTTTATGCATCTTTCTATGCTTTCAGGTTGAAAATTTACTGAAAACTCACTTTGAACAAAAGTTATGGCTGTTTTGTATCACAGGTCACAAATAGCGTTTTCTAAGCGAGAGAAGGCCAAAATGAACACTTCATGCATAACTGCTGTATTTTGAGGAAAACTGCCTGAAATCCACCTCTAACTACTCTTTTATGCATCTTTCTATGCTTTCAGGTTGAAACTTGACTGAAAACTCACTTTGAACAAAAGTTATGGCTGTTTTGTATCACAGGTCACAAATAGTGTTTTCTCAGCGAGAGAAGGCCAAAATGAATACTTCATGCATAACTCCTGTATTTTGAGGAAAACTGCCTGAAATCCACCTCTAACTTCAAGTTTATGTATCTTTCTATGCTTTCAGGTTGAAACTTGACTGAAAACTCACTTTGAACAAAAGTTATGGCTGTTTTGTATCACAGGTCACAAATAATGTTTTCTCAGGGAGATAAGGCGAAAACGAACACTTCATGCATAACTCCTGTATTTTTTGTAAAACTGCGTGAAATCTAACTGCAACTTAAAGTTTATGCATCTTTCTATGCTTTCAGGTGGAAATTGACTGAAAACTCACTTTGAACAAAAGTAATGGCTGTTTTGTATCACAGGTCACAAATAGCGTTTTCTCAGCGAGAGGAGGCCAAAATGAACACTTCATGCAGAACTCCTGTATTTTGAGGAAAACTGCCTGAAATCAACCTGTAACTTCTCTTTTATGCATCTTTCGATGCTTTCAGGTTGAAACTTGACTGAGAACTCACTTTGAACAAAAGTTATGGCTGTTTTGTATCAAAGGTCACAAATAGTGTTTTCTCAGCGAGAGAAGGCCAAAATGAATACTTCATGCATAATTCCTGTATTTTGAGGAAAACTGCCTGAAATCCACCTCTAACTTCAAGTTTATGCATCTTTCTATGATTTCAGGTTGAAACTTGACTGAAAACTCACTTTGAACAAAAGTTATGGCTGTTTTGTATCACAGGTCACAAATAGCGTTTTCTCAGCGAGAGAAGGCCAAAATGAACACTTCATGCATAACTCCTGTATTTTGAGGAAAACTGCCTGAAATCAACCTGTAACTTCTCTTTTATGCATCTTTCGATGCTTTCAGGTTGAAACTTGACTGAAAACTCACTTTGAACAAAAGTTATGGCTGTTTTGTATCACAGGTCACAAATAGTGTTTTCTCAGCGAGAGAAGGCCAAAATGAATACTTCATGCATAACTCCTGTATTTTGAGGAAAACTGCATGAAATCCACCTCTAACTTCAAGTTTATGCATCTTTCTATGCTTTCAGGTTGAAACTTGACTGAAAACTAACTTTGAACAAAAGTTATGGCTGTTTTGTATCACAGGTCACGAATAGCGTTTTCTCAGCGAGAGAAGGCCAAAATGAACACTTCATGCTTAACTCCTGTATTTTCAGGAAAACTGCATGAAATCCACCTTTAACTTCAAGTTTATGCATCTTTCAATGCTTTCAGGTTGAAACTTGACTGAAAACTCTCTTTTAACAAAAGTTATGGCTGTTTTGTATCACAGGTCACAAATAGAGTTTTCTCAGCGAGAGAAGGCCAAAATGAACACTTCATGCATAACTCCTGTATTTTTATGGAAACTGAGTGAAATCCACCTGTAACTTCAAGTTTATGCATCTTTCTATGCTTTCAGGTTTAAATTTGACTGAAAACTCAATTTGAACCAATGTTATGGCTGTTTTGTATCACAGGTCACAAAAAGCGTTTTCTCAGCGAGAGAAGGCCAAAATGAACACTTCATGCATAACTCCTGTATTTTGAGAAAAACTGCCTGAAATCCGACTGTAACTTAAAGTTTATGCATCTTTCTATGCTTTCAGGTTGAAACTTGACTGAAAATTCACTATGAAAAAAAGTTATGGCTGTTTTGTATCGCAGGTCACAAATAGTGTTTTCTCAGCGAGAGAAGGCCAAAATGAACACTTCATGCATAACTCCTGTATTTTGTGGAAAACTGCCTGAAATCCACCTATAACTTCAAGTTTATGCATCTTTCTATGCTTTCAGGTTGAAACTTGACTAAAAACTCACTTTGAACAAAAGTTATGGCTGTTTTGTATCACAGGTCAAAAAGCGTTTTCTCAGCAAGAGAAGGCCAAAATGAACACTTCATGCATAACTCCTGTATTTTGAGGAAAACTGCCTGAAATCAACCTCTAACTTCTCTTTTATGCATCTTTCAATGCTTTCAGGTTGAAACTTGACTGAAAACTCACTTTGAACAAAAGTTATGGCTGTTTTGTATCACAGGTCACAAATAGTGTTTTCTCAGCGAGAGAAGGCCAAAATGAACACTTCATGCATAACTCCTGTATTTTTATGGAAACTGAGTGAAATCCACCTGTAACTTCAAGTTTATGCATCTTTCTATGCTTTCAGGTTTAAATTTGACTGAAAACTCAATTTGAACCAATGTTATGGCTGTTTTGTATCACAGGTCACAAAAAGCGTTTTCTCAGCGAGAGAAGGCCAAAATGAACACTTCATGCATAACTCCTGTATTTTGAGAAAAACTGCCTGAAATCCGACTGTAACTTAAAGTTTATGCATCTTTCTATGCTTTCAGGTTGAAACTTGACTGAAAATTCACTATGAAAAAAAGTTATGGCTGTTTTGTATCGCAGGTCACAAATAGTGTTTTCTCAGCGAGAGAAGGCCAAAATGAACACTTCATGCATAACTCCTGTATTTTGTGGAAAACTGCCTGAAATCCACCTATAACTTCAAGTTTATGCATCTTTCTATGCTTTCAGGTTGAAACTTGACTAAAAACTCACTTTGAACAAAAGTTATGGCTGTTTTGTATCACAGGTCAAAAAGCGTTTTCTCAGCAAGAGAAGGCCAAAATGAACACTTCATGCATAACTCCTGTATTTTGAGGAAAACTGCCTGAAATCAACCTCTAACTTCTCTTTTATGCATCTTTCTATGCTTTCAGGTTGAAACTTGACTGAAAACTCACTTTGAACAAAAGTTATGGCTGTTTTGTATCACAGGTCACAAATAGTGTTTTCTCAGGGAGAGAAGGCGAAAATGAACACTTCATGCATAACTCCTGTATTTTGAGGAAAACTGACTGAAATTCACCTATAACTTCTCTTTTACGCATCTTTCTATGATTTAAGGTCGAACTTTCACTTCGAAGTCATTTTGAAAAAAAATTCTGTCTTTGATGATCAAGGTTCACGAAGACTGTTCTCAAAACAAAAGAAGACTTTTTAATCATTTCATGCAGAACTCCATTAGTTTGAGTAAAGCTGGCTTAAAAGCACTTGTTACTTCAAAAGTTTTCATCATTCTGTGTTTTCAGATTTGAAGTTCACTGAAAGGTCAGTGTGATAAAGAGTTCCAGCATTTGTGATCACAGGTCACACAATGCCTTTTACCTGCGAGAGTCCTCTGGAGTGAACACTTCTTGCTGAACTCCCTTATTTTCAGGAAAAATGACTGAAATCCACGTTTCATGTCGAGGTAATGTCATTTTCAGTGTATTCAGGTTGAAACTTGTCGGAAAACTGAATTTGAACAAAAGTTATGGCTATTTTGTATCACAGGTCACAAGTAGTGTTTTCGCAGCGAGAGAAGGCCAAAATGAACATTTCATGCAAAACATCTGTATTTTGAGGAAAACTGAGTGAAATCCACCTGTAACTTCAAGTTAATGAATCTTTCTTTGCTTTCAGGCTGAAACTTGACTGAAAACTCACTTTCAACAAATGTTATGGCTGTTTTGTATCACAGATCACAAATAGTGTTTTCTCAGCGATAGAAGGTCAAAATGAAAACTTCATGCATAACTCCTGTATTTTGAGGAAAACTGCATGAAATCCACCTGTAACTTCAAGTTTATGCATCTTTCTATGCTTTCAGGTTGAACTTTCACTTCGAAGTCATTTTGAAAAAAAATTATGTCTTTGATGTCACGGTTCACGAAGACTGTTTTCAAAACAAAAGAAGACATTTTAAACATTTCATGCAGAACTCTATTAGTTTGAGCAAAGCTGGCTTAAAAGCACCTTTTACTTCAAAGGTTTTCATCATTCTGTGTTTTCAGATTTGAAGTTCACTGAAAGGTCAGTGTGATCAAGAGTTCCAGCATTTGTGATCACAGGTCACACAATGCCTTTTACCAGCGAGAGTCCTCTGGAGTGAACACTTCTTGCTGAACTCCCTTATTTTGAGGAAAATTGACTGAAATCCACGTGTCCTGTCAAGGTAATGTAATTTTCATTGTATTCAGGTTGAAACTTGTCTGAAAACTCACTTTGAACAAAAGTTATGGCTGTTTTGTATCACAGGTCACAAATAGCGTTTTCTCAGGGAGAGAAGGCCAAAATAAACACTTCATGCATAACTCCTGTATTTTGAGGAAAACTGACTGAAATCCACCTGTAACTTCAAGTTTATGCATCTTTCTAAGCTTTCAGGTTGAAATTTGAGTGAAAACTGACTTTGAACAAAAGTTATGGCTGTTTTGTATCACAGGTCACAAATAGTGTTTTTACAGCGAGAGAAGGCTAAAATGAACACTTCATGCATAAATCCTGTATTTTGAGGAAAACTGCGTGAAATCCACCTCTAACGTCTGTTTCATTCATCTTTCTATGCTTTCAGATTGAAACTTGACTTAAAACTCACTCTAAACAAAAGTTATGGCCGTTTTTTTTTTACAGGTCACAAATAGTGTTTTTTCAGCGAGAGAAGGCAAAAATGAACACTTCATGCATAACTCCTGTATTTTGAGGAAAACTGAGTGAAATCCACCTGTAACTTAGAGTTTATGCATTTTTCTATGCTTTCAGGTAGAAACTTGACTGAAAACTAACTTTGAACAAAAGTTTTGGCTGTTTTGTATCACGGGTCACAAATAGCGTTTTCACAGCAAGAGAAGGACAAAATGAACACTTCATGCAGAACTCCTGTATTTTTTTCAAAACTTCATGAAATCCAACTGTAACTTCAAGTTTATGCATCTTTCAATGCTTTCAGTTTGAAACTTGACTGAAATTTCACTTGGAACAAAAGTTATTGCTGTTTTGTATCACAGGTCACAAATAGTGTTTTCTCAGCGAGAGAAGGCCTAAATGAACACTTCATGCATAACTCCTGTATTTTGAAGAAAAATGAGTGAAATCCACCTGTAACTTAAAGTTTTATGCATCTTTCTATGCTTTCAGGTTGACACTTGACTGAAAACTCACTTTGAAAAAAAGTTATGATTGTTTTGTATCATAGGTCACAAATAGTGTTTTCTCAGTGAGAGAAGGCCAAAATTAACACTTCATGCATGACTAATTTTTTTTTTGAAAACTAAGTGAAATCCACCTGTAACTTTAAGTGTATGCATCTTTCTATGCTTTCCGTTTGAAACGTCACTGAAAACTCACTTTGAACAAAAGTTATGGCTGTTTTGTATCACAGGTCACAAATAGTGTTTTCTCAGGGAGAGAAGGCCAAAATTAACACTTCATGCATAACTCCTGTATTTTGAGGAAAACTGAGTGAAATCCACCTGTAACTTTAAGTTAATGAATCTTTCTTTGCATTCAGGCTGAAACTTGACTGAAAACTCACTTTCAACAAATGTTATGGCTGTTTTGTATCACAGATCACAAAGAGTGTTTTCTCAGCGATAGAAGGTCAAAATGAAAACTTCATGCATAACTCCTGTATTTTGAGGAAAACTGCATGAAATCCACCTGTAACTTCAAGTTTATGCATCTTTCTATGCTTTCAGGTTGAACTTTCACTTCGAAGTCATTTTGAAAAAAAATTACGTCTTTGATGTCACGGTTCACGAAGACTGTTTTCAAAACAAAAGAAGACATTTTAAACATTTCATGCAGAACTCTATTAGTTTGAGCAAAGCTGGCTTAAAAGCACCTGTTACTTCAAAGGTTTTCATCATTCTGTGTTTTCAGATTTGAAGTTCACTGAAAGGTCAGTGTGATCAAGAGTTCCAGCATTTGTGATCACAGGTCACACAATGCCTTTTACCAGCGAGAGACCTCTGGAGTGAACACTTCTTGCTGAACTCCCTTATTTTGAGGAAAACTGACTGAAATCCACGTGTCATGTCAAGGTAATGTAATTTTCATTGTATTCAGGTTGAAACTTGTCTGAAAACTCACTTTGAACAAAAGTTATGGCTGTTTTGTATCACAGGTCACAAATAGCGTTTTCACAGCGAGAGAAGGCCAAAATGAACACTTTATGCATAACTCCTGTATTTTGAGGAAAACTGTGTGAAATCCACCTGTAACTTCAAGTTTATGTATCTTTCTTTGCTTTCAAGTTGAAACTTGACTGAAAACTCACTTTGAACAAAAGTTATGACTTTTTTGTATCACAGGTCACAAATAGTGTTTTCACAGCGAGAGAAGGCCAAAATGAACACTTCATGCATAACTCCTGTATTTTTTGGAAAACTGCCTTAAATCCACCTCAAACTTCAAGTTTATGCATCTTTCTAAGCTTTCAGGTTGAAATTTGACTGAAAACTGACTTTGAAAAAAGTTATGGCTGTTTTGTATCACAGGTCACAAATAGTGTTTTTACAGCGAGAGAAGGCTAAAATGAACACTTCATGCATAACTCCTGTATTTTGAGGAAAACTGCATGAAATCCACCTGTAACGTCTGTTTTATTCATCTTTCTATGCTTTCAGATTGAAACTTGACTTAAAACTCACTCTAAACAAAAGTTATGGCTGTTTTTTTTTACAGGTCACAAATCGTGTTGTCTCAGCGAGAGAAGGCCAAAATGAACACTTCATGCATAACTCCTGTATTTTAGGTAAACATCGTGAAATCCACCTCTAACTTCAAGTTTATGCATCTTTCTATGCTTTCAGGTTGAAACTTGACTGAAAACTAAATTTGAACAAAAGTTATGGCTGTTTTGTGTCACAGGTCACAAATAGCGTTTTCACAGCGAGAGAAGGCCAAAATGAACACTTCATGCATAACTCCAGTATTTTGAGGAAAACTGCCTGAAATCCACCTGTAACTTCTCTTTTATGCATCTTTCTATGCTTTCAGGTTCAAACTTGACTGAAAACTCACTTTGAAAAAAAGTTATGGCTGTTTCGTATCACAGGTCACAAATAGCGTTTTCTCAGCGAGAGAAGGCCAAAATGAACACTTCATGCATAACTCCTGTATTTTTTGGAAAACTGCATGAAATCCACCTGTAACTTCAAGTTTATGCATCTTTCTATGCTTTCAGGTTGAAACTTGACTTAAAACTCAATTTCAACAAAAGTTATGGCTGTTTTTTTATCACAGGTCACAAATAGTGTTTTCACAAAGAGAGAAGGCCAAAATGAAGGCAAGGCAAGTTTATTTGTAGAGCACAATTCATACACATGGCAATTCAAAGTGCTTTACAGTTGCAGAAAAATCTTAAAATCACAAAAAGGCAGATAAAATCATAAAACATAAATAGAATCATTAATTTAAAGAAAAGGAGAAGAGTGCAGATAAAATACTTTCAGCTGTCGTATGCACGACTGAACAGAGTAGTTTTCAGCCTGGTCTTAAACATTGTCACAGTTGATTCCTGTCTCACTTTTTCTGGAAGACTGTTCCAGATTTTAGTTGCAGAAAACTGGAAAGGAGCTTCACCATGTTTAGTCCTGACTCTGGGCCCCTGTAGGAGACCTCTACCTGAGGTTCTCAGAGACCTGGAGGGTTCATATGGGTCTAACATGTCAGAGATTTACTTCGGTGCTTGACCATGAAGAGACTTGTATACAAGCAGAGCTGTCTTAAAGTCTATTCTCTGAGCAACAGGAAGCCAGTGCAGAGATCTGAGCACTGGACTAATATGGTCGTATTTCCTGGTTCTAGTCAGGACTCGAGCTGTAGCGTTCTGAATGTATTGTAGTTGTTTAACAGCTTGTTTAGAGATACCAGTGAGCAGGCCGTTACAGTAGTCTAACCTACTGGACACAAATGCATGGATTCGTCTGTCCAAGTCTGGTTCAGACACTATACCTCTGATTTTGGCAATGTTTTTTAGATGGTAAAAGGCTGCTGATTTTACTGACTTAATGTGGCTGTTAAAGTTCAGATCTGAGTCCAATATTACCCCCAGATTTCTAACCTGTTGTTTTGGTTTTAGAGAAAGGGATTCAAGGTGACTGATCACACTTTCTCTTTGCTTCTGTGGCCCAAAAACGATTAATTCCGTTTTTTCTGAGTTTAGCTGGAGAAAGTTGTTTTGCATCCACATGCTTATATGTTGGATGCAGTGGAAGAGTGAATCCACAGGTCCATGTTCACCTGCTGTCAGAGACACATAGATCTGAGTGTCGTCTGCATAGTTATGGTAGGACACATTATGGCTGCTTATTAGTTGGCCTAGTGGAAGCATGTATAGGTTGAACAAGAGGGGCCCCAAGATTGAACCTTGGGGGACACCACAGGTCATGGCCATTTTGTCTGAGCTGCAATTTCCAATTTCAACAAAGTATGTTCTCTCCTCAAGATAGGACTTGAACCACTTTAGAGCAGAACCAGAGATTCCTAGCCAATTCTCTAGCCTCTGTAAAAGGATCTCATGGTCAACTGTGTCAAAGGCAGCACTCAAGTCAAGCAGGACTAAGACTGAGACTTTGCCTTTGTCTGTGTTTAGGCGGATGTCATTTATCACCTAGATCAGAGCTGTCTCAGTGCTGTGGTGGGGCCTAAAGCCAGACTGGAAAGTATCAAAAGCATTGTTGGACAGGAGAAAGTCAGTGAGTTGTTGATAAACAACTTTTTCGAGGACTTTTCCTAGGAATGGCAGGTTTGATATGGGCCGGTAGTTGTTCAGAACCATGGCATCAAGACTGCTCTTCTTTAAAAGAGGCTTAATGACCGCAGTTTTCAGGGCCCTTGGAAATGTTCCAGTCTCTAGTGAAATCTTAACTAAATGAGTAACTTTTGGTAACAGGCTGCTCAGCACAGTCTTTACAAATCTAGTGGGTAACTCATCAAGGCAGCATGTAGATGAACTCAGACCTGAAATAATCTCTTCGACTGTTTTGTCACTGACAGGAGTGAAATGTGCCAGCTCTAGGTGTTCAGGTGGATGCTGGGCTATCATTTGTGTCTTAGAAATGATAGCTTTTTTAATATCTTGAACTTTATCACTAAAGAATTTTGCAAATTCATTGCAATTTGATATAGAAATGAATTCTAAGGGCAGTGGAACCGAAGGGTTTGTTAATCTGTTTACAGTAGCAAACAGAACTCGAGAATTACCATTCGAGTTTGTAATCACTTCAGAGAAATACCTCTCCCTAGCTCTTCGTAAAGTCTGGTTAAACATGGATAATTTTTGTCTATAAATGTCATAGTCAACCTGTAGCTTTGACTTGCGCCATTTCCGTTCGGCTCTCCGGCACCCTCTTTTTTGTGCCCTGACAGAGTCTTCATTTCTCCATGGTGCTTTTTGTCTGTCTTTAACTATTCTAACCTTAACAGGAGCAATGGTGTCCAAGACATTCAAAACACTTGATGTATACGAGTTTAACAGATCATTAACATTAGAACCAGAGGTGTTTTCAAAAGCAACCATTTCCATAAACTGTGTCCTTGTTTTGTCATTTATGAGTCTTCTCCGAACCATTGACGACCCATGTGCTGGCTTGGGTATAACAGACAGATTAAAGAAAACACAAAAATGATCTGATAATGCAATATCCATGACATTAACACCTGAAACAATAACCCCTTTTGTAATGAGCACGTCCAGTGTGTGCCCTCTGTTGTGAGTGGGTTCGTTCACATACTGAGTTAGACCAAACGTTTCAAGGACAGCACTGAGTTCTTTAGCATGTCTGTCACTGGCTACATCCACATGCACATTTAAATCACCTGTAATAACCAAACAGTCAAATTCAGTGCGCACAGCTGAAAGTAATTCAGTAAAATCATCAATAAAACAGTTCTGTGGTGGCCTATAAATAGTGATATAAAGTATGGTGGCTTGTTTTAACTCCAATTTGAATGACAAATACTCAAATGATGAAAAAACTCCAAACGACAATTTTTGTATAACTATATTTTCTCTGAATATGCTACACACCCCTCCACCTCTCTTGCTCTGTCTTGTTTCAGATTCAAAGGTGTAGTGAGGTGGAGTAGACTCAATCAGGACTGCATTACCTGTATTTTTGTCAAGCCACGTCTCAGTTAAAAACATTAAATCAAGATCACGAGAAGAAATAAAATTATTAATTAAAAATGATTTGTTATTTAAAGATCTGACATTAAGCACAACATGTTTGAGATTAGACTGAGTTTCAAAGGACTCCAAGTTCTTACAAGAGATATGGATTAGATTTCTCTGCTCATCTGTCTGTCTCTCTCTTATCTAATCTTCGTGATATTACAGTAGGTATTGTTTTTGCAGAGAAGTTCTCCTCCCTGGACCTCCAGTTGGGTATACTATGAGTGGTAGCAACGCAGAGGCCCTTTACATCCTAGACAGCAGTGGTGACACTGTTGGAGATTACAGCTGGGCCTGGTGGTGAAGACTGAGCTGGGGGGACTCTGGGGGGAGGGGAAGGGGCACGATACTTCTTTGGGGCAAGAACCCTCGATCTAATCAGGTCTGGAGTGAGAGGAGCCATTTTCGTTCCTGATTTTATCAAGCTTTCAAGATGGTTTGGAAATCTCAAAGGTGACTGTGGAGATGGGAATGAGAGTGAAGAGAGGGCGTAGACACAGCAGGTGGTGCCCAGGACGGCGGTGAGGGAGAAGGTGACAGGGATGCTGCATCCCTAACCTTCTCCGGAGATGCAGGTTTTGTCCTTGCAGTTGCAGCAGAGTTGTTTTCTGAAGATGCTGATGTTGTTGTTGTGGGAGCTGGAGCTGATGCCTTCGCTGGGGATGCAGGTTTTGTTGTTGAGGCTGCTGTGGCTGAGTCCTTTTCCAGTGGTTGCAGAAGGTGCTGTTTTGGGTACATCCTTTGCCGGGTCCTTGGGTGGGGAAGAGGGAGCTCCTCTCCCTCTCCTCTTTTCTCTCATCGGTTGCCCGCAAGCCTGGTTCAGTTCAGGCCGGTTCTGATGCCTCAGAGCATGGAGGAGGTTATCCGTCAGCCTCTTTACTCCACCTCCATTCAGGTGTGGCCCTTTTCCTCTGAAAAGGTCACCTCGATGCCAAAACAGGTTAAAGTTCTCGATGTAATGCAATCCTCTGGACTCGCAGATGTTGGGTAGCCACGTGTTCAACTGAAGCAGTCGGCTGAATTTATTCACTTTCCTGTCCGTGTTTGGGAAACTGCATTAAATCCACCAGTAATTTCTCTTTTATGCATCTTTCTATGCTTTCAGTTTGAAACTTGATTGAAAACTCACTTTGAACAAAAGTTATGGCTGTTTTGTATCAAAGGTCACAAATAGTGTTTTCTCAGCGAGAGAACGCCAAAATGAACACTTCATTCATAACTCCTGTATTTTTTGGAAAAATGCCTGAAATCTACCTGTAACTTCAAATTTATGCATCTTTCCATGCTTTCAGGATGAAACTTGATTGAAAACTCACTTTGAACAAAAGTTATGGCTGTTTTGTATCAAAGGTCACAAATAGTGTTTTCTCAGCGAGAGAACGCCAAAATGAACACTTCATTCATAACTCCTGTATTTTTGGAAAAATGCCTGAAATCTACCTGTAACTTCAAATTTATGCATCTTTCCATGCTTTCAGGATGAAACTTGACTGAAAACTCACTTTGAAAAAAAGTTATGGCTGTTTTGTTTCACAGGTCACAAATAGCGTTTTCCAAGCGAGAGAAGGCCAAAATGAACACTTCATGCAGAACTCCTGTATTTTGATGAAAACTCACTGAAATCCACCTGTAAGTTCAAGTTTATGCATCTTTCTATGCTTTCAGGTTGAAACTTGTCTGAAAACTCACTTTGAACAAAAGTTATGGCTGTTTTTTGTCACAGGTCATAAATAGCGTTTTCTCAGCGAGAGAAGGCCAAAATGAACACTTCATGCAGAACTCCTGTATTTTGAGGAAAACTAACTGAAATCCAACTGTAACTTCAAGTATTTGCATCTTTCTATGGTTTCAGGTTGGAACTTGACTGAAAACTCACTTTGAACAAAAGTTATGGCTGTTTTGTGTCACATGTCACAAATAGCGTTTTCTCAGCGAGAGAAGGCCAAAATGAACACTTCATGCATAACTCCTGTATTTTGAGGAAAACTCACTGAAATCCACCTGTAACTTCAAGTTTATGCATCTTTCTATGCTTTCAGGTTGAAACTTGACTGAAAACTCACTTTGAAGAAAAGTTATGGCATTTTTGTATCACAGGTCACAAATAGTGTTTTCTCAGCGAGAGAAGGCCAAAATGAACACTTCATGCAGAACTCCTGTATTTTGAGGAAAACTGCATGAAATCCACCTGTAACTTCAAGTTTATGCATCTTTCTATTCTTTCAGGTTGAAACTTGACTGAAAACTCACTTTGAAGAAAAGTTATGGCATTTTTGTATCACATTTCACAAATAGTGTTTTCTCAGCGAGAGAAGGCCAAAATGAACACTTCATGCAGAACTCCTGTATTTTGATGAAAACTCACTGAAATCAAGCTGTAACTTCAAGTTTATGCATCTTTCTATGCTTTCAGAATGAAACTTGACTGAAAACTCACTTTGAACAAAAGTTATGGCTGTTTTGTGTCACAAATCACGAATAGCATTTTCTCAGCGAGAGAAGGCCAAAATGAACACTTCATGCAGAACTCCTGTATTTTGAGGAAAGCTCACTGAAATCCAACTGTAACTTCAAGTTTATTCATCTTTCTATTCTTTCAGGTTGAAACTAGAGTGAAAACTCACTATGAACAAAAGTTATGGCTGTTTTGTGCCACAGGTCACAAATAGCGTTTTCTCAGCGAGAGAAGGCCAAAATGAACACTTCATGCAGAACTCCTGTATTTTGATGAAAACTCACTGAAATCCACCTGTAAGTTCAAGTTTATGCATCTTTCTATGCTTTCAGGTTGAAACTTGACTGAAAACTCACTTTGAAGAAAAGTTATGGCTGTTTTGTATCACAGGTCACAAATAGCGTTTTCTCAGCGAGAGAAGGCCAAAATGAACACTTCATGCAGAACTCCTGTATTTTGATGAAAACTCACTGAAATCCACCTCGAACTTCTCTTTTATGCATCTTTCTATGCTTTCAGGTTGAAACTTGACTGAAAACTCACTTTGAACAAAAGTAATGTTTTTTTTGTGTCACAGGTCACAAATAGTCTTTTCTCAGTGAGAGAAGGCAAAAATGAACACTTCATGCTTAACTCCTGTATTTTGAGGAAAACTGCCTTAAATCCACCTCCAACTTCAAATATATGCATCTTTCTATGCTTTCAGGTTGAAACTTGACTGAAAATTCACTTTGAACAAAAGTTATGGCTGTTTAGTATCATAGGTCACAAATAGCGTTTTCTCAGCGAGAGAAGGCCAAAATGAACACTTCATGTATAACTCCTGTATTTTGAGGAAAACTGCATGAAATCAACCTCTAACTTCTCTTTTATGCATCTTTCTATGCTTTCAGGTTGAAACTTGATGAAAACTAACTTTGAACAAAAGTTATGGCTGTTTTGTATCACAGGTCACAAATAGTGTTTTCTCAGCGAGAGAAGGCCAAAATGAAAACTTCATGCTTAACTCCTGTATTTTTTGGAAAACTTCCTGAAATCCACGTCTAACTTCAAGTTTATGCATCTTTCTATGCTTTCAGGTTGAAACTTGACTGAAAACTCACTTTGAACAAAAGTTATGGCTGTTTTGTATCACAGGTCACAAATAGTGTTTTCTCAGCGAGAGAAGGCCAAAATGAACACTTCATTCATAACTCCTGTATTTTGAGGAAAACTCACTGAAATCCACCTCTAACTGAAAGATAATGCATCTTTCTATGCTTTCAGGTTGAAACTTGACTGAAAACTCACTTTGAACAAAAGTTATGGCTGTGTTGTATCACAGGTCACAAATAGCGTTTTCTCAGCGAGAGAAGGCCAAAATGAAATTTTCATGTATGACTCCTGTATTTTGAGGAAAACTGCATAAAATCCACCTGTAACTTCACTTTTATACATCTTTCTATGCTTTCAGGTTGAAACTTGACTGAAAACTCACTTTGAACAAAAGTTATGGCTGTTTTGTATCACAGGTCACAAAAAGCGTTTTCTCAGCGAGAGAAGGCCAAAATGAACACTTTATGCATAACTCCTGTATTTTGAGGAAAACTGCCTGAAATCCACCTCTAACTTCAAGTTTATTCATCTTTCTATGCTTTCAGGTTGAAACTTGATGAAAACTAACTTTGAACAAAAGTTATGGCTGTTTTGTATCACAGGTCAGAAATAGCGTTTTCTCAGCGAGAGAAAGCCAAAATGAACACTTCATGCATAACTCCTGTATTTTGAGGAAAACTGCCTGAAATCCACCTCTAACTTAAAGATTATGCATCTTTCTATGCTTTCAGGTTGAAACTTGACTGAAAACTCACTTTGAACAAAAGTTATGGCTGTGTTGTATCACAGGTCACAAATAGCGTTTTCTCAGCGAGAGAAGGCCAAAATGAAAATTTCATGTATAACTCCTGTATTTTGAGGAAAACTGCATAAAATCCACCTGTAACTTCACTTTTATACATATTTCTATGATTTCAGGTTGAAACTTGACTGAAAACTCACTTTGAACAAAAGTTATGGCATTTTTGTATCAAAGGTCACAAATAGTGTTTTCTCAGCGAGAGAAGGCCAAAATGAACACTTCATACAGAACTCCTGTATTTTAATGAAAACTCACTGAAATCTAGCTGTAACTTCAAGTTTATGCATCTTTCTATGCTTTCAGGTTGAAACTTGACTGAAAACTCACTTTGAACAAAAGTTATGGCTTTTTTGTATCACAGGTCACAAAAAGCGTTTTCTCAGTGAGAGAAGGCCAAAATGAACACTTCATGTATAACTCCTGTATTTTGAGGAAAACTGCATGAAATCAACCTCTAACCTCTCTTTTATGCATCTTTCTATGCTTTCAGGTTGAAACTTGACTGAAAACTCACTTTGAACAAAAGTTATGGTTGTTTTGTATCACGGGTCACAAATAGTGTTTTCTCAGCGAGAGAAGTCTAAAATGAAAACTTCATGCATAACTCCTGTATTTTTTGGAAAACTGCCTGAAATCCACGTCTAACTTCAAGTTTATGTATCTTTCTTTGCTGTCAAGTTGAAACTTGACTGAAAACTCACTTTGAACAAAAGTTATGGCTGTTTTGTATCACAGGTCACAAATAGTGTTTTCTCAGCGAGAGAAGGCCAAAATGAACACTTCATTCATAACTCCTGTATTTTGAGGAAAACTACCTGAAATCCACCTCTAACTTAAAGATTATGCATCTTTCTATGCTTTCAGGTTGAAACTTGACTGAAATCTCACTTTGAACAAACGTTATGGCTGTTTTTATCACAGGTCACAAATAGCGTTTTCTCATCGAGAGAAGGCCAAAATGAACACTTCATGCATAACTCCTGTACTTTGAGGAAAACTGCCTGAAATCCACCTCTAACTTCAAGTTTATGCATCTTTCTATGCTTTAAAGTTGAAACTTGACTGAAAACTCACTTTGAACAAAAGTTATGGCTGTTTTGTATCACAGGTCACAAATAGTGTTTTCTCAGCGAGAGAAGGCCAAAATGAACACTTCATGCATAACTCCTGTATTTTGAGGAAAACTGCCTGAAATCCACCTCGAACTTCTCTTTTATGCATCTTTCTATGCTTTCAGGTTGAAACTTGACTGAAAACTCACTTTGAACAAAAGTAATGTTTTTTTTGTGTCACAGGTCACAAATAGTCTTTTCACAGCGAAATGAGTCCAAAATGAAAACTTCATCCATACCTATTGTATTTTTTGGAAAACTGAGTTAAATCCATCCTCTGACTTAAAGTTTATGCATCTTTCTATGCTTTCAGGTTCCAACTTGACTGAAAACTCACTTTGAACAAAAGTTATGGCTGTTTTGTGTCGCAGGTCACAAATAGCATTTTCTCAGCCAGAGAAGGCCAAAATGAACACTTCATGCAAAACTCCTGTATTTTTAGGAAAACTGCCTGAAATCCACGTCTAACTTCAAGTTTATGCATCTTTCTATGCTTTCAGGTTGAAACTTGACTGAAAACTCACTTTGAACAAAAGTTATGGCTGTTTGGTATCACAGGTCACAAATAGTGTTTTCTCAGCGAGAGAAGGCCAAAATGAACACTTCATTTATAACTCCTGTATTTTGAGGAAAACTACCTGAAATCCACCTCTAACTTAAAGATTATGCATCTTTCTATGCTTTCAGGTTGAAACTTGACTGAAAACTCACTTTGAAGAAAAGTTATGGCATTTTTGTATCACAGGTCACAAATAGTGTTTTCTCAGCGAGAGAAGGCCAAAATGAACACTTCATGCATAACTCCTGTATTTTGAGGAAAACTGCCTGAAATCCACCTCTAACTTCAAGTTTATTCATCTTTCTATGCTTTCAGGTTGAAACTTGACTGAAAACTCACTTTGAACAAAAGTTATGGCTGTTTTGTATCACAGGTCACAAATAGTGTTTTCTCAGCGAGAGAAGGCCAAAATGAACACTTCATGCATAACTCCTGTATTTTGAGGAAAACTGCCTGAAATCCACCTCGAACTTCTCTTTTATGCATCTTTCTATGCTTTCAGGTTGAAACTTGACTGAAAACTCACTTTGAACAAAAGTAATGGCTGTTTTGTATCACAGGTCACAAATAGCGTTTTCTCAGCGAGAGAAGGCCAAAATGAAAACTTCATGCATAACTCCTGTATTTTGAGGAAAACTGCCTGAAATCCACCTCTAACTTAAAGATTATGCATCTTTCTATGCATTAAGGTTGAAACTTGACTGAAAACTCACTTTGAACAAAAGTTATGGCTGTGTTGTATCACAGGTCACAAATAGCGTTTTCTCAGGGAGAGAAGGCAAAAATGAAAATTTCATGTATAACTCCTGTATTTTGAGGAAAACTGCATAAAATCCACCTGTAACTTCACTTTTATACATATTTCTATGCTTTCAGGTTGAAACTTGACTGAAAACTCACTTTGAATAAAAGTTATGGCTGTTTTGTATCACAGGTCACAAAAAGCGTTTTCTCAGTGAGAGAAGGCCAAAATGAACACTTCATGCATAACTCCTGTATTTTGAGGAAAACTACCTGAAATCCACCTCTAACTTAAAGATTATGCATCTTTCTATGCTTTCAGGTTGAAACTTGACTGAAAACTCACTTTGAACAAAAATTATGGCTGTGTTGTATCACAGGTCACAAATAGCGTTTTCTCAGTGAGAGAAGGCCAAAATGAACACTTCATGCATAACTCCTGTATTTTGAGGATAACTACCTAAAATCCACCTCAAACTTAAAGATTATGCATCTTTCTATGCTTTCAGGTTGAAACTTGACTGAAATCTCACTTTGAACAAAAGTTATGGCTGTTTTTATCACAGGTCACAAATAGCGTTTTCTCATCGAGAGAAGGCCAAAATGAACACTTCATGCAGAACTCCTGTATTTTGAGGAAAACTGCCTGAAATCCACCTCTAACTTCAAGTTTATGCTTCTTTCTATGATTTCAGGTTGAAACTTGACTGAAAACTCACTTTGAACAAAAGATATGGCTGTTTTGTATCACAGGTCACAAATAGTGTTTTCTCAGCGAGAGAAGGCCAAAATGAAAATTTCATGTATAACTCCTGTATTTTGAGGAAAACTGATTGAAATCCACCTGTAACTTCACTTTTATACATATTTCTATGCTTTCAGGTTGAAACTTGACTGAAAATTCACTTTGAACAAAAGTTATGGCTTTTTTGTATCACAGGTCACAAAAAGCGTTTTCTCAGTGAGAGAAGGCCAAAATGAACACTTCATGTATAACTCCTGTATTTTGAGGAAAACTGCATGAAATCAACCTCTAACTTCTCTTTTATGCATCTTTCTATGCTTTCAGGTTGAAACTTGATGAAAACTAACTTTGAACAAAAGTTATGGCTGTTTTGTATCACAGGTCACAAATAGTGTTTTCTCAGCGAGAGAAGGCCAAAATGAAAACTTCATGCATAACTCCTGTATTTTTTGGAAAACTGCCTGAAATCCACGTCTAACTTCAAGTTTATGCATCTTTCTATGCTTTCAGGTTGAAACTTGACTGAAAACTCACTTTGAACAAAAGTTATGGCTGTTTTGTATCACAGGTCACAAATAGTGTTTTCTCAGCGAGAGAAGGCCAAAATGAACACTTCATTCATAACTCCTGTATTTTGAGGAAAACTCACTGAAATCCACCTCTAACTGAAAGATAATGCATCTTTCTATGCTTTCAGGTTGAAACTTGACTGAAAACTCACTTTGAAGAAAAGTTATGGCTGTGTTGTATCACAGGTCACAAATAGCGTTTTCTCAGCGAGAGAAGGCCAAAATGAAATTTTCATGTATAACTCCTGTATTTTGAGGAAAACTGCATAAAATCCACCTGTAACTTCACTTTTATACATCTTTCTATGCTTTCAGGTTGAAACTTGACTGAAAACTCACTTTGAACAAAAGTTATGGCTGTTTTGTATCACAGGTCACAAAAAGCGTTTTCTCAGCGAGAGAAGGCCAAAATGAACACTTTATGCATAACTCCTGTATTTTGAGGAAAACTGCCTGAAATCCACCTCTAACTTCAAGTTTATTCATCTTTCTATGCTTTCAGGTTGAAACTTGATGAAAACTAACTTTGAACAAAAGTTATGGCTGTTTTGTATCACAGGTCAGAAATAGCGTTTTCTCAGCGAGAGAAAGCCAAAATGAACACTTCATGCATAACTCCTGTATTTTGAGGAAAACTGCCTGAAATCCACCTCTAACTTAAAGATTATGCATCTTTCTATGCTTTCAGGTTGAAACTTGACTGAAAACTCACTTTGAACAAAAGTTATGGCATTTTTGTATCACAGGTCACAAATAGTGTTTTCTCAGCGAGAGAAGGCCAAAATGAACACTTCATGTATAACTCCTGTATTTTGAGGAAAACTGCATGAAATCAACCTCTAACCTCTCTTTTATGCATCTTTTTATGCTTTCAGGTTGAAACTTGACTGAAAACTCACTTTGAACAAAAGTTATGGCTTTTTTGTATCACAGGTCACAAAAAGCGTTTTCTCAGTGAGAGAAGGCCAAAATGAACACTTCATGTATAACTCCTGTATTTTGAGGAAAACTGCATGAAATCAACCTCTAACCTCTCTTTTATGCATCTTTCTATGCTTTCATGTTGAAACTTGACTGAAAACTCACTTTGAACAAAAGTTATGGTTGTTTTGTATCACGGGTCACAAATAGTGTTTTCTCAGCGAGAGAAGTCTAAAATGAAAACTTCATGCATAACTCCTGTATTTTTTGGAAAACTGCCTGAAATCCACGTCTAACTTCAAGTTTATGTATCTTTCTTTGCTGTCAAGTTGAAACTTGACTGAAAACTCACTTTGAACAAAAGTTATGGCTGTTTTTATCACAGGTCACAAATAGCGTTTTCTCATCGAGAGAAGGCCAAAATGAACACTTCATGCATAACTCCTGTACTTTGAGGAAAACTGCCTGAAATCCACCTCTAACTTCAAGTTTATGCATCTTTCTATGCTTTAAGGTTGAAACTTGACTGAAAACTCACTTTGAACAAAAGTTATGGCTGTTTTGTATCACAGGTCACAAATAGTGTTTTCTCAGCGAGAGAAGGCCAAAATGAACACTTCATGCATAACTCCTGTATTTTGAGGAAAACTGCCTGAAATCCACCTCGAACTTCTCTTTTATGCATCTTTCTATGCTTTCAGGTTGAAACTTGACTGAAAACTCACTTTGAACAAAAGTAATGTTTTTTTTGTGTCACAGGTCACAAATAGTCTTTTCACAGCGAAATGAGTCCAAAATGAAAACTTCATCCATACCTATTGTATTTTTTGGAAAACTGAGTTAAATCCATCCTCTGACTTAAAGTTTATGCATCTTTCTATGCTTTCAGGTTCCAACTTGACTGAAAACTCACTTTGAACAAAAGTTATGGCTGTTTTGTGTCGCAGGTCACAAATAGCATTTTCTCAGCCAGAGAAGGCCAAAATGAAAACTTCATGCATAACTCCTGTATTTTGATGAAAACTCACTGAAATCCACCTGTAACTTCAAGTTTATGCATCTTTCTAGGCTTTCAGGTTGAAACTTGACTGAAAACTCACTTTGAACAAAAGATATGGCTGTTTTGTATCACAGGTCACAAAAAGTGTTTTCTCAGCGGGAGAAGGCTAAAATGAACACTTCATGCAGAACTCCTGTATTTTGAGGAAAACTACCTGAAATCCACCTGTAACTTCAAGTTTATGCATCTTTCTATGCTTTCAGGTTGAAACTTGACTTAAAACTCACTTTGAACAAAAGTTATGGCTGTTTTGTATCACAGGTCACAAATATTTTTTTCCCAGCGAGAGAAGGCCAAAATGAACACTTCATGCATAACTCCTGTATTTTGAGGAAAACTACCTGAAATACACCTCTAACTTCTCTTTTATGCATCTTTCTATGCTTTCAGGTTGAAACTTGACTGAAAACTCACTTTGTTTTTTATCAGAGGTCAAAACTAGTGTTTTCACAGCGAGAGAAGGCCAAAATGAACACTTCATGCATAACTCCTGTATTTTGAGGAAAACTGTGTGAAATCCACCTGTAACTCCAAATTTATGCATCTTTCTATGCTTTCAGGGTGAAACTTTACTGAAAACCCACTTTAAACAAAAGTTATGGCTGTTTCTTATCACAGGTCAAAAATAGTGTTATCTCAGCGAGAAAAGGCCAAAAAGAACACTTCATGCATATCTCCTGTATTTTGAGGAAAATTAAGTTAAATCCACCTGTAACTTCACGTTTATGCATCTTTCTATGCTTTCAGGTTGAAACTTGACTGAAAACTCACTTTGAAAAAAGTTTAGGGCTGTTTTGTATCACAGGTCACAAATAGCGTTTTCTCAGCTAGAGAAGGCCAAAATGAAAACTTCATGAATAACTCCTGTATTTTGAGGAAAACTGTGTGAAATCCACCTGTAACTCCAAATTTATGCATCTTTCTATGCTTTCAGGGTGAAACTTTACTGAAAACCCACTTTGAAAAAATTTATGGCTGTTTTGTATCACAGGTCACACATAGCGTTGTCACAGCGAGAGAAGGCCAAAATGAACACTTTATGCATAACTCCTGTATTTTGAGGAAAACTGACTGAAATCCACCTGTAACTTCAAGTTTATGCATCTTTCTATGCTTTCAGGTTGAACTTTCACTTCGAAGTCATTTTGAAAAAAAATTACGTCTTTGATGTCACGGTTCACGAAGACTGTTTTCAAAACAAAAGAAGACATTTTAAACATTTCATGCAGAACTCTATTAGTTTGAGCAAAGCTGGCTTAAAAGCACCTGTTACTTTGAAGGTTTTCATCATTCTGTGTTTTAAGATTTTAAGTTCACTGAAAGGTCAGTGTGATCAAGAGTTCCAGCATTTGTGATCACAGGTCACACAATTCCTTTTACCAGCGAGAGTCCTCTGGAGTGAACACTTCTTGCTGAACTCCCTTATTTAGAGGAAAACTGACTGAAATCCACGTGTCATGTCAAGGTAATGTAATTTTCATTGTATTCAGGTTGAAACTTGCATGCATGTTGTTTTGTATTTCTTTCAATGCTTTCAGGTTGAACCTTGACTGAAAACTCACTTTGAACAAAAGTTTTGGATGTTTTGTATCACAGATCACAAATAGCGTTTTCTCATCGAGAGAAGGCCAAAATGAACACTTCATGCAGAACTCCTGTATTTTGAGGAAAACTGCCTGAAATCCACCTCTAACTTCAAGTTTATGCATCTTTCTATGCTTTCAGGTTGAAACTTGACTGAAAACTCACTTTGAACAAAAGTTATGGCATTTTTGTATCACAGGTCACAAATAGTGTTTTCTCAGCGAGAGAAGGCCAAAATGAACACTTCATGCAGAACTCCTGTATTTTTAGGAAAACTGAGTGAAATCCACCTGTAACTTAAAGTTTTATGCATCTTTCTATGCTTTCAGGTTGACACTTGACTGAAAACTCACTTTGAAAAAAAGTTATGATTGTTTTGTATCATAGGTCACAAATAGCGTTTTCTCAGGGAGAGAAGGCCAAAATGAACACTTCATGCATAACTCCTGTATTTTGAGGAAAATTAAGTTAAATCCACCTGTAACTTCACATTTATGCATCTTTCTATGCTTTCAGGTTGAAACTTGACTGAAAACTCACTTTGAAAAAAGTTTAGGGCTGTTTTGTATCACAGGTCACAAATAGCGTTTTCTCAGCTAGAGAAGGCCAAAATGAAAACTTCATGCATAACTCCTGTATTTTGAGGAAAACTGTGTGAAATCCACCTGTAACTCCAAATTTATGCATCTTTCTATGCTTTCAGGGTGAAACTTTACTGAAAACCCACTTTAAACAAAAGTTATGGCTGTTTTGTATCACAGGTCACAAATAGCGTTTTCACAGCGAGAGAATGCCAAAATGAACACTTCATGCATAACTCCTGTATTTTGAGGAAAACTGTGTGAAATCCAACTGTAACTTCAAGTTTATGTATCTTTCTTTGCTGTCAAGTTGAAACTTGACTGAAAACTCACTTTGAACAAAAGTTATGGCTGTTTTGTATCACAGTTCACAAATAGTGTTTTCTCAGGGAGAGAAGGCCAAAATGAACACTTCATGCATAACTCCTGCATTTTTTGGAAAAATGCCTGAAATCCACGTCTAACTTCAAGTTTATGCATCTTTCTATGCTTTCAGGTTGAAACTTGACTGAAAACTCACTTTGAACAAAAGTTATGGCTGTTTTGTATCACAGGTCACAAATAGTGTTTTCTCAGCGAGAGAAGGCCAAAATGAACACTTCATGCTTAACTCCTGTATTTTGAGGAAATCTGCGTGAAATCCACCTGTAACTTCTCTTTTATGCATCTTTCTTTGCTTTCAGGTTGAAAGTTGACTGAAAACTCACTTTGAACAAAAGTTGTGGCTGTTTTGTATCACAGATCACAAATAGTGTTTTCTCAGCGATAGAAGGCCAAAATGAACACTTCATGCATCACTCCTGTATTTTGAGGAAAACTGCGTGAAATCCACCTGTAACTTCTCTTTTATGCATCTTTCTATGCTTTCAGGTGGAAACTTGACTGAAAACTCACTTTGAAAAAATGTATGGCTGTTTTGTATCACAGGTCACAAATAGCGTTTTCACAGCGAGAGAAGGCCAAAATGAACACTTTATGCATAACTCCTGTATTTTGAGGAAAACTGACTGAAATCCACCTGTAACTTCAAGTTTATACATCTTTCTATGCTTTCAGGTTGAACTTTCACTTCGAAGTCATTTTGAAAAAAAATTACGTCTTTGATGTCACGGTTCACGAAGACTGTTTTCAAAACAAAAGAAGACATTTTAAACATTTCATGCAGAACTCTGTTAGTTCGAGCAAAGCTGGCTTAAAAGCACCTTTTACTTCAAAGGTTTTCATCATTCTGTGTTTTCAGATTTGAAGTTCACTGAAAGGTCATTGTGATCAAGAGTTCCAGCATTTGTGATCACAGGTCACACAATGCCTTTTACCAGCGAGAGTCCTCTGGAGTGAACACTTCTTGCTGAACTCCCTTATTTAGAGGAAAACTGACTGAAATCCACGTGTCATGTCAAGGTAATGTAATTTTCATTGTATTCAGGTTGAAACTTGTCTGAAAACTCACTTTGAACAAAAGTTATGGCTGTTTTGTATCACAGGTCACAAATAGCGTTTTCAATGCGAGAGAAGGCCAAAATGAACACTTTATGCATAACTCCTGTATTTTGAGGAAAACTGTGTGAAGTCCACCTGTAACTTCAAGTTTATGCATCTTTCTTTGCTTTCAAGTTGAAACTTGACTGAAAACTCACTTTGAACAAAAGTTATGGCTTTTTTGTATCACAGGTCACAAATAGTGTTTCCTCAGCGAGAGAAGGCAAAAATGAACACTTCATGCATAACTCCTGTATTTTGAGGAAAACTGAGTGAAATCCACCTATAACTTCTCTTTTATGCATCTTTCTATTCTATCAGATTGAAACTTGACTGAAAACTCACTTTGAACAAAAGTTATGGCTGTTTTGTATGACAGGTCACAAATAGTGTTTTCACAGATCGAGAACGCCAAAATGAACACTTCATGCCTAACTCCTGTATTTTTTGGAAAATTGAGTGAAATCCACATGTAACTTCAAGTTTATGCATCTTTCTATGCTTTCAGGTTGAAACTTGACTTAAAACTCAATTTCAACAAAAGTTATGGCTGTTTTTTTATCACAGGTCACAAATAGTGTTTTCACAAAGAGAGAAGGTCAAAATGAAGGCAAGGCAAGTTTATTTGTAGAGCACAATTCATACACATGGCAACTCAAATGCTTCACAGTTGCAGAAAAATCTTAAAATCACAAAAAGGCAGATAAAATCATAAAACATAAATAGAATCCTTAATTTAAAGAAAAGGAGAAGAGTGCAGATAAAATACTTTCAGCTGTCGTATGCACGACTGAACAGAGTAGTTTTCAGCCTGGTCTTAAACATTGTCACAGTTGATTCCTGTCTCACTTTTTCTGGAAGACTGTTCCAGATTTTAGTTGCAGAAAACTGGAAAGTAGCTTCACCATGTTTAGTCCTGATTCTGGGCCCCTGTAGGAGACCTCTACCTGAGGTTCTCAGAGACCTGGAGGGTTCATATGGGTCTAACATGTCAGAGATGTACTTCGGTGCTTGACCATGAAGAGACTTGTATACAAGCAGAGCTGTCTTAAAGTCTATTCTCTGAGCAACAGGAAGCCAGTGCAGAGATCTGAGCACTGGACTAATATGGTCGTATTTCCTGGTTCTAGTCAGGACTCGAGCTGTGGCGTTCTGAATGTATTGTAGTTGTTTAACAGCTTGTTTTAGAGATACCAGTGAGCAGGCCGTTACAGTAGTCTAACCTACTGGAGACAAATGCATGGATTCGTCTGTCCAAGTCTGGTTCAGACACTATACCTCTGATTTTGGCAATGTTTTTTAGATGGTAAAAGGCTGCTGATTTTACTGACTTTATGTGGCTGTTAAAGTTCAGATCTGAGTCCAATATTACCCCCAGATTTCTAACCTGTTGTTTTGGTTTTAGAGAAAGGGATTCAAGGTGACTGATCACACTTTCTCTTTGCTTCTGTGGCCCAAAAACGATTAATTCCGTTTTTTCTGAGTTTAGCTGGAGAAAGTTGTTTTGCATCCACATGCTTATATGTTGGATGCAGTGGAAGAGTGAATCCGCAGGTCCATGTTCACCTGCTGTCAGAGACACATAGATCTGAGTGTCGTCTGCGTAGTTATGGTAGGACACATTATGGCTGCTTATTAGTTGGCCTAGTGGAAGCATGTATAGGTTGAACAAGAGGGGCCCCAAGATTGAACCTTGGGGGACACCACAGGTCATGGCCATTTTGTCTGAGCTGCAATTTCCAATTTCAACAAAGTATGTTCTCTCCTCAAGATAGGACTTGAACCACTTTAGAGCAGAACCAGAGATTCCTAGCCAATTCTCTAGCCTCTGTAAAAGGATCTCATGGTCAACTGTGTCAAAGGCAGCACTCAAGTCAAGCAGGACTAAGACTGAGACTTTGCCTTTGTCTGTGTTTAGGCGGATGTCATTTATCACCTAGATCAGAGCTGTCTCAGTGCTGTGGTGGGGCCTAAAGCCAGACTGGAAAGTATCAAAAGCATTGTTGGACAGGAGAAAGTCAGTGAGTTGTTGATAAACAACTTTTTCGAGGACTTTTCCTAGGAATGGCAGGTTTGATATGGGCCGGTAGTTGTTCAGAACCATGGTATCAAGACTGCTCTTCTTTAAAAGAGGCTTAATGACCGCAGTTTTCAGGGCCCTTGGAAATGTTCCAGTCTCTAGTGAAATCTTAACTAAATGAGTAACTTTTGGTAACAGGCTGCTCAGCACAGTCTTTACAAATCTAGTGGGTAACTCATCAAGGCAGCATGTAGATGAACTCAGACCTGAAATAATCTCTTCGACTGTTTTGTCACTGACAGGAGTGAAATGTGCCAGCTCTAGGTGTTCAGGTGGATGCTGGGCTATCATTTGTGTCTTAGAAATAATAGCTTTTTTAATATCTTGAACTTTATCACTAAAGAATTTTGCAAATTCATTGCATTTTGATATAGAAATGAATTCTAAGGGCAGTGGAACCGAAGGGTTTGTTAATCTGTTTACAGTAGCAAACAGAACTCGAGAATTACCATTCGAGTTTGTAATCACTTCAGAGAAATACCTCTCCCTAGCTCTTCGTAAAGTCTGGTTAAACATGGATAATTTTTGTCTATAAATGTCATAGTCAACCTGTAGCTTTGACTTGCGCCATTTCCGTTCGGCTCTCGGCACCCTCTTTTTTGTGCCCTGACAGAGTCTTCATTTCTCCATGGTGCTTTTTTTCTGTCTTTAACTATTCTAACCTTAACAGGAGCAATGGTGTCCAAGACAGTCAAAACACTTGATGTATACGAGTTTAACAGATCATTAACATTAGAACCAGAGGTGTTTTCAAAAGCAACCATTTCCATAAACTGTGTCCTTGTTTTGTCATTTATGAGTCTTCTCCGAACCATTGACGACCCATGTGCTGGCTTGGGTATAACAGACAGATTAAAGAAAACACAAAAATGATCTGATAATGCAATATCCATGACATTAACACCTGAAACAATAACCCCTTTTGTAATGAGCACGTCCAGTGTGTGCCCTCTGTTGTGAGTGGGTTCGTTCACATACTGAGTTAGACCAAACGTTTCAAGGACAGCACTGACTTCTTTAGCATGTCTGTCACTGGCTACATCCACATGCACATTTAAATCACCTGTAATAACCAAACAGTCAAATTCAGTGCACACAGCTGAAAGTAATTCAGTAAAATCATCAATAAAACAGTTCTGTGGTGGCCTATAAATAGTGATATAAAGTATGGTGGCTTGTTTTAACTCCAGTTTGAATGACAAATACTCAAATGATGAAAAAACTCCAAACGACAATTTTTTATAACTATATTTTCTCTGAATATGCTACACACCCCTCCACCTCTCTTGCTCTGTCTTGTTTCAGATTCAAAGGTGTAGTGAGGTGGAGTAGACTCAATCAGGACTGCATTACCTGTATTTTTGTCAAGCCACGTCTCAGTTAAAAACATTAAATCAAGATCACGAGAAAAAATAAAATTATTAATTAAAAATGATTTGTTATTTAAAGATCTGACATTAAGCACAACATGTTTGAGATTAGACTGAGTTTCAAAGGACTCCAAGTTCTTACAAGAGATATGGATTAGATTTCTCTGCTCATCTGTCTGTCTCTCTCTTATCTAATCTTCGTGATATTACAGTAGGTATTGTTTTTGCAGAGAAGTTCTCCTCCCTGGACCTCCAGTTGGGTATACTATGAGTGGTAGCAACGCAGAGGCCCTTTACATCCTAGACAGCAGTGGTGACACTGTTGGAGATTACAGCTGGGCCTGGTGGTGAAGACTGAGCTGGGGGGACTCTGGGGGGAGGGGAAGGGGCACGATACTTCTTTGGGGCTAGAACCCTCGATCTAATCATGTCTGGAGTGAGAGGAACCATTTTCGTGCCTGATTTGATCAAGCTTTCAAGATGGTTTGGAAATCTCAAAGGTGACTGTGGAGATGGGAATGAGAGTGAAGAGAGGGCGTAGACACAGCAGGTGGTGCCCAGGACGGCGGTGAGGGAGAAGGTGACAGGGATGCTGCATCCCTAACCTTCTCCGGAGATGCAGGTTTTGTCCTTGCAGTTGCAGCAGAGTTGTTTTCTGAAGATGCTGATGTTGTTGTTGTGGGAGCTGGAGCTGATGCCTTCGCTGGGGATGCAGGTTTTGTTGTTGAGGCTGCTGTGGCTGAGTCCTTTCCAGTGGTTGCAGAAGGTGCTGTTTGGGTACATCCTTTGCCGGGTCCTTGGGTGGGGAAGAGGGAGCTCCTCTCCCTCTCCTCTTTTCTCTCATCGGTTGCCCGCAAACCTGGTTCAGTTCAGGCCGGTTCTGATGCCTCAGAGCGTGGAGGAGGTTATCCGTCAGCCTCTTTACTCCACCTCCATTCAGGTGTGGCCCTTTTCCTCTGAAAAGGTCACCTCGATGCCAAAACAGGTTAAAGTTCTCGATGTAATGCAATCCTCTGGACTCGCAGATGTTGGGTAGCCATGTGTTCAACTGAAGCAGTCGGCTGAATTTATTCACTTTCCTGTCCGTGTTTGGGAAACTGCATTAAATCCACCAGTAATTTCTCTTTTATGCATCTTTCTATGCTTTCAGGTTGAAACTTGACTGAAAACTCACTTTGAACAAAAGTTATGGCTGTTTTGTATCACAGGTCACAAATAGTGTTTTCTCAGCGAGAGAAGGCAAAAATGAACACTTCATTCATAACTCCTGTATTTTTTGGAAAAATGCCTGAATTCTACCTGTAACTTCAAATGTATGCATCTTTCCATGCTTTCAGGATGAAACTTGACTGAAAACTCACTTTGAAAAAAAGTTATGGCTTTTTTGTATCACGGGTCACAAATAACGTTTTCACAGCGAGACAAAGCCAAAATGAACACTTCATGCATAACTCCTGTATTTTGAGGAAAACTGCATGAAATCCACCTGTAACTTCAAGTTTATGCATCTTTCTATGCTTTCAGGTTGAAACTTTACTGAAAATTCACTTTGAACAAAAGTTATGGCTTTTTTGTATCACAGGTCACAAATAGCGTTTTCTCAGCGAGAGAAGGCCAAAATGAACACTTCATGCATAACTCCTGTACTTTGAGGAAAACTGGTGAAATCCACCTGTAACTTCAAGTTTATGCATCTTTCTATGCTTTCAGGTTGAAACTTTACTGAAAATTCACTTTGAACAAAAGCTATGGCTGTTTTTTATCACAGGTCACAAATAGTGTTTTCTCAGCGAGAGAAGACCAACATGAACACTTCATGCATAACTCCTGTATTTTAAGGAAAACTGAGTAAAATCCAACT
This sequence comes from Aulostomus chinensis, assembly GCF_037954235.1. NCBI lineage: Eukaryota > Metazoa > Chordata > Actinopteri > Syngnathiformes > Aulostomidae > Aulostomus > Aulostomus chinensis. The sequence goes on from NW_028234170.1 coordinate 105,988, forward strand.
ATAACTTCAAGTTTATGCATCTTTCTATGCTTTCAGGTTCAAATTTGACTGAAAACTCACTTTGAAAAAAAGTTATGGCTGTTTTGTGTCAAAGGTCACAAATAGCGTTTTCTCAGCGAGAGAAGGCCAAAATGAACACTTCATGCATAACTCCTGTATTTTTAGGAAAACTGCATGAAATCCACCTCTAACTTCTCTTTTATGCATCTTTCTTTGCTTTCAGGTTGAAACTTGACTGAAAACTCACTTTGAACAAAATTATGGCTGTTTTGTATCACAGGTCACAAATCGTGTTTTCTCAGCGAGAGAAGGCCAAAATGAAAACTTCATATATAATTCTTGTATTTTTTGGAAAACTGAGTTAAATCCATCCTCTAACTTAAAGTTTATGCATCTTTCTATGCTTTCAGGTTGAAACTTGACTAAAAACTCACTTTGAACAAAAGTTATGGCTCTTTTGTATCACAGGTCACAAATACCGTTTTCTCAGTGAGAGAAGGCTAAAATGAACACTTCATTCATAACTCCTGTATTTTGAGGAAAACTGCGAGAAATCCACCTCTAACTTCAAGTTTATGCATCTTTCGATGCTTTCAGGTTGAAACTTGACTGAATCCTCACTTTGAACAAAAGTTATGGCTGTTTTGTATCACAGGTCACAAATAGTATTTTCTCAGCGAGAGAAGGCAAAAATGAACACTTCATTCATGACTCCTGTATTTTGAGGAAAACTGCGTGAAATTCACCTATAACTTCTCTTTTATTCATCTTCCTATGCTTTCAGGTTGAAACTTGACTGAAAACTCACTTTGAAAAAATGTTATGGCTGTTTTATATAACAGGTCAAAAATAGTGTTTTCTAAGCGAGAGAAGGCCAAAATAAACACGTCATGCAAAACTCCTGTATTTTGAGGAAAAGTGAGTGAGGTCCACCTGTAACTTCAAGTTTATGCATCTTTCTATGCTTTCAGGTTGAAACTTTACTGAAAATTCACTTTGAAAAAAAGCTATGGCTGTTTTATATCACAGGTCACAAATAGCATTTTCTAAGCGAGAGAAGGCAAAAATGAACACTTCATTCATAACTCCTGTATTTTGAGGAAAACTGCATGAAATTCACCTGTAACTTCTCTTTCATGCATCTTTCTATGCTTTCAGGTAGAATCTTGACTGAAACCTCACTTTGAAAAAAGTTATGGCGGTTTTGTATCACAGGTCACAAATAGTGTTTTCTCAGCGAGAGAAGGCCACAATGAACACTTCATGCATAACTCCTGTATTTTGAGGAAAACTGCGAGAAATCCACCTGTAACTTAAAGTTAATGCATCTTTCTATGCTTTCAGGTTGAAACTTGACTGAAACCTCACTTTGAACAAAAGTTATGGCCGTTTTGTATCACAGGTCACAAATACCGTTTTCTCAGTGAGAGACGGCCAAAATGAACACTTCATGCATGACTCCTGGTTTATTTTTGGAAAACTTCCTGAAATCCACCTTTAACTTCAAGTTTATGCATCTTTCTATACTTTCAGGTTGAAACTTGACTGAAAACTCACTTTGAACAAAAGTTATGTTTCTTTGTTTCACAGGTCACAAATTTCATTTTCACAGCGAGAAAAGGCAAAAATGAACACTTCATCCATACCTACCATATTTTTTGGAAAACTGAGTTAAATCCATCCTCTAACTTAAAGTTTATGCATCTTTCTATGGTCTCAGGTTGAAACTTGACTGAAAACTCACTTTCAACAAAAGTTATGGCTGTTTTGTATCATCGGTCACAAATAGTGTTTTCTCAGCGAGACAAGGCCAAAATGAACACTTCATGCATAACTCCTGTATTTTCAGGAAAACTGAGTGAAATCCTCCTGTAACTTCAAGTTTATGCATCTTTCTATGCTTTCAGGTTGAAACGTGATTGAAAACTCACTTTGAACAAAAGTTATGGCTGTTTTGTATCACAGGTCACAAATAGTGTTTTCTCAGCGAGAGAAGGCCAAAATGAACACTTCATGCATAACTCCTGTATTTTGAGGAAAACTGCGTGAAATCCACCTGTAACTTCTCTTTTATGCATCTTTCTTTGCTTTCAGGTTGAAACTTGACTGAAAACTCACTTTGAACAAAATTATGGCTGTTTTGTATCACAGGTCACAAATCGTGTTTTCTCAGCGAGAGAAGGCCAAAATGAACACTTCATGCATAACTCCTGTATTTTGAGGAAAACTGCGTGAAATCCACCTATAACTTCTCTTTTATGCATCTTTCTTTGCTTTCAGGTTTAAACTTGACTGAAAACTCACTTTGAACAAAATTATGGCTGTTTTGTATCACAGGTCACAAATCGAGTTTTCTCAGCGAGAGAAGGCCAAAATGAAAACTTCATATATAATTCTTGTATTTTTTAGAAAACTGAGTTAAATCCATCCTCTAACTTAAAGTTTTTGCATCTTTCTATGCTTTCAGGTTGAAACTTGACTGAAAACTCACTTTGAACAAAAGTTATGGCTGTTTTGTATCACATGTCACAAATAGCGTTTTCTCAGCGAGAGAAGGCCAAAATGAAAACTTCATGCATAATTCCTGTATTTTGAGCAAAACTGCCTGAAATCCACCTCTAACTTCTCTTTTATGCATCTTTCTATGCTTTCAGGTTGAAATTTGACTGAAAACTCACGTTGAACAAAAGTTATGGCTGTTTTGTATCACGGGTCACAAATAGTGTTTTCTCAGCGAGAGAAGGACAAAATGAACACTTCATGCAGAACTCCTGTATTTTGATGAAAACTCACTGACATCCACCTGTAACTTCAAGTTTATGCATCTTTCTATGCTTTCAGGTTGAAACTTGACTGAAAAATCACTTTGAACAAAAGTTATGGCTGTTTTGTATCACAGGTCACAAATAGTGTTTTCTCAGCAAGAGAAGGCCAAAATGAACACTTCATGCATAACTCCTGTATTTTGAGGAAAACTGCCTGAAATCCACCTCTAACTTCTCTTTCATGCATCTTTCTATGCTTTCAGGTTGAAACTTGACTGAAAACTCACATTGAACAAAAGTTATGGCTGTTTTTTATCACAGGTCACAAATATGGTTTTTTCAGCGAGAGAAGGCCAAAATGAAAACTTCATTCATAACTCCTGTATTTTTTGAAAAAATTACTAAAATCTACCTGTAACTTCAAGTTTATGCATCTTTCTATGCTTTCAGTTTAAAACTTGACTGAAAACTCAGTTCGAAAAATTTATGGCTGTTTTGTATCAAAGGTCACAAATAAGGTTTTCTCAGCGAGAGAAGGCCAAAATGAACACTTCATGCATAACTCCTGTATTTTTTGGAAAACTGACTGAAATCCACCTGTAACTTCAAGTTTCTGCATCTTTCTATGCTTTCAGGTTGAAACTTGACTGAAAACTCACTTTGAACAAAAGTTAGGGCTTTTTTGTGTCGCAGGTCACAAATAGCGTTTTCTCAGCGAGAGAAGGTCAAAATGAACACTTCATGCAGAACTCCTGTATTTTGATGAAAACTTAATGAAATCAAGCTGTAACTTCAAGTTTATGCATCTTTCTTTGATTTCAGGTTGAAAGTTGATTGAAATCTCACTTTGAACAAAAGTTATGGCTGTTTTGTGTCACAGGTCACAAATTGTGTTTTCTCAGCGAGAGAAGGCCAAAATGAACACTTCATGCATAACTCCTGTACTTTGAGGAAAACTGGTGAAATCCACCTGTAACTTCAAGTTTATGCATCTTTCTATGCTTTCAGGTTGAAACTTGACTGAAAACTCACGTTGAAAAAATTTATGACTTTTTTTTATTATCACAGGTCACAAATAGTGTTTTCTCAGCGAGAGAAGGCCAAAATGAACACTTCATGCATAACTACTGTATTTTCAGGAAAACTGAGTGAAATCCACCTGTAACTTCAAGTTTATGCATCTTTCTATGCTTTCTGGTGGAAACTTGACTGAAAACTCACTTTGAAAAAAAGTTGTGGCTGTTTTGTATCACAGGTCACAAATAGTGTTTCCTCTGCGAGAGAAGGCCAAAATGAACACTTCATGCATAACTCCTGTATTTTGAGGAAAACTGCATGAAATCCACCTGTCCCTTCAAGTTTATGCATCTTTCTATGCTTTCAGGTGAAACTTTCACTTCGAAGTCATTTTGAAAAAAAATTACGTCTCTGATGTCACGCTTCATGAAGACTGTTTTCAAAACAAAAGAAGACATTTTAATCATTTCAGGCAGAACTCCATTAGTTTGACCAAAGCTGGCTTAAAAGCACCTGTCACTTCAAAGGTTTTCATAATTCTGTGTTTTCAGATTTGAAGTTCACTGAAAGGTCAGTGTGATCAAGAGTTCCAGCATTTGCGATCACAGGTCAAACAATGCCTTTTACCAGCGAGAGTCCTCTGGAGTGAACACTTCATGCTGAACTCCCTTATTTAGAAGAAAACTGACTGAAATCCACGTGTCATGTCAAGGTCATGTAATTTTCATTGTATCTGTGTTGAAACTTGTCTGAAAACTCACTTTGAACAAAAGTTAAGGCTGTTTTTTATCACAGGTCCCAAATAGTGTTTTCTTAGCGAGAGAAGGCCAATATGAACACTTCATGCATAACTCCTGTATTTTGAGGAAAACTGCCTGAAATCCACCTTTAACTTAAAGTTTATTCATCTTTCTATGATTTCAGGTTGAAACTTGACTGAAAACTCACTTTGAACAAAAGTTATGGCTGTTTTGTATCACAGGTCACAAATAGCGTTTTCTCAGCGAGAGAAGGCCAAAATGAACACTTCAAGCATAACTCCTGTATTTTTTGGAAACATTTCTAAAATCTAAGTGTAACTTCAAGTTTATTCATCTTTCTATGCTTTCAGGTTGAAACTTGACTGAAAACTCACTTTGAACAAAAGTTATGGCTGTTTTGTATCACGGGTCACAAATAGTGTTTTCTCAGCAGGAGAAGGCCAAAATGAACACTTCATTCATAACTCCTGTATTTTGAGGAAAACTGCGTGAAATCCACCTGTAACTTCAAGTTTATGCATCTTTCTATGCTTTCAGGTGAAACTTTCACTTTGAAGTCATTTTGAAAAAAAATTACGACTTTGATGATCACTGTTCATGAAGACTGTTTTCAAAACAAAAGAAGACAATTTAAACATTTCATGCAGAACTCCATTAGTTTGAGCAAAGCTGGCTTAAAAGCACCTGTTACTTCAAAGGTTTTCATCATTCTGTGTTTTCAGATTTGAAGTTCACTGAAAGGTCAGTGTGATCAAGAGTTCCAGCATTTGCGATCACAGGTCAAACAATGCCTTTTACCAGCGAGAGTCCTCTGGAGTGAACACTTCATGCTGAACTCCCTTATTTAGAAGAAAACTGACTGAAATCCACGTGTCATGTCAAGGTAATGTAATTTTCATTGTATCTGTGTTGAAACTTGTCTGAAAACTCACTTTGAACAAAAGTTATGGCTGTTTTTTATCACAGGTCCCAAATAGTGTTTTCTTCGCGAGAGAAGGCCAATATGAACACTTCATGCATAATTCCTGTATTTTGAGGAAAACTGCCTGAAATCCACCTTTAACTTAAAGTTTATTCATCTTTCTATGATTTCAGGTTGAAACTTGACTGAAAACTCACTTTGAACAAAAGTTATGGCTGTTTTGTATCACAGGTCACAAATAGCGTTTTCTCAGCGAGAGAAGGCCAAAATGAACACTTCAAGCATAACTCCTGTATTTTTTGGAAACATTTCTAAAATCTACGTGTAACTTCAAGTTTATTCATCTTTCTATGCTTTCAGGTTGAAACTTGACTGAAAACTCACTTTGAACAAAAGTTATGGCTGTTTTGTATCACGGGTCACAAATAGTGTTTTCTCAGCAGGAGAAGGCCAAAATGAACACTTCATTCATAACTCCTGTATTTTGAGGAAAACTGCGTGAAATCCACCTGTAACTTCAAGTTTATGCATCTTTCTATGCTTTCAGGTGAAACTTTCACTTTGAAGTCATTTTGAAAAAAAATTACGACTTTGATGATCACTGTTCATGAAGACTGTTTTCAAAACAAAAGAAGACAATTTAAACATTTCATGCAGAACTCCATTAGTTTGAGCAAAGCTGGCTTAAAAGCACCTGTTACTTCAAAGGTTTTCATCATTCTGTGTTTTCAGATTTGAAGTTCACTGAAAGGTCAGTGTGATCAAGTGTTACAGCATTTGTGATCACAGGTCACACAATGCCTTTTACCAGCGAGTGTCCTCTGGAGTAAACACTTCTTGCTGAACTCCCTTATTTTCAGGAAAACTGACTGAAATCCACGTGTAACTTCTCTTTTTTGCATCTTTCTATGCTTTCAGGTTGAAACTCGACTGAAAACTCACATTGAACAAAAGTTTTTGCTACTTTGTATCACAGGTCACAAATAGTGTTTTCTCAGCGAGAGAAGGCCAAAATGAACACTTCATGCATAACTCCTGTATTTTGAGGAAAACTGCGTGAAATCCACCTGTAACTTCAAGTTTATTCATCTTTCTAAGCTTTCAGGTTTAAACTTGACTGAAAACTCTCTTTGAACAAAAGTTATAGCTTTTTTTTTTTAATCACAGGTCAAAAATAGTGTTTTCTCAGCGAGAGAAAGCCAAAATGAACACTTCATACATAACTCCTGTATTTATAAGAAAACTGCATGAAATCCACCTCTTACTTCAAGTTTATGCATGTTTCTATGCTTTCAGGTTGAAACTTGACTGAAAACTCACTTTGAAGAAAAGTTATGGTTGTTTTGTATCACAGGTCACAAATAGTGTTTTCTCGGCAAGAGAAGTTCAAAATGAACACTTCATGCATAACTCCTGTATTTAGAGGAAAACTGAGTGAAATCCACCTGCAACTTCAAGTTGATGCTTCTTTTTATACTTTCAAGTTGAAACTTGACTGAAAACTCACTTTGAACAAAAGTTATGTTTTTTTTATTATCACACGTCACAAATAGTGTTTTCACAGCGAGAGAAGGCCACAATGAACACTTCATGCATAACTCCTGTATTTTGAGGAAAACTGCGTGAAATCCACCTCTAACTTCTCTTTTATGCATCTTTCTGTGCTTTCAGGTTGAAACTTGACTGACAACTCACTTTGAACAAAAGTTATGGCTGTTTTGTATCACAGGTCACAAATGGTGTTTTCTCAGCGAGAGAAGGCCAAAATGAACACTTCATGCATAACTCCTGTATTTTGAGGAAAACTGCGTGAAATCCACCTGTAACTTCAAGTTTATGCATCTTTCTTTGCTTTCAGGTTGAAACTTGACTTAAAACTCACTTTGAACAAAAGTTATGGCTGTTTTGTATCACAGGTCACAAAAAGCGTTTTCTCAGCGGGAGAAGGCCAAAATGAACACTTCATGCATAACTCCTGTATTTTTAGGAAAAGCGAGTGAAATCCACCTCTAACTTCAAGTTTATTCATCTTTCTAAGCTTTCAGGTTGAAACTTGACTGAAAACTCACTTTGAACAAAAGTTATGGCTGTTTTGTATCACAGGTCACAAATAGTGTTTTCTCAACGAGAGAAGGCGAAAATGAACACTTCATGCAGAACTCCTGTATTTTGATGAAAACTGTGTGAAATCCACCTCTAACTTAAAGTCTATGCATCTTTCTATGCTTTCAGGTTGAACCTTGACTTAAAACTCACTTTTAAATAAAGTTATGGCTGTTTTGTATCACAGGTCACAAATAGTGTTTTCTCAGCGAGAGAGGGCCAAAATGAACACTTCATGCATAACTCCTTTGTTTTGAGGAAAACTGAGTGAAATCAACCTGTAAATCCTGTTTCATGCATCTTTCTATGCTTTCAGGTTGAAACTTGACTGAAATCTAGCTTTGAACAAAAGTTATTGGTTTTTTTTTATTATCACTGGTCACAAATAGCGTTTTCTCAGCGAGAGAAGGCCAAAATGAAAACTTCATGCATAACTCCTGTATTTTTTGGAAAACTGCATGAAATCCACCTGGAACTTCAAGTTTATATATCTTTCTATGCTTTCAGGTCTAAACTTGACTAAAAACTCACTTTGAACAAACGTTATGGCTGTTTTGTATCACAGGTCACAAACAGTGTTTTAACAGCGAGAGAAGGCCAAAATGAACACTTCTTGCATAACTCCTGTATTTTGAGGAAAACTGCCTGAAATCCACTTGTAACTTCAAGTTTATGCATCTTTCTATGCTTTCAGGTTGAAACTTGACCAAAAACTCACTTTGAACAAAAGTTATGGCCTCTTTTGTATCACAGGTCACAAATAGTGTTTTAACAGCGAGAGAAGGCCAAAATGAACACTTCATGCATAACTCCTGTATTTTGAGGAAAACTGCCTGAAATCCACCTCTTACTTCAAGTTTATTCATCTTTCTATGCTGTCAGGTTGAAACTTGATTGAAAACTCACTTTGAAGAAAAGTTATGGTTGTTTTGTATCTCAGGTCACAAATAGTGTTTTCTCGGCAAGAGAAGTTCAAAATGAACACTTCATGCATAACTCCTGTATTTAGAGGAAAACTGAGTGAAATCCACCTGCAACTTCAAGTTGATGCTTCTTTTTATACTTTCAAGTTGAAACTTGACTGAAAACTCACTTTGAACAAAAGTTATGTTTTTTTTATTATCACACGTCACAAATAGTGTTTTCACAGCGAGAGAAGGCCAAAATAAACTCTTCATGCATAACTCCTGTATTTTGAGGAAAACTGCGTGAAATCCACCTTTAACTTCATGTTTATGCATCTTTCTATGCTTTTAGGTTGAAACTTGACTGAAAACTCACTTTGAACAAAAGTTATGGCTGTTTTGTATCACAGGTCTCAAATAGTGTTTTCACAGCGAGAGAAGGCCAAAAGTAACACTTCATGCAGAACTCCTGTATTTTGAGGAAAACTGCCTGAAATCCACTTGTATCTTCAAGTTTATGCATCTTTCTATGCTTTCAGGTTGAAACTTGACCAAAAACTCACTTTGAACAAAAGTTATGGCCTCTTTTGTATCACAGGTCACAAATAGTGTTTTGACAGCGAGAGAAGGCCAAAATGAACACTTCATGCATAACTCCTGTATTTTGAGGAAAACTGCCTGAAATCCACGTCTTACTTCAAGTTTATGCATCTTTCTATGCTGTCAGGTTGAAACTTGATTGAAAACTCACTTTGAACAAAAGTTATGGCTCTTTTGAATCAAAGGTCACAAATAGCGTTTTCTCAGCGAGAGAAGGCCAAAATGAACACTTCATGCATAACTCCTGTATTTTTTGGAAAACCTCATGAAATCCACCTGTAATTTTAAGTTTATGCATCTTTCTATGCTTTCTGGTGGAAACTTGACTGAAAACTCACTTTGAACAAAAGTTGTGGCTGTTTTGTATCACAGGTCACAAATAGTGTTTTCTCAGGGAGAGAAGGCCAAAATGAAAACTTCATGCATAACTCCTGTATTTTGAGGAAAACTGCATGAAATCCACCTGTCACTTCAAGTTTATGCATCTTTCTATGCTTTCAGGTTGAACTTTCACTTTGAAGTCATTTTTTAAAAAAAATTACGACTTTGATGATCACTGTACATGAAGACTGTTTTCAAAACAAAAGAAGACAATTTAAACATTTCATGCAGAACTCAATTAGTTTGAGCTAAGCTGGCTTAAAAGCACCTGTTACTTCAAAGGTTTTCATCATTCTGTGTTTTCAGTTTTGAAGTTCACTGAAAGGTCAGTGTGATCAAGAGTTCAAGCATTTGTGATCACAGGTCACACAATGCCTTTTACCAGCGAGAGTCTTCTGGAGTGAACACTTCTTGCTGAACTCCCTTATTTTCAGGAAAACTAAGTGAAATCCACCTGTAACTTCTCTTTTATGCATCTTTCTATGCTTTCAGGTTGAAACTTGACTGAAAACTCACTCTGAAAAAAAGTTATGGCTGTTTTGTATCACAGGTCCTAAATAGTGTTTTCTCAGCGAGAGAAGGCAAAAATAAACACTTCATGAATAACTCCTGTTTTTTGAGGAAAAGTGAGTGAAATTCACCTATAACTTCTGTTTCATGCATCTTTCTATGCTTTCAGGTTGAAACTTGACTGAAAACTAACTTTGAACAAAAGTTATGGCTGTTATGTATCACAGGTCACTAATCGTGTTTTCTCAGCGAGAGAAGGCCAAAATGAACACTTCATGCATAACTCCTGTATTTTTTGGAAAACTGCATAAAATCCACCTGTAACTTAAAGTTTATGCATCTTTCCATGCTTTCAGGTTGAAACTTGACTGAAAACTCACTTTGAACAAAAGTTATGGCTGTTATGTATCACAGGTCACAAATAGTGTTTTCTCAGCGAGTGAAGGCCAAAATGAACACTTCATGCAGAACTCCTGTATTTTGAGGAAAATTTAGTGAAATCTACCTGCAACTTCAAGTTTATGCATCTTTCTATGCTTTCAGGTTGAAACTTGACTGACAAGTCACATTGAACAAAAGTTATGGCTGTTTTGTATCACGGGTCACAAATAGTGTTTTCTCAGCAGGAGAAGGCCAAAATGAACACTTCATGCATAACTCCTGTATTTTTTGGAAAACTGCATAAAATCCACCTGTAACTTAAAGTTTATGCATCTTTCCATGCTTTCAGGTTGAAACTTGACTGAAAACTCACTTTGAACAAAAGTTATGGCTGTTTTGTATCACAGGTCACAAATAGTGTTTGCTCATCGAGAGAAGGCCAAAATGAACACTTCATGTATAACTCCTGTATTTTGAGGAATACTGCCTGAAATCCACTTGTAACTTCAAGTTTATGCATCTTTCTATGCTTTCAGGTGGAAACTTGACTGAAATCTAGCTTTGAACAAAAGTTATTGGTTTTTTTTTATTATCACTGGTCACAAATAGCGTTTTCTCAGCGAGAGAAGGCCAAAATGAAAACTTCATGCATAACTCCTGTATTTTTTGGAAAACTGCATGAAATCCACCTGGAACTTCAAGTTTATATATCTTTCTATGCTTTCAGGTCTAAACTTGACTAAAAACTCACTTTGAACAAACATTATGGCTGTTTTGTATCACAGGTCACAAATAGTGTTTTAACAGCGAGAGAAGGCCAAAATGAACACTTCTTGCATAACTCCTGTATTTTGAGGAAAACTGCCTGAAATCCACTTGTAACTTCAAGTTTATGCATCTTTCTATGCTTTCAGGTTGAAACTTGACCAAAAACTCACTTTGAACAAAAGTTATGGCCTCTTTTGTATCACAGGTCACAAATAGTGTTTTGACAGCGAGAGAAGGCCAAAATGAACACTTCATGCATAACTCCTGTATTTTGAGGAAAACTGCCTGAAATCCACCTCTTACTTCAAGTTTATTCATCTTTCTATGCTGTCAGGTTGAAACTTGATTGAAAACTCACTTTGAACAAAAGTTATGGCTCTTTTGAATCAAAGGTCACAAATAGTGTTTTCTCAGCGAGAGAAGGCCAAAATGAACACTTCATGCACAACTCCTGTATTTTGAGGAAAACTGCATGAAATCCACCTGTAACTTAAAGCTTATGCATCTTTCTATGCTTTCAGGTTGAAACTTGACTGAAAACTCACTTTGAACAAAAGTTATGGCTGTTTTGTATCACAGGTCACAAATAGTGTTTTCTCAGCGAGAGAAGGCCAAAATGAACACTTCATGCATAACTCCTTTATTTTGAGGAAAACTGCATTAAATCCACCTGTAACTTCAAGTTTATGCATCTTTCTATGCTTTCAGGTTGAAAATTTACTGAAAACTCACTTTGAACAAAAGTTATGGCTGTTTTGTATCACAGGTCAGAAATAGTGTTTTCTTAGCGAGAGAAGGCCAAAATGAAAACTTCATGTATAACTCCATTATTTTGAGGAAAACTGCCTGAAATCCACCTCTAACTTCTCTTTTATGCATCTTTCTATGCTTTCAGGTTGAAAGTTGACTGAGAACTCACTTTGAACAAACGTTATGGCTGTTTTGTATCAAAGGTCACAAATAGCGTTTTCTCAGCGAGAGAAGGCCAAAATGAACACTTCATGCATAACTCCTGTATTTTTAGGAAAACTGCCTAAAATTAACCTGTAACTTCTCTTTTTTGCATCTTTCTATGCTTTCAGGTTGAAACTTGATTGAAAACTCACTTTGAACAAAAGTTAGGGCTGTTTTGTATCACAGGTCACAAATAGTGTTTTCTCAGAAAGAGAAGGCCAAAATGAAAACTTCATGCATAATTCCTGTATTTTGAGCAAAACTGCCTGAAATCCACCTCTAACTTCTCTTTTATGCATCTTTCTATGCTTTCAGGTTGAAACTTGACTTAAAACTCACTTTGAACAAAAGTTATGGCTGTTTTGTATCACAGGTCACAAATAGTGTTTTCTCAGCGACAGAAGGCCAAAATGAACACTTCATGCATAACTCCTGTAGTTTGAGGAAAACTGCCTGAAATCCACCTCTAACTTCAAGTATGTGCATCTTTCTATGCTTTCAGGTTGAAACTTGACTGAAAACTCACTTTAAACAAAAGTTATGGTTTTTTTGTTTCACAGGTCACAAATAGTGTTTTCTCAGCGAGACAAGGCCAAAATGAACACTTCATGCATAACTCCTGTATTTTGTGGAAAACTGCCTGAAATCCACCTCTGATTTAAAGATTATGCATCTTTCTATGCTTTCAGGTTGAAACTTGACTGAAAACTCACTTTGAACAAAAGTTATGGCTGTTTTGTTTCACAGGTCACAAATAGCGTTTTCTCAGCGAGAGAAGGCCAAAATGAACACTTCATGCATAACTCCTGTATTTTGAGGAAAACTGCATTAAATCCACCTCTAACTTCAAGTTTATGCATCTTTCTATGCTTTCAGGTTGAAACTTGACTGAAATCTCACTTTGAACAAAAGTTATGGCTGTTTCTTATCACAGGTCACAAATAGTGTTTTCTCAGCGAGAGAAGGCCAAAATGAAAACTTCATGCATAACTCCTGTATTTTTATGTAAACTGAGTGAAATCCACCTGTAACTTCAAGTTTATGCATCTTTCTATGCTTTCAGGTTTAAATTTGACTGAAAACTCAATTTGAACAAAAGTTATGGCTGTTTTGTATCACAGGTCACAAAAAGCGTTTTCTCAGCGAGAGAAGTCCAAAATGAACACCTCATGCATAACTCCTGTATTTTGAGGAAAACTTCCTGAAATCCACCTGTAACTTCAAGTTTATGCATCTTTCTTTGCTTTCAGGTTAAAACTTATCTAAAAACTACCTCTGAACAAAAGTTATGGCTGTTTTGTATCACAGGTCACAAATAGCGTTTTCTCAGCGAGAGAAGGCCAAAATGAACACTTCATGCATCACTCCTGTATTTTTTTGAAAACTGCCTGAAATCCACGACTAACTTCAAGTTTATGCATCTTTCTATGGTTTCAAGTTGAAACTTGACTGAAAACTCACTTTGAACAAAAGTTATGGCTGTTTTTTATCACAGGTCACAAATAGCGTTTTCTCAGCGAGAGAAGGCCAAAATGAACACTTCATGCATAACCCTGTATTTTGAGGAAAACTGCGTGAAATTCATCTGTAACTTCAAGTTTATGCATCTTTCTATGCTTTCAGGTTGAAACTTGACTGAAAACTCACTTTGAAAAACAATTATTGCTGTTTTGTATCACGGGTCACAAATAGCGTTGTCTCAGCGAGAGAAGGCCAACATGAACACTTCATGCATAACTACTGTATTTTGAGGAAAACTGCATGAAATCCACCTGTCTCTTCAAGTTTATGCATCTTTCTATGCTTTCAGGTGAAACTTTCACTTTGAAGTCATTTTGAAAAAAAATTACGTCTTTGATGATCACTGTTCATGAAGACTGTTTTCAAAACAAAAGAAGACATTTTAAACATTTCATGCAGAACTCCATTAGTTTGAGCAAAGCTGGCTTAAAAGCACCTGTTACTTCAAAGGTTTTCATCATTCTGTGTTTTCCGTTTTGAAGTTCACTGAAAGGTCGGTGTGATCAAGAGTTACAGCATTTGTGATCACAGGTCACACAATGCCTTTTACCAGCGAGAGTCCTCTGGAGTGAACAATTCTTGCTGAACTCCCTTCTTTAGAAGAAAACTGACTGAAATCCACGTGTCATGTCAAGGTAATGTAATTTTCATTGTATCCAGGTTGAAACTTGTCTGAAAACTCACTTTGAACAAACCTTATGGCTGTTTTGTATCACAGGTCACAAAAAGTGTTTTCTCAGCGACAGAAGGCCAAAATGAACACTTCATGCATAACTCCTGTATTTTTATGTAAACTGAGTGAAATCCACCTGTAACTTCAAGTCTATGCATCTTTCTATGGTTTCAGGTTGAAACTTGACTGAAAACCCACTTTGAACAAAAGTTATGGCTGTTTTGTTTCACAGGTCACAAATAGCGTTTTCTCAGGGAGAGAAGGCCAAAATGAACACTTCATGCAGATCTCCTCTATTTTGAGGAAAACTGAGTGAAATTCACTTATAACTTCTATTATACATCTTTCTATGCTTTCAGGTTGAACTTTCACTTCGAAGACATTTTGAAAATAAATTACGTCTTTGATGATCACGGTTCACGAAGACTGTTTTCAAAACAAAAGAAGACATTTTAAACATTTCATGCAGAACTCCATCAGTTTGACCAAAGCTGGCTTAAAAGCACCTGTTACTTCAAAAGTTTTCATCATTCTGTGTTTTCAGATTTGAAGTTCACTGAAAGGTCAGTGTGATCAAGAGTTCCAGCATTTGTGATCACAGGTCACACAATGCCTTTTACCAGCGAGAGTCCTCTGGAGTGAACACTTCTTGCTGAACTCCCTTATTTTCAGGAAAACTGACTGAAATCCACGTGTCATGTCAAGGTAATGTAATTTTCATTGTATCCAGGTTGAAACTTGTCTGAAAACTCACGTTGAACAAAGGTTATGGCTGTTTTATATCAAAGGTCACAAATAGTGTTTTCGCAGCGAGAGAAGGCCAAAATGAACACTTCATACATAACTCCTGTATTTTGATGAAAACTGAGTGAAATACACCTGTGACGTCAAGTTAATTCATCTTTCTATGCTTTCAGGTTGAAACTTGACTGAAAACTCACTTTGAAAAAAAGTTATTGCTGTTTTTATCACAGGTCACAAATACCGTTTTATAAGCGTGAGAAGGCCAAAATGAACACTTCATGCATAACTCCTGTATTTTGAAAAAAACTGCATGAAATCCACCTGTAACTTCTCTTTTATGCGTCTTTCTATTCTTTGAGGTTGAAACTTGACTGAAAAGTCACTTTGAACAAAAGTTATGGCTGTTTTGTTTCACAGGTCACAAATAGTTTTTTCTCAGCGAGAGAAGGCCAAAATGAACACTTCATGCATAACTCCTGTATTTTGAGGAAAACTGCCTGAAATCCACCTGTAACTTCAAGTTTATGCATCTTTCTATTCTTTCAGGTTGAAACTTGATTGAAAACTCACTTTGAACAAAAGTTATGGCTGTTTTGTATCACAGGTCACAAATAGTGTTTTCTCAGCGAGAGAAGGCCAAAATGAAAACTTCATGCATAACTCCTGTATTTTTATGTAAACTGCGTGAAATCCACCTGTAACTTCAAGTTTATGCATCTTTCTATGCTTTCAGGTTTAAATTTGACTGAAAACTCAATTTGAACAAAAGTTATGGCTGTTTTGTATCACAGGTCACAAAAAGCGTTTTCTCAGCGAGAGAAGGCCAAAATGAACATTTTATGCATAACTCCTGTATTTTGAGGAAAACTGCCTGAAATCCACCTGTAACTTCAAGTTTATGCATCTTTCTATGCTTTCAGGTTGAAACTTGATTGAAAACTCACTTTGAACAAAAGTTATGGCTGTTTTGTATCACAGGTCACAAATAGTGTTTTCTCAGCGAGAGAAGGCCAAAATGAAAACTTCATGCATAACTCCTGTATTTTTATGTAAACTGCGTGAAATCCACCTGTAACTTCAAGTTTATGCATCTTTCTATGCTTTCAGGTTTAAATTTGACTGAAAACTCAATTTGAACAAAAGTTATGGCTGTTTATTATCACAGGTCACAAAAAGCGTTTTCTCCGCGAGAGAAGTCCAAAATGAACACCTCATGCATAACTCCTGTATTTTGAGGAAAACTTCCTGAAATCCACCTGTAACTTCAAGTTTATGCATCTTTCTATGCTTTCAGGTTAAAACTTATCTGAAAACTACCTCTTCACAAAAGTTATGGCTGTTTTTTTCACAGGTCACTAATAGCGTTTTCTCAGCGAGAGAAGGTCAAAATGAATATTTCATGCATAACTCCTGTATTTTCAGGAAAACTGAGTGAAATCCTCCTGTAACTTCTCTTTTATGCATCTTTCTATGCTTTCAGTTTGAAACTTGACTGAAAATTCACTTTGAACAAAAGTTATGGCTGTTTTGTATCACAGGTCACAAATGGTGTTTTCTTAGCGAGAGAAGGCCAAAATGAACACTTCATGCATAACCCTGTATTTTGAGGAAAACTGCGTGAAATTCATCTGTAACTTCAAGTTTATACATCTTTCTATGCTTTCAGGTTGAAACTTGACTGAAAACTCACTCTTAACAAAAGTTATGTCTTTTTTGTATCACAGGTCCCAAATAGTGTTTTCTCAGCGAGAGAAGGTAAAAATGAACAGTTCATGCATAACCCCTGTATTTTTTGGAAAACGGCATGAAATCCACCTTTAACTTCAAGTTTATTCATCTTTCTATGCTTTCAGACTGAAACTTGACTGAAAACTCACTCCGAAAAAAGTTATGGCTGTTTTGTATCACAGGTCACAAATAGCGTTTTCTCAGCGAGAGAAGGCCAAAATGAACACTTCATGCAGAACTCCTGTATTTTTTGGAAAAATGCCTAAAATCTACCTGTAACTTCTCTTTTATGCATCTTTCTATTCTTTCAGGTTGAAACTTGACTGAAAACACAATTTGAACAAAAGTTATGGCTGTTTTGTGTCACAGGTCACAAATAGCGTTTTCTCAGCGAGAGAAGGCCAAAATGAACACTTCATGCAGAACTCCTGTATTTTGAGGAAAACTCACTGAAATCCACCTGCAACTTCAAGTTTATGCATCTTTCTATGCTTTCAGGTTGAAACTTGATTGAAAACTCACTTTGAACAAAAGTTATGGCTGTTTTGTTTCACAGGTCACAAATAGTGTATTCTCAGCGAGAGAAGGCCAAAATGAACACTTCATGCATAACTTCTTTATTTTGAGGAAAACTGCGTGAAATCCACCTGTAACTTCTCTTTTATGCATCTTTCTATGCTTTCAGGTTGAAACTTGACTGAAAACCCACTTTGAAAAAAAGTTATGGCTGTTTTGTTTCACAGGTCACAAATAGCGTTTTCTCAGGGAGAGAAGGCCAAAATGAACACTTCATGTATAACTCCTGTATTTTGAGGAAAATTCCAAGAAATCCACCTCTAACTTCAAGTTTATGCATCTTTCTATGCTTTCAGGTTGAACTTTCACTTCGAAGACATTTTGAAAAAAAATTACGTCTTTGATGATCACTGTTCATGAAGACTGTTTTCAAAACAAAAGAAGACATTTTAAACATTTCATGCAGAACTCCATCAGTTTGACCAAAGCTGGCTTAAAACCACCTGTTACTTCAAAAGTTTTCATCATTCTGTGTTTTCAGATTTGAAGTTCACTGAAAGGTCAGTGTGATCAAGAGTTCCAGCATTTGTGATCACATGTCACACAATGCCTTTTACCAGCGAGAGTCCTCTGGAGTGAACAATTCTTGCTGAACTCCCTTCTTTAGAGGAAAACTGACTGAAATCCACGTTTCATGTCAAGGTAATGTAATTTTCAGTGTATTCAGGTTGAAACTTTTCTGAAAACTCACTTTGAACAAACGTTATGGCTGTTTTTTACCACGGGTCACAAATAGTGTTTTCTCAGCGAGAGAAGGCCAAAATGAACACTTCATGCATAACTCCTGTGATTTGAGGAAAACTGCCTTAAATCAACCTGTAACTTCTCTTTCATGCATCTTTCTATGATTTCAGGTTGAAATTTGACTGAAAACTTACTTTGAAAAAAAGTTATGGCTTTTTTGTATCACAGGTCACAAATAGCGTTTTCTCAGTGAGAGAAGGCCAAAATGAACACTTCATGCATAACTCCTGCATTTTGACAAAAACTGCATGAAATCTACCTTTAACTTCAAGTTTCTGCAACTTTCTATGCTTTCAGGTTGAAACTTGACTGAAAACTCACTCTGAACAAAAGTTATGGCTGTTTTGTATCACAGGTCACAAATACCGTTTTCTCAGTGAGAGAAGGCCAAAATGAACACTTCATTCATAACTCCTGTATTTTGAGGAAAAGTGAGTGAAGTCCACCTGTAACTTTAAGTTTATGCATCTTTCTTTGCTTTCAGGTTGAAACTTGACTGAAAATTCACTTTGAACAAAAGTTATGGCTGTTTTGTTTCACAGGTCACAAATAGTGTTTTCTCAGCGAGAGAAGGCCAAAATGAAAACTTCATGCATAACTCCTGTATATTTTAAAAACTGCATGATATCAACCTCTAACTTAAAGTTTATGCATCTTTCTATGCTTTCAGGTTGAAACTTGAATGAAAACTCACTTTGAACAAAAGTTATTGCTGTTTTTTATCACAGGTCACAAATAGCGTTTTCTCAGCGAGAGAAGGCCAAAATGAACACTTCATGCATAACTCCTGTATTTTTATGTAAACTGAGTGAGATCCACCTGTAACTTCAAGTTTATGCATCTTTCTATGCTTTTAGGTTTAAATTTGACTGAAAACTCAATTTGAACAAAAGTTATGGCTGTTTTGTATCACAGGTCACAAAAAGCGTTTTCTCAGCGAGAGAAGGCCAAAATGAACACTTCATGCATAACTCCTGTATTTTGAGGAAAACTTCCTGAAATCCACCTGTAACTTCAAGTTTATGATGCTTTCTATGCTTTCAGGTTTAAATTTGACTGAAAACTCACTTTGAACAAAAGTTATGGCTGTTTTGTATCACAGGTCACAAACAGTGTTTTCTCAGCGAGAGAAGGCCAAAATGAACACTTCATGCATTACTCCTGTATTTTTATGTAAACTGCCTGAAATCCACCTGTAACTTCAAGTTTATGCATCTTTCTATGCTTTCAGGTTGAAACTTGACTGAAAACTCACTCTGAACAAAAGTTTTGGCTTTTTTGTTTCACAGGTCACTAATAGCGTTTTCTCAGCGAGAGAAGGTCAAAATGAATACTTCATGCAAAACTCCTGTATTTTGAGAAAAACTGCGTGAAATTCATCTGTAACTTCAAGTTTATACATCTTTCTATGCTTTCAGGTTGAAACTTGACTGAAAACTCACTCTGAACAAATGTTATGGCTGTTTTGTATCTCAGGTCACAAATAGTGTTTTCTCAGCGAGAGAAGGCCAAAATGAACACTTCATGCATAACTCCTGTATTTTGAGGAAATCTGCGTGAAATCCACCTGTAACTTCTCTTTTATGCATCTTTCTTTGCTTTCAGGTTGAAACTTGACTGAAAACTCACTTTGAACAAAAGTTATGGCTGTTTTGTATCACAGGTCACAAATAGTGTTTTTATAGCGAGAGAAGGCTAAAATGAACACGTCATGCAAAAATCCTGTATTTTGAGGAAAACTGCGTGAAATCCACCTGTAACGTCTGTTTTATTCATCTTTCTTTGCATTCAGATTGAAACTTGACTTAAAACTCACTCTAAACAAAAGTTATGGCTGTTTTTTTTTACAGGTCACAAATAGCGTTTTCACAGCGAGAGAAGGCCAAAATTAACACTTCATGCATAACTCCTGTATTTTGAGGAAAACTGTGTGAAATCCACCTGTAACTTCAAGTTTATGCATCTTTCTATGCTTTCAGGTTGAACTTTCACTTCGAAGTCATTTTGAAAAAAAATTACGTCTTTGATGTCAAGGTTCACGAAGACTGTTTTCAAAACAAAAGAAGACATTTTAAACATTTCATGCAGAACTCTATTAATTTGACCAAAGCTGGCTTAAAAGCACCTGTTACTTCAAAAGTTTTCATCATTCTGTGTTTTCAGATTTTAAGTTCACTGAAAGGTCAGTGTGATCAAGAGTTACAGCATTTGTGATCACAGGTCACACAATGCCTTTTACCAGCGAGAGTCCTCTGGAGTGAACACTTCTTGCTGAACTCCCTTATTTAGAGGAAAACTGACTGAAATCCACGTGTCATGTCAAGGTAATGTAATTTTCATTGTATTCAGGTTGAAACTTGTCTGAAAACTCACTTTGAACAAAAGTTATGGCTGTTTTGTATCACAGGTCACAAATAGTGTTTTCACAGCGAGAGAAGGCCAAAATGAGCACTTTATGCATAACTCCTGTATTTTGAGGAAAACTGTGTGAAATCCACCTGTAACTTGTCTTTTATGCATCTTTCTATGCTTTCCGTTTGAAAAGTCACTGAAAACTCACTGTGAACAAAAGTTATGGCTGTTTTGTATCACAGGTCACAAATAGCGTTTTCTCAGGGAGAGAAGGCCAAAATTAACACTTCATGCATAACTTCTGTATTTTGAGGAAAACTGACTGAAATCCACCTATAACTTCTCTTTTACGCATCTTTCTATGATTTAAGGTCGAACTTTCACTTCGAAGTCATTTTGAAAAAAAATTATGTCTTTGATGATCAAGGTTCACGAAGACTGTTTTCAAAACAAAAGAAGACTTTTTAATCATTTCATGCAGAACTCCATTAGTTTGAGCAAAGCTGGCTTAAAAGCACTTGTTACTTCAAAAGTTTTCATCATTCTGTGTTTTCAGATTTGAAGTTCACTGAAAGGTCAGTGTGATCAAGAGTTCCAGCATTTGTGATCACAGGTCACACAATGCCTTTTACCAGCGAGAGTCCTCTGGAGTGAACACTTCTTGCTGAACTCCCTTATTTTCAGGAAAACTGACTGAAATCCACGTTTCATGTCAAGGTAATTTAATTTTCAGTGTATTCAGGTTGAAACTTGTCTGAAAACTGACTTTGAAGAAAAGTTATAGCTGTTTTGTATCACAGGTCACAAGTAGCGTTTTCTCAGCGAGAAAAGGCCAAAATGAACCTTTCATGCATAACTCCTGTATTATGAGGAAAACTGAGTGAAATCTACCTGCAACTTCAAGTTTATGCATCTTTCTATGCTTTCAGGTTGAAACTTGACTGAAAACTCACTTTGAACAAAAGTTATGGCTGTTTTGTATCACAGGTCACAAATAGTGTTTTCACAGCGAGAGAAGGCCAAAATGAACACTTCATGCATAACTCCTGTATTTTTTGGAAAACTGCCTTAAATCCACCCTCAAACTTCAAGTTTATGCATCTTTCTAAGCTTTCAGGTTGAAATTTGATTGAAAACTGACTTTGAACAAAAGTTATGGCTGTTTTGTATCACAGGTCACAAATAGTGTTTTTACAGCGAGAGAAGGCTAAAATGAACACGTCATGCAAAAATCCTGTATTTTGAGGAAAACTGCGTGAAATGCACCTGTAACGTCTGTTTTATTCATCTTTCTATGCATTCAGATTGAAACTTGACTTAAAACTCACTCTAAACAAAAGTTATGGCTGTTTTTTTTTACACGTCACAAATCGTGTTGTCTCAGCGAGAGAAGGCCAAAATGAACACTTCATGCATAACTCCTGTATTTTTAGGTAAACATAGTGAAATCCACCTGTAACTTCAAGTTTATGCATCTTTCTATGCTTTCAGGTTGAAACTTGACTGAAAACTCAATTTGAACAAATGTCATGGCTGTTTTGTATCACAGGTCACAAATAGCGTTTTCACAGCGAGAGAAGGCCAAAATGAACACTTCATGCATAACTCCTGTATTTTTTGGAAAACTGCATGAAATCCACCTTTAACTTCTCTTTTATGCATCTTTCTATGCTTTCAGGTTGAAACTTGACTGAAAACTCACTTTGAAGAAAAGTTATGGCTGTTTTGTACCACAGTTCACAAATAGTGTTTCCTCAGCGAGAGACGGCAAAAATGAAAACTTCATGCATAAATCCTGTATTTTGAGGAAAACTGAGTGAAATCCACCTGTAACTTAGAGTTCATGCATTTTTCTATGCTTTCAGGTAGAAACTTGACTGAAAACTAAATTTGAACAAAAGTTTTGGCTGTTTTGTATCACGGGTCACAAATAGCGTTTTCACAGTAAGAGAAGGACAAAATGAACACTTCATGCATAACTCCTGTATTTTTGGTAACTGAGTGAAATCCACCTGTAACTTCAAGTTTTTGCAACTTTCTATGCTTTCAAGTTGAAACTTGACTGAAAACTCACTTTGAACAAAAGTTATGGCTGTTTTGTATCACAGGTCACAAATAGTGTTTTCTCAGCGAGAGAAGGCCAAAATGAAAACTTCATGCATAACTCCTGCATTTTTTGGAAAAATGCATAAAATCCACCTGTAACTTAAAGTTTATGCATCTTTCTATGCTTTCAGGTTGAAACTTGACTGAAAACTCACTTTGAACAAAAGTTGTGGCTGTTTTGTATCACAGATCACAAATAGTGTTTTCTCAGCGATAGAAGGCCAAAATGAACACTTCATGCATCACTCCTGTATTTTGAGGAAAACTGCGTGAAATCCACCTGTAACTTCTCTTTTATGCATCTTTCTATACTTTCAGGGGGAAACTTGACTGAAAACTCACTTTGAACAAAAGTTATGGCTGTTTTGTATCACAGGTCACAAAAAGCATTTTCACAGCGAGAGAAGGCCAAAATGAACACTTCATGCATAACTCCTGCATTTTTTGGAAAAATGCATAAAATCCACCTGTAACTTAAAGTTTATGCCTCTTTCTATGCTTTCAGGTCAAAACTTGACTGAAAACTCACTTTGAAAAAAAGTTATGGCTTTTTTGTATCACAGGTCACAAATAGTGTTTTTACAGCGAGAGAAGGCTAAAATGAACACGTCATGCAAAAATCCTGTATTTTGAAGAAAACTGCGTGAAATCCACCTGTAACGTCTGTTTTATTCATCTTTCTATGCATTCAGATTGAAACTTGACTTAAAACTCACTCTAAACAAAAGTTATGGCTGTTTTTTTTTACAGGTCACAAATAGCGTTTTCACAGCGAGAGAAGGCCAAAATGAACACTTTATGCATAACTCCTGTATTTTGAGGAAAACTGTGTGAAATCCACCTGTAACTTCAAGTTTATGCATCTTTCTCTGCTTTCAGGTTGAACTTTCACTTCGAAGTCATTTTGAAAAAAAATTACGTCTTTGATGATCACGGTTCACGAAGACTGTTTTCAAAACAAAAGAAGACATTTTAAACATTTCATGCAGAACTCTATTAGTTTGAGCAAAGCTGGCTTAAAAGCACCTGTTACTTCAAAGGTTTTCATCATTCTTTGTTTTCAGATTAGAAGTTCACTGAAAGGTCAGTGTGATCAAGAGTTACAGCATTTGTGATCACAGGTCAAACAATGCCTTTTACCAGCGAGAGTCCTCTGGAGTGAACACTTCTTGCTGAACTCCCTTATTTAGAGGAAAACTGACTGAAATCCACGTGTCATGTCAAGGTAATGTAATTTTCATTGTATTCAGGTTGAAACTTGACTTTGAACAAAAGTTAAGGCTGTTTTGTATCACAGGTCACAAATAGTGTTTTCACAGCGAGAGAAGGCCAAAATGAACACTTTATGCATAACTCCTGTATTTTGAGGAAAACTGTGTGAAATCCACCTGTAACTTGTCTTTTATGCATCTTTCTATGCTTTCAGGTTGAAACTTTACTGAAAACTCACTTTGAAGAAAAGTCATGATTGTTTTGTATCATAGGTCACAAATAGTGTTTTCTCAGTGAGAGAAGGCCAAAATGAACACTTCATGCATGACTAATTTTTTTTTCGAAAACTAAGTGAAATCCACCTGTAACTTTAAGTGTATGCATCTTTCTATGCTTTCCGTTTGAAACGTCACTGAAAACTCACTTTGAACAAAAGTTATGGCTGTTTTCTATCACAGGTCACAAATAGCGTTTTCTCAGGGAGAGAAGGCCAAAATGAAAACTTCATGCATAACTCCTTTATTTTGAGGAAAACTGCATGAAATCCACCTGTAATTTCAAGTTTATGCATCTTTCTATTCTTTCAGGTTGAACTTTCACTTCGAAGTCATTTAGAAAAAAAATTACGTCTTGATATCACGGTTCACGAAGACTGTTTTCAAAACAAAAGAAGACATTTTATACATTTCATGCAGAACTCTATTAGTTTGAGCAAAGCTGGCTTAAAAGCACCTGTTACTTCAAAGGTTTTCATCATTCTGTGTTTTCAGATTTTAAGTTCACTGAAAGGTCAGTGTGATCAAGAGTTCCAGCATTTGTGATCACAGGTCACACAATGCCTTTTACCAGCGAGAGTCCTCTGGAGTGAACACTTCTTGCTGAACTCCCTTATTTTGAGGAAAACTGACTGAAATCCACATGTCATGTCAAGGTAATGTAATTTTCATTGTATTCAGGTTGAAACTTGTCTGAAAACTCACTTTGAACAAAAGTTATGGCTGTTTATTATCACAGGTCACAAATAGCGTTTTCACAGCGAGAGAAGGCCAAAATGAACACTTCATGCATAACTCCTGTATTTTGAGGAAAACTGTGTGAAATCCACCTGTAACTTGTCTTTTATGCATCTTTCTATGCTTTTAGGTTGAAACTTGACTGAAAACTCACTTTGAACAAAAGTTATGGCTGTTTTGTATCACAGGTCCCAAATAGCGTTTTCTCAGGGAGAGAAGGCCAAAATGAACACTTCATGCATAACTCCTGTATTTTGAGGAAAACTGCGTGAAATCCACCTGTAACGTCTGTTTTATTCATCTTTCTATGCTTTCAGATTGAAACTTGACTTAAAACTCACTCTGAACAAAAGTTATGTTTTTTTTTTTTTTACAGGTCACAAATAGTTTTGTCTCAGCGAGAGAAGGCCAAAATGAACACTTCATGCATAACTCCTGTATTTTTAGGTAAACATAGTGAAATCCACCTCTAACTTCAAGTTTATGCATCTTTCTATGCTTTCAGGTTGAAACTTGCCTGAAAACTCACTTTTAAAAAAGTTATGGCTGTTTTGTATCGCAGGTCACAAATAGCGTTTTCTCAGCGAGAGAAGGCCAAAATGAACACTTCATGCATAACTCCTGTATTTTGATGAAAACTGACTGAAATCAAGCTGTAACTTCAAGTTTATGCATCTTTCTATGCTTTCAGGTTGAAACTTGACTGAAAACTCACTTTGAACAAAAGTTATGGCTGTTTTGTATCACAGGTCACAAATAGTGTTTTCACAGATAGAGAACGCCAAAATGAACACTTCATGCTGAACTCCTGTATTTTTTGGAGGAAAACTGAGTGAAATCCACATGTAACTTCAAGTTTATGCGTCTTTCTTTACTTTCAGGTTGAAACTTGACTGAAAACTCACTTTGAACAAAAGTTATGGCTGTTTTGTATCACAGATCACAAATATTGTTTTCTCAGCGATAGAAGGCCAAAATGAACACTTCATGCATAACTCCTGTATTTTGAGGAAAACTGCATGAAATCCACCTGTAACTTCAAGTGTATGCATCTTTCTATGCTTTCAGGTTAAACTTTCACTTCAAAGTCATTTTGAAAAAAAATTACGTCTTTGATGTCACGGTTCACGAAGACTGTTTTCAAAACAAAAGAAGACATTTTAAACATTTCATGCAGAACTCTATTAGTTTGAGCAAAGCTGGCTTAAAAGCACCTGTTACTTCAAAGGTTTTCATCATTCTGTGTTTTCAGATTTTAAGTTCACTGAAAGGTCAGTGTGATCAAGAGTTCCAGCATTTGTGATCACAGGTCACACAATGCCTTTTACCAGCGAGAGTCCTCTGGAGTGAACACATCTTGCTGAACTCCCTTATTTAGAGGAAAACTGACTGAAATCCACGTGTCATGTCAAGGTAATTTAATTTTCATTGTATTCAGGTTGAAACTTGTCTGAAAACTCACTTTGAACAAAAGTTATGGCTGTTTTTTACCACGGGTCACAAATAGCGTTTTCACAGCGAGAGAAGGCCAAAATGAACACTTTATGCATAACTCCTGTATTTTGAGGAAAACTGTGTGAAATCCACCTGTAACTTCAAGTTTATGTATCTTTCTTTGCTTTCAAGTTGAAACTTGACTGAAAACTCACTTTGAACAAAAGTTATGACTTTTTTGTATCACAGGTCACAAATAGTGTTTTCACAGCGAGAGAAGGCCAAAATGAACACTTCATGCATAACTCCTGTATTTTTTGGAAAACTGCCTTAAATCCACCTCAAACTTCAAGTTTATGCATCTTTCTAAGCTTTCAGGTTGAAATTTGACTGAAAACTGACTTTGAAAAAAAGTTATGGCTGTTTTGTATCACAGGTCACAAATAGTGTTTTTACAGCGAGAGAAGGCTAAAATGAACACTTCATGCATAACTCCTGTATTTTGAGGAAAACTGCATGAAATCCACCTGTAACGTCTGTTTTATTCATCTTTCTATGCTTTCAGATTGAAACTTGACTTAAAACTCACTCTAAACAAAAGTTATGGCTGTTTTTTTTTTACGGGTCACAAATCGTGTTGTCTCAGCGAGAGAAGGCCAAAATGAACACTTCATGCATAACTCCTGTATTTTTAGGTAAACATTGTGAAATCCACCTCTAACTTCAAGTTTAGGCATCTTTCTATGCTTTCAGGTTTAAACTTGACTGAAAACTCAATTTGAACAAAAGTTATGGCTGTTTTGTATCACAGGTCCCAAATAGCGTTTTCACAGCGAGAGAAGGCCAAAATGAACACTTCATGCATAACTCCAGTATTTTGAGGAAAACTGCCTGAAATCCACCTGTAACTTCTCTTTTATGCATCTTTCTATGCTTTCAGGTTCAAACTTGACTGAAAACTCACTTTGAAAAAAAGTTATGGCTGTTTCGTATCACAGGTCACAAATAGCGTTTTCTCAGCGAGAGAAGGCCAAAATGAACACTTCATGCATAACTCCTGTATTTTTTGGAAAACTGCATGAAATCCACCTGTAACTTCAAGTTTATGCATCTTTCTATGCTTTCAGGTTGAAACTTGACTTAAAACTCAATTTCAACAAAAGTTATGGCTGTTTTTTTATCACAGGTCACAAATAGTGTTTTCACAAAGAGAGAAGGCCAAAATGAAGGCAAGGCAAGTTTATTTGTAGAGCACAATTCATACACATGGCAATTCAAAGTGCTTTACAGTTGCAGAAAAATCTTAAAATCACAAAAAGGCAGATAAAATCATAAAACATAAATAGAATCATTAATTTAAAGAAAAGGAGAAGAGTGCAGATAAAATACTTTCAGCTGTCGTATGCACGACTGAACAGAGTAGTTTTCAGCCTGGTCTTAAACATTGTCACAGTTGATTCCTGTCTCACTTTTTCTGGAAGACTGTTCCAGATTTTAGTTGCAGAAAACTGGAAAGGAGCTTCACCATGTTTATTCCTGACTCTGGGCCCCTGTAGGAGACCTCTACCTGAGGTTCTCAGAGACCTGGAGGGTTCATATGGGTCTAACATGTCAGAGATTTACTTCGGTGCTTGACCATGAAGAGACTTGTATACAAGCAGAGCTGTCTTAAAGTCTATTCTCTGAGCAACAGGAAGCCAGTGCAGAGATCTGAGCACTGGACTAATATGGTCGTATTTCCTGGTTCTAGTCAGGACTCGAGCTGTGGCGTTCTGAATGTATTGTAGTTGTTTAACAGCTTGTTTAGAGATACCAGTGAGCAGGCCGTTACAGTAGTCTAACCTACTGGAGACAAATGCATGGATTCGTCTGTCCAAGTCTGGTTCAGACACTATACCTCTGATTTTGGCAATGTTTTTTAGATGGTAAAAGGCTGCTGATTTTACTGACTTAATGTGGCTGTTAAAGTTCAGATCTGAGTCCAATATTACCCCCAGATTTCTAACTTGTTGTTTTGGTTTTAGAGAAAGGGATTCAAGGTGACTGATCACACTTTCTCTTTGCTTCTGTGGCCCAAAAACGATTAATTCCTTTTTTTCTGAGTTTAGCTGGAGAAAGTTGTTTTGCATCCACATGCTTATATGTTGGATGCAGTGGAAGAGTGAATCCACAGGTCCATGTTCACCTGCTGTCAGAGACACATAGATCTGAGTGTCGTCTGCATAGTTATGGTAGGACACATTATGGCTGCTTATTAGTTGGCCTAGTGGAAGCATGTATAGGTTGAACAAGAGGGGCCCCAAGATTGAACCTTGGGGGACACCACAGGTCATGGCCATTTTGTCTGAGCTGCAATTTCCAATTTCAACAAAGTATGTTCTCTCCTCAAGATAGGACTTGAACCACTTTAGAGCAGAACCAGAGATTCCTAGCCAATTCTCTAGCCTCTGTAAAAGGATCTCATGGTCAACTGTGTCAAAGGCAGCACTCAAGTCAAGCAGGACTAAGACTGAGACTTTGCCTTTGTCTGTGTTTAGGCGGATGTCATTTATCACCTAGATCAGAGCTGTCTCAGTGCTGTGGTGGGGCCTAAAGCCAGACTGGAAAGTATCAAAAGCATTGTTGGACAGGAGAAAGTCAGTGAGTTGTTGATAAACAACTTTTTCGAGGACTTTTCCTAGGAATGGCAGGTTTGATATGGGCCGGTAGTTGTTCAGAACCATGGCATCAAGACTGCTCTTCTTTAAAAGAGGCTTAATGACCGCAGTTTTCAGGGCCCTTGGAAATGTTCCAGTCTCTAGTGAAATCTTAACTAAATGAGTAACTTTTGGTAACAGGCTGCTCAGCACAGTCTTTACAAATCTAGTGGGTAACTCATCAAGGCAGCATGTAGATGAACTCAGACCTGAAATAATCTCTTCGACTGTTTTGTCACTGACAGGAGTGAAATGTGCCAGCTCTAGGTGTTCAGGTGGATGCTGGGCTATCATTTGTGTCTTAGAAATGATAGCTTTTTTAATATCTTGAACTTTATCACTAAAGAATTTTGCAAATTCATTGCAATTTGATATAGAAATGAATTCTAAGGGCAGTGGAACCGAAGGGTTTGTTAATCTGTTTACAGTAGCAAACAGAACTCGAGAATTACCATTCGAGTTTGTAATCACTTCAGAGAAATACCTCTCCCTAGCTCTTCGTAAAGTCTGGTTAAACATGGATAATTTTTGTCTATAAATGTCATAGTCAACCTGTAGCTTTGACTTGCGCCATTTCCGTTCGGCTCTCCGGCACCCTCTTTTTTGTGCCCTGACAGAGTCTTCATTTCTCCATGGTGCTTTTTGTCTGTCTTTAACTATTCTAACCTTAACAGGAGCAATGGTGTCCAAGACATTCAAAACACTTGATGTATACGAGTTTAACAGATCATTAACATTAGAACCAGAGGTGTTTTCAAAAGCAACCATTTCCATAAACTGTGTCCTTGTTTTGTCATTTATGAGTCTTCTCCGAACCATTGACGACCCATGTGCTGGCTTGGGTATAACAGACAGATTAAAGAAAACACAAAAATGATCTGATAATGCAATATCCATGACATTAACACCTGAAACAATATCCCTTTTGTAATAAGCACGTCCAGTGTGTGCCCTCTGTTGTGAGTGGGTTCGTTCACATACTGAGTTAGACCAAACGTTTCAAGGACAGCACTGAGTTCTTTAGCATGTCTGTCACTGGCTACATCCACATGCACATTTAAATCACCTGTAATAACCAAACAGTCAAATTCAGTGCGCACAGCTGAAAGTAATTCAGTAAAATCATCAATAAAACTGTTCTGTGGTGGCCTATAAATAGTGATATAAAGTATGGTGGCTTGTTTTAACTCCAATTTGAATGACAAATACTCAAATGATGAAAAAACTCCAAACGACAATTTTTGTATAACTATATTTTCTCTGAATATGCTACACACCCCTCCACCTCTCTTGCTCTGTCTTGTTTCAGATTCAAAGGTGTAGTGAGGTGGAGTAGACTCAATCAGGACTGCATTACCTGTATTTTTGTCAAGCCACGTCTCAGTTAAAAACATTAAATCAAGATCACGAGAAGAAATAAAATTATTAATTAAAAATGATTTGTTATTTAAAGATCTGACATTAAGCACAACATGTTTGAGATTAGACTGAGTTTCAAAGGACTCCAAGTTCTTACAAGAGATATGGATTAGATTTCTCTGCTCATCTGTCTGTCTCTCTCTTATCTAATCTTCGTGATATTACAGTAGGTATTGTTTTTGCAGAGAAGTTCTCCTCCCTGGACCTCCAGTTGGGTATACTATGAGTGGTAGCAACGCAGAGGCCCTTTACATCCTAGACAGCAGTGGTGACACTGTTGGAGATTACAGCTGGGCCTGGTGGTGAAGACTGAGCTGGGGGGACTCTGGGGGGAGGGGAAGGGGCACGATACTTCTTTGGGGCAAGAACCCTCGATCTAATCAGGTCTGGAGTGAGAGGAGCCATTTTCGTTCCTGATTTTATCAAGCTTTCAAGATGGTTTGGAAATCTCAAAGGTGACTGTGGAGATGGGAATGAGAGTGAAGAGAGGGCGTAGACACAGCAGGTGGTGCCCAGGACGGCGGTGAGGGAGAAGGTGACAGGGATGCTGCATCCCTAACCTTCTCCGGAGATGCAGGTTTTGTCCTTGCAGTTGCAGCAGAGTTGTTTTCTGAAGATGCTGATGTTGTTGTTGTGGGAGCTGGAGCTGATGCCTTCGCTGGGGATGCAGGTTTTGTTGTTGAGGCTGCTGTGGCTGAGTCCTTTTCCAGTGGTTGCAGAAGGTGCTGTTTTGGGTACATCCTTTGCCGGGTCCTTGGGTGGGGAAGAGGGAGCTCCTCTCCCTCTCCTCTTTTCTCTCATCGGTTGCCCGCAAGCCTGGTTCAGTTCAGGCCGGTTCTGATGCCTCAGAGCATGGAGGAGGTTATCCGTCAGCCTCTTTACTCCACCTCCATTCAGGTGTGGCCCTTTTCCTCTGAAAAGGTCACCTCGATGCCAACAGGTTAAAGTTCTCGATGTAATGCAATCCTCTGGACTCGCTGATGTTGGGTAGCCACGTGTTCAACTGAAGCAGTCGGCTGAATTTATTCACTTTGCTGTCCGTGATTGGGGGGGGGTCCACTAATAAACGTGGGTAACCCCACTTTATGGAGTCTCTCAAAGAGTGCAAGAAAGTCTTCTTTCAAGATTTCAGACTGTTGATTTCTGATGTCCACTGCACCCACGTGAACGATCAGCTGTTTCACTCCCTGGTTCGTAGCTAGCTCCCAAGGTAGCGCCTGAGTGATGTCAGACACTGTAGCACTGGGGTAGCTGCTTGTTATTATCTGCTTACAGTTTATGTTAGATACGGCCCCGTCTCTTAGCAGCAGCGTATCTTTGACCTTGACGCTTGGCACAGTTTTTCGGCCAGGCTGCCTCCCTGCTTTGATGTCATCCCCATTTTTATGTGACAGTGGTAAGAATCTGTTGGTTAACTTTATTCCGGGTGATGTAATTAGTCTTTCATTCCGAACATTTTGACGTCTCTTTGGTTTAGCACCAAGATTACGGTCAAGCCTCGGAGAAGACACAGTGTCATTTAGCTTTAGGTTGTGAGGAGCAGTCTTTTCACCCCTTTCTTTGGAAGTAAAAGTGGATTTCTTACCACTGGAGATCACTGGAAGAGTATCATGAAGTCCTTTTTCTGTTTCTAGGGTGAAAATCCGCTCTTGTAGTGCACAAATTTGTTGTTTGTAAATCCGACAGTTTTCGTAGGGAGACTCTGTTTGGGTTAATCCTTCGGTCATGTTGAAAACTTGTCGCTGAGTCGTCAGATACGTTTTTAAAAAAGCATAAAAATGATTAAGAAGTCTTGGTTTACTTAAAAGAAAGAAACAAAATCATATCCAAGACTGGCAGAAAAAAAGTCAAATGAAAGTAAAATGATTAAAAGGCAGATAAAAGCATAAGCAGAAGGAGAGAGCAAAGAGACGTCTGCACTCTTCAGAAGCAGGAAGCAGCCTGAAAATGAACTCTTCATGCATAACTCCTGTATTTTGAGGAAAACTGCCTGAAATCCACAGCTAACTTTTCTTTTATGCATCTTTCTATGCTTTCAGGTTGAAACTTGACTGAAAACTCACTTTGAACAAAAGTAATGTTTTTTTTGTGTCACAGGTCACAAACAGTGTTTTCTCAGCGAGAGAAGGCCAAAATGAACACTTCATGCATAACTCCTTTATTTTTTGGAAAACTCAGTGAAATCCACTTGTAACTTCTCTTTTATGGATCCTCTAATGCTTTCAGGTTGAAACTTGACTGAAAACTCACTTTGAAAAAAAGTCATGGTTGTTTTGTATCACAGGTCACAAATACCGTTTTCTAAGCGAGAGAAGGCCAAAATGAACACTTCATGCATAACTCCTGTATTTTGAGGAAAACTGAGGGAAATTCACTTATAACTTCTCTTTTATGCATCTTTCTATGCTTTCAGGTTGAACTTTCACTTCAAAGTCATTTTGCAAAAAAATTACGTCTTTGATGTCACGGTTCACGAAGACTGTTTTCAAAACAAAGGAAGACATTTTAAACATTTCATGCAGAACTCCATTAGTTTGACCAAAGCTGGCTGAAAAACCACCTGTTACTTCAAAGGTTTTCATCATTCTGTGTTTTCAGATTTGAAGTTCACTTAAAGGTCAGTGTGATCAAGAGTTCCAGCATTTGTGATCACAGGTCACACCTTTTACCAGCGAGAGTCCTCTGGAGTGAACACTTCTTGCTGAACTCCCTTCTTTAGAGGAAAACTGACTGAAATCAACGTGTCATGTCAAGGTAATTTAATTTTCATTGTATCCAGGTTTAAACTTGTCTGAAAACTCACTTTGAACAAAGGTTATGGCTGTTTTATATCAAAGGTCACAAATAGTGTTTTCGCAGCGAGAGAAGGCCAAAATGAACACTTCATGCATAACTCCTGTATTTTTTGGAAAACTCAGTGAAATCCACCTGAACTTCAAGTTTATGCATCTTTCTATGATTTCTGGTTGAAACTTGACTGAAAACTAACTTTGAACAAAAGATATGGTTGTTTTGTATCACAGGTCATAATAGTGTTTTCTCAGCGAAAGAAGGCCAAAATGAACACTTCATGCATAACTCCTGTATTTTTTGGAAAACTCAGTGAAATCCACCTGTAACTTCAAGTTTATGCATCTTTCTATGATTTCTGGTTGAAACTTGACTGAAAACTAACTTTGAACAAAAGATATGGTTGTTTTGTATCACAGGTCATAATAGTGTTTTCTCAGCGAAAGAAGGCCAAAATGAACACTTCATGCATAACTCCTGTATTTTGTGGAAAAATGAGTGAATTCATCTGTAACTTCAAGTTTATGCATCTTTCTTAGCTTTCAGGTTGAAACTTGACTGAAAACTCACTTTGAACAAAAGTTATGGCTGTTTTGTATCACAGGTCACAAATAGCGTTTTCTCAGCGATAGAAGGCCAAAATGAACACTTCATGCATAATTCTTGTATTTTGAGGAAAACTGCCTGAAATCCACCTGTAACTTCAAGTTTATGCATCTTTCTATGCTTTCAGGTTGAAACTTGATTGAAAACTCACTTTGAATAAAAGTTATGGCTGTTTTGTATCACAGGTCACAAATAGTGTTTTCTCAGCGAGAGAAGGCCAAAATGAACACTTCATGCATAACTCTTGTATTTTGAGGAAAACTTCCTGAAATCCACCTCCAACTTCAAGTTTATGCATCTTTCTATGCTTTCAGGTTCAAACTTGATTGAAAACTCACTTTGAACAAAAGTTATGGCTGTTTTGTATAACAGGTCACAAATAGCGTTTTCTCAGCGAGAGAAGGCCAAAATGAACACTTCATGCATAACTCCTGTATTTTATGGAAAAATGAGTGAATTCATCTGTAACTTCAAGTTTATGCATCTGTCTTAGCTTTCAGGTTGAAACTTGACTGAAAACTCACTTTGAACAAAAGTTATGGCTGTTTTGTATCACAGGTCACAAATAGTGTTTTCACAGCGAAACAATGCCAAAATGAACACTTTATCCATACCTACTGTATTTTTTTGGAAAACTGCATGAAATCCACCTGTAACTTCACTTTTATGCATAATTCTATGCTTTCAGGTTTAAACTTGACTGAAAACTCACTTTGAACAAAAGTTATGGCTGTTTTGTATCACAGGTCACAAATAGTGTTTTCTCAGCGAGAGAAGGCCAAAATGAAAATTTCATGTATAACTCCTGTATTTTGAGGAAAACTGCCTGAAATCGACCTCAAACTTCTCTTTTATGCATCTTTCTATGCTTTGAGGTCTAAACTTGACTGAAAACTCACTTTGAACAAAAGTTATGGCTGTTTTGTATCACAGGTCACAAATAGCGTGTTCTCAGCAAGAGAAGACAAAAATGAACACTTCATGCATAACTCCTGTATTTTGAGGAAAACTGCCTGAAATCGACCTCGAACTTCTCTTTTGTGAATCTTTCTATGCTTTCAGATTGAAATTTGATTGAAAACTCACTTTGAACAAAAGTTATGGCTCTTTTGTATAACAGGTCACAAATAGTGTTTTCTAAGCGAGAGAAGGCCAAAATGAACACTTCATGCATAACTCCTGTATTTTGAGGAAAACTGCCTGAAATCCACCTCTGACTTAAAGATTATGCATCTTTCTATGCTTTCAGGTATAAAATTTACTGAAAACTCACTTTGAACAAAAGTTATGGCTGTTTTGTTTGAAAGGTCACAAATAGCGTTTTCTCAGCGAGAGAAGGCCAAAATGAACACTTCATGAATAACTCATGTATTTTTTTTTAAAACTCCATGAAATCCACCTGTAACTTCTCTTTTATGCATCTGTCTATGCTTTCAGGTTGAAACTTGACAGAAAACGTACATTGAAAAAAAAATAATGGCTGTTTTTTATTATCACAGGTCACAAATAGCGTTTTCTCAGAAAGAGAAGGCCAAAATGAACACTTCATGCATAACTCCCGTTTTTTTTGGGAAAACTGCCTGAAATCCACCTGTAACTTCAAGTTTATGCATCTTTCTATGCTTTCAGGTTGAAACTTGGCTGAAAACTCACTTTGAAAAAAGTTATGGCTGTTTTGTATCACAGGTCACAAATAGTGTTTTCTCAGCGAGAGAAGGCCAAAATGAACACTTCATGCATAACTCCTGTATTTTGAGGAA
The DNA here is from genome assembly GCF_037954235.1 of Aulostomus chinensis. Taxonomy (NCBI): domain Eukaryota; kingdom Metazoa; phylum Chordata; class Actinopteri; order Syngnathiformes; family Aulostomidae; genus Aulostomus; species Aulostomus chinensis. The sequence goes on from NW_028234170.1 coordinate 141,429, forward strand.
AACTGAGTGAAATCTACCTGTAACTTCAAGTTTATGAATATTTCTATGCTTTCAGGTTGAAACTTGACTGAAAACTCACTTTGAAAAAAAGTTATGTCTGTTTTGTATCACAGGTCACAAATAGCGTTTTCTCAGCGAGAGAAGGCCAAATTGAACACTTCATGCATAACTCCAACTTTTTTTGGAAAAATGCATAAAATCCACCTGTAACTTAAAGTTTATGCATCTTTCTATGCTTTCAGGATGAAACTTGACTTAAAACTCACTTTCAACAAATGTTATGGCTGTTTTGTATAACAGATTACAAATAGTGTTTTCTCAGCGAGAGAAGGTCAAAATGAAAACTTCATGCATAACTCCTGTATTTTGAGGAAAACTGCATGAAATCCACCTGTAACTTCAAGTTTATGCATCTTTCTATGCTTTCAGGTGGAAACTTTCACTTCGAAGTCATTTTGAAAAAAAATTTCGTTTTTGATGTCACGGTTCACGAAGACTGTTTTCAAAACAAAAGAAGACATTTTAAACATTTCATGCACAACTCCATTAGTTTGAGCCAAGCTGGCTTAAAAGCACCTGTTACTTCAAAGGTTTTCATCATTCTGTGTTTTCAGATTTGAAGTTCACTGAAAGGTCAGTGTGATCAAGAGTTCCAGCATTTGTGATCACAGGTCACACAATGCCTTTTACCAGCGAGAGTCCTCTTGAGTGAACACTTCTTGCTGAACTCCCTTATTTAGAGGAAAACTGACTGAAATCCACGTGTCATGTCAAGGTAATGTAATTTTCATTGTATTCAGGTTGAAACTTGTCTGAAAACTCACTTTGAACAAAAGTTATGGCTGTTTTGTATCACAGGTCACAAATAGCGTTTTCACAGCGAGAGAAGGCAAAAATGAACTCTTCATGCATAACTCCTGTATTTTGAGGAAAACTGCGTGAAATCCACCTGTAACGTCTGTTTTATTCATCTTTCTATGCTTTCAGATTGAAACTTGACTTAAAACTCACTCTGAAAAAAAGTTACGGCTGTTTTTTTTTTACAGGTCACAAATCGTGTTGTCTCAGCGAGAGAAGGCCAAAATGAACACTTCATGCATGACTAATTTTTTTTTTGAAAACTGAGTGAAATCCACCTGTAACTTTAAGTTTATGCATCTTTCTATGCTTTCCGTTTGAAACGTCACTGAAAACTCACTTTGATTAAAAGTAATGGTTGTTTTGTATCACAGGTCACAAATAGCGTTTTCTCAGGGAGAGAAGGCCAAAATGAACACTTCATGCATAACTCCTGTATTTTTTGGAAAACTGACTGAAATCCACCTATAACTTCTCTTTTACGCATCTTTCTATGATTTAAGGTCGAACTTTCACTCCGAAGTTATTTTGAAAAAAAATTATGTCTTTGATGATCAAGGTTCACGAAGACTGTTTTCAAAACAAAAAAAGACTTTTTAATCATTTAATGCAGAACTCCATTAGTTTGAGCAAAGCTGGCTTAAAAGCACTTGTTACTTCAAAAGTTTTCATCATTCTGTGTTTTCAGATTCGAAGTTCAATGAAAGGTCAGTGTGATCAAGAGTTCCAGCATTTGTGATCACAGGTCACACAATGCCTTTTACCAGCAAGAGTCCTCTGGAGTGAACACTTCTTGCTGAACTCCCTTATTTTCAGGAAAACTGACTGAAATCCACATTTCATGTCAAGGTGATGTAATTTTCAGTGTATTCAGGTTGAAACTTGTCTGAAAACTGACTTTGAACAAAAGTTATGGGTGTTTTGTATCACAGGTCACAAGTAGCGTTTTCTCAGCGAGAAAAGGCCAAAATGAACCTTTCATGCATAACTCCTGTATTTTGAGGAAAACTGAGTGAAATCTACCTGCAACTTCAAGTTTATGCATCTTTCTATGCTTTCAGGTTGAAACTTGACTAAAAACTCACTTTGAACAAAAGTTATGGCTGTTTTGTATCACAGTTCACAAATAGCGTTTTCACAGCGAGAGAAGGCCAAATTTCACACTTCATGCATAACTCCTGCTTTTTTTGGAAAAATGCATAAAATCCACCTGTAACTTAAAGTTTATGCATCTTTCTATGCTTTCAGGATGAAACTTGACTGAAAACTCACTTTAAAAAAAGTTTTGGCTGTTTTGTATCACAGGTCACAAATAGTGTTTTCTCAGCGAGAGAAGGCCAAAATGAACACTTCATGCATAACTCCTGTATTTTGAGGAAAACTGCCTGAAATCCATCTCAAACTTAAAGATTATGCATCTTTCTATGCTTTCAGGTTGAAACTTGACAAAAAACTCTCTTTGAACAAAAGTTATGGCTGTTTTTTTTATCACAGGTCACAAATAGCGTTTTCTCAGCGAGAGAAGGCCAAAATGAACACTTCATGCATAACTCCTGTATTTTGAGGAAAACTGCATGAAATCCACCTCTAACTTCACTTTTATGCATCTTTCTATGCTTTCAGGTTGAAACTTGACTTAAAACTCACTTTGAACAAAAGTTATGGCTGTTTTGTATCACAGGTCACAAATAGCGTTTCCTCAGCGAGTGAACGCAAAAATTAAAACTTCATGCATAACTTCTGTATTATTTGGAAAACTTCATGAAATCCACCTCTAACTTAAAGATTATGCATCTTTCTATGCTTTCAGGTTGAAACTTGATTGAAAACTCACTTTGAACAAATGTTATGGCTGTTTTGTATCACAGTTCACAAATAGCGTTTTCTCAGCGAGAGAAGGCCAAAAAGAACACTTCATGCATAACTCCTGTATTTTGTGGAAAACTGCCTGAAATCAACCTCTAACTTCTCTTTTATGCATCTTTCTATGCTTTCAGTTTGAAACTTGACTGAAATCTCACTTTGAACAAAAGTTATGGCTGTTTTTGTATCACAGGTCACAAATAGTGTTTTCTCAGCGAGAGAAGGCCAAAATGAACAATTCATGCAGAACTCCAGTATTTTGAGGAAAACTGCCTGAAATCCACCTCTAACTTAAAGATTATGCATTTTTATATGCTTTCAGGTTGAAACTTGACTGAAAACTCACTTTGAACAAAAGTTATGGCTCTTTTTTTATCACAGGTTACAAATACTGTTTTCTCAGCGAGAGAAGGCCAAACTGAACACTTCATGCATAACTCCTGTATTTTGAGGAAAACTTCCTGAAATCAACCTCTATCTTAAAGATTATGCATCTTTCTATGCTTTCAGGCTGAAACTTGACTGAAAACTCACTTTGAAGAAAAGTTATGGCTGTTTTGTATCACAGGTCACAAATAGCGTTTTCTCAGCGAGAGAAGGCCAAAATGAACACTTCATGCATAACTCCTGTATTTTGAGGAAAACTTCCTGAAATCAACCTCTAACTTAAAGATTATGCATCTTTCTATGCTTTCAGGTTGAAACTTGACTGAAAACTCACTTTGAAGAAAAGTTATGGCTGTTTTGTATCACAGGTCACAAATAGCGTTTTCTCAGCGAGAGAAGGCCAAAATGAACACTTCATGCATAACTCCTGTATTTTGAGGAAAACTGTGTGAAATCCACCTGTAACTTCAAGTTTATGCATCTTTCTATGCTTTCAGGTTGAACTTTCACTTCGAAGTCATTTTGAAAAAAAATTACGTCTTTGATGTCAAGGTTCACGAAGACTGTTTTCAAAACAAAAGAAGACATTTTAAACATTTCATGCAGAACTCTATTAGTTTGACCAAAGCTGGCTTAAAAGCACCTGTTACTTCAAAAGTTTTCATCATTCTGTGTTTTCAGATTTTAAGTTCACTGAAAGGTCAGTGTGATCAAGAGTTCCAGCATTTGTGATCACAGGTCACACAATGCCTTATACCAGCGAGAGTCCTCTGGAGTGAACACTTCTTGCTGAACTCCCTTATTTAGAGGAAAACTGACTGAAATCCACATGTTATGTCAAGGTAATGTAATTTTCATTGTATTCAGGTTGAAACTTGTCTGAAAACTCACTTTGAACAAAAGTTATGGCTGTTTTGTATCACAGGTCACAAATAGTGCTTTCTCAGTGAGAGAAGGCCAAAATGAAGTCTTCATCCAAAACTCCTTTATTTTTTTTAAACTGCATGAAATCCACCTGTAACTTATCTTTTATGCATTTTTCTATGCTTTCAGGTTGAAACTTGAAACAAAACTCACTTTGAACTAAAGTTTTTACTGTTTTGTATCACAGGTCACAAATAGTGTTTTCTCAGCGAGAGAAGGCGAAAATGAAAACTTCATGCATAACTCCTGTATTTTTTGGAAAACTGCATGAAATCCACCTGTAACTGCTCTTTTTTGCATGTTTCTATGCTTTCAGATTAAAACTTGTCTGAAAATTCACTCTGAACAAAAGTTATGGCTGTTTTGTTTCACAGGTCACAAATAACGTTTTCTCAGTGAGAGAAGGCCAAAATGAGTACTTCAAGCAAAACTCCTTTATTTTTTGGAAAACTGCCCGAATTAGACCTTTAACTTCAAGTTTATGCATCTTTTTATGCTTTCAGGTTGAAACTTGACTGAAAACTCACTTTGAACAAAAGTTATGTTTTTTTTGTGTCACAGGTCACAAATAGTGTTTTCACAGCGAAATGAGTCCAAAATGAACACTTCATGCAGAACTCCTGTATTTTGATGAAAACTCACTGAAATCCACCTGTAACTTCAAGTTCATGCATCTTTCTATGCTTTCAGGTTGAAACTTGACTGAAAACTCACTTTGAAGAAAAGTTATGGCATTTTTGTATCACAGGTCACAAATAGTGTTTTCTAAGCGAGAGAAGGCCTAAATGAACACTTCTTGCAGAACTCCTGTATTTTGATGAAAACTCACTGAAATCCACATGTAACTTCAAGTTTATGCATCTTTCTATGCTTTCAGGTTGAAACTTGACTGAAAACAAACTTTTAAAAAAAGTTATGGCTGTTTTGTGTCACAGGTCACAAATAGTGTTTTCTCAGCGAGAGAAGGCCAAAATGAACACTTCATGCAGAACTCCTGTATTTTGAGGAAAACTCACTGAAATAAAGCTGTAACTTCAAGTTTATGCATCTTTCTATGCTTTCAGGTTGAAACTTGACTCAAAACTCACTTTGAACAAAAGTTATGGCTGTTTTGTGTCACAGGTCACAAATCGCGTTTTCTCAGCGAGAGAAAGCCAAAATGAACACTTCTTGCAGAACTCCTGTATTTTGATGAAAACTCACTGAAATCCATCTGTAACTTCAAGTTTATGCATCTTTCTATGCTTTCAGGTTGAAACTTGACTGAAAAATCACTTTGAACAAAAGTTATGGCTGTTTTTGTATCACAGGTCACAAAAAGTGTTTTCTCAGCGAGAGAAAGCCAAAATGAACACTTCATGCACATCTCCTGTATTTTGATGAAAACTCACTGAAGTCAAGCTGTAACTTCAAGTTTATGCATCTTTCTATGCTTTCAGGTTGAAACTTGACTGACAACAAACTTTTAAAAAAAGTTATGGCATTTTTGTATCACAGGTCACAAATAGTGTTTTCTCAGCGAGAGAAGGCCTAAATGAACACTTCTTGCAGAACTCCTGTATTTTGATGAAAACTCACTGAAATCCACATGTAACTTCAAGTTTCTGCATCTTTCTATGCTTTCAGGTTGAAACTTGACTGAAAACTCACTTTGAACAAAAGTTATGGCTGTTTTGTGTCACAGGTCACAAATAGTGTTTTCTCAACGAGAGAAGGCCAAAATGATAACTTCATTCATAACTCCTGTATTTTTTGGAAAACTGCATGAAATCCACCTGTAACTTCAAGTTTATGCATCTTTCTATGCTTTCAGGTTGAAACTTGACTGAAAAATCACTTTGAACAAAAGTTATGGCTGTTTTGTATCACAGGTCACAAATATGGTTTTCACAGCGAGAGAAGTCCAAAATGAAAACTTCATTCATAACTCCTGTATTTTTTGGAAAACTGCATGAAATCCACCTGTAACTGGAAGTTTATGCATCTTTCTATGCTTTCAGGTTGAAACTTGACTGAAAACTCACTTTGAACAAAAGTTATGGCTGTTTTGTGTCACAGGTCACAAATAGCGTTTTCTCAGCGAGAGAAGGCCAAAATGAACACTTCATGCAGAACTCCTGTATTTTGATGAAAACTCACTGAAATCCAACTGTAACTTCAAAGTTATGCATCTTTCTATGCGTTCAGGTAAAAACTTGACTGAAAACTCACGTTGAACAAAAATTATGGCATTTTTGTATCACAGTTCACAAATAGTGTTTTCTCAACGAGAGAAGGCCAAAATGAACACTTCATGCATAACTCCTGTATTTTGAGGAAAACTCACTGAAATCCACCTGTCACTTCAAGTTTATGCATCTTTCTATGCTTTCAGGTGAAACTTTCACTTTGAAGTCAATTTGAAAAAAAATTACGACTTTGATGATCACTGTTCATGAAGACTGTTTTCAAAACAAAAGAAGACAATTTAAACATTTCATGCAGAACTCCATTAGTTTGAGCAAAGCTGGCTTAAAAGCACCTGTTACTTCAAAGGTTTTCATCACTCTGTGTTTTCAGTTTTGAAGTTCACTGAAAGGTCAGTGTTATCAAGAGTTCCAGCATTTGTGATCACAGGTCACACAATGCCTTTTACCAGCGAGAGTCCTCTGGAGTGAACACTTCTTGATGAACTCCCTTATTTTCAGGAAAACTGACTGAAATCCACCTGTAACTTCTCTTTAATGCATCTTTCTATGCTTTCAGGTTGAAACTTGACTCAAAACTCACTTTGAACAAAAGTTATGGCTGTTTTGTATCACAGGTCACAAATAGCGTTTTCTCAGCGAGAGAAGGCCAAAATGAACACTTCATGCATAACTCCTTTATTTTGAGGAAAACTGAGTGAAATCCACCTTTTACTTCTCTTTTATGAATCTTTTTATGCTTTCAGGTTGAAACTTGACCGAAAACTCACAATGAACAAAAGTTATGGCTGTTTTGTATCACAGGTCACAAATAGTGTTTTCTCAGCGAGAGAAGGCCAAAATGAAAACTTCATTCATAACTACTGTATTTTTTGGAAAACTGCATGAAATCCACCTGTGACTTCAAGCTTATGCATCTTTGTATGCTTTCAGGTTGAAACTTGACTGAAAAATCACTTTGAACAAAAGTTATGGCTGTTTTGTATCACAGGTCACAAATATGGTTTTCTCAGCGAGAGAAGGCCAAAATGAAAACTTCATTCTTAACTCCTGTATTTTTTGGAAAACTGCATGAAATCCACCTGTAACTGGAAGTTTATGCATCTTTCTATGCTTTCAGGTTGAAACTTGACTGAAAACTCAATTCGAAAAATTTATGGCTGTTTTGTATCAAAGGTCACAAATAAGGTTTTCTCAGCGAGAGAAGGCCAAAATGAAAACTTCTTGCATAACTCCTGTATTTTTTGGAAAACTGACTGAAATCCACCTGTAAATTCAAGTTTATGCATCTTTTTACGCTTCCAGGTTGAAACTTGACTGAAAACTCACTTTGAACAAAAGTTATGACTGTTTTGCTTCACAAGTCACAAATAGCGTTTTCTCAGCGAGAGAAGGCCAAAATGAACACTTCATGCAGAACTCCTGTATTTTGATGAAAACTCACTGAAATCCACCTGTAACTTCAAGTTTATGCATCTTTCTATGCTTTCAGGTTGAAACTTGACTGAAAACTCACTTTGAACAAAAGTTATGGCTGTTTTGTGTCACAGGTCACAAATAGCGTTTTCTCAGCGAGAGAAGGCCAAAAGGAACACTTCATGCAGAACTCCTGTATTTTGAGGAAAACTCACTGAAATCAAGCTGTAACTTCAAGTTTATGCATCTTTCTATGCTTTCAGGTTGAAACTTGACTGAAAACTCACTTTGAACAAAAGTTATGGCTGTTTTGTATCACAGGTCACAAATATGGTTTTCTCAGCGAGAGAAGGCCAAAATGAAAACTTCTTGCATAACTCCTGTATTTTTTGGAAAACTGACTGAAATCCACCTGTAACTTCAAGTTTATGCATCTTTCTATGCTTCCAGGTTGAAACTTGACTGAAAACTCACTTTGAACAAAAGTTATGACTGTTTTGCTTCACAAGTCACAAATAGCGTTTTCTCAGCGAGAGAAGGCCAAAATGAACACTTCATGCAGAACTCCTGTATTTTGATGAAAACTCACTGAAATCCACCTGTAACTTCAAGTTTATGCATCTTTCTATGCTTTCAGGTTGAAACTTGACTGACAACTCACTTTGAACAAAAGTTATGGCTGTTTTGTGTCGCAGGTCACAAATAGCGTTTTCTCAGCGAGAGAAGGCCAAAAGGAACACTTCATGCAGAACTCCTGTATTTTGAGGAAAACTCACTGAAATCAAGCTGTAACTTCAAGTTTATGCATCTTTCTATGCTTTCAGGTTGAAACTTGACTGAAAACTCACTTTGAACAAAAGTTATGGCTGTTTTGTGTCGCAGGTCACAAAAAGCGTTTTCTCAGTAAGAGAAGGCCAAAATGAACACTTCATGCAGAACTCCTTTATTTTGAGGAAAACTCAATGAAATCAAGCTGTAACTTCAAGTTTATGCATCTTTCTATGCTTTCAGGTTGAAACTAGAGTGAAAACTCACTTTGAACAAGAGTTATGGCTGTTTTGTGTCACAAGTCACAAATAGCGTTTTCGCAGCGAGAGAAGGCCAAAATGAACACTTCATGCAGAACTCCTGTATTTTGAGGAAAACTGAGTGAAATCCACCTTTTACTTCTCTTTTATGAATCTTTCTATGCTTTCAGGTTGAAACTTGACCGAAAACTCACATTGAACAAAAGTTATGGCTGTTTTGTATCACAGGTCACAAATAGTGTTTTCTCAGCGAGAGAAGGCCAAAATGAAAACTTCATTCATTACTCCTGTATTTTTTGGAAAACTGCATGAAATCCACCTGTAACTGGAAGTTTATGCATCTTTCTATGCTTTCAGGTTGAAACTTGACTGAAAACTCAATTCGAAAAATTTATTGCTGTTTTGTATCAAAGGTCACAAATAAGGTTTTCTCAGCGAGAGAAGGCCAAAATGAAAACTTCTTGCATAAGTCCTGTATTTTTTGGAAAACTGACTGAAATCCACCTGTAAATTCAAGTTTATGCATCTTTCTACGCTTCCAGGTTGAAACTTGACTGAAAACTCACTTTGAACAAAAGTTATGACTGTTTTGCTTCACAAGTCACAAATAGCGTTTTCTCAGCGAGAGAAGGCCAAAATGAACACTTCATGCAGAACTCCTGTATTTTGATGAAAACTCACTGAAATCCACCTGTAACTTCAAGTTTATGCATCTTTCTAAGCTTTCAGGTTGAAACTTGACTGAAAACTCACTTTGAACAAAAGTTATGGCTGTTTTGTGTCGCAGGTCACAAATAGCGTTTTCTCAGCGAGAGAAGGCCAAAAGGAACACTTCATGCAGAACTCCTGTATTTTGAGGAAAACTCACTGAAATCAAGCTGTAACTTCAAGTTTATGCATCTTTCTATGCTTTCAGGTTGAAACTTGACTGAAAACTCACTTTTAACAAAAGTTATGGCTGTTTTGTATCACAGGTCACAAATATGGTTTTCTCAGCGAGAGAAGGCCAAAATGAAAACTTCATTAATAACTCCTGTATTTTTTGGAAAACTGCTTGAAATCCACCTGTAACTTCAAGTTTATGCATCTTTCTATGCTTTCAGGTTGAAACTTGACTGAAAAATCACTTTGAACAAAAGTTATGGCTGTTTTGTATCACAGGTCACAAATATGGTTTTCTCAGCGAGAGAAGGCCAAAATGAAAACTTCATTCATAACTCCTGTATTTTTTGGAAAACTGCATGAAATCCACCTGTAACTGGAAGTTTATGCATCTTTCTATGCTTTCAGGTTGAAACTTGACTGAAAACTCAATTCGAAAAATTTATGGCTGTTTTGTATCAAAGGTCACAAATAAGGTTTTCTCAGCGAGAGAAGGCCAAAATGAAATCTTCTTGCATAACTCCTGTATTTTTTGGAAAACTGACTGAAATCCACCTGTAACTTCAAGTTTATGCATCTTTCTATGCTTCCAGGTTGAAACTTGACTGAAAACTCAATTTGAACAAAAGTTATGACTGTTTTGCTTCACAAGTCACAAATAGCGTTTTCTCAGCGAGAGAAGGCCAAAAGTAACACTTCATGCAGAACTCCTGTATTTTGAGGAAAACTCACTGAAATCAAGCTGTAACTTCAAGTTTATGCATCTTTCTATGCTTTCAGGTTGAAACTAGAGTGAAAACTCACTTTGAACAAGAGTTATGGCTGTTTTGTGTCACAGGTCACAAATAGCGTTTTCGCAGCGAGAGAAGGCCAAAATGAACACTTCATGCAGAACTCCTGTATTTTGATGAAAATTCACTGAAATCCACCTCTAACTTCACTTTTATACATATTTCTATGCTTTCAGGTTGAAACTTGACTGAAAATTCACTTTGAACAAAAGTTATGGCTTTTTTGTATCACAGGTCACAAAAAGCCTTTTCTCAGTGACAGAAGGCCAAAATGAACACTTCATGTATAACTCCAGTATTTTGAGGAAAACTGCCTGAAATCAACCTCTAACTTCTCTTTTATGCATCTTTCTATGCTTTCAGGTTGAAACTTGACTGAAAACTCCCTTTGAAAAAAAGTTATGGCTGTTTTGTATCACAGGTCACAAAAAGTGTTTTGTCAGCGAGAGAAGGCTAAAATGAACACTTCATGCATAACTCCTGTATTTTGAGGGAAACTGCCTGAAATCAACCTCTAACTTCTCTTTTATGCATCTTTCTATGCTTTCAGGTTGAAATGACTGAAAACTCACTTTGAACAAAAGTTATGGCTGTTTTGTATCACAGGTCACAAATAGTGTTTTCTCAGCGAGAGAAGGCCAAAATGAAAACTTCATTCATAACTCCTGTATTTTTTGGAAAACTGCATGAAATCCACCTGTGACTTCAAGTTTATGCATCTTTCTATGCTTTCAGGTTGAAACTTGACTGAAAAATCACTTTGAACAAAAGTTATGGCTGTTTTGTATCACAGGTCACAAATATGGTTTTCTCAGCGAGAGAAGGCCAAAATGAAAACTTCATTCATAACTCCTGTATTTTTTGGAAAACTGCATGAAATCCACCTGTAACTGGAAGTTTATGCATCTTTCTATGCTTTCAGGTTGAAACTTGACTGAAAACTCAATTCGAAAAATTTATGGCTGTTTTGTATCAAAGGTCACAAATAAGGTTTTCTCAGCGAGAGAAGGCCAAAATGAAAACTTCTTGCATAACTCCTGTATTTTTTGGAAAACTGACTGAAATCCACCTGTAAATTCAAGTTTATGCATCTTTCTATGTTTTCAGTTTGAAACTTGACTGAAAACTCACTTTGAACAAAAGTTATGGCTGTTTTGTTTCACAGGTCACAAATAGTGTTTTCTCAGCGAGAGAAGGCCAAAATTAACACTTCATGCAGAACTCCTGTATTTTGAGGAAAACTCACTGAAATCCACCTGTACCTTCAAGTTTATGCATCTTTTTATGCTTTCAGGTTTTAAACTTGACTGAAAACTCACTTTGAAGAAAAGTTATGGCATTTTTTTTATCACAGGTCACAAATAGTGTTTTCTCAGCGAGAGAAGGCCAAAATGAACACTTCATGCAGAACTCCTTTATTTTGAGGAAAACTCAATGAAATCAAGCTGTAACTTCAAGTTTATGCATCTTTCTATGCTTTCAGGTTGAAACTAGAGTGAAAACTCACTTTGAACAAGAGTTATGGCTGTTTTGTGTCACAGGTCACAAATAGCGTTTTCGCAGCGAGAGAAGGCCAAAATGAACACTTCATGCAGAACTCCTGTATTTTGATGAAAATTCACTGAAATCCACCTCTAACTTCACTTTTATACATATTTCTATGCTTTCAGGTTGAAACTTGACTGAAAATTCACTTTGAACAAAAGTTATGGCTTTTTTGTATCACAGGTCACAAAAAGCCTTTTCTCAGTGACAGAAGGCCAAAATGAACACTTCATGTATAACTCCAGTATTTTGAGGAAAACTGCCTGAAATCAACCTCTAACTTCTCTTTTATGCATCTTTCTATGCTTTCAGGTTGAAACTTGACTGAAAACTCCCTTTGAAAAAAAGTTATGGCTGTTTTGTATCACAGGTCACAAAAAGTGTTTTGTCAGCGAGAGAAGGCTAAAATGAACACTTCATGCATAACTCCTGTATTTTGAGGGAAACTGCCTGAAATCAACCTCTAACTTCTCTTTTATGCATCTTTCTATGCTTTCAGGTTGAAATGACTGAAAACTCACTTTGAACAAAAGTTATGGCTGTTTTGTATCACAGGTCACAAATAGTGTTTTCTCAGCGAGAGAAGGCCAAAATGAAAACTTCATTCATAACTCCTGTATTTTTTGGAAAACTGCATGAAATCCACCTGTGACTTCAAGTTTATGCATCTTTCTATGCTTTCAGGTTGAAACTTGACTGAAAAATCACTTTGAACAAAAGTTATGGCTGTTTTGTATCACAGGTCACAAATATGGTTTTCTCAGCGAGAGAAGGCCAAAATGAAAACTTCATTCATAACTCCTGTATTTTTTGGAAAACTGCATGAAATCCACCTGTAACTGGAAGTTTATGCATCTTTCTATGCTTTCAGGTTGAAACTTGACTGAAAACTCAATTCGAAAAATTTATGGCTGTTTTGTATCAAAGGTCACAAATAAGGTTTTCTCAGCGAGAGAAGGCCAAAATGAAAACTTCTTGCATAACTCCTGTATTTTTTGGAAAACTGACTGAAATCCACCTGTAAATTCAAGTTTATGCATCTTTCTATGTTTTCAGTTTGAAACTTGACTGAAAACTCACTTTGAACAAAAGTTATGGCTGTTTTGTTTCACAGGTCACAAATAGTGTTTTCTCAGCGAGAGAAGGCCAAAATTAACACTTCATGCAGAACTCCTGTATTTTGAGGAAAACTCACTGAAATCCACCTGTACCTTCAAGTTTATGCATCTTTTTATGCTTTCAGGTTGAAACTTGACTGAAAACTCACTTTGAAGAAAAGTTATGGCATTTTTTTTATCACAGGTCACAAATAGTGTTTTCTCAGCGAGAGAAGGCCAAAATGAACACTTCATGCATAACTCCTGTATTTTGATGAAAACTCACTGAAATCAAGCTGTAACTTCAAGTTTATGCATCTTTCTATGCTTTCAGGTTGAAACTTGACTGAAAACTCACTTTGAACAAAAGTTCTGGCTGTTTTGTGTCACAGGTCACAAATAGTGTTTTCTCAGCGAGAGAAGGCCAAAATGAACACTTCATGCAGAACTCCTGTATTTTGATGAAAACTCACTGAAATCCACCTGTAACTTAGAGTTTATGCATCTTTCTATGCTTTCAGGTTGAAACTTGACTGAAAACTCACTTTGAAGAAAAGTTATGGCATTTTTGTATCACTGGTTACAAATAGTGTTTTCTAAGCGAGAGAAGGCCAAATTAACACTTCATGCATAACTCCTGTATTTTGATGAAAACTCACTGAAATCAAGCTGTAACTTCAAGTTTATGCATCTTTCTATGCTTTCAGGTTGAAACTTGAATGAAAACTCACTTTTAAAAAAAGTTATGGCATTTTTGTATCACAGGTCACGAATAGTGTTTTCTCAGCGAGAGAAGGCCAAAATGAAGACTTCATGCAGAACTCCTTTATTTTGAGGAAAACTTACGGAAATCCACCTGGAACTTCAAGTTTATGCATCTTTCTATGCTTTCAGATTGAAACTTGACTGAAAACTCACTTTGAAGAAAAGTTATGGCGTTTTAGTATCACAGGTCACAAAAAGTGTTTTCTCAGCGAGAGAAGGCCAAAATGAACACTTCATGCAGAACTCCTGTATTTTGATGAAAACTCACTGAAATCAAGCTGTAACTTCAAGTTTATGCATCTTTCTATGCTTTCAGGTTGAAACTTGACTGAAAACTCACTTTGAAGAAAAGTTATGGCTGTTTTGTGTCACAGGTCACAAATAGTGTTTTCTCAGCGAGAGAAGGCCAAAATGAACACTTCATGCAGAACTCCTGTATTTTGATGAAAACTCACTGAAATCAAGCTGTAACTTCAAGTTTATGCATCTTTCTATGCTTTCAGGTTGAAACTTGACTGAAAACTCACTTTGAACAAAAGTTATGGCATTTTTGTATCACAGGTCACGAATAGTGTTTTCTCAGCGAGAGAAGGCCAAAATGAAGACTTCATGCAGAACTCCTTTATTTTGAGGAAAACTTACGGAAATCCACCTGGAACTTCAAGTTTATGCATCTTTCTATGCTTTCAGATTGAAACTTGACTGAAAACTCACTTTGAAGAAAAGTTATGGCGTTTTTGTATCACAGGTCACAAAAAGTGTTTTCTCAGCGAGAGAAGGCCAAAATGAACACTTCATGCAGAACTCCTGTATTTTGATGAAAACTCACTGAAATCAAGCTGTAACTTCAAGTTTATGCATCTTTCTATGCTTTCAGGTTGAAACTTGACTGAAAACTCACTTTGAAGAAAAGTTATGGCTGTTTTGTGTCACAGGTCACAAATAGTGTTTTCTCAGCGAGAGAAGGCAAAAGAAAACACTTCATGCAGAACTCCTGTATTTTGATGAAAACTCTCTGAAATCAAGCTGTAACTACAAGTTTTTGCATCTTTCTATGCTTTCAGGTTGAAACTTGACTGAAAATTCACTTTGAACAAAAGTTATGGCTGTTTTGTGTCACAGGTCACAAATAGCGTTTTCTCAGCGAAAGAAGGCCAAAATGAAGACTTCATGCAGAACTCCTTTATTTTGAGGAAAACTCACTGCAATCCACCTGTAACTTCAAGTTTATGCATCTTTTTATGCTTTCAGGTTGAAACTTGACTGAAAACTCACTTTGAACAAAAGTTATGGCTGTTTTGTATCACAGGTCACAAATAGTGTTTTCTCAGTGAGAGAAGGCAAAAATGAACACATTCATGACTCCTGTATTTTGAGGAAAACTGCGTGAAATTCACCTATAACTTCTCTTTTATTCATCTTCCTATGCTTTCAGGTTGAAACTTGACTGAAAACTCACTTTGAAGAAAAGTTATGGCATTTTTGTATCACAGGTCACAAAAAGCGTTTTCTCAGCGAGAGAAGGCAAAAGAAAACACTTCATGCAGAACTCCTGTATTTTGATGAAAACTCACTGAAATCAAGCTGTAACTTCAAGTTTATGCATCTTTCTATGCTTTCAGGTTGAAACTTGACTGATAACTCACTTTTAAAAAAAGTTATGGCTGTTTTGTATCACAGGTCACAAATAGTGTTTTCTCAGCGAGAGAAGGCCAAAATGAACACTTCATGCAGAACTCCTGTATTTTGAGGAAAACTCACTGAAATCAAGCTGTACCTTCAAGTTTATGCATCTTTTTATGCTTTCAGGTTGAAACTTGACTGTAAACTCACTTTGAACAAAAGTTCTGGCTGTTTTGTGTCACAGGTCACAAAAAGTGTTTTCTCAGCGAGAGAAGGCCAAAATGAACACTTCATGCAGAACTCCTGTATTTTGATGAAAACTCACTGAAATCCACCTGTAACTTAGAGTTTATGCATCTTTCTATGCTTTCAGGTTGAAACTTGACTGAAAACTCACTTTGAAGAAAAGTTATGGCATTTTTGTATCACAGGTCACAAATAGTGTTTTCTCAGCGAGAGAAGGCCAAATTAACACTTCATGCATAACTCCTGTATTTTGATGAAAACTCACTGAAATCAAGCTGTAACTTCAAGTTTATGCATATTTCTATGCTTTCAGGTAGAAACTTGACTGAAAACTCACTTTTAAAAAAAGTTATGGCATTTTTGTATCACAGGTCACGAATAGTGTTTTCTCAGCGAGAGAAGGCCAAAATGAAGACTTCATGCAGAACTCCTGTATTTTGAGGAAAACTAACGGAAATCCACCTGGAACTTCAAGTTTATGCATCTTTCTATGCTTTCAGGTTGAAACTTGACTGAAAACTCACTTTGAACAAAAGTTCTGGCTGTTTTGTGTCACAGGTCACAAATAGCGTTTTCTCAGCAAGAGAAGGCCGAAATGACCACTTCATGCAGAACTCCTGTATTTTGATGAAAACTCACTGAAATCCACCTGTAACTTCACGTTTATGCATCTTTCTATGCTTTCAGGTTGAAACTTAACTGAAAAGTCACTTTGAACAAAAGTTCTGGCTGTTTTGTGTCACAGGTCACAAATAGCGTTTTCTCAGCGAGAGAAGGCCAAAATGAACACTTCATGCAGAACTCCTGTATTTTAATGAAAACTCACTGAAATCCACCTGTAACTTCAAGTTCATGCATCTTTCTATGCTTTCAGGTTGAAACTTGACTGAAAACTCACTTTGAACAAAAGTTATGGCATTTTTGTATCACAGGTCACAAATAGTGTTTTCTCAGCGAGAGAAGGCCAAAATGAACACTTCATGCATAACTCCTGTATTTTGAGGAAAACTCACTGAAATCCACCTGTAACTTCAAGTTTATGCATCTTTCTATGCTTTCAGGTTGAAACTTGACTGAAAACTCAATTTGAACAAAAGTTATGGCTGTTTTGTGTCACAGGTCACAAATAGCGTTTTCTCAGCGAAAGAAGGCCAAAATGAACACTTCATGCAGAACTCCTGTATTTTGATGAAAACTCACTGAAATCAAGCTGTACCTTCAAGTTTATGCATCTTTTTATGCTTTCAGGTTGAAACTTGACTGAAAACTCACTTTGAAGAAAAGTTATGGCATTTTTTTATCACGGGTCACAAATAGTGTTTTCTAAGCGAGAGAAGGCCAAATTAACACTTCATGCATAACTCCTGTATTTTGATGAAAACTCACTGAAATCAAGCTGTAACTTCAAGTTTATGCATCTTTCTATGCTTTCAGGTTGAAACTTGACTGAAAACTCACTTTGAACAAAAGTTATGGCTGTTTTGTATCACAGGTCACAAATAGCGTTTTCTCAGTGAGAGAAGGCCAAAATGAACACTTCATGCATAACTCCTTAATTTTGAGGAAAACTGAGTGAAATCCACCTTTAACTTCAAGTTTATGCATCTTTCTATGCTTTCAGTTTGAAACTTGACTGAAAACTCACATTGAACAAAAGTTATGGCTGTTTTGTATCACAGGTCACAAATATGGTTTTCTCAGCGAGAGAAGGCCAAAATGAACACTTCATGCATAACTCCTGTATTTTGAGGAAATCTCACTGAAATCAAGCTGTAACTTCAAGTTTATTCATCTTTCTATGCTTTCAGGTTGAAACTAGAGTGAAAACTCACTTTGAAAAAAAGTTATGGCTGTTTTGTGTCGCAGGTCACAAATAGCGTTTTCTCAGCGAGAGAAGGCCAAAATGAACAATTCATTCATAACTCCTGTATTTTTTGGAAAACTGCTAGAAATCCACCTGTAACTTCAAGGTTATGCATCTTTCTATGTTTTCAGGTAAAAACTTGACTGAAAACTCACTTTGAAAAAAAGTTATGGCATTTTTGTATCACAGGTCACAAATAGTGTTTTCTCAGCGAGAGAAGGCCAAAATGAACACTTCATGCATAACTCCTGTATTTTGAGGAAAACTAACGGAAATCCACCTGGAACTTCAAGTTTATGCATCTTTCTATGCTTTCAGGTTGAAACTTGACTGAAAACTCACTTTGAACAAAAGTTCTGGCTGTTTTGTGTCACAGGTCACAAATAGCGTTTTCTCAGCAAGAGAAGGCCGAAATGACCACTTCATGCAGAACTCCTGTATTTTGATGAAAACTCACTGAAATCCACCTGTAACTTCACGTTTATGCATCTTTCTATGCTTTCAGGTTGAAACTTAACTGAAAAGTCACTTTGAACAAAAGTTCTGGCTGTTTTGTGTCACAGGTCACAAATAGCGTTTTCTCAGCGAGAGAAGGCCAAAATGAACACTTCATGCAGAACTCCTGTATTTTAATGAAAACTCACTGAAATCCACCTGTAACTTCAAGTTCATGCATCTTTCTATGCTTTCAGGTTGAAACTTGACTGAAAACTCACTTTGAACAAAAGTTATGGCATTTTTGTATCACAGGTCACAAATAGTGTTTTCTCAGCGAGAGAAGGCCAAAATGAACACTTCATGCATAACTCCTGTATTTTGAGGAAAACTCACTGAAATCCACCTGTAACTTCAAGTTTATGCATCTTTCTATGCTTTCAGGTTGAAACTTGACTGAAAACTCAATTTGAACAAAAGTTATGGCTGTTTTGTGTCACAGGTCACAAATAGCGTTTTCTCAGCGAAAGAAGGCCAAAATGAACACTTCATGCAGAACTCCTGTATTTTGATGAAAACTCACTGAAATCAAGCTGTACCTTCAAGTTTATGCATCTTTTTATGCTTTCAGGTTGAAACTTGACTGAAAACTCACTTTGAAGAAAAGTTATGGCATTTTTTTATCACGGGTCACAAATAGTGTTTTCTAAGCGAGAGAAGGCCAAATTAACACTTCATGCATAACTCCTGTATTTTGATGAAAACTCACTGAAATCAAGCTGTAACTTCAAGTTTATGCATCTTTCTATGCTTTCAGGTTGAAACTTGACTGAAAACTCACTTTGAACAAAAGTTATGGCTGTTTTGTATCACAGGTCACAAATAGCGTTTTCTCAGTGAGAGAAGGCCAAAATGAACACTTCATGCATAACTCCTTAATTTTGAGGAAAACTGAGTGAAATCCACCTTTAACTTCAAGTTTATGCATCTTTCTATGCTTTCAGTTTGAAACTTGACTGAAAACTCACATTGAACAAAAGTTATGGCTGTTTTGTATCACAGGTCACAAATATGGTTTTCTCAGCGAGAGAAGGCCAAAATGAACACTTCATGCATAACTCCTGTATTTTGAGGAAATCTCACTGAAATCAAGCTGTAACTTCAAGTTTATTCATCTTTCTATGCTTTCAGGTTGAAACTAGAGTGAAAACTCACTTTGAAAAAAAGTTATGGCTGTTTTGTGTCGCAGGTCACAAATAGCGTTTTCTCAGCGAGAGAAGGCCAAAATGAACAATTCATTCATAACTCCTGTATTTTTTGGAAAACTGCTAGAAATCCACCTGTAACTTCAAGGTTATGCATCTTTCTATGTTTTCAGGTAAAAACTTGACTGAAAACTCACTTTAAAAAAAAGTTATGGCATTTTTGTATCACAGGTCACAAATAGTGTTTTCTCAGCGAGAGAAGGCCAAAATGAACACTTCATGCATAACTTGTATTTTGAGGAAAACTCACTGAAATCCACCTGTAACTTCAAGTTTATGCATCTTTCTATGCTTTCAGGTAAAAAACTTGACTGAAAACTCACTTTGAACAAAAGTTCTGGCTGTTTTGTGTCACAGGTCACAAATAGCGTTTTCTCAGCGAGAGAAGGCCAAAATGAACACTTCATGCAGAACTCCTGTATTTTGATGAAAACTCACTGAAATCCACCTGTAACTTCAAGTTTATGCATCTTTTTATGCTTTCAGGTTGAAACTTGAGTGAAAACTCACTTTGAAGAAAAGTTATAGCTGTTTTGTGTCACAGGTCACAAATAGTGTTTTCTCAGCGAGAGAAGGCCAAAATGAACACTTCATGCATAACTCCTGTATTTTGAGGAAAACTCACTGAAATCAAGCTGTAACTTCAAGTTTATGCATCTTTTTATGCTTTCAGGTAAAAACTTGACTGAAAACTCAATTTGAACAAAAGTTATGGCATTTTTGTATCACAGGTCACAAATAGTGTTTTCTCAGCGAGAGAAGGCCAAAATGAACAATTCATGCAGAACTCCGTTATTTTGATGAAAACTCACTGAAATCCACCTGTAACTTCAAGTTTATGCATCTTTCTATGCTTTCAGGTTGAAACTTGACTGAAAACTCACTTTTCAGAAAAGTTATGGCATTTTTGTATCACAGGTCACAAATAGTGTTTTCTCAGCGAGAGAAGGCCAAAATGAACACTTCATGCAGAACTCCTGTATTTTGAGTAAATCTCACTGAAATCAAGCTGTAACTTCAAGTTTATTCATCTTTCTATGCTTTCAGGTTGAAACTAGAGTGAAAACTCACTTTGAACAAAAGTTATGGCTGTTTTGTGTCACAGGTCACAAATAGCGTTTTCTCAGCGAGAGAAGGCAAAAATGAACACTTCGTGCAGAACTCCTGTATTTTGAGGAAAACTCACTGAAATCCAACTGTAACTTCAAGTTTATGCATCTTTCTATGCTTTCAGGTTGAAACTAGAGTGAAAACTCACTTTGAAGAAAAGTTATGGCTGTTTTGTGTCACAGGTCAAAAATAGTGTTTTCTCAGCGAGAGAAGGCCAAAATGAACACTTCATGCAGAACTCCTCTATTTTGATGAAAACTCACTGAAATCCACCTGTAACTTCAAGTTTATGCATCTTTCTATGCTTTCAGAATGAAACTTGACTGAAAACTCACTTTGAACAAAAGTTATGGCTGTTTTGTGTCACAAGTCACAAATAGCGTTTTCTCAGCGAGAGAAGGCAAAAATGAACACTTCATGCAGAACTCCTGTATTTTGATGAAAACTCACTGAAATCCACCTGTAACTTCAAGTTTATGCATCTTTCTATGCTTTCAGGTTGAAACTTGACTGAAAACTCACTTTGAACAAAAGTTATGGCATTTTTTTATCGCAGGTCACAAATAATGTTTTCTCAGCGAGAGAAGGCCAAAATTAACACTTCATGCATAACTCCTTTATTTTGAGGAAAACTCACTGAAATCAAGCTGTAACTTCAAGTTTATGCATCTTTCTATGCTTTTAGGTTGAAAGTTGACTGAAAACTCACTTTGAACAAAAGTTATGGCTGTTTTGTATCACAGGTCACAAATAATATTTTCTCAGCGAGAGAAGGCCAAAATGAACACTTCATTCATAACTCCTGTATTTTGAGGAAAACTGCATGAAATCCACCTGTCACTTCAGGTTTATGCATCTTTCTATGCTGTCAGGTTGAAACTTGACTGAAAACTCACTTTCAAAAAAGTTATGGCTGTTTTGTATGACAGGTCAAAAATAGCATATTCACAGCGAGAGAAGCCAAAAATGTACACTTCATGCATAAGTCCTGTATTTTGAGGAAAACTGCATGAAATCCACCTGTCACTTCAAGTTTATGCATCTTTCTATGCTTTCAGGTGAAACTTTCACTTTGAAGTCATTTTGAAAAAAAATTACGTCTTTAATGATCACTGTTCACGAAGACTGTTTTCAAAACAAAAGAAGACAATTTAAACATTTCATGCAGAACTCCATTAGTTTGAGCAAAGCTGGCTTAAAAGCACCTGTTACTTCAAAGGTTTTCATCATTCTGTGTTTTCAGATTTGAAGTTCACTGAAAGGTCAGTGTGATCAAGAGTTCCAACATTTGTGATCACAGGTCACACAATGCCTTTTACCAGCGAGAGTCCTCTGGAGTGAACACTTCTTGCTGAACTCCCTTATTTTCAGGAAAACTGACTGAAATCCACCTGTAACTTCTTTTTTATGCATCTTTCTATGCTTTCAGGTTGAAACTTGACTGAAAACTCATTTTGAAAAAAAGTTATGGCTGTTTTGTATCACAGGTCACAAATAGTGTTTTCTCAGCGAGAGAAAGCCAAAATGAACACTTCATGCATAACTCCTGGATTTTGAGGAAAACTGCGTGAAATCCACCTGTAACTTCTCTTTTATGCATGTTTCTATGCTTTCAGGTGGAAACTTGACTGACAACTAACTTTTAACAAAAGTTATGGCTGTTTTGTATCACAGGTCACAAATAGTGTTTTCACAGCGAGAGAAGGCCAAAATGAACACTTCATGCATCACTCCTGTATTTTGTGGAAAACTGAGTGAAATCCACGTGTAACCTCAAGTTTATGCATCTTTCTATGCTTTCAGGTTGAAAATTGACTGAAAACTCACTTTGAACAAAAATTATGGCTGTTTTGTATAAAAGATCAAAAATAGCGTATATCAAGCGAGAGAAGGAAAAAAATGAACATTTCATGCAAAACTCCTGTATTTTGAGGAAAACTGCCTGAAATCCACCTGTAACTTCAAGTTTACGCATCTTTCTATGCTTTCAGGTTGAAACTTGACTGGCAACTCACTTTTTACAAAAGTTATGGCTGTTTTGTATCACAGGTCTCAAATAGTGTTTTCACAGCGAGAGAAGGCAAAAATGAACACTTCATGCATAACTCCTGTATTTTGAGAAGAACTGCATGAAATCCACCTCTGACTTAAAGTTTATGCATCGTTCTGTGCTTTCAGGTTGAAACTTGACTGAAAACTCACTCTGAACAAAAGTTATGGCTGTTTTTTTTTTTACAGGTCACAAATAGTGTTGTCTCAGCTAGAGAAGGCCAAAATGAACACTTCATGCATAACTCCTGTATTTTTAGATAAACATAGTGAAATCCACCTCTAACTTCAACTTTATGCATCTTTCTATGCTTTCAGGTTGAAACTTGACTGAAAACTCACTTTGAACAAAAGTTATGGCATTTTTATATCACAGGTCACAAATAGTGTTTTCACAGATAGAGCACGCCAAAACGAACACTTCATGCATAACTCCTGTATTTTTTGGAAAATTGAGTGAAATCCACATGTAACTTCAAGTTTATGCGTCTTTCTTTACTTTCAGGTTGAAACTTGACTGAAAACTCACTTTGAACAAAAGTTATGCCTGTTTTGTATCACAGGTCACAAATAGTGTTTTCTTAGCCAGAGAAGGCAGAAAGGAACACTTCATGCATAACTCCTGTATTTTGAGGATAACTGCCTGAAATCCACCTGTAACTTCTCTTTTATGCATCTTTCTATGCTTTCAGGTTGAAACTTGACTGAAAACTCAATTTCAACAAAAGTTATGGCTGTTTTTTATCACAGGTCACAAATAGTGTTTTCACAAAGAGAGAAGGCCAAAATGAAGGCAAGGCAAGTTTATTTGTAGAGCACAATTCATACACATGGCAACTCAAAGTGCTTTACAGTTGCAGAAAAATCTTAAAATCACAAAAAGGCAGATAAAATCATAAAACATAAATAGAATCATTAATTTAAAGAAAAGTAGAAGAGTGCAGATAAAATACTTTCAGCTGTCATACGCACGACTGAACAGAGTAGTTTTCAGCCTGGTCTTAAACATTGTCACAGTTGATTCCTGTCTCACTTTTTCTGGAAGACTGTTCCAGATTTTAGTTGCAGAAAACTGGAAAGGAGCTTCACCATGTTTAGTCCTGACTCTGGGCCCCTGTAGGAGACCTCTACCTGAGGTTCTCAGAGACCTGGAGGGTTCATATGGGTCTAACATGTCAGAGATGTACTTCGGTGCGTGACCATGAAGAGACTTGTATACAAGCAGAGCTGTCTTAAAGTCTATTCTCTGAGCAACAGGAAGCCAGTGCAGAGATCTGAGCACTGGACCAATATGGTCGTATTTCCTGGTTCTAGTCAGGACTCGAGCTGTAGCGTTCTGAATGTATTGTAGTTGTTTAACAGCTTGTTTAGAGATACCAGTGAGCAGGCCGTTACAGTAGTCTAACCTACTGGAGACAAATGCATGGATTCGTCTGTCCAAGTCTGGTTCAGACACTATACCTCTGATTTTGGCAATGTTTTTTAGATGGTAAAAGGCTGCTGATTTTACTGACTTTATGTGGCTGTTAAAGTTCAGATCTGAGTCCAATATTACCCCCAGATTTCTAACCTGTTGTTTTGGTTTTAGAGAAAGGGATTCAAGGTGACTGATCACACTTTCTCTTTGCTTCTGTGGCCCAAAAACGATTAATTCCGTTTTTTCTGAGTTTAGCTGGAGAAAGTTGTTTTGCATCCACATGCTTATATGTTGGATGCAGTGGAAGAGTGAATCCACAGGTCCATGTTCACCTGCTGTCAGAGACACATAGATCTGAGTGTCGTCTGCATAGTTATTAGTTGGCCTAGTGGAAGCATGTATAGGTTGAACAAGAGGGGCCCCAAGATTGAACCTTGGGGGACACCACAGGTCATGGCCATTTTGTCTGAGCTGCAATTTCCAATTTCAACAAAGTATGTTCTCTCCTCAAGATAGGACTTGAACCACTTTAGAGCAGAACCAGAGATTCCCAGCCAATTCTCTAGCCTCTGTAAAAGGATCTCATGGTCAACTGTGTCAAAGGCAGCACTCAAGTCAAGCAGGACTAAGACTGAGACTTTGCCTTTGTCTGTGTTTAGGCGGATGTCATTTGTCACCTAGATCAGTGCTGTGTCAGTGCTGTGGTGGGGCCTAAAGCCAGACTGGAAAGTATCAAAAGCATTGTTGGACAGGAGAAAGTCAGTGAGTTGTTGATAAACAACTTTTTCGAGGACTTTTCCTAGGAATGTCAGGTTTGATATGGGCCGGTAGTTGTTCATAAACCATGGCATCAAGACTGCTCTTCTTTAAAAGAGGCTTAATGACCGCAGTTTTCAGGGCCCTTGGAAATGTTCCAGTCTCTAGTGAAATCTTAACTAAATGAGTAACTTTTGGAAACAGGCTGCTCAGCACAGTCTTTACAAATCTAGTGGGTAACTCATCAAGGCAGCATGTAGATGAACTCAGACCTGAAATAATCTCTTCGACTGTTTTGTCACTGACAGGAGTGAAATGTGCCAGCTCTAGGTGTTCAGGTGGATGCTGGGCTATCATTTGTGTCTTAGAAATGATAGCTTTTTTAATATCTTGAACTTTATCACTAAAGAATTTTGCAAATTCATTGCATTTTGATATAGAAATGAATTCTAAGGGCAGTGGAACCGAAGGGTTTGTTAATCTGTTTACAGTAGCAAACAGAACTCGAGAATTACCATTCGAGTTTGTAATCACTTCAGAGAAATACCTCTCCCTAGCTCTTCATAAAGTCTGGTTAAACATGGATAATTTTTGTCTATAAATGTCATAGTCAACCTGTAGCTTTGACTTGCGCCATTTCCGTTCGGCTCTCTGGCACCCTCTTTTTTGTGCCCTGACAGAGTCTTCATTTCTCCATGGTGCTTTTTGTCTGTCTTTAACTATTCTAACCTTAACAGGAGCAATGGTGTCCAAGACATTCAAAACACTTGATGTATACGAGTATAACAGCTCATTAACATTAGAACCAGAGGTGTTTTCAAAAGCAACCATTTCCATAAACTGTGTCCTCGTTTTGTCATTTATGAGTCTTCTCCGAACCATTGACGACCCATGTGCTGGCTTGGGTATAACAGACAGATTAAAGAAAACACAAAAATGATCTGATAATGCAATATCCATGACATTAACACCTGAAACAATAACCCCGTTTGTAATTAGCACGTCCAGTGTGTGCCCTCTGTTGTGAGTGGGTTCGTTCACATACTGAGTTAGACCAAACGTTTCAAGGACAGCACTGAGTTCTTTAGCATATCTGTCACTGGCTACATCCACATGCACATTTAAATCACCCTTAATAACCAAACAGTCAAATTCAGTGCACACAGCTGAAAGTAATTCAGTAAAATCATCAATAAAACAGTTCTGTGGTGGCCTATAAATAGTGATATGAAGTATGGTGGCTTGTTTTAACTCCAATTTGAATGACAAATACTCAAATGATGAAAAAACTCCAAACGACAATTTTTGTATAACTATATTTTCTCTGAATATGCTACACACCCCTCCACCTCTCTTGCTCTGTCTTGTTTCAGATTCAAAGGTGTAGTGAGGTGGAGTAGACTCAATCAGGACTGCATTACCTGTATTTTTGTCAAGCCACGTCTCAGTTAAAAACATTAAATCAAGATCACGAGAAGAAATAAAATTATTAATTAAAAATGATTTGTTATTTAAAGATCTGACATTAAGCACAGCATGTTTGAGATTAGACTGAGTTTCAAAGGACTCCAAGTTCTTACAAGAGATATGGATTAGATTTCTCTGCTCATCTGTCTGTCTCTCTCTTATCTAATCTTCGTGATATTACAGTAGGTATTGTTTTTGCAGAGAAGTTCTCCTCCCTGGACCTCCAGTTGGGTATACTATGAGTGGTAGCAACGCAGAGGCCCTTTACATCCTAGACAGCAGTGGTGACACTGTTGGAGATTACAGCTGGGCCTGGTGGTGAAGACTGAGCTGGGGGGACTCTGGGGGGAGGGGAAGGGGCACGATACTTCTTTGGGGCTAGAACCCTCTATCTAATCAGGTCTGGAGTGAGAGGAACCATTTTCGTTCCTGATTTTATCAAGCTTTCAAGATGGTTTGGAAATCTCAAAGGTGACTGTGGAGATGGGAATGAGAGTGAAGAGAGGGCGTAGACACAGCAGGTGGTGCCCAGGACGGCGGTGAGGGAGAAGGTGACAGGGATGCTGCATCCCTAACCTTCTCCGGAGATGCAGGTTTTGTCCTTGCAGTTGCAGCAGAGTTGTTTTCTGAAGATGCTGATGTTGTTGTTGTGGGAGCTGGAGCTGATGCCTTCGCTGGGGATGCAGGTTTTGTTGTTGAGGCTGCTGTGGCTGAGTCCTTTCCAGTGGTTGCAGAAGGTGCTGTTTTGGGTACATCCTTTGCCGGGTCCTTGGGTGGGGAAGAGGGAGCTCCTCTCCCTCTCCTCTTTTCTCTCATCGGTTGCCCGCAAGCCTGGTTCAGTTCAGGCCGGTTCTGATGCCTCAGAGCGTGGAGGAGGTTATCCGTCAGCCTCTTTACTCCACCTCCATTCAGGTGTGGCCCTTTTCCTCTGAAAAAGTCACCTCGATGCCAAAACAGGTTAAAGTTCTCGATGTAATGCAATCCTCTGGACTCGCAGATGTTGGGTAGCCACGTGTTCAACTGAAGCAGTCGGCTGAATTTATTCACTTTGCTGTCCGTGATTGGGGGGGGGGGGGGTCCACTAATAAACGTGGGTAACCCCACTTTATGGAGTCTCTCAAAGAGTGCAAGAAAGTCTTCTTTCAAGATTTCAGACTGTTGATTTCTGATGGCCACTGCACCCACGTGAACGATCAGCTGTTTCACTCCCTGGTTCTTTGCCAGCTCCCAAGGTAGCGCCTGAGTGATGTCAGACACTGTAGCACTGGGGTAGCTGCTTGTTATTATCTGCTTACAGTTTATGTTAGATACGGCCCCGTCTCCTAGCAGCAGCGTATCTTTGACCTTGACGCTTGGCACAGTTTTTCGGCCAGGCTGCTGCCCTGCTTTGACGTCATCCCCATTTTTATGTGACAGTGGTAAGAATCTGTTGGTTAACTTTATTCCGGGTGATGTAATTAGTCTTTCATTCCAAACATTTTGACGTCTCTTTGGTTTAGCACCAAGATTACGGTCAAGCCTCGGAGAAGACACAGTGTCATTTAGCTTTAGGTTGTGAGGAGCAGTCTTTTCACCCCTTTCTTTGGAAGTAAAAGTGGATTTCTTACCACTGGAGATCACTGGAAGAGTATCATGAAGTCCTTTTTCTGTTTCTAGGGTGAAAATCTGCTCTTGTAGTGAGCAAATTTGTTGTTTTTAAATCCGACAGTTTTCGTAGGGAGACTCTGTTTGGGTTACTCCTTCGGTCATGTTGAAAACTTGTCGCTGAGTCGTCAGATACGTTTTTAAAAAAGCATAAAAATGATGAAGAAGTCTTGGTTTACTTAAAAGAAAGAAACAAAATCATATCCAAGACTGGCAGAAACAAAATCAAATGAAAGTAAAATGATTAAAAGGCAGATAAAAGCATAAGCAGAAGGAGAGAGCAAAGAGACGTCTGCACTCTTCAGAAGCAGGAAGCAGCCTGAAAATGAACACTTCATGCATAACTCCTGTTTTTTGAGGAAAACTGAGTGAAATCCACCTGTAACTTCAAGTATATGCATCTTTCTTTGCTTTCAAGTTGAAATTTGACTGAAAACTCACTTTGAACAAAAGTTATGGCTGTTTTGTATCACAGGTCACAAAAAGTGTTTTCTCAGCGAAAGAAGGCCAAAATGAAAACTTCATCCATACTCCTGTATTTTTTAGGAAAACTGCGTGAAATCCACCTGTAACTTCTCTTGAATGCATCTTTCAATGCTTTCAGGTTGAAACTTGACTGAAAACTCACTTTGAAATAAATGATGACTGTTTTGTATCACAGGTCAAAAATAGCGTTTTCTCAGCGAGAGAAGCTAAAAATGAACACTTCATGCAGAACTCCTGTATTTTGAGGAAAACTGCATGAAATCCAACTGTAACTTCAAGTTTTTGCATCTTTCTATGCATTCAGGTTGAAACTTGACTGAAAACTCACTTTGAACAAAAGTTATGGCTGTTTTTTATCACAGGTCACAAAAAGTGTTTTCTCAGCGAAAGAAGGCCAAAATGAAAACTTCATCCTTACTCCTGTATTTTTTAGGAAAACTGCGTGAAATCCACCTGTAACTTCTCTTGAATGCATCTTTCAATGCTTTCAGGTTGAAACTTGACTGAAAACTCACTTTGAACAAAAGTTATGGCTGTTTTGTATCACAGGTCACAAATAGTGTTTTCTCAGCGAGAGAAGGCCAAAATAAACACTTCATATATTATTCCTGTATTTTTTTTTATAAAACTGAGTTAAATCCATCCTCTAACTTAAAGTTTATGCATCTTTCAATGCTTTCAGGTTGAAACTTGACTGAAAACTCACTTTGAACAAAAGTTATGGCTGTTTTGTATCATAGGTCACAAATAGTGTTTTCTCAGCGAGAGAAGGCCAAAATGAACACTTCATGCATAACTCCTGTTTTTTTTGGAAAACTGCATGAAATCCACTTCTAACTTAAAATCTATGCATCTTTCTATGCTTTCAGGTTGAAACTTGAATGAAAACTCACTTTGAACAAAAGTTATGGCTGTTTTGTATCACAGGTCTCAAATAGTGTTTGAACAGCGAGAGAAGGCCAAAATGAACTTCATGCATAACTCCTGTATTTTGAGGAAAACTGCATGAAATTAACCTGTAACTTCAAGTTTATGCATCTTTCTATGCTTTCAGGTTGAAACTTGACTGAAAACTAACTTTGAACAAAAGTTTTGGCTCTTTTGTATCACAGGTCATAATAGTGTTTTCTCAGCGAAAGAAGACCAAAATTAACACTTCATGCATAACTCCTGTATTTTGAGGAAAACTGCCTGAAATCCAGAGCTAACTTTTCTTTTATGCATCTTTCTATGCTTTCAGGTTGAAACTTGACTGAAAACTCACTTTGAACAAAAGTGATGTTTTTTTTGTGTCACAGGTCACAAACAGTGTTTTCACAGCGACACAATGCCAAAATGAACACTTCATGCATAACTCCTGTATTTTGATGAAAACTCACTGAAATCCACCTGTAAATTCAAGTTTATGCATCTTTCCATGCTATCAGGTTGAAACTTGACTGAAAACTCACTTTGAACAAAAGTTATGGGTTTTTTGTATCACAGGTCACAAATAGTGTTTTCTCAGCGAGAGAAGGCCAAAATAAACACTTCATGCATAACTCCTGTATTGTGAGGAAAACTCCATGAAATCAACCTCTAACTTCAAGTTTATTCATCTTTCTATGCTTTCAGGTTGAAACTTGACTGAAAATTCACTTTGAACAAAAGTTATGGCTTTTTTTTGTATCACAAGTCATGAATAGTGTTTTCACAGTGACAGAAGACCAAAATTAACACTTCATGCAGAACTCCTGTATTTTGAGGAAAACTGCCTGAAATCCAGAGCTAACTTTTCATTTATGCATCTTTCTATGCTTTCAGGTTGAAACTTGACTGAAAACTCACTTTGAACAAAAGTGATGTTTTTTTTGTGTCACAGGTCACAAACAGTGTTTTCAAAGCGAGAGAGGGCCAAAATGAACACTTCATGCATAACTCCTGTATTTTTTGGAAAACTCAGTGAAATCTACCTGTAATTTCTAGTTTATGCATCTTTCTATGATTTCTGGTTGAAACTTGACTGAAAACTAACTTTGAACAAAAGATATGGTTGTTTTGTATCACAGGTCACAATAGTGTTTTCTCAGCGAGAGAAGGCCAAAATGAACACTTCATGCATAACTCCTGTATTTTATGGAAAAATGAGTGAATTCATCTGTAACTTCAAGTTTATGCATCTTTCTATGCTTTCAGGTTTAAACTTGACTGAAAACTCACTTTGATAGAAAAAATTATGGCTGTTTTGTATCACAAGTCACAAATAGCGTTTTCTCAGCGAGAGAAGGCCAAAATAAACACTTCATGCATAACTCCTGTATTTTGAGGAAAACTGCCTGAAATCCACCTCTACCTTCAAGTATGTGCATCTTTCTATGCTTTCAGGTTGAAACTTGACTGAAAACTCACTTTGAACAAAAGTTATGGCTGTTTTGTATCACAGGTCACAAATATTTTTTTTCCCAGCGAGAGAAGGCCAAAATGAACACTTCATGCAGAACTCCTGTATTTTGAGGAAAACTACCTGAAATCCACCTCTAACTTCTCTTTTATGCATCTTTCTATGGTTTCAGGTTGAAACTTGACTGAAAACTCACTTTGAACAAAAGTTATGGCTGTTTTGTATCACAGGTCACAAATAGCGTTTTCTCAGCGAGAGAAGGCCAAAATGAACACTTCATGCATAACTCTTGTATTTTGAGGAAAACTGCCTGAAATCCACCTCTAACTTCAAGTTTATGCATCTTTCTATGCTTTCAGGTTGAAACTTGACTGAAAACTCACTTTGAACAAAAGTTATGGCTGTTTTGTATCACAGGTCACAAATAGCGTTTTCTCAGCGAGAGAAGGCCAAAATGAACACTTCATGCATAACTCCTGTATTTTGAGGAAAACTGCCTGAAATCAAGCTCGAACTTCTCTTTTGTGAATCTTTCTATGCTTTCAGGTTGAAACTTGACTGAAAACTCACTTTGAACAAAAGTTATGGCTGTTTTGTATCACAGGTCACAAATAGCGTTTTCTCAGCGAGAGAAGGCCAAAATGAACACTTCATGCATAACTCCTGTATTTTGAGGAAAACTGCCTGAAATCAAGCTCGAACTTCTCTTTTGTGAATCTTTCTATGCTTTCAGGTTGAAACTTGACTGAAAACTCACTTTGAACAAAAGTTATGGCTGTTTTGTATCACAGGTCACAAATAGTGTTTTCTCAGCGAGAGAAGGCCAAAATGAACACTTCATGCTTAACTCCTTTATTTTGAGGAAAACTGAGTGAAATTCACCTGTAACTTCAAGGTTATGTATCTTTCTATGCTTTCAGGTTGAAACTTGACTGAAAACTCACTTTGAACAAAAGTTATGGCATTTTTGTATCACAGGTCACAAATAGTGTTTTCACAGCGAAACAATGCCAAAATGAACACTTTATCCATACCTACTGTATTTTTTTGGAAAACTGCATGAAATCCACCTGTAAGTTCTCTTTTATGCATCTTTCTATGCTTTCAGGTTGAAACTTGACTGACAACTCACTTTGAACAAAAGTTATGGCTGTTTTGTATCACAGGTCACAAATAGTGTTTTCTCAGCGAGAGAAGGCCAAAATGAACAATTCATGCATAACTCCTGTATTTTGAGGAAAATTGAGTGAAATCCACCTGTAACTTCTCTTTTATGCATCCTCTAATGTTTCAGGTTGAAACTTGACTGAAAACTCACTTTGAAAAAAAATATGGCTGTTTTTTATCACAGGTCACATATAGCGTTTTCTCAGCGAGTGAAGGCCAAAATGAACACTTCATGCATAACTCCTGTATTTTGAGGAAAACTAATTTAAATCCACCTGTAACTTCAAGTTTATGCATCTTTAAATGCTTTCAGGTTGAAACTTGACTGAAAACTCACTTTGAACAAAAGTTATGGCTGTTTTGTATCACAGGTCACAAACAGTATTTTCTCAGCGAGAGAAGGCCAAAATGAACACTTCATGAATAACCCCTGTATTTTGAGGAAAACTGCCTGAAATCGACCTCGAACTTCTCTTTTGTGAATCTTTCTATGCTTTCAGGTTGAAACTTGATTGAAAATTCACTTTGAACAAAAGTTATGGCATTTTTGTATCACAGGTCACAAATAGTGTTTTCTCAGCGAGAGAAGGCCAAAATGAACACTTCATGCAGAACTCCTGTATTTTGATGAAAACTCACTGAAATCCACCTGTAACTTCAAGTTTATGCATCTTTCTATGCTTTCAGGTTGAAACTTGACTGAAAACTCACTTTGAAGAAAAGTTATGGCTGTTTTGTGTCACAGGTAACAAATAGTGTTTTCTCAGCGAGAGAAGGACAAAATGAACACTTCATGCAGAACTCCTGTATTTTGAGGAAAACTGCATGAAATCCACCTGTAACTTCAAATTTATGCATCTTTCTATGCTTTCAGGTTGAAACTTGACTGAAAACTCACTTTGAAGAAAAGTTATGGCATTTTTTTTTCACATTTCACAAATCGTGTTTTCTCAGCGAGAGAAGGCCAAAATGAACACTTCATGCATAACTCCTGTATTTTGAGGAAAACTGCGTGAAATCCAACTATAACTTAAAATTTATGCATATTTCTATGCTTTCAGGTTGAAACTTGACTGAAAACTCACTTTGAAAAAAAGTTATGGCTGTTTTGTATCACAGTTCACAAATAGTGTTTTCTCAGCGAGAGAAGGCCAAAATGAACACTTCATGCATAACTCCTGTATTTTGAGGAAATCTGAGTGAAATCCACCTGTAACTTCAAGTTTGTACATCGTTCTATGCTTTCAGGTTGAAACTTGACTGAAAACTCACTTTGAAGAAAAGTTATGGCTGTTTTGTATCACAGGTCACAAATAGTGTTTTCTCAGCGAGAGAAGGCCAAAATGAACACTTCAGGCAGAACTCCTGTATTTTGAGGAAAACTGCCTGAAATCCACCTCTAACTTCTCTTTTATGCATCTTTCTATGCTTTCAGTTTGAACCTTGACTGAAAACTCACTTTCAAAAAAGTTTTGGCTGTTTTGTATCACAGGTCACAAATACTGTTTTCTCAGCGAGAGAAGGCCAAAATGAACACTTCATGCATAACTCCTGTATTTCGAGGAAAACCACCTGAAATCCACCTCTAACTTAAAGATTATGCATCTTTCTATGCTTTCAGGTTGAAACTTGACTGAAAACACACTTTGAACAAAAGTTATGGCTGTTTTGTATCACAGGTCACAAATAGTGTTTTCTCAGCGAGAGAAGGCCAAAATGAACACTTCATGCAGAACTCCTGTATTTTGAGGAAAACTCACTTAAATCCAGCTGTAACTTCAAGTTTATGCATCTTTCTATGCTTTCAGGTTGAAACTTGACTGAAAACAAACTTTTAAAAAAAGTTAGGGCATTTTTGTATCACAGGTCACAAATAGTGTTTTCTCAGCGAGAGAAGGCCAAAATGAACCCTTCATGCAGAACTCCTGTATTTTGATGAAAACTCACTGAAATCCACCTGTAACTTCAAGTTTTTGCATCTTTCTATTCATTCAGGTTGAAACTTGACTGAAAACTCACTTTGAAGAAAAGTTATTGCATTTTTGTATCACAGGTCACAAATAGTGTTTTCTCAGCGAGAGAAGGCCAAAACGAAGACTTCTTTCAGAACTCCTGTATTTTGATGAAAACTCACTGAAATCCTCGAGTATCTTCAAGTGTATGCATCTTTCTATGCTTTCAGGTTGAAACTTGACTGAAAACTCACTTTGAACAAAAGTTATGGCTGTTTTGTATCACAGGTCACAAATAGTGTTTTCTCAGCGAGAGAAGGCCAAAATGAACACTTCATGCAGAACTCCTGTATTTTGAGGAAAACTGCATGAAATCCACCTGTAACTTCTGTCCAATGCATCTTTCTATGCTTTCCGGTTGAAACCTGACTGAAAACTCACTTTGACAAAAAGTTATGGCTGTTTTGTATAACAGGTCACAAATAGCGTTTTCTCATTGAGAGAAGGCCAAAATGAAAACTTCATGCATAACTTCTGTAATTTGAGGAAAACTGCATGAAATCCACCTGTAACTTCAAGTTTATGCATCTTTCTATTCTTTCAGGTTGAAACTTGACTGAAAACTCACTTTGTTTTGTATCACAGGTCACAAATGGTGTTTTCACAGCAAGAGAAGGCCAAAATGAACACTTCATGCAGAAGTCCTGTATTTTTTGGAAAACTGCGTGAAATCCACCTGTAACTTCAAGTTTCTGCATCTTTCTATGCTTTCAGGTTGAAACTTGACTGAAAACTCATGTTTAAAAAAAGTTATGGCTATTTTTTATCACAGGTCACAAATAGTGTTTTCCAAGCGAGAGAAGGCCAAAATGAACACTTCATCCATAACTCCTGTATTTTGTGGAAAACTGAGTGAAATCCACCTGTAACTTCTGTTTTATGCATCTTTCCATGCTTTCAGGTCATAACTTGACTGAAAACTCTCTTTGAAAAAAGTTATGGCTGTTTTGTATAACAGGTCCCAAATAACGTTTTCTCAGCGAGAGAAGGCCAAAATGAACACTTCATGCATAACTCCTGTATTTTGAGGAAAACTGCGTGAAATCCACCTGTAACTTCAAGTTTATGCATCTTTCTATGCTTTCAGGTTGAAACCTTACTGAAAACTCACTTTGAAAAAAAGTTATGGCTGTTTTTTATCACAGGTCACAAATACTGTTTTCTCAGCGAGAGAAGGCCAAAATGAAACCTTCATGCATAACTCCTGTATTTTGAGGAAATCTGAGTGAAATCCACCTGTAACTTCAAGTTTGTACATCGTTCTATGCTTTCAGGTTGAAACTTGACTGAAAACTCACTTTGAACAAAAGTTATGGCTGTTTTGTATCACAGGTCACAAATAGTGTTTTCTCAGCAAGAGAAGGCCAAAATGAACACTTCATGCATAACTCCTGTATTTTGAGGAAAACTGCGTGAAATCCACCAGTAACTTCTCTTTTATGCATCTTTCTATGCTTTCAGGTCGAAACTTGACTGAAAACTCACTTTGTTTTGTATCACAGGTCACAACTCGTGTTTTCAAAGCGAGAGAAGACCAAAATGAACACTTCATTCATAACTCCTTTATTTTTTTGAAAACTGCATGAAATGAACCTGTAACTTCAAGTTTATGCATCTTTCTATATTTTCAGGTTGAAACTTGACTGAAAACTCACTTTTAAAAAAAGTTATGGCATTTTTGCATCACAAGTCACAAATAGCGTTTTCTCAGCGAGGGAAGGCCAAAATGAACACTTCATACATAACTCCTGTATTTTGAGGAAAACTGCATGAAATCCACCTGTAACTTCAATTTTATGCATCTTTCTATGCTTTCAGGTGGAAACCTGACTGAAAACTCACTTTGAACAAAAGTTATGGCTGTTTTGTATCACAGGTCCCAAATAATGTTTTTACAGCGAGAGAAGGATAAAATGAACACTTCATGCATAACTCCTGTATTTTGAGGAAAACTGATTTAAATCAATCCTCTAACTTAAATTTTATGCATCTTTCTATGCTTTTAGGTTGAAACTTGACTGAAAACTCACTTTGAAAAATTTATTTGGCTGTTTTGTGTCACAGGTCACAAATAGTGTTTTCTCAGCGAGAGAAGGCAAAAATGAACACTTCATGCATAACTCCTGTATTTTTTTGAAAACTGCGTGAAATCCACCTGTAACTTCTCTTTTATGCATCTTTCTATACTTTCAGAATACAACTTATCTGAAAACTCACTTTGAACAAAAGTCATGGTTGTTTTGTGTCACAGGTCACAAATAGTGTTTTCTCAGCGAGAGAAGGCCAAAATGATAACTTCATGCATAACTCCTATATTTTGAGGAAAACTGCCTGAAATCGACCTTTAACTTCAAGTTTATGCATGTTTCTATGTTTTCAGGTTGAAACTTGACTGAAGACTCACTTTGAACAAAAGTTATGGCTCTTTTTTATCACAGGTCACAAATAGCATTTTCTCAGCGAGAGAAGGCCAAAATGAACACTTCACGCATAACTGCTGTATTTTGAGGAAAACTGAGTGAAATCCACCTGTAACTTCAAGTTTATGCATCTTTCTATGCTTTCAGGTTGAAACTTTCACTTCGAAGTCATTTTGAAAAAAAAATACGTCTTTGATGATCACGGTTCACGAAGACTGTTTTCAAAACAAAAGAAGACATTTTAAACATTTCATGCAGAACTCCATTAGTTTGAGCAAAGCTGGCTTAAAAGCACCTGTTACTTCAAAGGTTTTCATCATTCTGTGTTTTCAGATTTGAAGTCCACTGAAAGGTCAGTGTTATCAAGAGTTCCAGCATTTGTGATCACAGGTCACACAATGCCTTTTACCAGCGAGAGTCCTCTGGAGTGAACACTTCTTGCTGAACTCCCTTATTTTCAGGAAAACTGACTGAAATCAACCTGTAACTTCTCTTTTATGCATCTCTCTATGCTTTCAGGTTGAAACTTGACTGAAAACTCACTCTGAACAAAAGTTACGGCTGTTTTGTATCACAGGTCCTAAATAGTGTTTTCTCAGCGAGAGAAGGCCAAAATTAACACTTCATGCATAACTCCCGTATTTTGAGGAAAACTGCCTGAAATCCACCTGTAACTTATCTTTTATGCATCTTTCTATGCTTTCAGGTTCAAACTTGACAGAAAACTCACTTTGAACAAAAGTTTTGGCTGTTTTGTATCACAGGTCAGAAATCGATTTTTCACAGCGAGAGAAGGCAAAAATAAACACTTCATGCATAACTCCTGTATTTTTAAGAAAACTGAGTGAAATCCACCTGTAACTTCTCTTTAATGTATCTTTCTATGCTTTCAGGTTGAAACTTGACAGAAAACTTACATTGAAAAAAAATAATGGCTGTTTTTTATCATCACAGTTCACAAATAGCGTTTTCTCAGCGAGAGTAGGCAAAAATGAACACTTCATGCATGACTCCTGTCTATTCAGGAAAACGGAGTGAAATCAACCTGTAACTTCAAGTCTATGCATCTTTCTATGCTTTCAAGTAGAAACTTGACTGAAAACTCACTTTGACAAAAAGTTATGGCTGTTTTGTGTCACAGGTCACAAATAGCGTTTTCTCAGCGAGAGAAGGCCAAAATGAACACTTCATGCAGAACTCCTGTATTTTGATGAAAACTCACTTAAATCCACCTGTAACTTCAAGTATATGCATCTTTCTATGCTTTCAGGTTGAAACTTGAATGAAAACTCATTTTGAAAAAAAGTTATGGCTGTTTTGTATCACAGGTCACAAATAGCGTTTTCTCAGCGAGAGAAGGCCAAAATGAACACTTCATGCATAATTCCTGTATTTTGAGGAAAACTGCATGAAATTCACCTATAACTTCTCTTTTATGCATCTTTCTATGCTTTCAGGTTGAAACTTGACTGAAAACTAACTTTGAACAAAAGTTATGGCTGTTTTGTATCAAAGGTCACAAATAGCGTTTTCTCAACGAGAGAAGGCCAAAATGAACACTTCATGCAGAACTCCTGTATTTTGAGGAAAACTGTGTGAAATCCACCTCTAACTTAAAGTCTATGCATCTTTCTATGCTTTCAGGTTGAAACTTGACTGAAAACTCACTTTTAAATAAAGTTATGGCTGTTTTGTATCACAGGTCACAAATAGTGTTTTCTCAGCGAGAGAGGGCCAAAATGAACACTTCATGCATAACTCCTGTATTTTGAGGAAAACTGCATGAAATCCACCTCTAACTTCAAGTTTATGCATCTTTCTATGCTTTCAGGTTGAACTTTCACTTCGAAGACATTTTGAAAAAAAATTGCGTCTTTGATGATCACTGTTCATGAAGACTGTTTTCAAAACAAAAGAAGACATTTTAATCATTTCATGCAGAACTCCATTAGTTTGAGCAAAGCTGGCTTAAAAGCACCTGTTACTTCAAAGGTTTTCATCATTCTGTGTTTTCAGATTTGAAGTTTACTGAAAGGTCAGTGTGATCAAGAGTTCCAGCATTTATGATCAAAGGTCACACAATGCCTTTTACCAGCGAGAGTCCTCTGGAGTGAACACTTCATGCTGAACTCCCTTATTTAGAAGAAAACTGACTGAATTCCACGTGTCATGTCAAGGAAATGTAATTTTCATTGTATCCAGGTTTAAACTTGTCTGAAAACTCACTTTGAACAAAAGTTATGGCTGTTTTGTATCACAGGTCACAAATAGCGTTTTCTCAGCGAGAGAAGGCCAAAATGAACACTTCATGCATAACTCCTGTATTTTTATGTAAACTGAGTGAAATCCACCCGTAACTTCAAGTTTATGCATTTTTCTATGCTTTTAGGTTTAAATTTGACTGAAAACTCAATTTGAACAAAAGTTATGGCTGTTTTGTATCACAGGTCACAAAAAGCGTTTTCTCAGCGAGAGAAGGCCAAAATGAACACTTCATGCATAACTCCTGTATTTTTATGTAAACTGAGTGAAATCCACCCGTAACTTCAAGTTTATGCATTTTTCTATGCTTTTAGGTTTAAATTTGACTGAAAACTCAATTTGAACAAAAGTTATGGCTGTTTTGTATCACAGGTCACAAAAAGCGTTTTCTCAGCGAGAGAAGGCCAAAATGAACACTTCATGCATAACTCCTGTATTTTTATGTAAACTGCCTGAAATCACCTGTAACTTCAAGTTTATGCATCTTTCTATGCTTTCAGGTTGAAACTTGACTGAAAACTCACTCTGAACAAAAGTTTTGGCTGTTTTGTTTCACAGGTCACTAATAGCGTTTTCTCAGCGAGAGAAGGTCAAAATGAATACTTCATGCAAAACTCCTGTATTTTCAGGAAAACTGAGTGAAATCCTCCTGTAACTTCTCTTTTATGCATCTTTCTATGCTTTCAGTTTGAAACTTGACTGAAAATTCACTTTGAACAAAAGTTATGGCTGTTTTGTATCACAGGTCACAAATAGCGTTTTCTCAGCGAGAGAAGGCCAAAATGAACACTTCATATATAACTCCTGTATTTTGAGGAAAACTGCGTGAAATTCATCTGTAACTTCAAGTTTATACATCTTTCTATGCTTTCAGGTTGAAACTTGACTGAAAACTCACTCTGAACAAATGTTATGGCTGTTTTGTATCTCAGGTCACAAATAGCGTTTTCACAGCGAGAGAAGGCCAAAATGAACACTTCATGCATAACTCCTGTATTTTTATGTAAACTGAGTGAAATCCACCTGTAACTTCAAGTGTATTCATCTTTGTAAGCTTTCAGGTTTTAACTTGACTGAAAACTCACTTTGAACAAAAGTTATGGCTGGTTTGTATCACAGCTCACAAATAGTGTTTTCTCAGCGAGAGTAGGCCAAAATGAAAACTTCATGCATAACTCCTGTATTTTGAGGAAAACTCCATGAATTCCACCTGTAACTTCAAGTTTATGCATCTTTCTGTGCTTTCAGGTTGAAACTTGACTGAAAACTCACTTTGAAAAAAAGTTATGGCTGTTTTGTATCACAGGTCACAAATAGCCTTTTCTCAGCGAGAGAAGGCCGAAATGACCACTTTATGCAGAACTCCTGTATTTTGAAGAAAACTAAGTGAAATCAACGTGTCATGTCAAGGTATTGTAATCTTCATTGTATCCAGGTTGAAACTTGTCTGAAAACTCACTTTGAACAAAAGTTATGGCTGTTTTGTATCAAAGGTCACAAATAGCGTTTTCTCAACGAGAGAAGGCGAAAATGAACACTTCATGCAGAACTCCTGTATTTTGAGGAAAACTGTGTGAAATCCACCTCTAACTTAAAGTCTATGCATCTTTCTATGCTTTCAGGTTGAAACTTGACTGAAAACTCACTTTTAAATAAAGTTATGGCTGTTTTGTATCACAGGTCACAAATAGTGTTTTCTCAGCGAGAGAAGGCCAAAATGAACACTTCATGCATAATTCCTGTATTTTGAGGAAAACTGCATGAAATTCACCTATAACTTCTCTTTTATGCATCTTTCTATGCTTTCAGGTTGAAACTTGACTGAAAACTAACTTTGAACAAAAGTTATGGCTGTTTTGTATCAAAGGTCACAAATAGCGTTTTCTCAACGAGAGAAGGCGAAAATGAACACTTCATGCAGAACTCCTGTATTTTGAGGAAAAGTGAGTGAAATCCACCTGTAACTTCAAGTTTATGCATCTTTCTATGCTTTCAGGTTGAAACTTGACTGAAAACTAACTTTGAACAAAAGTTATGGCTGTTTTGTATCAAAGGTCACAAATAGCGTTTTCTCAACGAGAGAAGGCAAAAATGAACACTTAATGCAGAACTCCTGTATTTTGAGGAAAACTGTGTGAAATCCACCTCTAACTTAAAGTCTATGCATCTTTCTATGCTTTCAGGTTGAAACTTGACTGAAAACTCACTTTTAAATAAAGTTATGGCATTTTTGTATCACAGGTCACAAATAGTGTTTTCTCAGCGAGAGAAGGCCAAAATGAACACTTCATGCATAACTCCTTTATTTTGAGGAAAACTGAGTGAAATCAACCTGTAAATCCTGTTTCATGCATCTTTCTATGCTTTCAGTTTGAAACTTGACTGAAAACTCACTTAGAACAAAAGTTATAGCTGTTTTGTATCACAGGTCAAAAATAGCGTTTTCACAGCGAGAGAAGGCCAAAATGAACACTTCATGCATAACTCCTGTATTTTTTGGAAAACTGAGTGAAATCCACCTGTATCTTCAAGTTTATGCATCTTTCTATGTTTTCAGGTTGAAACTTGACAGAAAACTTACATTGAAAAAAAATAATGGCTGTTTTTTATTATCACAGTTCACAAATAGCGTTTTCTCAGCGAGAGTAGGCCAAAATGAACACTTCATGCATGACTCCTGTCTATTCAGGAAAACTGAGTGAAATCAACCTGTAACTTCAAGTCTATGCATCTTTCTATGCTTTCAGGTTGAAACTTGACTGAAAACTCACTTTGACAAAAAGTTATGGCTGTTTTGTGTCACAGGTCACAAATAGCGTTTTCTCAGCGAGAGAAGGCCAAAATGAACACTTCATGCATAACTCCTGTATTTTGAGGAAAACTGACTGAAATCCACCTCTAACTTCAAGTTTATGCATCTTTCTATGCTTTCAGGTGAAACTTTCACTTCAAAGTCATTTTGAAAAAAAATTATGTCTCTGATGATCACTGTTCACGAAGACTGTTTTCAAAACAAAAGAAGACATTTTAATCATTTCATGCAGAACTCCATTAGTTTGAGCAAAGCTGGCTTAAAAGCACCTGTTACTTCAAAGGTTTTCATCATTCTGTGTTTTCAGATTTGAAGTTTACTGAAAGGTCAGTGTGATCAAGAGTTCCAGCATTGATGATCAAAGGTCACACAGTGCCTTTTACCAGCGAGAGTCCTCTGGAGTGAACACTTCATGCTGAACTCCCTTATTTAGAAGAAAACTGACTGAATTCCACGTGTCATGTCAAGGTAATGTAATTTTCATTGTATCCAGGTTGAAACTTGTCTGAAAACTCACTTTGAACAAAAGTTATGGCTGTTTTGTATCACAGGTCACAAATAGCGTTTTCTCAGCGAGAGAAGGCCAAAATGAACACTTCATGCATAACTCCTGTATTTTGAGGAAAACTGCCTGAAATCAACCTGTAACTTCTCTTTTATGCATCTTTCTATGCTTTCAGGTTGAAACTTGACTGAAAATTCACTTTGAACAAAAGTTATGGCTGTTTTGTTTCACAGGTCACAAATAGTGTTTTCTCAGCGAGAGAAGGCCAAAATGAAAACTTCATGCATAACTCCTGTATATTTTAAAAACTGCATGATATCAACCACTAACTTAAAGTTTATGCATCTTTCTATGCTTTCAGGTTGAAACTTGAATGAAAACTCACTTTGAACAAAAGTTATTGCTGTTTTTTATCACAGGTCACAAATAGCGTTTTCTCAGCGAGAGAAGGCCAAAATGAACACTTCATGCATAACTCCTGTATTTTTATGTAAACTGAGTGAAATCCACCTGTAACTTCAAGTTTATGCATCTTTCTATGCTTTTTGGTTTAAATTTGACTGAAAACTCAATTTGAACAAAAGTTATGGCTGTTTTGTATCACAGGTCACAAAAAGCGTTTTCTCAGCGAGAGAAGGCCAAAATGAACACTTCATGCATAACTCCTGTATTTTGAGGAAATCTGCGTGAAATCCAACTGTAACTTCTCTTTTATGCATTTTTCTTTGCTTTCAGGTTGAAACTTGACTGAAAACTCACTTTGAACAAAAGTTGTGGCTGTTTTGTATCACAGATCACAAATAGTGTTTTCTCAGCGATAGAAGGCCAAAATGAACACTTCATGCATCACTCCTGTATTTTGAGGAAAACTGCGTGAAATCCACCTGTAACTTCTCTTTTATGCATCTTTCTATGCTTTCAGGGGAAACTTGACTGAAAACTCACTTTGAACAAAAGTTATGGCTGTTTTGTATCACAGGTCACAAAAAGAATTTTCACAGCGAGAGAAGGCCAAAATGAACACTTCATGCATAACTCCTGCATTTTTTGGAAAAATGCATAAAATCCACCTGTAACTTAAAGTTTATGCCTCTTTCTATGCTTTCAGGATAAAACTTGACTGAAAACTCACTTTGAAAAAAAGTCATGGCTTTTTTGTATCACAGGTCACAAATAGTGTTTTTACAGCGAGAGAAGGCTAAAATGAACACGTCATGCAAAAATCCTGTATTTTGAGGAAAACTGCGTGAAATCCACCTGTAACGTCTGTTTTATTCATCTTTCTATGCATTCAGATTGAAACTTGACTTAAAACTCACTCTAAACAAAAGTTATGGCTGTTTTTTTTTACAGGTCACAAATAGGGTTTTCACAGCGAGAGAAGGCCAAAATGAACACTTCATGCATAACTCCTGTATTTTGAGGAAAACTGTGTGAAATCCACCTGTAACTTCAAGTTTATGCATCTTTCTATGCTTTCAAGTTGAAACTTGACTGAAAACTCACTTTGAACAAAAGTTATGACTTTTTTGTATCACAGGTCACAAATAGTGTTTTCACAGCGAGAGAAGGCCAAAATGAACACTTCATGCATAACTCCTGTATTTTTTGGAAAACTGCCTTAAATCCACCTCAAACTTCAAGTTTATGCATCTTTCTAAGCTTTCAGGTTGAAATTTGACTGAAAACTGACTTTGAAAAAAAGTTATGGCTGTTTTGTATCACAGGTCACAAATAGTGTTTTTACAGCGAGAGA
The DNA here is from genome assembly GCF_037954235.1 of Aulostomus chinensis. Lineage (NCBI taxonomy): Eukaryota > Metazoa > Chordata > Actinopteri > Syngnathiformes > Aulostomidae > Aulostomus > Aulostomus chinensis. The sequence goes on from NW_028234170.1 coordinate 184,847, forward strand.
AGGCTAAAATGAACACTTCATGCATAACTCCTGTATTTTGAGGAAAACTGCATGAAATCCACCTGTAACTTCTCTTTTATGCATCTTTCTATGCTTTCAGGTTCAAACTTGACTGAAAACTCACTTTGAAAAAAAGTTATGGCTGTTTTTTTTTACAGGTCACAAATCGTGTTGTCTCAGCGAGAGAAGGCCAAAATGAACACTTCATGCATAACTCCTGTATTTTTAGGTAAACATCGTGAAATCCACCCTCAAACTTCAAGTTTATGCATCTTTCTATGCTTTCAGGTTGAAACTTGACTGAAAACTAAATTTGAACAAAAGTTATGGCATTTTTGTATCACAGGTCACAAATAGCGTTTTCTCAGCAAGAGAAGGCCAAAATGAACACTTCATGCATAACTCCTGTATTTTTTGGAAAACTGAGTGAAATCCACCTGTATCTTCAAGTTTATGCATCTTTCTATGTTTTCAGGTTGAAACTTGACAGAAAACTTACATTGAAAAAAAATAATGGCTGTTTTTTATTATCACAGTTCACAAATAGCGTTTTCTCAGCGAGAGTAGGCCAAAATGAACACTTCATGCATGACTCCTGTCTATTCAGGAAAACTGAGTGAAATCAACCTGTAACTTCAAGTCTATGCATCTTTCTATGCTTTCAGGTTGAAACTTGACTGAAAACTCACTTTGACAAAAAGTTATGGCTGTTTTGTGTCACAGGTCACAAATAGCGTTTTCTCAGCGAGAGAAGGCCAAAATGAACACTTCATGCATAACTCCTGTATTTTGAGGAAAACTGACTGAAATCCACCTCTAACTTCAAGTTTATGCATCTTTCTATGCTTTCAGGTGAAACTTTCACTTCAAAGTCATTTTGAAAAAAAATTATGTCTCTGATGATCACTGTTCACGAAGACTGTTTTCAAAACAAAAGAAGACATTTTAATCATTTCATGCAGAACTCCATTAGTTTGAGCAAAGCTGGCTTAAAAGCACCTGTTACTTCAAAGGTTTTCATCATTCTGTGTTTTCAGATTTGAAGTTTACTGAAAGGTCAGTGTGATCAAGAGTTCCAGCATTGATGATCAAAGGTCACACAGTGCCTTTTACCAGCGAGAGTCCTCTGGAGTGAACACTTCATGCTGAACTCCCTTATTTAGAAGAAAACTGACTGAATTCCACGTGTCATGTCAAGGTAATGTAATTTTCATTGTATCCAGGTTGAAACTTGTCTGAAAACTCACTTTGAACAAAAGTTATGGCTGTTTTGTATCACAGGTCACAAATAGCGTTTTCTCAGCGAGAGAAGGCCAAAATGAACACTTCATGCATAACTCCTGTATTTTGAGGAAAACTGCCTGAAATCAACCTGTAACTTCTCTTTTATGCATCTTTCTATGCTTTCAGGTTGAAACTTGACTGAAAATTCACTTTGAACAAAAGTTATGGCTGTTTTGTTTCACAGGTCACAAATAGTGTTTTCTCAGCGAGAGAAGGCCAAAATGAAAACTTCATGCATAACTCCTGTATATTTTAAAAACTGCATGATATCAACCACTAACTTAAAGTTTATGCATCTTTCTATGCTTTCAGGTTGAAACTTGAATGAAAACTCACTTTGAACAAAAGTTATTGCTGTTTTTTATCACAGGTCACAAATAGCGTTTTCTCAGCGAGAGAAGGCCAAAATGAACACTTCATGCATAACTCCTGTATTTTTATGTAAACTGAGTGAAATCCACCTGTAACTTCAAGTTTATGCATCTTTCTATGCTTTTTGGTTTAAATTTGACTGAAAACTCAATTTGAACAAAAGTTATGGCTGTTTTGTATCACAGGTCACAAAAAGCGTTTTCTCAGCGAGAGAAGGCCAAAATGAACACTTCATGCATAACTCCTGTATTTTGAGGAAATCTGCGTGAAATCCAACTGTAACTTCTCTTTTATGCATTTTTCTTTGCTTTCAGGTTGAAACTTGACTGAAAACTCACTTTGAACAAAAGTTGTGGCTGTTTTGTATCACAGATCACAAATAGTGTTTTCTCAGCGATAGAAGGCCAAAATGAACACTTCATGCATCACTCCTGTATTTTGAGGAAAACTGCGTGAAATCCACCTGTAACTTCTCTTTTATGCATCTTTCTATGCTTTCAGGGGAAACTTGACTGAAAACTCACTTTGAACAAAAGTTATGGCTGTTTTGTATCACAGGTCACAAAAAGAATTTTCACAGCGAGAGAAGGCCAAAATGAACACTTCATGCATAACTCCTGCATTTTTTGGAAAAATGCATAAAATCCACCTGTAACTTAAAGTTTATGCCTCTTTCTATGCTTTCAGGATAAAACTTGACTGAAAACTCACTTTGAAAAAAAGTCATGGCTTTTTTGTATCACAGGTCACAAATAGTGTTTTTACAGCGAGAGAAGGCTAAAATGAACACGTCATGCAAAAATCCTGTATTTTGAGGAAAACTGCGTGAAATCCACCTGTAACGTCTGTTTTATTCATCTTTCTATGCATTCAGATTGAAACTTGACTTAAAACTCACTCTAAACAAAAGTTATGGCTGTTTTTTTTTACAGGTCACAAATAGGGTTTTCACAGCGAGAGAAGGCCAAAATGAACACTTCATGCATAACTCCTGTATTTTGAGGAAAACTGTGTGAAATCCACCTGTAACTTCAAGTTTATGCATCTTTCTATGCTTTCAAGTTGAAACTTGACTGAAAACTCACTTTGAACAAAAGTTATGACTTTTTTGTATCACAGGTCACAAATAGTGTTTTCACAGCGAGAGAAGGCCAAAATGAACACTTCATGCATAACTCCTGTATTTTTTGGAAAACTGCCTTAAATCCACCTCAAACTTCAAGTTTATGCATCTTTCTAAGCTTTCAGGTTGAAATTTGACTGAAAACTGACTTTGAAAAAAAGTTATGGCTGTTTTGTATCACAGGTCACAAATAGTGTTTTTACAGCGAGAGAAGGCTAAAATGAACACTTCATGCATAACTCCTGTATTTTGAGGAAAACTGCATGAAATCCACCTGTAACTTCTCTTTTATGCATCTTTCTATGCTTTCAGGTTCAAACTTGACTGAAAACTCACTTTGAAAAAAAGTTATGGCTGTTTTTTTTTACAGGTCACAAATCGTGTTGTCTCAGCGAGAGAAGGCCAAAATGAACACTTCATGCATAACTCCTGTATTTTTAGGTAAACATCGTGAAATCCACCCTCAAACTTCAAGTTTATGCATCTTTCTATGCTTTCAGGTTGAAACTTGACTGAAAACTAAATTTGAACAAAAGTTATGGCTGTTTTGTATCACAGGTCACAAATAGCGTTTTCACAGCGAGAGAAGGCCAAAATGAACACTTCATGCATAACTCCAGTATTTTGAGGAAAACTGCCTGAAATCCACCTGTAACTTCTCTTTTATGCATCTTTCTATGCTTTCAGGTTCAAACTTGACTGAAAACTCACTTTGAAAAAAAGTTATGGCTGTTTTGTATCACAGGTCACAAATAGCGTTTTCTCAGCGAGAGAAGGCCAAAATGAACACTTCATGCATAACTCCTGTATTTTTTGGGAAACTGCATGAAATCCACCTGTAACTTCAAGTTTATGCATCTTTCTATGCTTTCAGGTTGAAACTTGACTTAAAACTCAATTTCAACTAAAGTTATGGCTGTTTTTTTTATCACAGGTCACAAATAGTGTTTTCACAAAGAGAGAAGGCCAAAATGAAGGCAAGGCAAGTTTATTTGTAGAGCACAATTCATACACATGGCAACTCAAATGCTTTACAGTTGCAGAAAAATCTTAAAATCACAAAAAGGCAGATAAAATCATAAAACATAAATAGAATCCTTAATTTAAAGAAAAGGAGAAGAGTGCAGATAAAATACTTTCAGCTGTCGTATGCATGACTGAACAGAGTAGTTTTCAGCCTGGTCTTAAACATTGTCACAGTTGATTCCTGTCTCACTTTTTCTGGAAGACTGTTCCAGATTTTAGTTGCAGAAAACTGGAAAGTAGCTTCACCATGTTTAGTCCTGATTCTGGGCCCCTGTAGGAGACCTCTACCTGAGGTTCTCAGAGACCTGGAGGGTTCATATGGGTCTAACATGTCAGAGATGTACTTCGGTGCTTGACCATGAAGAGACTTGTATACAAGCAGAGCTGTCTTAAAGTCTATTCTCTGAGCAACAGGAAGCCAGTGCAGAGATCTGAGCACTGGACTAATATGGTCGTATTTCCTGGTTCTAGTCAGGACTCGAGCTGTAGCGTTCTGAATGTATTGTAGTTGTTTAACAGCTGTTTTAGAGATACCAGTGAGCAGGCCGTTACAGTAGTCTAACCTACTGGAGACAAATGCATGGATTCGTCTGTCCAAGTCTGGTTCAGACACTATACCTCTGATTTTGGCAATGTTTTTTAGATGGTAAAAGGCTGCTGATTTTACTGACTTTATGTGGCTGTTAAAGTTCAGATCTGAGTCCAATATTACCCCCAGATTTCTAACCTGTTGTTTTGGTTTTAGAGAAAGGGATTCAAGGTGACTGATCACACTTTCTCTTTGCTTCTGTGGCCCAAAAACGATTAATTCCGTTTTTTCTGAGTTTAGCTGGAGAAAGTTGTTTTGCATCCACATGCTTATATGTTGGATGCAGTGGAAGAGTGAATCCGCAGGTCCATGTTCACCTGCTGTCAGAGACACATAGATCTGAGTGTCGTCTGCATAGTTATGGTAGGACACATTATGGCTGCTTATTAGTTGGCCTAGTGGAAGCATGTATAGGTTGAACAAGAGGGGCCCCAAGATTGAACCTTGGGGGACACCACAGGTCATGGCCATTTTGTCTGAGCTGCAATTTCCAATTTCAACAAAGTATGTTCTCTCCTCAAGATAGGACTTGAACCACTTTAGAGCAGAACCAGAGATTCCTAGCCAATTCTCTAGCCTCTGTAAAAGGATCTCATGGTCAACTGTGTCAAAGGCAGCACTCAAGTCAAGCAGGACTAAGACTGAGACTTTGCCTTTGTCTGTGTTTAGGCGGATGTCATTTATCACCTAGATCAGAGCTGTCTCAGTGCTGTGGTGGGGCCTAAAGCCAGACTGGAAAGTATCAAAAGCATTGTTGGACAGGAGAAAGTCAGTGAGTTGTTGATAAACAACTTTTTCGAGGACTTTTCCTAGGAATGGCAGGTTTGATATGGGCCGGTAGTTGTTCAGAACCATGGTATCAAGACTGCTCTTCTTTAAAAGAGGCATAATGACCGCAGTTTTCAGGGCCCTTGGAAATTTTCCAGTCTCTAGTGAAATCTTAACTAAATGAGTAACTTTTGGTAACAGGCTGCTCAGCACAGTCTTTACAAATCTAGTGGGTAACTCATCAAGGCAGCATGTAGATGAACTCAGACCTGAAATAATCTCTTCGACTGTTTTGTCACTGACAGGAGTGAAATGTGCCAGCTCTAGGTGTTCAGGTGGATGCTGGGCTATCATTTGTGTCTTAGAAATAATAGCTTTTTTAATATCTTGAACTTTATCACTAAAGAATTTTGCAAATTCATTGCATTTTGATATAGAAATGAATTCTAAGGGCAGTGGAACCGAAGGGTTTGTTAATCTGTTTACAGTAGCAAACAGAACTCGAGAATTACCATTCGAGTTTGTAATCACTTCAGAGAAATACCTCTCCCTAGCTCTTCGTAAAGTCTGGTTAAACATGGATAATTTTTGTCTATAAATGTCATAGTCAACCTGTAGCTTTGACTTGCGCCATTTCCGTTCGGCTCTCGGCACCCTCTTTTTTTTGCCCTGACAGAGTCTTCATTTCTCCATGGTGCTTTTTTTCTGTCTTTAACTATTCTAACCTTAACAGGAGCAATGGTGTCCAAGACAGTCAAAACACTTGATGTATACGAGTTTAACAGATCATTAACATTAGAACCAGAGGTGTTTTCAAAAGCAACCATTTCCATAAACTGTGTCCTTGTTTTGTCATTTATGAGTCTTCTCCGAACCATTGACGACCCATGTGCTGGCTTGGGTATAACAGACAGATTAAAGAAAACACAAAAATGATCTGATAATGCAATATCCATGACATTAACACCTGAAACAATAACCCCTTTTGTAATGAGCACGTCCAGTGTGTGCCCTCTGTTGTGAGTGGGTTCGTTCACATACTGAGTTAGACCAAACGTTTCAAGGACAGCACTGAGTTCTTTAGCATGTCTGTCACTGGCTACATCCACATGCACATTTAAATCACCTGTAATAACCAAACAGTCAAATTCGGTGCACACAGCTGAAAGTAATTCAGTAAAATCATCAATAAAACAGTTCTGTGGTGGCCTATAAATAGTGATATAAAGTATGGTGGCTTGTTTTAACTCCAGTTTGAATGACAAATACTCAAATGATGAAAAAACTCCAAACGACAATTTTTGTATAATTATATTTTCTCTGAATATGCTACACACCCCTCCACCTCTCTTGCTCTGTCTTGTTTCAGATTCAAAGGTGTAGTGAGGTGGAGTAGACTCAATCAGGACTGCATTACCTGTATTTTTGTCAAGCCATGTCTCAGTTAAAAACATTAAATCAAGATCACGAGAAGAAATAAAATTATTAATTCAAAATGATTTGTTATTTAAAGATCTGACATTAAGCACAACATGTTTGAGATTAGACTGAGTTTCAAAGGACTCCAAGTTCTTACAAGAGATATGGATTAGATTTCTCTGCTCATCTGTCTGTCTCTCTCTTATCTAATCTTCGTGATATTACAGTAGGTATTGTTTTTGCAGAGAAGTTCTCCTCCCTGGACCTCCAGTTGGGTATACTATGAGTGGTAGCAACGCAGAGGCCCTTTACATCCTAGACAGCAGTGGTGACACTGTTGGAGATTACAGCTGGGCCTGGTGGTGAAGACTGAGCTGGGGGGACTCTGGGGGGAGGGGAAGGGGCACGATACTTCTTTGGGGCTAGAACCCTCGATCTAATCATGTCTGGAGTGAGAGGAACCATTTTCGTGCCTGATTTGATCAAGCTTTCAAGATGGTTTGGAAATCTCAAAGGTGACTGTGGAGATGGGAATGAGAGTGAAGAGAGGGCGTAGACACAGCAGGTGGTGCCCAGGACGGCGGTGAGGGAGAAGGTGACAGGGATGCTGCATCCCTAACCTTCTCCGGAGATGCAGGTTTTGTCCTTGCAGTTGCAGCAGAGTTGTTTTCTGAAGATGCTGATGTTGTTGTTGTGGGAGCTGGAGCTGATGCCTTCGCTGGGGATGCAGGTTTTGTTGTTGAGGCTGCTGTGGCTGAGTCCTTTCCAGTGGTTGCAGAAGGTGCTGTTTGGGTACATCCTTTGCTGGGTCCTTGGGTGGGGAAGAGGGAGCTCCTCTCCCTCTCCTCTTTTCTCTCATCGGTTGCCCGCAAACCTGGTTCAGTTCAGGCCGGTTCTGATGCCTCAGAGCGTGGAGGAGGTTATCCGTCAGCCTCTTTACTCCACCTCCATTCAGGTGTGGCCCTTTTCCTCTGAAAAGGTCACCTCGATGCCAAAACAGGTTAAAGTTCTCGATGTAATGCAATCCTCTGGACTCGCAGATGTTGGGTAGCCATGTGTTCAACTGAAGCAGTCGGCTGAATTTATTCACTTTCCTGTCCGTGTTTGGGAAACTGCATTAAATCCGCCAGTAATTTCTCTTTTATGCATCTTTCTATGCTTTCAGGTTGAAACTTGACTGAAAACTCACTTTGAACAAAAGTTATGGCTGTTTTGTATCACAGGTCACAAATAGTGTTTTCTCAGCGAGAGAACGCCAAAATGAACACTTCATTCATAACTCCTGTATTTTTTGGAAAAATGCCTGAAATCTACCTGTAACTTCAAATGTATGCATCTTTCCATGCTTTCAGGATGAAACTTGACTGAAAACTCACTTTGAAAAAAAGTTATGGCTTTTTTGTATCACGGGTCACAAATGGCGTTTTCTCAGTGAGAGAAAGCCAAAATGAAAACTTCATGCATAACTCCTGTATTTTGAGGAAAACTGCATGAAATCCACCTGTAACTTCAAGTTTATGCATCTTTCTATGCTTTCAGGTTGAAACTTTACTGAAAATTCACTTTGAACAAAAGTTATGGCTTTTTTGTATCACAGGTCACAAATAGCGTTTTCTCAGCGAGAGAAGGCCAAAATGAACACTTCATGCATAACTCCTGTATTTTGAGGAAAACTGAGTAAAATCCAACTATAACTTCAAGTTTATGCATCTTTCTATGCTTTCAGGTTCAAATTTGACTGAAAACTCACTTTGAAAAAAAGTTATGGCTGTTTTGTGTCAAAGGTCACAAATAGCGTTTTCTCAACGAGAGAAGGCCAAAATGAACACTTCATGCATAACTCCTGTATTTTTAGGAAAACTGCATGAAATCCACCTGTAACTTCTCTTTTATGCATCTTTCTTTGCTTTCAGGTTGAAACTTGACTGAAAACTCACTTTGAACAAAATTATGGCTGTTTTGTATCACAGGTCACAAATCGTGTTTTCTTAGCGAGAGAAGGCCAAAATGAAAACTTCATATATAATTCTTGTATTTTTTGGAAAACTGAGTTAAATCCATCCTCTAACTTAAAGTTTATGCATCTTTCTATGCTTTCAGGTTGAAACTTGACTAAAAACTCACTTTGAACAAAAGTTATGGCTCTTTTGTGTCACAGGTCACAAATACCGTTTTCTCAGTGAGAGAAGGCTAAAATGAACACTTCATTCATAACTCCTGTATTTTGAGGAAAACTGCGAGAAATCCACCTGTAACTTCAAGTTTATGCATCTTTCGATGCTTTCAGGTTGAAACTTGACTGAAACCTCATTTTGAACAAAAGTTATGGCTGTTTTGTATCACAGGTCACAAATAGTATTTTCTCAGTGAGAGAAGGCAAAAATGAACACTTCATTCATGACTCCTGTATTTTGAGGAAAACTGCGTGAAATTCACCTATAACTTCTCTTTTATTCATCTTCCTATGCTTTCAGGTTGAAACTTGACTGAAAACTCACTTTGAAAAAAAGTTATGGCTGTTTTGTATCACAGGTCACAAATAGTGTTTTCTCAGCGAGAGAAGGCAAAAATGAACACTTCATTCATAACTCCTGTATTTTGAGGAAAACTGCATGAAATTCACCTGTAACTTCTCTTTCATGCATCTTTCTATGCTTTCAGGTAGAATCTTGACTGAAACCTCACTTTGAAAAAAGTTATGGCGGTTTTGTATCACAGGTCACAAATAGTGTTTTCTCAGCGAGAGAAGGCCAAAATGAACACTTCATGCAGAACTCCTGTATATTGATGAAAACTCACTGAAATCCACCTGTAACTTCAAGTTTTTGCATCTTTCTATGCTTTCAGGTTGAAACTTGACTGAAAACTCACTTTGAACAAAAGTTATGGCCGTTTTGTATCACAGGTCACAAATACCGTTTTCTCAGTGAGAGACGGCCAAAATGAACACTTCATGCATGACTCCTGGTTTATTTTTGGAAAACTTCCTGAAATCCACCTTTAACTTCAAGTTTATGCATCTTTCTATGCTTTCAGGTTGAAACTTGACTGAAAACTCACTTTGAACAAAAGTTATGGCTCTTTGTTTCACAGGTCACAAATTTCATTTTCACAGCGAGAAAAGGCCAAAATGAACACTTCATCCATACCTACCGTATTTTTTGGAAAACTGAGTTAAATCCATCCTCTAACTTAAAGTTTATGCATCTTTCTATGGTCTCAGGTTGAAACTTGACTGAAAACTCTTTTTCAACAAAAGTTATGGCTGTTTTGTATCATCGGTCACAAATAGTGTTTTCTCAGCGAGAGAAGGCCAAAATGAACACTTCATGCATAACTCCTGTATTTTCAGGAAAACTGAGTGAAATCCTCCTGTAACTTCAAGTTTATGCATCTTTCTATGCTTTCAGGTTGAAACGTGATTGAAAACTCACTTTGAACAAAAGTTATGGCTGTTTTTTATCACAGGTCACAAATATGGTTTTCTCAGCGAGAGAAGGCCAAAATGAAAACTTCATTCATAACTCCTGTATTTTTTGAAAAAATTACTAAAATCTACCTGTAACTTCAAGTTTATGCATCTTTCTATGCTTTCAGTTTAAAACTTGACTGAAAACTCAGTTCGAAAAATTTATGGCTGTTTTGTATCAAAGGTCACAAATAAGGTTTTCTCAGCGAGAGAAGGCCAAAATGAACACTTCATGCATAACTCCTGTATTTTTTGGAAAACTGACTGAAATCCAACTGTAACTTCTCCTTCATGCATCTTTCTACGCTTTCAGGTTGAAACTTGACTGAAAACTCACTTTGAACAAAAGTTAGGGCTTTTTTGTGTCGCAGGTCACAAATAGCGTTTTCTCAGCGAGAGAAGGTCAAAATGAACACTTCATGCAGAACTCCTGTATTTTGATGAAAACTTAATGAAATCAAGCTGTAACTTCAAGTTTATGCATCTTTCTTTGATTTCAGGTTGAAAGTTGATTGAAATCTCACTTTGAACAAAAGTTATGGCTGTTTTGTGTCACAGGTCACAAATTGTGTTTTCTCAGCGAGAGAAGGCCAAAATGAACACTTCATGCATAACTCCTGTACTTTGAGGAAAACTGGTGAAATCCACCTGTAACTTCAAGTTTATGCATATTTCTATGCTTTCAGGTTGAAACTTGACTGAAAACTCACGTTGAAAAAATTTATGACTTTTTTTTATTATCACAGGTCACAAATAGTGTTTTCTCAGCGAGAGAAGGCCAAAATGAACACTTCATGCATAACTACTGTATTTTCAGGAAAACTGAGTGAAATCCACCTGTAACTTCAAGTTTATGCATCTTTCTATGCTTTATGGTGGAAACTTGACTGAAAACTCACTTTGAAAAAAAGTTGTGGCTGTTTTGTATCACAGGTCACAAATAGTGTTTCCTCTGCGAGAGAAGGCCAAAATGAACACTTCATGCATAACTCCTGTATTTTGAGGAAAACTGCATGAAATCCACCTGTCACTTCAAGTTTATGCATCTTTCTATGCTTTCAGGTGAAACTTTCACTTCGAAGTCATTTTGAAAAAAAATTACGTCTCTGATGTCACGCTTCACGAAGACTGTTTTCAAAACAAAAGAAGACATTTTAATCATTTCAGGCAGAACTCCATTAGTTTGACCAAAGCTGGCTTAAAAGCACCTGTTACTTCAAAGGTTTTCATAATTCTGTGTTTTCAGATTTGAAGTTCACTGAAAGGTCAGTGTGATCAAGAGTTCCAGCATTTGCGATCACAGGTCAAACAATGCCTTTTACCAGCGAGAGTCCTCTGGAGTGAACACTTCATGCTGAACTCCCTTATTTAGAAGAAAACTGACTGAAATCCACGTGTCATGTCAAGGTAATGTAATTTTCATTGTATCTGTGTTGAAACTTGTCTGAAAACTCACTTTGAACAAAAGTTATGGCTGTTTTTTATCACAGGTCCCAAATAGTGTTTTCTTAGCGAGAGAAGGCCAATATGAACACTTCATGCATAATTCCTGTATTTTGAGGAAAACTGCCTGAAATCCACCTTTAACTTAAAGTTTATTCATCTTTCTATGATTTCAGGTTGAAACTTGACTGAAAACTCACTTTGAACAAAAGTTATGGCTGTTTTGTATCACAGGTCACAAATAGCGTTTTCTCAGCGAGAAAAGGCCAAAATGAACACTTCAAGCATAACTCCTGTATTTTTTGGAAACATTTCTAAAATCTACGTGTAACTTCAAGTTTATTCATCTTTCTATGCTTTCAGGTTGAAACTTGACTGAAAACTCACTTTGAACAAAAGTTATGGCTGTTTTGTATCACGGGTCACAAATAGTGTTTTCTCAGCAGGAGAAGGCCAAAATGAAAACTTCATTCATAACTCCTGTATTTTGAGGAAAACTGCGTGAAATCCACCTGTAACTTCAAGTTTATGCATCTTTCTATGCTTTCAGGTGAAACTTTCACTTTGAAGTCATTTTGAAAAAAAATTACGACTTTGATGATCACTGTTCATGAAGACTGTTTTCAAAACAAAAGAAGACAATTTAAACATTTCATGCAGAACTCCATTAGTTTGAGCGAAGTTGGCTTAAAAGCACCTGTTACTTCAAAAGTTTTCATCATTCTGTGTTTTCAGATTTGAAGTTCACTGAAAGGTCAGTGTGATCAAGAGTTCCAGCATTTGTGATCACAGGTCACACAATGCCTTTTACATGCGAGAGTCCTCTGGAGTGAACACTTCTTGCTGAACTCCCTTATTTTCAGGAAAACTGACTGAAATCCACGTGTAACTTCTCTTTTTTGCATCTTTCTATGCTTTCAGGTTGAAACTCGACTGAAAACTCACATTGAACAAAAGTTTTTGCTACTTTGTATCACAGGTCACAAATAGTGTTTTCTCAGCGAGAGAAGGCCAAAATGAACACTTCATGCATAACTCCTGTATTTTGAGGAAAACTGCGTGAAATCCACCTGTAACTTCAAGTTTATTCATCTTTCTAAGCTTTCAGGTTTAAACTTGACTGAAAACTCTCTTTGAACAAAAGTTATAGCTTTTTTTTTTAATCACAGGTCAAAAATAGTGTTTTCTCAGCGAGAGAAAGCCAAAATGAACACTTCATACATAACTCCTGTATTTATAAGAAAACTGCATGAAATCCACCTCTTACTTCAAGTTTATGCATGTTTCTATGCTTTCAGGTTGAAACTTGACTGAAAACTCACTTTGAAGAAAAGTTATGGTTGTTTTGTATCACAGGTCACAAATAGTGTTTTCTCGGCAAGAGAAGTTCAAAATGAACACTTAAAGCATAACTCCTGTATTTAGAGGAAAACTGAGTGAAATCCACCTGCAACTTCAAGTTGATGCTTCTTTTTATACTTTCAAGTTGAAACTTGACTGAAAACTCACTTTGAACAAAAGTTATGTTTTTTTTATTATCACACGTCACAAATAGTGTTTTCACAGCGAGAGAAGGCCAAAATAAACTCTTCATGCATAACTCCTGTATTTTGAGGAAAACTGCGTGAAATCCACCTTTAACTTCATGTTTATGCATCTTTCTATGCTTTTAGGTTGAAACTTGACTGAAAACTCACTTTGAACAAAAGTTATGGCTGTTTTGTATCACAGGTCTCAAATAGTGTTTTCACAGCGAGAGAAGGCCAAAATGAACACTTCATGCATAACTCCTGCATTTTGAGGAAAACTGCGTGAAATCCACCGGTAACTTCACGTTTATGCAACTTTCTATGCTTTCAGGTTGAAATTTGACTGAAAACTGACTTTGAACAAAAGTTATGGCTGTTTTTTATCACAGGTCACAAATAGTGTTTTTTACAGCGAGAGAAGGCTAAAATGAACACTTCATGCATAACTCCTGTATTTTGAGGAAAACTGCGTGAATTCCACCTGTAACGTCTGTTTTATTTATCTTTCTATGCTTTCAGATTGAATCTTGACTTAAAACTCACTCTGAACAAAAGTTATGGCTGTTTTTTTTTTACAGTTCCCAAATAGTGTTGTCTCAGCGAGATAAGGCCAAAATGAACACTTCATGCAGAACTCCTGTATTTTGAGGAAAACTTAGTGAAATCTACCTGTAACTTCAAGTTTATGCATCTTTCTATGCTTTCAGGTTGAAACTTGACTGAAAACTCACGTTGAACAAAAGTTATGGCTGTTTTGTATCACGGGTCACAAATAGTGTTTTCTCAGCGAGAGAAGGACAAAATGAACACTTCATGCAGAACTACTGTATTTTGAGGAAAACTGCATAAAATCCACCTGTAACTTCACTTTTATGCATCTTTCTATGCTTTCAGGTTGACACTTGTTTGGAAACTCACTTTGAACAAAAGTTATGGCTGTTTTATCATCACAGGTCACAAATAGCGTTTTCTCAGCAAGAGAAGGCCAAAATGAACACTTCATGCATAACTCCTGTATTTTTTGGAAAACCTCATGAAATCCACCTGTAATTTTAAGTTTATGCATCTTTCTGTGCTTTCTGGTGGAAACTTGACTGAAAACTCACTTTGAACAAAAGTTGTGGCTGTTTTGTATCACAGTTCACAAATAGTGTTTTCTCTGTGAGAGAAGGCCAAAATGAACACTTCATGCATAACTCCTGTATTTTGAGGAAAACTGCGTGAAATCCACCGGTAACTTCACGTTTATGAAACTTGCTATGCTTTCAGGTTGAAATTTGACTGAAAACTGACTTTGAACAAAAGTTATGGCTGTTTTTTATCACAGGTCACAAATAGTGTTTTTTACAGCGAGAGAAGGCTAAAATGAACACTTCATGCATAACTCCTGTATTTTGAGGAAAACTGCGTGAAATCCACCTCTAACGTCGCTTTTATGCATCTTTCTATGCTTTCAGATTGAAACTTGACTTAAAACTCACTCTGAACAAAAGTTATGGCTGTTTTTTTTTTACAGTTCCCAAATAGTGTTGTCTCAGCGAGAGAAGGCCAAAATGAACACTTCATGCAGAACTCCTGTATTTTGAGGAAAACTTAGTAAAATCTACCTTTAACTTCAAGTTTATGCATCTTTCTATGCTTTCAGGTTGAAACTTGACTGAAAACTCACGTTGAACAAAAGTTATGACTGTTTTGTATCACGGGTCACAAATAGTGTTTTCTCAGCGAGAGAAGGACAAAATGAACACTTCATGCAGAACTCCTGTATTTTGATGAAAACTGTGTGAAATCCACCTCTAACTTAAAGTCTATGCATCTTTCTATGCTTTCAGGTTGAACCTTGACTTAAAACTCACTTTTAAATAAAGTTATGGCTGTTTTGTATCACAGGTCACAAATAGTGTTTTCTCAGCGAGAGAGGGCCAAAATGAACACTTCATGCATAACTCCTTTGTTTTGAGGAAAACTGAGTGAAATCAACCTGTAAATCCTGTTTCATGCATCTTTCTATGCTTTCAGGTTGAAACTTGACTGAAAACTCACTTTGAACAAAAGTTATGGCTGTTTTGTATCACAGGTCACAAATAGTGTTTGCTCATCGAGAGAAGGCCAAAATGAACACTTCATGTATAACTCCTGTATTTTGAGGAATACTGCCTGAAATCCACTTGTAACTTCAAGTTTATGCATCTTTCTATGCTTTCAGGTGGAAACTTGACTGAAATCTAGCTTTGAACAAAAGTTATTGGTTTTTTTTTATTATCACTGGTCACAAATAGCGTTTTCTCAGCGAGAGAAGGCCAAAATGAAAACTTCATGCATAACTCCTGTATTTTTTGGAAAACTGCATGAAATCCACCTGGAACTTCAAGTTTATATATCTTTCTATGCTTTCAGGTCTAAACTTGACTAAAAACTCACTTTGAACAAACGTTATGGCTGTTTTGTATCACAGGTCACAAATAGTGTTTTAACAGCGAGAGAAGGCCAAAATGAACACTTCTTGCATAACTCCTGTATTTTGAGGAAAACTGCCTGAAATCCACTTGTAACTTCAATTTTATGCATCTTTCTATGCTTTCAGGTTGAAACTTGACCAAAAACTCACTTTGAACAAAAGTTATGGCCTCTTTTGTATCACAGGTCACAAATAGTGTTTTAACAGCGAGAGAAGGCCAAAATGAACACTTCATGCATAACTCCTGCATTTTTTGGAAAAATGCATAAAATCCACCTGTAACTTAAAGTTTATGCCTCTTTCTATGCTTTCAGGATAAAACTTGACTGAAAACTCACTTTGAAAAAAAGTCATGGCTTTTTTGTATCACAGGTCACAAATAGTGTTTTTACAGCGAGAGAAGGCTAAAATGAACACGTCATGCAAAAATCCTGTATTTTGAGGAAAACTGTGTGAAATCCACCTGTAACTTCAAGTTTATGCATCTTTCTATGCTTTCAAGTTGAAACTTGACTGAAAACTCACTTTGAACAAAAGTTATGACTTTTTTGTATCACAGGTCACAAATAGTGTTTTCACAGCGAGAGAAGGCCAAAATGAACACTTCATGCATAACTCCTGTATTTTTTGGAAAACTGCCTTAAATCCACCTCAAACTTCAAGTTTATGCATCTTTCTAAGCTTTCAGGTTGAAATTTGACTAAAAACTGACTTTGAAAAAAAGTTATGGCTGTTTTGTATCACAGGTCACAAATAGTGTTTTTACAGCGAGAGAAGGCTAAAATGAACACTTCATGCAGAACTCCTGTATTTTGAGGAAAACTGCATGAAATCCACCTGTAACTTCTCTTTTATGCATCTTTCTATGCTTTCAGGTTCAAACTTGACTGAAAACTCACTTTGAAAAAAAGTTATGGCTGTTTTGTATCACAGGTCACAAATCGTGTTTTCTCAGCGAGAGAAGGCCAAAATGAAAATTTCATATATAATTCTTGTATTTTTTAGAAAACTGAGTTAAATCCATCCTCTAACTTAAAGTTTTTGCATCTTTCTATGCTTTCAGGTTGAAACTTGACTGAAAACTCACTTTGAACAAAAGTTATGGCTGTTTTGTATCACATGTCACAAATAGCGTTTTCTCAGCGAGAGAAGGCCAAAATGAAAACTTCATGCATAACTCCTGTATTTTTTGAAAAAATTACTAAAATCTACCTGTAACTTCAAGTTTTTGCATTTTTCTATGCTTTCAGGTTGGAACTTGTCTGAAAACTCACTTTCAACAAAAGTTATGGCTGTTTTGTATCACAAGTCACAAATTTCATTTTCACAGCGAGAGAAGGCCAAAATGAACACTTCATGCAGAACTCCTGTATTTTGATGAAAACGCACTGACATCCACCTGTAACTTCAAGTTTATGCATCTTTCTATGCTTTCAGGTTGAAACTTGACTGAAAAATCACTTTGAACAAAAGCTTTGGCTGTTTTGTATCACAGGTCACAAATAGTGTTTTCTCAGCGAGAGAAGGCCAAAATGAACACTTCATTCATAACTCCTGTATTTTCAGGAAAACTGAGTGAAATCCTCCTGTAACTTCTCTTTTATGCATCTTTCTATGCTTTCAGGTTGAAACTTGATTGAAAACTCACTTTGAACAAAAGTTATGGCTGTTTTGTATCACAGGTCACAAATAGTGTTTTCTCAGCAAGAGAAGGCCAAAATGAACACTTCATGCATAACTCCTGTATTTTGAGGAAAACTGCCTGAAATCCACCTCTAACTTCTCTTTCATGCATCTTTCTATGTTTCAGGTTGAAACTTGACTGAAAACTCACATTGAACAAAAGTTATGGCTGTTTTTTATCACAGGTCACAAATATGGTTTTCTCAGCGAGAGAAGGCCAAAATGAAAACTTCATTCATAACTCCTGTATTTTTTGAAAAAATTACTAAAATCTACCTGTAACTTCAAGTTTATGCATCTTTCTATGCTTTCAGTTTAAAACTTGACTGAAAACTCAGTTCGAAAAATTTATGGCTGTTTTGTATCAAAGGTCACACATAAGGTTTTCTCAGCGAGAGAAGGCCAAAATGAACACTTCATGCATAACTCCTGTATTTTTTGGAAAACTGACTGAAATCCAACTGTAACTTCTCCTTCATGCATCTTTCTACGCTTTCAGGTTGAAACTTGACTGAAAACTCACTTTGAACAAAAGTTAGGGCTTTTTTGTGTCGCAGGTCACAAATAGCGTTTTCTCAGCGAGAGAAGGTCAAAATGAACACTTCATGCAGAACTCCTGTATTTTGATGAAAACTTAATGAAATCAAGCTGTAACTTCAAGTTTATGCATCTTTCTTTGATTTCAGGTTGAAAGTTGATTGAAATCTCACTTTGAACAAAAGTTATGGCTGTTTTGTGTCACAGGTCACAAATTGTGTTTTCTCAGCGAGAGAAGGCCAAAATGAACACTTCATGCATAACTCCTGTACTTTGAGGAAAACTGGTGAAATCCACCTGTAACTTCAAGTTTATGCATATTTCTATGCTTTCAGGTTGAAACTTGACTGAAAACTCACGTTGAAAAAATTTATGACTTTTTTTTATTATCACAGGTCACAAATAGTGTTTTCTCAGCGAGAGAAGGCCAAAATGAACACTTCATGCATAACTACTGTATTTTCAGGAAAACTGAGTGAAATCCACCTGTAACTTCAAGTTTATGCATCTTTCTATGCTTTATGGTGGAAACTTGACTGAAAACTCACTTTGAAAAAAAGTTGTGGCTGTTTTGTATCACAGGTCACAAATAGTGTTTCCTCTGCGAGAGAAGGCCAAAATGAACACTTCATGCATAACTCCTGTATTTTGAGGAAAACTGCATGAAATCCACCTGTCACTTCAAGTTTATGCATCTTTCTATGCTTTCAGGTGAAACTTTCACTTCGAAGTCATTTTGAAAAAAAATTACGTCTCTGATGTCACGCTTCACGAAGACTGTTTTCAAAACAAAAGAAGACATTTTAATCATTTCAGGCAGAACTCCATTAGTTTGACCAAAGCTGGCTTAAAAGCACCTGTTACTTCAAAGGTTTTCATAATTCTGTGTTTTCAGATTTGAAGTTCACTGAAAGGTCAGTGTGATCAAGAGTTCCAGCATTTGCGATCACAGGTCAAACAATGCCTTTTACCAGCGAGAGTCCTCTGGAGTGAACACTTCATGCTGAACTCCCTTATTTAGAAGAAAACTGACTGAAATCCACGTGTCATGTCAAGGTAATGTAATTTTCATTGTATCTGTGTTGAAACTTGTCTGAAAACTCACTTTGAACAAAAGTTATGGCTGTTTTTTATCACAGGTCCCAAATAGTGTTTTCTTAGCGAGAGAAGGCCAATATGAACACTTCATGCATAATTCCTGTATTTTGAGGAAAACTGCCTGAAATCCACCTTTAACTTAAAGTTTATTCATCTTTCTATGATTTCAGGTTGAAACTTGACTGAAAACTCACTTTGAACAAAAGTTATGGCTGTTTTGTATCACAGGTCACAAATCGCGTTTTCTCAGCGAGAAAAGGCCAAAATGAACACTTCAAGCATAACTCCTGTATTTTTTGGAAACATTTCTAAAATCTACGTGTAACTTCAAGTTTATTCATCTTTCTATGCTTTCAGGTTGAAACTTGACTGAAAACTCACTTTGAACAAAAGTTATGGCTGTTTTGTATCACGGGTCACAAATAGTGTTTTCTCAGCAGGAGAAGGCCAAAATGAACACTTCATTCATAACTCCTGTATTTTGAGGAAAACTGCGTGAAATCCACCTGTAACTTCAAGTTTATGCATCTTTCTATGCTTTCAGGTGAAACTTTCACTTTGAAGTCATTTTGAAAAAAAATTACGACTTTGATGATCACTGTTCATGAAGACTGTTTTCAAAACAAAAGAAGACAATTTAAACATTTCATGCAGAACTCCATTAGTTTGAGCGAAGTTGGCTTAAAAGCACCTGTTACTTCAAAAGTTTTCATCATTCTGTGTTTTCAGATTTGAAGTTCACTGAAAGGTCAGTGTGATCAAGAGTTCCAGCATTTGTGATCACAGGTCACACAATGCCTTTTACATGCGAGAGTCCTCTGGAGTGAACACTTCATGCTGAACTCCCTTATTTTCAGGAAAACTGACTGAAATCCACGTGTAACTTCTCTTTTTTGCATCTTTCTATGCTTTCAGGTTGAAACTCGACTGAAAACTCACATTGAACAAAAGTTTTTGCTACTTTGTATCACAGGTCACAAATAGTGTTTTCTCAGCGAGAGAAGGCCAAAATGAACACTTCATGCATAACTCCTGTATTTTGAGGAAAACTGCGTGAAATCCACCTGTAACTTCAAGTTTATTCATCTTTCTAAGCTTTCAGGTTTAAACTTGACTGAAAACTCTCTTTGAACAAAAGTTATAGCTTTTTTTTTAAATCACAGGTCAAAAATAGTGTTTTCTCAGCGAGAGAAAGCCAAAATGAACACTTCATACATAACTCCTGTATTTATAAGAAAACTGCATGAAATCCACCTCTTACTTCAAGTTTATGCATGTTTCTATGCTTTCAGGTTGAAACTTGACTGAAAACTCACTTTGAAGAAAAGTTATGGTTGTTTTGTATCACACGTCACAAATAGTGTTTTCACAGCGAGAGAAGGCCAAAATAAACTCTTCATGCATAACTCCTGTATTTTGAGGAAAACTGCATAAAATCCACCTGTAACTTCACTTTTATGCATCTTTCTATGCTTTCAGGTTGACACTTGTTTGGAAACTCACTTTGAACAAAAGTTATGGCTGTTTTATCATCACAGGTCACAAATAGCGTTTTCTCAGCAAGAGAAGGCCAAAATGAACACTTCATGCATAACTCCTGTATTTTTTGGAAAACCTCATGAAATCCACCTGTAATTTTAAGTTTATGCATCTTTCTGTGCTTTCTGGTGGAAACTTGACTGAAAACTCACTTTGAACAAAAGTTGTGGCTGTTTTGTATCACAGTTCACAAATAGTGTTTTCTCTGTGAGAGAAGGCCAAAATGAACACTTCATGCATAACTCCTGTATTTTGAGGAAAACTGCGTGAAATCCACCGGTAACTTCACGTTTATGAAACTTGCTATGCTTTCAGGTTGAAATTTGACTGAAAACTGACTTTGAACAAAAGTTATGGCTGTTTTTTATCACAGGTCACAAATAGTGTTTTTTACAGCGAGAGAAGGCTAAAATGAACACTTCATGCATAACTCCTGTATTTTGAGGAAAACTGCGTGAAATCCACCTCTAACGTCGCTTTTATGCATCTTTCTATGCTTTCAGATTGAAACTTGACTTAAAACTCACTCTGAACAAAAGTTATGGCTTTTTTTTTTTTACAGTTCCCAAATAGTGTTGTCTCAGCGAGAGAAGGCCAAAATGAACACTTCATGCAGAACTCCTGTATTTTGAGGAAAACTTAGTAAAATCTACCTTTAACTTCAAGTTTATGCATCTTTCTATGCTTTCAGGTTGAAACTTGACTGAAAACTCACGTTGAACAAAAGTTATGGCTGTTTTGTATCACGGGTCACAAATAGTGTTTTCTCAGCGAGAGAAGGACAAAATGAACACTTCATGCAGAACTCCTGTATTTTGATGAAAACTGTGTGAAATCCACCTCTAACTTAAAGTCTATGCATCTTTCTATGCTTTCAGGTTGAACCTTGACTTAAAACTCACTTTTAAATAAAGTTATGGCTGTTTTGTATCACAGGTCACAAATAGTGTTTTCTCAGCGAGAGAGGGCCAAAATGAACACTTCATGCATAACTCCTTTGTTTTGAGGAAAACTGAGTGAAATCAACCTGTAAATCCTGTTTCATGCATCTTTCTATGCTTTCAGGTTGAAACTTGACTGAAAACTCACTTTGAACAAAAGTTATGGCTGTTTTGTATCACAGGTCACAAATAGTGTTTGCTCATCGAGAGAAGGCCAAAATGAACACTTCATGTATAACTCCTGTATTTTGAGGAATACTGCCTGAAATCCACTTGTAACTTCAAGTTTATGCATCTTTCTATGCTTTCAGGTGGAAACTTGACTGAAATCTAGCTTTGAACAAAAGTTATTGGTTTTTTTTTATTATCACTGGTCACAAATAGCGTTTTCTCAGCGAGAGAAGGCCAAAATGAAAACTTCATGCATAACTCCTGTATTTTTTGGAAAACTGCATGAAATCCACCTGGAACTTCAAGTTTATATATCTTTCTATGCTTTCAGGTCTAAACTTGACTAAAAACTCACTTTGAACAAACGTTATGGCTGTTTTGTATCACAGGTCACAAATAGTGTTTTAACAGCGAGAGAAGGCCAAAATGAACACTTCTTGCATAACTCCTGTATTTTGAGGAAAACTGCCTGAAATCCACTTGTAACTTCAAGTTTATGCATCTTTCTATGCTTTCAGGTTGAAACTTGACCAAAAACTCACTTTGAACAAAAGTTATGGCCTCTTTTGTATCACAGGTCACAAATAGTGTTTTAACAGCGAGAGAAGGCCAAAATGAACACTTCATGCATAACTCCTGCATTTTTTGGAAAAATGCATAAAATCCACCTGTAACTTAAAGTTTATGCCTCTTTCTATGCTTTCAGGATAAAACTTGACTGAAAACTCACTTTGAAAAAAAGTCATGGCTTTTTTGTATCACAGGTCACAAATAGTGTTTTTACAGCGAGAGAAGGCTAAAATGAACACGTCATGCAAAAATCCTGTATTTTGAGGAAAACTGCGTGAAATCCACCTGTAACGTCTGTTTTATTCATCTTTCTATGCATTCAGATTGAAACTTGACTTAAAACTCACTCTAAACAAAAGTTATGGCTGTTTTTTTTTACAGGTCACAAATAGGGTTTTCACAGCGAGAGAAGGCCAAAATGAACACTTCATGCATAACTCCTGTATTTTGAGGAAAACTGTGTGAAATCCACCTGTAACTTCAAGTTTATGCATCTTTCTATGCTTTCAAGTTGAAACTTGACTGAAAACTCACTTTGAACAAAAGTTATGACTTTTTTGTATCACAGGTCACAAATAGTGTTTTCACAGCGAGAGAAGGCCAAAATGAACACTTCATGCATAACTCCTGTATTTTTTGGAAAACTGCCTTAAATCCACCTCAAACTTCAAGTTTATGCATCTTTCTAAGCTTTCAGGTTGAAATTTGACTAAAAACTGACTTTGAAAAAAAGTTATGGCTGTTTTGTATCACAGGTCACAAATAGTGTTTTTACAGCGAGAGAAGGCTAAAATGAACACTTCATGCATAACTCCTGTATTTTGAGGAAAACTGCATGAAATCCACCTGTAACTTCTCTTTTATGCATCTTTCTATGCTTTCAGGTTCAAACTTGACTGAAAACTCACTTTGAAAAAAGTTATGGCTGTTTTGTATCACAGGTCACAAATCGTGTTTTCTCAGCGAGAGAAGGCCAAAATGAAAACTTCATATATAATTCTTGTATTTTTTAGAAAACTGAGTTAAATCCATCCTCTAACTTAAAGTTTTTGCATCTTTCTATGCTTTCAGGTTGAAACTTGATTGAAAACTCACTTTGAACAAAAGTTAGGGCTGTTTTGTATCACAGGTCACAAATAGTGTTTTCTCAAAAAGAGAAGGCCAAAATGAAAACTTCATGCATAATTCCTGTATTTTGAGCAAAACTGCCTGAAATCCACCTCTAACTTCTCTTTTATGCATCTTTCTATGCTTTCAGGTTGAAATTTGACTGAAAACTCACTTTGAACAAAAGTTATGGCTGTTTTGTATCACAGGTCACAAATAGCGTTTTCTCAGCGAGAGAAGGCCAAAATGAACACTTCATGCATAACTCTTGTATTTTGAGGAAAACTTTCCTGAAATCCATCTCTAACTTCAAGTTTATGCATCTTTCTATGCTTTCAGGTTGAAACTTGATTGAAAACTAACTTTGAACAAAAGTTATGGCTTTTTTGTATCACACGTCACAAATAGCGTTTTCTCAGCGAGAGAAGGCCAAAATGAACATTTTATGCATAACTCCTGTATTTTGAGGAAAACTGCCTGAAATCCACCTCAAACTTCAAGTTTATGCATCTTTCTATGCTTTCAGGTTGAAACTTGACTGAAAACTCACTTTGAACAAAAGTTATGGCTGTTTTGTATCACAGGTCACAAATATTTTTTTTCCCAGCGAGAGAAGGCCAAAATGAACACTTCATGCATAACTCCTGTATTTTGAGGAAAACTACCTGAAATACACCTCTAACTTCTCTTTTATGCATCTTTCTATGCTTTCAGGTTGAAACTTGACTGAAAACTCACTTTAAACAAAAGTTATGGTTTTTTTGTTTCACAGGTCACAAATAGTGTTTTCTCAGCGAGACAAGGCCAAAATGAACACTTCATGCATAACTCCTGTATTTTGTGGAAAACTGCCTGAAATCCACCTCTGATTTAAAGATTATGCATCTTTCTATGCTTTCAGGTTGAAACTTGACTTAAAACTCACTTTGAACAAAAGTTATGGCTGTTTTGTATCACAGGTCACAAATAGCGTTTTCTCAGCGAGAGAAGGCCCAAATGAACACTTCATGCATAACTCCTGTATTTTGAGGAAAACTGCATTAAATCCACCTCTAACTTCAAGTTTATGCATCTTTCTATGCATTCAGGTTGAAACTTGACTGAAATCTCACTTTGAACAAAAGTTATGGCTGTTTCTTATCACAGGTCACAAATAGTGTTTTCTCAGCGAGAGAAGGCCAAAATGAAAACTTCATGCATAACTCCTGTATTTTTATGTAAACTGAGTGAAATCCACCTGTAACTTCAAGTTTATGCATCTTTCTATGCTTTCAGGTTTAAATTTGACTGAAAACTCAATTTGAACAAAAGTTATGGCTGTTTTGTATCACAGGTCACAAAAAGCGTTTTCTCAGCGAGAGAAGTCCAAAATGAACACCTCATGCATAACTCCTGTATTTTGAGGAAAACTTCCTGAAATCCACCTGTAACTTCAAGTTTATGCATCTTTCTTTGCTTTCAGGTTAAAACTTATCTAAAAACTACCTCTGAACAAAAGTTATGGCTGTTTTGTATCACAGGTCACAAATAGCGTTTTCTCAGCGAGAGAAGGCCAAAATGAACACTTCATGCATAACCCTGTATTTTGAGGAAAACTGCGTGAAATTCATCTGTAACTTCAAGTTTATACATCTTTCTATGCTTTCAGGTTGAGACTTGACTGAAAACTCACTCTGAACAAAAGTTATGGCTGTTTTGTATCTCAGGTCACAAATAGCGTTTTCACGGTGAGAGAAGGCCAAAATGAACACATCATGCATAACTCCTGTATTTTTTGGAAAACTGCATGAAATCCACCTGAAACTTCAAGTTTATGCATCTCTCTATGCTTTCAGGTTGAAACTTGACTGAAAACTCACTTTGAAAAACAATTATTGCTGTTTTGTATCACGGGTCACAAATAGCGTTGTCTCAGCGAGAGAAGGCCAACATGAACACTTCATGCATAACTCCTGTATTTTGAGGAAAACTGCATGAAATCCACCTGTCTCTTCAAGTTTATGCATCTTTCTATGCTTTCAGGTGAAACTTTCACTTTGAAGTCATTTTGAAAAAAAATTACGTCTTTGATGATCACTGTTCATGAAGACTGTTTTCAAAACAAAAGAAGACATTTTAAACATTTCATGCAGAACTCCATTAGTTTGAGCAAAGCTGGCTTAAAAGCACCTGTTACTTCAAAGGTTTTCATCATTCTGTGTTTTCCGTTTTGAAGTTCACTTAAAGGTCGGTGTGATCAAGAGTTACAGCATTTGTGATCACAGGTCACACAATGCCTTTTACCAGCGAGAGTCCTCTGGAGTGAACACTTCTTGCTGAACTCCCTTCTTTAGAAGAAAACTGACTGAAATCCACGTGTCATGTCAAGGTAATGTAATTTTCATTGTATCCAGGTTGAAACTTGTCTGAAAACTCACTTTGAACAAACCTTATGGCTGTTTTGTATCACAGGTCACAAATAGTGTTTTCTCAGCGAGAGAAGGCCAAAATGAACACTTCATGCATAACTCCTGTATTTTTTGGAAAACTGCCTTAAATCCACCCTCAAACTTCAAGTTTATGCATCTTTCTAAGCTTTCAGGTTGAAATTTGACTGAAAACTGACTTTGAACAAAAGTTATGGCTGTTTTGTATCACAGGTCACAAAAAGTGTTTTCTCAGCGACAGAAGGCAAAAATGAACACTTCATGCATAACTCCTGTATTTTTATGTAAACTGAGTGAAATCC
The DNA here is from genome assembly GCF_037954235.1 of Aulostomus chinensis. Taxonomy (NCBI): domain Eukaryota; kingdom Metazoa; phylum Chordata; class Actinopteri; order Syngnathiformes; family Aulostomidae; genus Aulostomus; species Aulostomus chinensis. The sequence goes on from NW_028234170.1 coordinate 210,701, forward strand.
ACCTGTAACTTCAAGTCTATGCATCTTTCTATGGTTTCAGGTTGAAACTTGACTGAAAACCCACTTTGAACAAAAGTTATGGCTGTTTTGTTTCACAGGTCACAAATAGCGTTTTCTCAGGGAGAGAAGGCCAAAATGAACACTTCATGCAGAACTCCTCTATTTTGAGGAAAACTGAGTGAAATTCACTTATAACTTCTATTATACATCTTTCTATGCTTTCAGGTTGAACTTTCACTTCGAAGACATTTTGAAAATAAATTACGTCTTTGATGATCACGGTTCACGAAGACTGTTTTCAAAACAAAAGAAGACATTTTAAACATTTCATGCAGAACTCCATCAGTTTGACCAAAGCTGGCTTAAAAGCACCTGTTACTTCAAAAGTTTTCATCATTCTGTGTTTTCAGATTTGAAGTTCACTGAAAGGTCAGTGTGATCAAGAGTTCCAGCATTTGTGATCACAGGTCACACAATGCCTTTTACCAGCGAGAGTCCTCTGGAGTGAACACTTCTTGCTGAACTCCCTTATTTTCAGGAAAACTGACTGAAATCCACGTGTCATGTCAAGGTAATTTAATTTTCATTGTATCCAGGTTGAAACTTGTCTGAAAACTCACGTTGAGTAAAGGTTATGGCTGTTTTATATCAAAGGTCACAAATAGTGTTTTCGCAGCGAGAGAAGGCCAAAATGAACACTTCATACATAACTCCTGTATTTTGATGAAAACTGAGTGAAATACACCTGTGACGTCAAGTTAATTCATCTTTCTATGCTTTCAGGTTGAAACTTGACTGAAAACTGACTTTGAAAAAAAGTTATGGCTGTTTTGTATCACAGGTCACAAATAACGTTTTATAAGCGTGAGAAGGCCAAAATGAACACTTCATGCATTACTCCTGTTTTTTTAAAAAAAACTGCATGAAATCCACCTGTAACTTCTCTTTTATGTGTCTTTCTATTCTTTGAGGTTGAAACTTGACTGAAAAGTCACTTTGAACAAAAGTTATGGCTGTTTTGTTTCACAGGTCACAAATAGTTTTTTCTCAGCGAGAGAAGGCCAAAATGAACACTTCATGCATAACTCCTGTATTTTGAGGAAAACTCACTGAAATCAAGCTGTAACTTCAAGTTTATGCATCTGTCTTAGCTTTCAGGTTGAAACTTGACTGAAAACTCACTTTGAACAAAAGTTATGGCTGTTTTGTATCACAGGTCACAAATTGCGTTTTCTCAGCGAGAGAAGGCCAAAATGAACACTTCATGCATAACTCCTGTATTTTTTGGAAAACTGCATGAAATCCACCTGTAACTTCAAGTTTATGCATCTTTCTATGCTTTCAGGTTGAAACTTGACTTAAAACTCAATTTCAACAAAAGTTATGGCTGTTTTTTTATCACAGGTCACAAATAGTGTTTTCACAAAGAGAGAAGGCCAAAATGAAGGCAAGGCAAGTTTATTTGTAGAGCACAATTCATACACATGGCAATTCAAAGTGCTTTACAGTTGCAGAAAAATCTTAAAATCACAAAAAGGCAGATAAAATCATAAAACATAAATAGAATCATTAATTTAAAGAAAAGGAGAAGAGTGCAGATAAAATACTTTCAGCTGTCGTATGCACGACTGAACAGAGTAGTTTTCAGCCTGGTCTTAAACATTGTCACAGTTGATTCCTGTCTCACTTTTTCTGGAAGACTGTTCCAGATTTTAGTTGCAGAAAACTGGAAAGGAGCTTCACCATGTTTAGTCCTGACTCTGGGCCCCTGTAGGAGACCTCTACCTGAGGTTCTCAGAGACCTGGAGGGTTCATATGGGTCTAACATGTCAGAGATTTACTTCGGTGCTTGACCATGAAGAGACTTGTATACAAGCAGAGCTGTCTTAAAGTCTATTCTCTGAGCAACAGGAAGCCAGTGCAGAGATCTGAGCACTGGACTAATATGGTCGTATTTCCTGGTTCTAGTCAGGACTCGAGCTGTAGCGTTCTGAATGTATTGTAGTTGTTTAACAGCTTGTTTAGAGATACCAGTGAGCAGGCCGTTACAGTAGTCTAACCTACTGGAGACAAATGCATGGATTCGTCTGTCCAAGTCTGGTTCAGACACTATACCTCTGATTTTGGCAATGTTTTTTAGATGGTAAAAGGCTGCTGATTTTACTGACTTAATGTGGCTGTTAAAGTTCAGATCTGAGTCCAATATTACCCCCAGATTTCTAACCTGTTGTTTTGGTTTTAGAGAAAGGGATTCAAGGTGACTGATCACACTTTCTCTTTGCTTCTGTGGCCCAAAAACGATTAATTCCGTTTTTTCTGAGTTTAGCTGGAGAAAGTTGTTTTGCATCCACATGCTTATATGTTGGATGCAGTGGAAGAGTGAATCCACAGGTCCATGTTCACCTGCTGTCAGAGACACATAGATCTGAGTGTCGTCTGCATAGTTATGGTAGGACACATTATGGCTGCTTATTAGTTGGCCTAGTGGAAGCATGTATAGGTTGAACAAGAGGGGCCCCAAGATTGAACCTTGGGGGACACCACAGGTCATGGCCATTTTGTCTGAGCTGCAATTTCCAATTTCAACAAAGTATGTTCTCTCCTCAAGATAGAACTTGAACCACTTTAGAGCAGAACCAGAGATTCCTAGCCAATTCTCTAGCCTCTGTAAAAGGATCTCATGGTCAACTGTGTCAAAGGCAGCACTCAAGTCAAGCAGGACTAAGACTGAGACTTTGCCTTTGTCTGTGTTTAGGCGGATGTCATTTATCACCTAGATCAGAGCTGTCTCAGTGCTGTGGTGGGGCCTAAAGCCAGACTGGAAAGTATCAAAAGCATTGTTGGACAGGAGAAAGTCAGTGAGTTGTTGATAAACAACTTTTTCGAGGACTTTTCCTAGGAATGGCAGGTTTGATATGGGCCGGTAGTTGTTCAGAACCATGGCATCAAGACTGCTCTTCTTTAAAAGAGGCTTAATGACCGCAGTTTTCAGGGCCCTTGGAAATGTTCCAGTCTCTAGTGAAATCTTAACTAAATGAGTAACTTTTGGTAACAGGCTGCTCAGCACAGTCTTTACAAATCTAGTGGGTAACTCATCAAGGCAGCATGTAGATGAACTCAGACCTGAAATAATCTCTTCGACTGTTTTGTCACTGACAGGAGTGAAATGTGCCAGCTCTAGGTGTTCAGGTGGATGCTGGGCTATCATTTGTGTCTTAGAAATGATAGCTTTTTTAATATCTTGAACTTTATCACTAAAGAATTTTGCAAATTCATTGCAATTTGATATAGAAATGAATTCTAAGGGCAGTGGAACCGAAGGGTTTGTTAATCTGTTTACAGTAGCAAACAGAACTCGAGAATTACCATTCGAGTTTGTAATCACTTCAGAGAAATACCTCTCCCTAGCTCTTCGTAAAGTCTGGTTAAACATGGATAATTTTTGTCTATAAATGTCATAGTCAACCTGTAGCTTTGACTTGCGCCATTTTCGTTCGGCTCTCCGGCACCCTCTTTTTTGTGCCCTGACAGAGTCTTCATTTCTCCATGGTGCTTTTTGTCTGTCTTTAACTATTCTAACCTTAACAGGAGCAATGGTGTCCAAGACATTCAAAACACTTGATGTATACGAGTTTAACAGATCATTAACATTAGAACCAGAGGTGTTTTCAAAAGCAACCATTTCCATAAACTGTGTCCTTGTTTTGTCATTTATGAGTCTTCTCTGAACCATTGACGACCCATGTGCTGGCTTGGGTATAACAGACAGATTAAAGAAAACCCAAAAATGATCTGATAATGCAATATCCATGACATTAACACCTGAAACAATAACCCCTTTTGTAATGAGCACATCCAGTGTGTGCCCTCTGTTGTGAGTGGGTTCGTTCACATACTGAGTTAGACCAAACGTTTCAAGGACAGCACTGAGTTCTTTAGCATGTCTGTCACTGGCTACATCCACATGCACATTTAAATCACCTGTAATAACCAAACAGTCAAATTCAGTGCGCACAGCTGAAAGTAATTCAGTAAAATCATCAATAAAACAGTTCTGTGGTGGCCTATAAATAGTGATATAAAGTATGGTTGGTTGTTTTAACTCCAATTTGAATGACAAATACTCAAATGATGAAAAAACTCCAAACGACAATTTTTGTATAACTATATTTTCTCTGAATATGCTACACACCCCTCCACCTCTCTTGCTCTGTCTTGTTTCAGATTCAAAGGTGTAGTGAGGTGGAGTAGACTCAATCAGGACTGCATTACCTGTATTTTTGTCAAGCCACGTCTCAGTTAAAAACATTAAATCAAGATCACGAGAAGAAATAAAATTATTAATTAAAAATGATTTGTTATTTAAAGATCTGACATTAAGCACAACATGTTTGAGATTAGACTGAGTTTCAAAGGACTCCAAGTTCTTACAAGAGATATGGATTAGATTTCTCTGCTCATCTGTCTGTCTCTCTCTTATCTAATCTTCGTGATATTACAGTAGGTATTGTTTTTGCAGAGAAGTTCTCCTCCCTGGACCTCCAGTTGGGTATACTATGAGTGGTAGCAACGCAGAGGCCCTTTACATCCTAGACAGCAGTGGTGACACTGTTGGAGATTACAGCTGGGCCTGGTGGTGAAGACTGAGCTGGGGGGACTCTGGGGGGAGGGGAAGGGGCACGATACTTCTTTGGGGCAAGAACCCTCGATCTAATCAGGTCTGGAGTGAGAGGAGCCATTTTCGTTCCTGATTTTATCAAGCTTTCAAGATGGTTTGGAAATCTCAAAGGTGACTGTGGAGATGGGAATGAGAGTGAAGAGAGGGCGTAGACACAGCAGGTGGTGCCCAGGACGGCGGTGAGGGAGAAGGTGACAGGGATGCTGCATCCCTAACCTTCTCCGGAGATGCAGGTTTTGTCCTTGCAGTTGCAGCAGAGTTGTTTTCTGAAGATGCTGATGTTGTTGTTGTGGGAGCTGGAGCTGATGCCTTCGCTGGGGATGCAGGTTTTGTTGTTGAGGCTGCTGTGGCTGAGTCCTTTTCCAGTGGTTGCAGAAGGTGCTGTTTTGGGTACATCCTTTGCCGGGTCCTTGGGTGGGGAAGAGGGAGCTCCTCTCCCTCTCCTCTTTTCTCTCATCGGTTGCCCGCAAGCCTGGTTCAGTTCAGGCCGGTTCTGATGCCTCAGAGCATGGAGGAGGTTATCCGTCAGCCTCTTTACTCCACCTCCATTCAGGTGTGGCCCTTTTCCTCTGAAAAGGTCACCTCGATGCCAACAGGTTAAAGTTCTCGATGTAATGCAATCCTCTGGACTCGCTGATGTTGGGTAGCCACGTGTTCAACTGAAGCAGTCGGCTGAATTTATTCACTTTGCTGTCCGTGATTGGGGGGGGGTCCACTAATAAACGTGGGTAACCCCACTTTATGGAGTCTCTCAAAGAGTGCAAGAAAGTCTTCTTTCAAGATTGCAGACTGTTGATTTCTGATGTCCACTGCACCCACGTGAACGATCAGCTGTTTCACTCCCTGGTTTGTAGCTAGCTCCCAAGGTAGCGCCTGAGTGATGTCAGACACTGTAGCACTGGGGTAGCTGCTTGTTATTATCTGCTTACAGTTTATGTTAGATACGGCCCCGTCTCTTAGCAGCAGCGTATCTTTGACCTTGACGCTTGGCACAGTTTTTCGGCCAGGCTGCCTCCCTGCTTTGACGTCATCCCCATTTTTATGTGACAGTGGTAAGAATCTGTTGGTTAACTTTATTCCGGGTGATGTAATTAGTCTTTCATTCCGAACATTTTGACGTCTCTTTGGTTTAGCACCAAGATTACGGTCAAGCCTCGGAGAAGACACAGTGTCATTTAGCTTTAGGTTGTGAGGAGCAGTCTTTTCACCCCTTTCTTTGGAAGTAAAAGTGGATTTCTTACCACTGGAGATCACTGGAAGAGTATCATGAAGTCCTTTTTCTGTTTCTAGGGTGAAAATCCGCTCTTGTAGTGCACAAATTTGTTGTTTGTAAATCCGACAGTTTTCGTAGGGAGACTCTGTTTGGGTTAATCCTTCGGTCATGTTGAAAACTTGTCGCTGAGTCGTCAGATACGTTTTTAAAAAAGCATAAAAATGATTAAGAAGTCTTGGTTTACTTAAAAGAAAGAAACAAAATCATATCCAAGACTGGCAGAAAAAAAGTCAAATGAAAGTAAAATGATTAAAAGGCAGATAAAAGCATAAGCAGAAGGAGAGAGCAAAGAGACGTCTGCACTCTTCAGAAGCAGGAAGCAGCCTGAAAATGAACTCTTCATGCATAACTCCTGTATTTTGAGGAAAACTGCCTGAAATCCACAGCTAACTTTTCTTTTATGCATCTTTCTATGCTTTCAGGTTGAAACTTGACTGAAAACTCACTTTGAACAAAAGTAATGGTTTTTTGTGTCACAGGTCACAAACAGTGTTTTCAAAGCGAGAGAAGGCCAAAATGAACACTTCATGCATAACTACTTTATTTTTTGGAAAACTCAGTGAAATCCACCCGTAACTTCTCTTTTATGGATCCTCTAATGCTTTCAGGTTGAAACTTGACTGAAAACTCACTTTGAAAAAAAGTCATGGTTGTTTTGTATCACAGGTCACAAATACCGTTTTCTAAGTGAGAGAAGGCCAAAATGAACACTTCATGCATAACTCCTGTATTTTGAGGAAAACTGAGTGAAATTCACTTATAACTTCTCTTTTATGCATCTTTCTATGCTTTCAGTTTGAACTTTCACTTCAAAGTCATTTTGCAAAAAAATTACGTCTTTGATGTCACGGTTCACGAAGACTGTTTTCAAAACAAAAGAAGACATTTTAAACATTTCATGCAGAACTCCATTGGTTTGACCAAAGCTGGCTGAAAAACCACCTGTTACTTCAAAGGTTTTCATCATTCTGTGTTTTCAGATTTGAAGTTCACTGAAAGGTCAGTGTGATCAAGAGTTCCAGCATTTGTGATCACAGGTCACACAATGCCTTTTACCAGCGAGAGTCCTCTGGAGTGAACACTTCTTGCTGAACTCCCTTCTTTAGAGGAAAACTGACTGAAATCAACGTGTCATGTCAAGGTAATTTAATTTTCATTGTATCCAGGTTTAAACTTGTCTGAAAAATCACTTTGAACAAAGGTTATGGCTGTTTTATATCAAAGGTCACAAATAGTGTTTTAGCAGCGAGAGAAGGCCAAAATGAACACTTCATGCATTACTCCTGTATTTTTTGGAAAACTCAGTGAAATCCACCTGTAACTTAAAGTTTATGCATCTTTCTATGATTTCTGGTTGAAACTTGACTGAAAACTAACTTTGAACAAAAGATATGGTTGTTTTGTATCACAGGTCATAATAGTGTTTTCTCAGCGAAAGAAGGCCAAAATGAACACTTCATGCATAACTCCTGTATTTTGTGGAAAAATGAGTGAATTCATCTGTAACTTCAAGTTTATGCATCTTTCTTAGCTTTCAGGTTGAAACTTGACTGAAAACTCACTTTGAACAAAAGTTATGGCTGTTTTGTATCACAGGTCAAAAATAGTGTTTTCTCAGCGAGAGAAGGCCAAAATGAACACTTCATGCATAACTCTTGTATTTTGAGGAAAACTTCCTGAAATCCACCTCTAACTTCAAGTTTATGCATCTTTCTATGCTTTCAGGTTGAAACTTGATTGAAAACTCACTTTGAACAAAAGTTATGGCTGTTTTGTATCACGGGTCACAAATAGCGTTTTCTCAGCGAGAGAAGGCCAAAATGAACATTTTATGTATAACTCCTGTATTTTTAGGAAAACTGCATAAAATCCACCTGTAACTTCACTTTTATGCATAATTCTATGCTTTCAGGTTTAAACTTGACTGAAAACTAACTTTGAACAAAAGTTATGGCTGTTTTGTATCACAGGTCAAAAATAGTGTTTTCTCAGCGAGAGAAGGCCAAAATGAACACTTCATGCATAACTCCTGTATTTTGAGGAAAACCGCCTGAAATCCACCCCTCACTTAAAGATTATGCATCTTTCTATGCTTTCAGGTTGAAACTTGACTGAAAACTCACTTTGAACAAAAGTTATGGCTGTTTTGTATCACAGGTCACAAATAGCGTTTTCTCAGCGATAGAAGGCCAAAATGAACACTTCATGCATAACTCTTGTATTTTGAGGAAAACTTCCTGAAATCCACCTGTAACTTCAAGTTTATGCATCTTTCTATGCTTTCAGGTTGAAACTTGATTGAAAACTCACTTTGAATAAAAGTTATGGCTGTTTTGTATCACAGGTCACAAATAGTGTTTTCTCAGCGAGAGAAGGCCAAAATGAACACTTCATGCATAACTCTTGTATTTTGAGGAAAACTTCCTGAAATCCACCTCCAACTTCAAGTTTATGCATCTTTCTATGCTTTCAGGTTGAAACTTGATTGAAAACTCACTTTGAACAAAAGTTATGGCTGTTTTGTATAACAGGTCACAAATAGCGTTTTCTCAGCGAGAGAAGGCCAAAATGAACACTTCATGCATAACTCCTGTATTTTATGGAAAAATGAGTGAATTCATCTGTAACTTCAAGTTTATGCATCTGTCTTAGCTTTCAGGTTGAAACTTGACTGAAAACTCACTTTGAACAAAAGTTATGGCTGTTTTGTATCACAGGTCACAAATAGTGTTTTCACAGCGAAACAATGCCAAAATGAACACTTTATCCATACCTACTGTATTTTTTTGGAAAACTGCATGAAATCCACCTGTAACTTCACTTTTATGCATAATTCTATGCTTTCAGGTTTAAACTTGACTGAAAACTCACTTTGAACATAAGTTATGGCTGTTTTGTATCACAGGTCACAAATAGTGTTTTCTCAGCGAGAGAAGGCCAAAATGAAAATTTCATGTATAACTCCTGTATTTTGAGGAAAACTGCCTGAAATCGACCTCGAACTTCTCTTTTATGCATTTTTCTATGCTTTGAGGTCTAAACTTGACTGAAAACTCACTTTGAACAAAAGTTATGGCTGTTTTGTATCACAGGTCACAAATAGCGTGTTCTCAGCAAGAGAAGACAAAAATGAACACTTCATGCATAACTCCATTATTTTGAGGAAAACTGCCTGAAATCGACCTCGAACTTCTCTTTTGTGAATCTTTCGATGCTTTCAGATTGAAACTTGATTGAAAACTCACTTGAAACAAAAGTTATGGCTCTTTTGTATCACAGGTCACAAATAGTGTTTTCTCAGCGAGAGAAGGCCAAAATGAACACTTCATGCATAACTCCTGTATTTTGAGGAAAACTGCCTGAAATCCACCTCTAACTTAAAGATTATGCATCTTTCTATGCTTTCAGGTATAAAATTTACTGAAAACTCACTTTGAACAAAAGTTATGGCTGTTTTGTTTGAAAGTTCACAAATAGCGTTTTCTCAACGAGAGAAGGCCAAAATGAACACTTCATGCATAACTCATGTATTTTTTTTTAAAACTCCATGAAATCCACCTGTAACTTCTCTTTTATGCATCTTTCTATGCTTTCAGGTTGAAACTTGACAGAAAACGTACATTGAAAAAAAAATAATGGCTGTTTTTTATTATCACAGGTCACAAATAGCGTTTTCTCAGCAAGAGAAGGCCAAAATGAACACTTCATGCATAACTCCCGTTTTTTTTGGGAAAACTGCCTGAAATCCACCTGTAACTTCAAGTTTATGCATCTTTCTATGCTTTCAGGTTGAAACTTGGCTGAAAACTCACTTTGAAAAAAAGTTATGGCTGTTTTGTATCACAGGTCACAAATAGTGTTTTCTCAGCGAGAGAAGGCCAAAATGAACACTTCATGCATAACTCCTGTATTTTGAGGAAAACTGAGTGAAATCCACCTGTAACTTCAAGTTTATGAATATTTCTATGCTTTCAGGTTGAAACTTGACTGAAAACTCACTTTGAAAAAAAGTTATGTCTGTTTTGTATCACAGGTCACAAATAGCGTTTTCTCAGCGAGAGAAGGCCAAATTGAACACTTCATGCATAACTCCTGCTTTTTTTGGAAAAATGCATAAAATCCACCTGTAACTTAAAGTTTATGCATCTTTCTATGCTTTCAGGATGAAACTTGACTGAAAACTCACTTTCAACAAATGTTATGGCTGTTTTGTATAACAGATTACAAATAGTGTTTTCTTAGCGAGAGAAGGTCAAAAAGAACACTTCATGCAGAACTCCTGTATTTTGAGGAAAACTCACTTAAATCCAGCTGTAACTTCAAGTTTATGCATCTTTCTATGCTTTCAGGTTGAAACTTGACTGAAAACAAACTTTTAAAAAAAGTTAGGGCATTTTTGTATCACAGGTCACAAATAGTGTTTTCTCAGCGAGAGAAGGCCAAAATGAACACTTCATGCAGAACTCCTGTATATTGATGAAAACTCACTGAAATCCACCTGTAACTTCAAGTTTTTGCATCTTTCTATTCTTTCAGGTTGAAACTTGACTGAAAACTCACTTTGAAGAAAAGTTATTTCATTTTTGTATCACAGGTCACAAATAGTGTTTTCTCAGCGAGAGAAGGCCAAAACGAACACTTCTTTCAGAACTCCTGTATTTTGATGAAAACTCACTGAAATCCTCGAGTATCTTCATGTGTATGCATCTTTCTATGCTTTCAGGTTGAAACTTGACTGAAAACTCACTTTGAACAAAAGTTATGGCTCTTTTGTATCACAGGTCACAAATAGTGTTTTCTCAGCGAGAGAAGGCCAAAATGAACACTTCATGCAGAACTCCTGTATTTTGAGGAAAACTGCATGAAATCCACCTGTAACTTCAAGTTTATGCATCTTTCTATGATTTCAGGTTGAAACTTGACTGAAAACTCACTTTGAACAAAAGTTATGGCTGTTTTGTGTCACATGGTCACAAATAGCGATTTTTCAGCGAGAGAAGGCCAAAATGAACACTTAATGCAGAACTCCTGTATTTTTTGGAAAACTGCATGAAATCCACCTGTAACTTCTGTCCAATGCATCTTTCTATGCTTTCCGGTTGAAACCTGACTGAAAACTCACTTTGACAAAAAGTTATGGCTGTTTTGTATAACAGGTCACAAATAGCGTTTTCTCATTGAGAGAAGGCCAAAATGAAAACTTCATGCATAACTTCTTTAATTTGAGGAAAACTGCATGAAATCCACCTGTAACTTCAAGTTTATGCATCTTTCTATTCTTTCAGGTTGAAACTTGACTGAAAACTCACTTTGTTTTGTATCACAGGTCACAAATGGTGTTTTCACAGCGAGAGAAGGCCAAAATGAACACTTCATGCATAACTCCTCTATTTTGAGGAAAACTGCGTGAAATCCAACTATAACTTAAAATTTATGCATATTTCTATGCTTTCAGGTTGAAACTTGACTGAAAACTCACTTTGAACAAAAGTTATGGCTGTTTTGTATCACAGGTCACAAATAGTGTTTTCTCAGCGAGAGAAGGCCAAAATGAACACTTCATGCATAACTCCTGTATTTCGAGGAAAACCACCTGAAATCCACCTCTAACTTAAAGATTATGCATCTTTCTATGCTTTCAGGTTGAAACTTGACTGAAAACACACTTTGAACAAAAGTTATGGCTGTTTTGTATCACAGGTCACAAATAGTGTTTTCTCAGCGAGAGAAGGCCAAAATGAACACTTCATGCAGAACTCCTGTATTTTGAGGAAAACTCACTTAAATCCAGCTGTAACTTCAAGTTTATGCATCTTTCTATGCTTTCAGGTTGAAACTTGACTGAAAACAAACTTTTAAAAAAAGTTAGGGCATTTTTGTATCACAGGTCACAAATAGTGTTTTCTCAGCGAGAGAAGGCCAAAATGAACACTTCATGCAGAACTCCTGTATTTTGATGAAAACTCACTGAAATCCACCTGTAACTTCAAGTTTTTGCATCTTTCTATTCTTTCAGGTTGAAACTTGACTGAAAACTCACTTTGAAGAAAAGTTATTGCATTTTTGTATCACAGGTCACAAATAGTGTTTTCTCAGCGAGAGAAGGCCAAAACGAAGACTTCTTTCAGAACTCCTGTATTTTGAGGAAAACTCACTGAAATCCTCGAGTATCTTCAAGTGTATGCATCTTTCTATGCTTTCAGGTTGAAACTTGACTGAAAACTCACTTTGAACAAAAGTTATGGCTCTTTTGTATCACAGGTCACAAATAGTGTTTTCTCAGCGAGAGAAGGCCAAAATGAACACTTCATGCAGAACTCCTGTATTTTTTGGAAAACTGCATGAAATCCACCTTTAACTTCTGTCCAATGCATCTTTCTATGCTTTCCGGTTGAAACCTGACTGAAAACTCACTTTGACAAAAAGTTATGGCTGTTTTGTATCACAGGTCACAAATAGTGTTTTCTCAGCGAAAGAAGGCCAAAATGAACACTTCGTGCATAACTCCTGTATTCTGAGGAAACCTGCCTTAAATCCACCTGTAACTTAAAATCAATGCATCTTTCTATGCTTTCAGGTTGAAACTTGACTAAAAACTCACTTTGAACAAAAGTTATGTTTTTTTTTTTTATCACTGGTCAAAAATAGTGTTTTCACAGCGAGAGAAGGCCAAAATGAACACTTCATGCAGAACTCCTGTATTCTTTGGAAAACTGCATGAAATCCACCTGTCACTTCAAGTTTATGAATCTTTATATGCTTTCAGGTTTAAACTTGACTCAAAACACACTTTGAACAAAAGTTATGGCTGTTTTGTATCACAGGTCACAAATAGTGTTTTCTCAGCGAGAGAAGGCCAAAATGAACACTTCATGCATAACTCCTGTATTTTGAGGAAAACTGAGTGAAATCCACCTGTAACTTCAAGTTTATGCATGTTTCTATGCTTTCAGGTTGAAACTTGACTGAAAACTCATTTTTAACAAAAGTTATGGCTGTTTTGTATCGCAGGTCACAAATAGTGTTTTCTCAGCGAGAGAAGGCCAAAATGAACACTTCATGCATAACTCCTGTATTTTTTGGAAAACTGAGTGGATTTCCACCCATAACTTCTCTTTTATGCATCTTTCTATGCTTTCAGGTTGAAACTTGACTGAAAACTCCCTTTGAACAAAAGTTATGGCTGTTTTGTATCACAGGTCACAAATAGTGTTTTCTCAGTGAGAGAAGGCCAAAATGAACACTTCATGAATAACTCCTGTATTTTGAGGAAAACTACCTGAAATCCACCTCTAACTTCAAGTTTATGCATCTTTCTGTATTTTCAGGTTGAAACTTGACTGAAAACTCACTTTGAACAAAAGTTATGGCTGTTTTGTACCACAGGTCACAAATAGTGTTTTCACAGATAGAGAAGGCCAAAATGAACACTTCATGCAGAACTCCTGTATTTTGAGGAAAATTGAGTGAAATCCACATGTAACTTCAAGTTTATGCATCTTTCTATGCTTTCAGGTGGAAGCTTTCACTTCAAAGACATTTAAAAAAGAATTACGTCTTTGATGATCACGGTTCACGAAGACTGTTTTCAAAACAAAAGAAGACATTTTAAACATTTCATGCAGAACTCCATTAGTTTGAGCAAAGCTGCCTTAAAAGCACCTGTTACTTCAAAGGTTTTCATCATTCTGTGTTTTCAGATTTGAAGTTCACTGAAAGGTCAGTGTGATCAAGAGTTCCAGCATTTGTGATCACAGGTCACACAATGCCTTTTACCAGCGAGAGTCCCCTGGAGTGAACACTTCTTGCTGAACTCCCTTATATTCAGGAAAACTGACTGAAATCCACGTGTCATGTCAACGTAATGTAAATTTCATTGTATCTGGGTTGAAACTTGTCTGAAAACTCACTTTGAACAAAAGTTATGGCTGTTTTGTATCACAGGTCACAAATAGCCTTTTCTCAGCGAGAAAAGGCCAAAATGAACACTTCATGCAGAACTCCTGTATTTTGAGGAAAACTGCATGAAATCCACCTTTAACTTATCTTTTAGGCATCTTTCTATGCTTTCAGGTTGAAACTTGACTGAAAACTCATTTTGAACAAAAGTTATGGCTGTTTTGTATCACAGGTCACAAATTGCGTTTTCTCAGCGAGAGAAGGCCAAAATGAACACTTCATGCATAACTCCTGTATTTTGAGGAAAACTTCCTGAAATCAACCTCTATCTTAAAGATTATGCATCTTTCTATGCTTTCAGGTTGAAACTTGACTGAAAACTCACTTTGAAGAAAAGTTATGGCTGTTTTGTATCACAGGTCACAAATAGCGTTTTCTCAGCGAGCGAAGGCCAAAATGAACACTTCATGCATAACTCCTGTATTTTGAGGAAAACTTCCTGAAATCAACCTCTAACTTAAAGATTATGCATCTTTCTATGCTTTCAGGTTGAAACTTGACTGAAAACTCACTTTGAAGAAAAGTTGTGGCTGTTTTGTATCACAGGTCACAAATAGCGTTTTCTCAGCGAGAGAAGGCCAAAAAGAACACTTCATGCAGAACTCCTGTATTTTGAGGAAAACTGCCTGAAATCCACCTCTAACTTCTCTTTTATGCATCTTTCTATGCTTTCAGTTTGAAACTTGACTGAAAACTCACTTTCAAAAAAGTTTTGGCTGTTTTTTATCACAGGTCACAAATAGTGTTTTCTCAGCGAGAGAAGGCCAAAATGAACACTTCATGCATAACTCCTGTATTTTGAGGAAAACCACCTGAAATCCACCTCTAACTTAAAGATTATGCATCTATCTATGCATTCAGGTTGAAACTTGACTGAAAACTCACTTTGAACAAAAGTTATGGCTGTTTTGTATCACAGGTCACAAATAGTGTTTTCTCAGCGAGAGAAGGCCAAAATGAACACTTCATGCAGAACTCCTGTATTTTGAGGAAAACTCACTTAAATCCAGCTGTAACTTCAAGTTTATGCATCTTTCTATGCTTTCAGGTTGAAACTTGACTGAAAACAAACTTTTAAAAAAAGTTAGGGCATTTTTGTATCACAGGTCACAAATAGTGTTTTCTCAGCGAGAGAAGGCCAAAATGAACACTTCATGCAGAACTCCTGTATATTGATGAAAACTCACTGAAATCCACCTGTAACTTCAAGTTTTTGCATCTTTCTATTCTTTCAGGTTGAAACTTGACTGAAAACTCACTTTGAAGAAAAGTTATTTCATTTTTGTATCACAGGTCACAAATAGTGTTTTCTCAGCGAGAGAAGGCCAAAACGAACACTTCTTTCAGAACTCCTGTATTTTGATGAAAACTCACCGAAATCCTCGAGTATCTTCATGTGTATGCATCTTTCTATGCTTTCAGGTTGAAACTTGACTGAAAACTCACTTTGAACAAAAGTTATGGCTCTTTTGTATCACAGGTCACAAATAGTGTTTTCTCAGCGAGAGAAGGCCAAAATGAACACTTCATGCAGAACTCCTGTATTTTGAGGAAAACTGCATGAAATCCACCTGTAACTTCAAGTTTATGCATCTTTCTATGATTTCAGGTTGAAACTTGACTGAAAACTCACTTTGAACAAAAGTTATGGCTGTTTTGTGTCACAGGTCACAAATAGCGTTTTTTCAGCGAGAGAAGGCCAAAATGAACACTTAATGCAGAACTCCTGTATTTTTTGGAAAACTGCATGAAATCCACCTGTAACTTCTGTCCAATGCATCTTTCTATGCTTTCCGGTTGAAACCTGACTGAAAACTCACTTTGACAAAAAGTTATGGCTGTTTTGTATAACAGGTCACAAATAGCGTTTTCTCATTGAGAGAAGGCCAAAATGAAAACTTCATGCATAACTTCTGTAATTTGAGGAAAACTGCATGAAATCCACCTGTAACTTCAAGTTTATGCATCTTTCTATTCTTTCAGGTTGAAACTTGACTGAAAACTCACTTTGTTTTGTATCACAGGTCACAAATGGTGTTTTCACAGCGAGAGAAGGCCAAAATGAACACTTCATGCAGAAGTCCTGTATTTTTTGGAAAACTGCGGGAAATCCACCTGTAACTTCAAGTGTCTGCATCTTTCTATGCTTTCAGGTTGAAACTTGACTGAAAACTCATGTTTAAAAAAAGTTATGGCTATTTTGTATCACAGGTCACAAATAGTGTTTTCCAAGCGAGAGAAGGCCAAAATGAACACTTCATCCATAACTCCTGTATTTTGTGGAAAACTGAGTGAAATCCACCTGTAACTTCTGTTTTATGCATCTTTCTATGCTTTCAGGTCATAACTTGACTGAAAACTCTCTTTGAAAAAAGTTATGGCTGTTTTGTATCACAGGTCCCAAATAGCGTTTTCTCAGAGAGAGAAGGCCAAAATGAACACTTCATGCATAACTCCTGTATTTTGAGGAAAACTGCGTGAAATCCACCTGTAACTTCAAGTTTATGCATCTTTCTATGCTTTCAGGTTGAAACCTTACTGAAAACTCACTTTGAAAAAAAGTTATGGCTGTTTTTTATCACAGGTCACAAATACTGTTTTCTCAGCGAGAGAAGGCCAAAATGAAACCTTCATGCATAACTCCTGTATTTTGAGGAAAACTACGTGAAATCCACCTGTAACTTCAAGTTTTTGCATCTTTCTATGCTTTCAGGTTGAAACCTGACTGAAAACTTACTTTGAACAAAAGTTATGGCTGTTTTGTATCACAGGTCACAAATAGCATTTTCTTAGAGAGGGAAGGCAAGAATGAACACTTTATGCATAACTCCTGTATTTTGAGGAAAACTGCGTGAAATCCACCTGTAACTTCACGTTCATGCATCTTTCTATGCTTTCAGGTTGAAACTTGACTGAAAACTCACTTTGTTTTGTATCACAGGTCAAAACTAGTGTTTTCACAGCGAGAGAAGGCCAAAATGAACACTTCATGCATAACTCCTTTATTTTTTTGAAAACTGCATGAAATGAACCTGTAACTTCAAGTTTATGCATCTTTCTATTCTTTCAAGTTTAAACTTGACTGAAAACTCATTTTGAACAAAAGTTATGGCTGTTTTGTATCACAGGTCACAACTCGTGTTTTCACAGCGAGAGAAGGCCAAAATGAACACTTCATGCATAACTCCTGTATTTTTTTGGAAAACTGCATGAAATCCACCTGTAACTTCTGTCCAATGCATCTTTCTATGCTTTCCGGTTGAAACCTGACTGAAAACTCACTTTGACAAAAAGTTATGGCTGTTTTGTATAACAGGTCACAAATAGCGTTTTCTCATTGAGAGAAGGCCAAAATGAAAACTTCATGCATAACTTCTGTAATTTGAGGAAAACTGCATGAAATCCACCTGTAACTTCAAGTTTATGCATCTTTCTATTCTTTCAGGTTGAAACTTGACTGAAAACTCACTTTGTTTTGTATCACAGGTCACAAATGGTGTTTTCACAGCGAGAGAAGGCCAAAATGAACACTTCATGCAGAAGTCCTGTATTTTTTGGAAAACTGCGGGAAATCCACCTGTAACTTCAAGTGTCTGCATCTTTCTATGCTTTCAGGTTGAAACTTGACTGAAAACTCATGTTTAAAAAAAGTTATGGCTATTTTGTATCACAGGTCACAAATAGTGTTTTCCAAGCGAGAGAAGGCCAAAATGAACACTTCATCCATAACTCCTGTATTTTGTGGAAAACTGAGTGAAATCCACCTGTAACTTCTGTTTTATGCATCTTTCTATGCTTTCAGGTCATAACTTGACTGAAAACTCTCTTTGAAAAAAGTTATGGCTGTTTTGTATCACAGGTCCCAAATAGCGTTTTCTCAGAGAGAGAAGGCCAAAATGAACACTTCATGCATAACTCCTGTATTTTGAGGAAAACTGCGTGAAATCCACCTGTAACTTCAAGTTTATGCATCTTTCTATGCTTTCAGGTTGAAACCTTACTGAAAACTCACTTTGAAAAAAAGTTATGGCTGTTTTTTATCACAGGTCACAAATACTGTTTTCTCAGCGAGAGAAGGCCAAAATGAAACCTTCATGCATAACTCCTGTATTTTGAGGAAAACTACGTGAAATCCACCTGTAACTTCAAGTTTTTGCATCTTTCTATGCTTTCAGGTTGAAACCTGACTGAAAACTTACTTTGAACAAAAGTTATGGCTGTTTTGTATCACAGGTCACAAATAGCATTTTCTTAGAGAGGGAAGGCAAGAATGAACACTTTATGCATAACTCCTGTATTTTGAGGAAAACTGCGTGAAATCCACCTGTAACTTCACGTTCATGCATCTTTCTATGCTTTCAGGTTGAAACTTGACTGAAAACTCACTTTGTTTTGTATCACAGGTCAAAACTAGTGTTTTCACAGCGAGAGAAGGCCAAAATGAACACTTCATGCATAACTCCTTTATTTTTTTGAAAACTGCATGAAATGAACCTGTAACTTCAAGTTTATGCATCTTTCTATTCTTTCAAGTTTAAACTTGACTGAAAACTCATTTTGAACAAAAGTTATGGCTGTTTTGTATCACAGGTCACAACTCGTGTTTTCACAGCGAGAGAAGGCCAAAATGAACACTTCATGCATAACTCCTGTATTTTTTTGGAAAACTGCATGAAATGCACCTGTAACTTCAAGTTTAAACATCTTTCTATGCTTTCAGGTTGAAACTTGACTGAAAACTCACTTTGAACAAAAGTTATGGCTGTTTTTTTTAATCACAGGTCCCAAATAGTATTTTCTCAGCGAGAGATGGCCAAAATGAACACTTCATGCATAACTCCTGTATTTTGAGAAAAACTGCATGAAATCCACCTGTAACTTCAAGTTTATGTATCTTTCTATGCTTTCCGGTTGAAACCTGACTGAAAACTCACTTTGACAAAAAGTTATGGCTGTTTTGTATCACAGGTCACAAATAGCGTTTTCTCAGCGAGAAAAGGCCAAAATGAAAACTTCATGCATAACTCCTGTATTTTGAGGAAAACTGCATGAAATCCACCTGTAACTTCAAGTTTATGCATCTTTCTATGCTTTCAGGTGGAAGCTTTCACTTCAAAGACATTTAAAAAAGAATTACGTCTTTGATGATCACGGTTCACGAAGACTGTTTTCAAAACAAAAGAAGACATTTTAAACATTTCATGCAGAACTCCATTAGTTTGAGCAAAGCTGCCTTAAAAGCACCTGTTACTTCAAAGGTTTTCATCATTCTGTGTTTTCAGATTTGAAGTTCACTGAAAGGTCAGTGTGATCAAGAGTTCCAGCATTTGTGATCACAGGTCACACAATGCCTTTTACCAGCGAGAGTCCCCTGGAGTGAACACTTCTTACTGAACTCCCTTATATTCAGGAAAACTGACTGAAATCCACGTGTCATGTCAACGTAATGTAATTTTCATTGTATCTGGGTTGAAACTTGTCTGAAAACTCACTTTGAACAAAAGTTATGGCTGTTTTGTATCACAGGTCACAAATAGTGTTTTCTCAGCGAGAGAAGGCCTAAATGAACACTTCATGCAGAACTCCTGTATTTTGAGGAAAACTGCATGAAATCCACCTTTAACTTATCTTTTAGGCATCTTTCTATGCTTTCAGGTTGAAACTTGACTGAAAACTCATTTTGAACAAAAGTTATGGCTGTTTTGTATCACAGGTCACAAATTGCGTTTTCTCAGCGAGAGAAGGCCAAAATGAACACTTCATGCATAACTCCTCTATTTTGAGGAAAACTGCGTGAAATCCAACTATAACTTAAAATTTATGCATATTTCTATGCTTTCAGGTTGAAACTTGACTGAAAACTCACTTTGAAAAAAAGTTATGGCTGTTTTGTATCACAGGTCACAAATAGTGTTTTCTCAGCGAGAGAAGGCCAAAATGAACACTTCATGCATAACTCCTGTATTTTGAGGAAATCTGAGTGAAATCCACCTGTAACTTCAAGTTTGTACATCGTTCTATGCTTTCAGGTTGAAACTTGACTGAAAACTCACTTTGAACAAAAGTTATGGCTGTTTTGTATCACAGGTCACAAATAGTGTTTTCTCAGCGAGAGAAGGCCAAAATGAACACTTCATGCATAACTCCTGTATTTCGAGGAAAACCACCTGAAATCCACCTCTAACTTAAAGATTATGCATCTTTCTATGCTTTCAGGTTGAAACTTGACTGAAAACACACTTTGAACAAAAGTTATGGCTGTTTTGTATCACAGGTCACAAATAGTGTTTTCTCAGCGAGAGAAGGCCAAAATGAACACTTCATGCAGAACTCCTGTATTTTGAGGAAAACTCACTTAAATCCAGCTGTAACTTCAAGTTTATGCATCTTTCTATGCTTTCAGGTTGAAACTTGACTGAAAACAAACTTTTAAAAAAAGTTAGGGCATTTTTGTATCACAGGTCACAAATAGTGTTTTCTCAGCGAGAGAAGGCCAAAATGAACACTTCATGCAGAACTCCTGTATTTTGATGAAAACTCACTGAAATCCACCTGTAACTTCAAGTTTTTGCATCTTTCTATTCTTTCAGGTTGAAACTTGACTGAAAACTCACTTTGAAGAAAAGTTATTGCATTTTTGTATCACAGGTCACAAATAGTGTTTTCTCAGCGAGAGAAGGCCAAAACGAAGACTTCTTTCAGAACTCCTGTATTTTGAGGAAAACTCACTGAAATCCTCGAGTATCTTCAAGTGTATGCATCTTTCTATGCTTTCAGGTTGAAACTTGACTGAAAACTCACTTTGAACAAAAGTTATGGCTCTTTTGTATCACAGGTCACAAATAGTGTTTTCTCAGCGAGAGAAGGCCAAAATGAACACTTCGTGCATAACTCCTGTATTCTGAGGAAACCTGCCTTAAATCCACCTGTAACTTAAAATCAATGCATCTTTCTATGCTTTCAGGTTGAAACTTGACTGAAAACTCATTTTTAACAAAAGTTATGGCTGTTTTGTATCGCAGGTCACAAATAGTGTTTTCTCAGCGAGAGAAGGCCAAAATGAACACTTCATGCATAACTCCTGTATTTTTTGGAAAACTGAGTGGATTTCCACCCATAACTTCTCTTTTATGCATCTTTCTATGCTTTCAGGTTGAAACTTGACTGAAAACTCCCTTTGAACAAAAGTTATGGCTGTTTTGTATCACAGGTCACAAATAGTGTTTTCTCAGCGAGAGAAGGCCAAAATGAACACTTCATGAATAACTCCTGTATTTTGAGGAAAACTACCTGAAATCCACCTCTAACTTCAAGTTTATGCATCTTTCTGTATTTTCAGGTTGAAACTTGACTGAAAACTCACTTTGAACAAAAGTTATGGCTGTTTTGTACCACAGGTCACAAATAGTGTTTTCACAGATAGAGAAGGCCAAAATGAACACTTCATGCAGAACTCCTGTATTTTGAGGAAAATTGAGTGAAATCCACATGTAACTTCAAGTTTATGCATCTTTCTATGCTTTCAGATTGAAACTTGACTTAAAACTCAGTTTCAACAAAAGTTATGGCTGTTTTTTATCACAGGTCACAAATAGTGTTTTCACGAAGAGAGAAGGTCAAAATGAAGGCAAGGCAAGTTTATTTGTAGAGCACAATTCATACACATGGCAACTCAATGTGCCTTACAGTTGCAGAAAAATCTTAAAATCACAAAAAGGCAGATAAAATCATAAAACATAAATAGAATCATTAATTTAAAGAAAAGGAGAAGAGTGCAGATAAAATACTTTCAGCTGTCGTATGCACGACTAAACAGAATAGTTTTCAGCCTGGTCTTAAACATTGTCACAGTTGATTCCTGTCTCACTTTTTCTGGAAGACTGTTCAAGTTTTTAGTTGCAGAAAACTGGAAAGTAGCTTCACCATGTTTAGTCCTGACTCTGGGCCCCTGTAGGAGACCTCTACCTGAGGTTCTCAGAGACCTGGAGGGTTCATATGGGTCTAACATGTCAGAGATGTACTTCGGTGCTTGACCATGAAGAGACTTGTATACAAGCAGAGCTGTCTTAAAGTCTATTCTCTGAGCAACAGGAAGCCAGTGCAGAGATCTGAGCACTGGACTAATATGGTCGTATTTCCTGGTTCTAGTCAGGACTCGAGCTGTGGCGTTCTGAATGTATTGTAGTTGTTTAACAGCTTGTTTAGAGATACCAGTGAGCAGGCCGTTACAGTAGTCTAACCTACTGGAGACAAATGCATGGATTCGTCTGTCCAAGTCTGGTTCAGACACTATACCTCTGATTTTGGCAATGTTTTTTAGATGGTAAAAGGCTGCTGATATTAGTGACTTTATGTGGCTGTTAAAGTTCAGATCTGAGTCCAATATTACCCCCAGATTTCTAACCTGTTGTTATGGTTTTAGAGAAAGGGATTCAAGGTGACTGATCACACTTTCTCTTTGCTTCTGTGGCCCAAAAACGATTAATTCCGTTTTTTCTGAGTTTAGCTGGAGAAAGTTGTTTTGCATCCACATGCTTATATGTTGGATGCAGTGGAAGAGTGAATCCGCAGGTCCATGTTCACCTGCTGTCAGAGACACATAGATCTGAGTGTCGTCTGCATAGTTATGGTAGGACACATTATGGCTGCTTATTAGTTGGCCTAGTGGAAGCATGTATAGGTTGAACAAGAGGGGCCCCAAGATTGAACCTTGGGGGACACCACAGGTCATGGCCATTTTGTCTGAGCTGCAATTTCCAATTTCAACAAAGTATGTTCTCTCCTCAAGATAGGACTTGAACCACTTTAGAGCAGAACCAGAGATTCCTAGCCAATTCTCTAGCCTCTGTAAAAGGATCTCATGGTCAACTGTGTCAAAGGCAGCACCCAAGTCAAGCAGGACTAAGACTGAGACTTTGCCTTTGTCTGTGTTTAGGCGGATGTCATTTATCACCTAGATCAGAGCTGTGTCAGTGCTGTGGTGGGGCCTAAAGCCAGACTGGAAAGTATCAAAAGCATTGTTGGACAGGAGAAAGTCAGTGAGTTGTTGATAAACAACTTTTTCGAGGACTTTTCCTAGGAATGGCAGGTTTGATATGGGCCGGTAGTTGTTCAGAACCATGGCATCAAGACTGCTTACTTTAAAAGAGGCTTAATGACCGCAGTTTTCAGGGCCATTGGAAATGTTCCAGTCTCGAGTGAAATCTTAACTAAATGAGTAACTTTTGGTAACAGGCTGCTCAGCACAGTCTTTAGAAATCTAGTGGGTAACTCATCAAGGCAGCATGTAGATGAACTCAGACCTGAAATAATCTCTTCGACTGTTTTGTCACTGACAGGAGTGAAATGTGCCAGCTCTAGGTGTTCAGGTGGATGCTGGGCTATCATTTGTGTCTTAGAAATGATAGCTTTTTTAATATCTTGAACTTTATCACTAAAGAATTTTGCAAATTCATTGCATTTTGATATAGAAATGAATTCTAAGGGCAGTGGAACCGAAGGGTTTGTTAATCTGTTTACAGTAGTAAACAGAACTCGAGAATTACCATTCGAGTTTGTAATCACTTCAGAGAAATACCTCTCCCTAGCTCTTCGTAAAGTCTGGTTAAACATGGATAATTTTTGTCTATAAATGTCATAGTCAACCTGTAGCTTTGACTTGCGCCATTTCCGTTCGGCTCTCCGGCACCCTCTTTTTTGTGCCCTGACAGAGTCTTCATTTCTCCATGGTGCTTTTTGTCTGTCTTTAACTATTCTAACCTTAAGGCAAGGCAAGGCAAGGCAATTTTATTTGTATAGCCCGTTTTCACAAACAGTTTGTCTCAAAGGGCTTCACATGGCATCATAACAACATCCTCTGCCCTTAGACCCTCACATCGACTGAGGAAAAACTCCATAGAAAACCCTTTTAACAGGGAAAAATCTGAGAAACCTCAGGGTGAGCAACAGAGGAGGGATCCCTCACCCAGGACGGACAGACGTGCAGTAGATGTTGTTACAGACAAGAAAACAGTTTACAATACAAAATGTGGGAAACACGGAAATGTTAATAACAGCTGAAGAAGGAAGCTTCTGGTAGGGGAGGCAGGGAGAGCAAGCCAGCTTGATGGGGGACTGGATGGCAGACTTGTTCATGGAAGGGGAGCGCAGGCCGGTGTAACAGTAGGGAATAAGGGGGGGGGGGCGATGCAGGCGGCGGTTGGGGCTCCGGTGGATCTGTGGAAACACAGAGAGACTGCGAGACACCAAGGCCAAACTACAAAGTGCAACAAGTAAAATGTGCAGGGAGGAGAGGAGGAGAGAGGGGGAGAGGAGAGGAGAGGAGGGAAGGGCTCAATGTAACCTGATGTGTCCCCCAGCAGTCTAAGCCTATAGCAGCATAGCTATCAATGGTTCAGAGCTACCTGAACCAGTCCTAACTGAAGGCTCTGTCATAGAGGAAGGTCTTAAGCCTGGACTTAAACGTAGTTAAAGTGTCTGCCTCTCTGACCCATGGAGAGAGCTGGTTCCACAGTAGAGGAGCCCGGTAACTAAAGGCTCTACCTCCCAGTCTGTTTGTATTGATACTGGGAGTCACTAAAAGACCTGCATTCTGGGAGCGGAGTGCTCTGGTCGGACAGTAGGGACTAATGAGCTCTTTCAAATAGGATGGAGCTTTATCATTGAGAGCCTTATAAGTTAGCAGAAGGACTTTGAAGTCGATTCTAGATCCTACAGGAAGCCAGTGGAGAGAAGCTAAAGTGGGAGAGATGTGTTCTCTCTTCTTAACTCCCGTCAAAACCCTCGCTGCAGCGTTCTGGACCAGCTGGAGACTCTTTAGAGAGTATTTAGGACATCCTGACAAGAGAGAGTTGCAGTAGTCCAGCCGAGAAGTGATAAATGCATGCACCAGTTTTTCAGCATCACTCTGGGAAAGGATATTCCTAATCTTAGCGATACTTCGAAGATGGAAGAAGGCGGTCCTAGTCACATGCTTTATGTGGGAGCTGAAGGAAAGGTCCTGGTCAAAAATGACCCCAAGGTTCCTTGCAGTTGTACTCGAAGTTAGGGTGATGCCATCTAGAGTAGAGATCCGATTCAAGAGTGTGTCCCTGTGGTGTTTAGGTCCAAAAATGATTACCTCAGTTTTAAGAAGTTAGAAGACATCCAGGATTTAATGTCTTTCAGGCAGTCTTGCAGATGAGTAAACTGGCTTGTGTCGTCTGGCTCCATCGACAAGTAAAGTTGTGTGTCATCTGCATAACAGTGGAAGTTGATCGAGTGCTTCCGGATTATGTCACCTAATGGGAGCATGTAAAGAGTGAAGAGAATCGGTCCTAAAACTGAACCCTGTGGTACACCATATGTAACTCTGCTATACTCCGAATGGTCATTATTAACATTAACAAACTGAAACCTGTCAGATAAGTAGGACTTAACAGGAGCAATGGTGTCCAAGACATTCAAAACACTTGATGTATACGAGTTTAACAGATCATTAACATTAGAACCAGAGGTGTTTTCAAAAGCAACCATTTCCATAAACTGTGTCTTTGTTTTGTCATTTATGAGTCTTCTCCGAACCATTGACGACCCATGTGCTGGCTTGGGTATAACAGACAGATTAAAGAAAACACAAAAATGATCTGATAATGCAATATCCATGACATTAACACCTGAAACAATAACCCCTTTTGTAATGAGCACGTCCAGTGTGTGCCCTCTGTTGTGAGTGGGTTCGTTCACATACTGAGTTAGACCAAACGTTTCAAGGACAGCACTGAGTTCTTTAGCATGTCTGTCACTGGCTACATCCACATGCACATTTAAATCACCTGTAATAACCAAACAGTCAAATTCGGTGCACACAGCTGAAAGTAATTCAGTAAAATCATCAATAAAACAGTTCTGTGGTGGCCTATAAATAGTGATATAAAGTATGGTGGCTTGTTTTAACTCCAATTTGAATGACAAATACTCAAATGATGAAAAAACTCCAAACGACAATTTTTGTATAACTATATTTTCTCTGAATATGCTACACACCCCTCCACCTCTCTTGCTCTGTCTTGTTTCAGATTCAAAGGTGTAGTGAGGTGGAGTAGACTCAATCAGGACTGCATTACCTGTATTTTTGTCAAGCCACGTCTCAGTTAAAAACATTAAATCAAGATCACGAGAAGAAATAAAATTATTAATTAAAAATGATTTGTTATTTAAAGATCTGACATTAAGCACAGCATGTTTGAGATTAGACTGAGTTTCAAAGGACTCCAAGTTCTTACAAGAGATATGGATTCGATTTCTCTGCTCATCTGTCTGTCTCTCTCTTATCTAATCTTCGTGATATTACAGTAGGTATTGTTTTTGCAGAGAAGTTCTCCTCCCTGGACCTCCAGTTGGGTATACTATGAGTGGTAGCAACGCAGAGGCCCTTTACATCCTAGACAGCAGTGGTGACACTGTTGGAGATTACAGCTGGGCCTGGTGGTGAAGACTGAGCTGGGGGGACTCTGGGGGGAGGGGAAGGGGCACGATACTTCTTTGGGGCTAGAACCCTCGATCTAATCACGTCTGGAGTGAGAGGAACCATTTTCGTGCCTGATTTTATCAAGCTTTCAAGATGGTTTGGAAATCTCAAAGGTGACTGTGGAGATGGGAATGAGAGTGAAGAGTCTCCGGAGGGCGTAGACACAGCAGGTGGTGCCCAGGACGGCGGTGAGGGAGAAGGTGACAGGGATGCTGCATCCCTAACCTTCTCCGGAGATGCAGGTTTTGTCCTTGCAGTTGCAGCAGAGTTGTTTTCTGAAGATGCTGATGTTGTTGTTGTGGGAGCTGGAGCTGATGCCTTCGCTGGGGATGCAGGTTTTGTTGTTGAGGCTGCTGTGGCTGAGTCCTTTCCAGTGGTTGCAGAAGGTGCTGTTTTGGGTACATTCTTTGCCGGGTCCTTGGGTGGGGAAGAGGGAGCTCCTCTCCCTCTCCTCTTTTCTCTCATCGGTTGCCCGCAAGCCTGGTTCAGTTCAGGCCGGTTCTGATGCCTCAGAGCATGGAGGAGGTTATCCGTCAGCCTCTTTACTCCACCTCCATTCAGGTGTGGTCCTTTTCCTCTGAAAAGGTCACCTCGATGCCAAAACAGGTTAAAGTTCTCGATGTAATGCAATCCTCTGGACTCGCAGATGTTGGGTAGCCACGTGTTCAACTGAAGCAGTCGGCTGAATTTATTCACTTTGCTGTCCGTGATTGGGGGGGTCCACTAATAAACGTGGGTAACCCCACTTTATGGAGTCTCTCAAAGAGTGCAAGAAAGTCTTCTTTCAAGATTTCAGACTGTTGATTTCTGATGTCCACTGCACCCACGTGAACGATCAGCTGTTTCACTCCCTGGTTCGTAGCCAGCTCCCTAGGTAGCGCCTGAGTGATGTCAGACACTGTAGCACTGGGGTAGCTGCTTGTTATTATCTGCTTACAGTTTATGTTAGATACGGCCCCGTCTCCTAGCAGCAGCGTATCTTTGACCTTGACGCTTGGCACAGTTTTTCGGCCAGGCTGCTGCCCTGCTTTGACGTCATCCCCATTTTTATGTGACAGTGGTAAGAATCTGTTGGTTAACTTTATTCCGGGTGATGTAATTAGTCTTTCATTCCGAACATTTTGACGTCTCTTTGGTTTAGCACCAAGATTACGGTCAAGCCTCGGAAAAGACACAGTGTCATTTAGCTTTAGGTTGTGAGGAGCAGTCTTTTCACCCCTTTCTTTGGAAGTAAAAGTGGATTTCTTACCACTGGAGATCACTGGAAGAGTATCATGAAGTCCTTTTTCTGTTTCTAGGGTGAAAATCCGCTCTTGTAGTGCACAAATTTGTTGTTTGTAAATCCGACAGTTTTCGCAGGGAGACTCTGTTTGGGTTTCTCCTTCGGTCATGTTGAAAACTTGTCGCTGAGTCGTCAGATACGTTTTTAAAAAAGCATAAAAATGATTAAGAAGTCTTGGTTTACTTAAAAGAAAGAAACAAAATCATATCCAAGACTGGCAGAAAAAAAGTCAAATGAAAGTAAAATGATTAAAAGGCAGATAAAAGCATAAGCAGCAGGAGAGAGCAAAGAGACGTCTGCACTCTTCAGAAGCAGGAAGCACCCTGAAAATGAACACTTCATGCATAACTCCTGTATTTTTTGGAAAACTGAGTTATATCTATCCTCTAACTTAAAGTTTATGCATCTTTCTATGCTTTCAGGTTGAAACTTGACTGAAAACTCACTTTGAACAAAATTATGGCTGTTTTGTATCACAGGTCACAAATAGTGTTTTCTCAGCCAGAGAAGGCCAAAATGAACACTTCATGCAGGACTCCTGGTTTATTTTGGAAAACTTCCTGAAATCCACCTCTAACTTCAAGTTTATGCTTCTTTCTATGCTTTCAGGTTGAAACTTGACTGAAAACTCACTTTGAACAAAAGTTATGGCTGTTTTGTATCACAGGTCACAAATAGTGTTTTCTCAGCAAGAGAAGGCCAAAATGAACACTTCATATATAATTACTGTATTTTTTGGAAAACTGAGTTAAATCTATCCTCTAACTTAAAGTTTATGCATCTTTCTATGCTTTCAGGTTGAAACTTGACTGAAAACTCACTTTGAACAAAATTATGGCTGTTTTTTATCACAGGTCACAAATAGTGTTTTCTCAGCCAGAGAAGGCCAAAATGAACACTTCATGCAGGACTCCTGGTTTATTTTGGAAAACTTCCTGAAATCCACCTGTAACTTCAAGTTTATGCTTCTTTCTATGCTTTCAGGTTGAAACTTGACTGAAAACTCACTTTGAACAAAAGTTATGGCTGTTTTTGTATCACAGGTCACAAATAGTGTTTTCTCAGCAAGAGAAGGCCAAAATGAACACTTCATATATAATTACTGTATTTTTTTGAAAACTGAGTTAAATCTATCCTCTAACTTAAAGTTTATGCATCTTTCTATGATTTCAGGTTGAACTTTCACTTCGAAGTCATTTTGAAAAAAAATTATGTCTTTGATGTCACGGTTCACGAAGACTGTTTTCAAAACAAAAGAAGACATTTTAATCATTTCATGCAGAACTCCATTAGTTTGACCAAAGCTGGCTTAAAAGCACCTGTTACTTCAAAGGTTTTCATCATTCTGTGTTTTCAGATTTGAAGTTCACTGAAAGGTCAGTGTGATCAAGAGTTCCAGCATTTGTGATCACAGGTCACACAATGCCTTATACCAGCGAGAGTCCTCTGGAGTGAACACTTCTTGCTGAACTCCCTTATTTAGAGGAAAACTGACTGAAATCCACATGTCATGTCAAGGTAATGTAATTTTCATTGTATTCAGGTTGAAACTTGTCTGAAAACTCACTTTGAACAAAAGTTATGGCTGTTTTGTATCACAGGTCACAAATAGTGCTTTCTCAGTGAGAGAAGGCCAAAATGAAGTCTTCATGCAAAACTCCTTTATTTTTTTTAAACTGCATGAAATCCACCTGTAACTTATCTTTTATGCATTTTTCTATGCTTTCAGGTTGAAACTTGAAACAAAACTCACTTTGAACTAAAGTTTTTACTGTTTTGTATCACAGGTCACAAATAGTGTTTTCTCAGCGAGAGAAGGCGAAAATGAAAACTTCATGCATAACTCCTGTATTTTTTGGAAAACTGCATGAAATCCACCTGTAACTGCTCTTTTTTGCATGTTTCTATGCTTTCAGATTAAAACTTGTCTTAAAATTCACTCTGAACAAAAGTTATGGCTGTTTTGTTTCACAGGTCACAAATAACGTTTTCTCAGTGAGAGAAAGCCAAAATGAGTACTTCAAGCAAAACTCCTTTATTTTTTGGAAAACTGCCCGAATTAGACCTTTAACTTCAAGTTTATGCATCTTTTTATGCTTTCAGGTTGAAACTTGACTGAAAACTCACTTTGAACAAAAGTTATGGCTGTTTTGTGTCACAGGTCACAAATAGCGTTTTCTCAGCGAGAGAAGGCCAAAATGAACACTTCATGCAGAACTCCTGTATTTTGATGAAAACTCACTGAAATCCACCTGTAACTTCAAGTTCATGCATCTTTCTATGCTTTCAGGTTGAAACTTGACTGAAAACTCACTTTGAAGAAAAGTTATGGCATTTTTGTATCACAGGTCACAAATAGTGTTTTCTAAGCGAGAGAAGGCCAAATTAACACTTCATGCATAACTCCTCTATTTTGATGAAAACTCACTGAAATCCACATGTAACTTCAAGTTTATGCATCTTTCTATGCTTTCAGGTTGAAACTTGACTGAAAACAAACTTTTAAAAAAAGTTATGGCTGTTTTGTGTCACAGGTCACAAATAGTGTTTTCTCAGCGAGAGAAGGCCAAAATGAACACTTCATGCAGAACTCCTGTATTTTGAGGAAAACTCACTGAAATAAAGCTGTAACTTCAAGTTTATGCATCTTTCTATGCTTTCAGGTTGAAACTTGACTCAAAACTCACTTTGAACAAAAGTTATGGCTGTTTTGTGTCACAGGTCACAAATCGCGTTTTCTCAGCGAGAGAAAGCCAAAATGAACACTTCTTGCAGAACTCCTGTATTTTGATGAAAACTCACTGAAATCCACCTGTAACTTCAAGTTTATGCATCTTTCTATGCTTTCAGGTTGAAACTTGACTGAAAAATCACTTTGAACAAAAGTTATGGCTGTTTTTGTATCACAGGTCACAAAAAGTGTTTTCTCAGCGAGAGAAAGCCAAAATGAACACTTCATATACATCTCCTTTATTTTGATGAAAACTCACTGAAATCAAGCTGTAACTTCAAGTTTATGCATCTTTCTATGCTTTCAGGTTGAAACTTGACTGAAAACAAACTTTTAAAAAAAGTTATGGCTGTTTTGTGTCACAAGTCACAAATAGCGTTTTCTCAGCGAGAGAAGGCCTAAATGAACACTTCTTGCAGAACTCCTGTATTTTGATGAAAACTCACTGAAATCAAGCTGTAAATTCAAGTTTCTGCATCTTTCTATGCTTTCAGGTTGAAACTTGACTGAAAACTCACTGTGAACAAAAGTTATGGCTGTTTTGTGTCACAGGTCACAAATAGGGTTTTCTCAGTGAGAGAAGGCCAAATTGAACACTTCTTGCAGAACTCCTGTATTTTGATGAAAACTCACTGAAATCCACCTGTAACTTCAAGTTTATGCATCTTTCTATGCTTTCAGGTTGAAACTTGACTGAAAACTCACTTTGAACAAAAGTTATGGCTGTTTTGTGTCGCAGGTCACAATAGCGTTTTCTCAGCGAGAGAAGGCCAAAAGGAACACTTCATGCAGAACTCCTGTATTTTGAGGAAAACTCACTGAAATCAAGCTGTAACTTCAAGTTTATGCATCTTTCTATGCTTTCAGGTTGAAACTTGACTGAAAACTCACTTTGAACAAAAGTTATGGCTGTTTTGTATCACAGGTCACAAATATGGTTTTCTCAGCGAGAGAAGGCCAAAATGAAAACTTCATTAATAACTCCTGTATTTTTTGGAAAACTGCTTGAAATCCACCTGCAACTTCAAGTTTATGCATCTTTCTATGCTTTCAGGTTGAAACTTGACTGAAAAATCACTTTGAACAAAAGTTATGGCTGTTTTGTATCACAGGTCACAAATATGGTTTTCTCAGCGAGAGAAGGCCAAAATGAAAACTTCATTCATAACTCCTGTATTTTTTGGAAAACTGCATGAAATCCACCTGTAACTGGAAGTTTATGCATCTTTCTATGCTTTCAGGTTGAAACTTGACTGAAAACTCAATTCGAAAAATTTATGGCTGTTTTGTATCAAAGGTCACAAATAAGGTTTTCTCAGCGAGAGAAGGCCAAAATGAAAACTTCTTGCATAACTCCTGTATTTTTTGGAAAACTCACTGAAATCCAACTGTAACTTCAAAGTTATGCATCTTTCTATGCGTTCAGGTAAAAACTTGACTGAAAACTCACTTTGAACAAAAATTATGGCATTTTTGTATCACAGGTCACAAATAGTGTTTTCTCAGCGAGAGAAGGCCAAAATGAACACTTCATGCATAACTCCTGTATTTTGAGGAAAACTCACTGAAATCCACCTGTCACTTCAAGTTTATGCATCTTTCTATGCTTTCAGGTGAAACTTTCACTTTGAAGTCAATTTGAAAAAAAATTACGACTTTGATGATCACTGTTCATGAAGACTGTTTTCAAAACAAAAGAAGACAATTTAAACATTTCATGCAGAACTCCATTAGTTTGAGCAAAGCTGGCTTAAAAGCACCTGTTACTTCAAAGGTTTTCATCACTCTGTGTTTTCAGTTTTGAAGTTCACTGAAAGGTCAGTGTTATCAAGAGTTCCAGCATTTGTGATCACAGGTCACACAATGCCTTTTACCAGCGAGAGTCCTCTGGAGTGAACACTTCTTGCTGAACTCCCTTATTTTCAGGAAAACTGACTGAAATCCACCTGTAACTTCTCTTTAATGCATCTTTCTATGCTTTCAGGTTGAAACTTGACTGAAAAATCACTTTGAACAAAAGTTATGGCTGTTTTGTATCACAGGTCACAAATATGGTTTTCTCAGCGAGAGAAGGCCAAAATGAACACTTCATGCAGAACTCCTGTATTTTTTGGAAAACTGCATGAAATCCACCTGTAACTGGAAGTTTATGCATCTTTCTATGCTTTCAGGTTGAAACTTGACTGAAAACTCAATTCGAAAAATTTATGGCTGTTTTGTATCAAAGGTCACAAATAAGGTTTTCTCAGCGAGAGAAGGCCAAAATGAAAACTTCTTGCATAACTCCTGTATTTTTTGGAAAACTGACTGAAATCCACCTGTAAATTCAAGTTTATGCATCTTTCTACGCTTCCAGGTTGAAACTTCACTGAAAACTCACTTTGAACAAAAGTTATGACTGTTTTGCTTCACAAGTCACAAATAGCGTTTTCTCAGCGAGAGAAGGCCAAAATGAACACTTCATGCAGAACTCCTGTATTTTCAGGAAAACTCACTGAAATCAAGCCGTAACTTCAACTTTATGCATCTTTCTATGCTTTCAGGTTGAAACTTGTCTGAAAACTCACTTTGAACAAAAGTTATGGCTGTTTTTTGTCACAGGTCACAAATAGCGTTTTCTCAGCGAGAGAAGGCCAAAATGAACACTTCATGCAGAACTCCTGTATTTTGAGGAAAACTCACTGAAATCAAGCTGTAACTTCAAGTTTATTCATCTTTCTATGCTTTCAGGTTGAAACTAGAGTGAAAACTCACTTTGAACAAGAGTTATGGCTGTTTTGTGTCACAGGTCACAAATAGCGTTTTCTCAGCGAGAGAAGGCAAAAATGAACACTTCATGCAGAACTCCTGTATTTTGAGGAAAACTCACTGAAATCCAACTGTAACTTCAAGTATTTGCATCTTTCTATGGTTTCAGGTTGAAACTTGACTGAAAACTCACTTTGAACAAAAGTTATGGCATTTTTGTATCACAGGTCACAAATAGTGTTTTCTCAGCGAGAGAAGGCCAAAATGAACACTTCCTGCAGAACTCCTGTATTTTGAGGAAAACTGCATGAAATCCACCTGTAACTTCAAGTTTATGCATCTTTCTATTCTTTCAGGTTGAAACTTGACTGAAAACTCACTTTGAAGAAAAGTTATGGCATTTTTGTATCAAATTTCACAAATAGTGTTTTCTCAGCGAGAGAAGGCCAAAATGAACACTTCATGCAGAACTCCTGTATTTTGATGAAAACTCACTGAAATCAAGCTGTAACTTCAAGTTTATGCATCTTTCTATGCTTTCAGAATGAAACTTGACTGAAAACTCACTTTGAACAAAAGTTATGGCTGTTTTGTGTCACAAATCACGAATAGCATTTTCTCAGCGAGAGAAGGCCAAAATGAACACTTCATGCAGAACTCCTGTATTTTGAGGAAAACTCACTGAAATCCAACTGTAACTTCAAGTTTATTCATCTTTCTATGCTTTCAGGTTGAAACTAGAGTGAAAACTCATTATGAACAAAAGTTATGGCATTTTTGGATCACAGGTCACAAATAGTGTTTTCTCAGCGAGAGAAGGCCAAAATGAACACTTCATGCAGAACTCTTGTATTTTGAGGAAAACTCACTGACATCTAGCTGTAACTTCAAGTTTATGCATCTTTCTATGCTTTCAGGTTGAAACTTGACTGAAAACCCACTTTGAAAAAAAGTTATGGCCGTTTTGTGTCACAGGTCACAAATAGCGTTTTCTCAGCGAGAGAAGGCCAAAATGAAGACTTCATGCAGAACTCCTGTATTTTGATGAAAACTCACTGAAATCCACCTGTATCTTCAAGTTTATGCATCTTTCTATGCTTTCAGGTTGAAACTTGACTGAAAAGTTACTTTGAACAAAAGTTATGGCTGTTTTGTGTCACAGGTCACAAATAGTGTTTTCTCAGCGAGAGAAGGCCAAAATGAAGACTTCATGCATAACTCCTGTATTTTGAGGAAAACTGCCTGAAATCCACCTCTAACTTCAAGTTTATGCATCTTTCTATGCTTTCAGGTTGAAAATTGACTGAAAACTAACTTTGAACAAAAGTTATGGGGGTTTTGTATCACAGGTCACAAATAGTGTTTTCTCAGCGAGAGAAGGCCAAAATGAACACTTCATGCATAACTCCTGTATTTTGAAGAAAACTGACTGAAATCCACCTCTAACTTAAATATTATGAATCTTTCTATTCTTTCAGGTTGAAACTTGACTGAAAACTAACTTTGAACAAAAGTTATGGCTGTTTAGTATCATAGGTCACAAATAGCGTTTTCTCAGCGAGAGAAGGCCAAAATGAACACTTCATGCATAACTCCTGTATTTTGAGGAAAACTGCATGAAATCCACCTCTAACTTCAAGTTTATTGATCTTTCTATGCTTTCAGGTTGAAACTTGATGAAAACTAACTTTGAACAAAAGTTATGGCTGTTTTGTATCACAGGTCAGAAATAGTGTTTTCTCAGCGAGAGAAGGCCAAAATGAAAATTTCATGTATACCTCCTGTATTTTGAGGAAAACTGCATAAAATCCACCTGTAACTTCACTTTTATACATATTTCTATGCTTTCAGGTTGAAACTTGACTGAAAATTCACTTTGAACAAAAGTTATGGCTTTTTTGTATCACAGGTCACAAAAAGCCTTTTCTCAGTGACAGAAGGCCAAAATGAACACTTCATGTATAACTCCAGTATTTTGAGGAAAACTGCCTGAAATCAACCTCTAACTTCTCTTTTATGCATCTTTCTATTCTTTCAGGTTGAAACTTGACTGAAAACTCCCTTTGAAAAAAAGTTATGGCTGTTTTGTATCACAGGTCACAAAAAGTGTTTTGTCAGCGAGAGAAGGCTAAAATGAACACTTCATGCATAACTCCTGTATTTTGAGGGAAACTGCCTGAAATCAACCTCTAACTTCTCTTTTATGCATCTTTCTATGCTTTCAGGTTGAAATGACTGAAAACTCACTTTGAACAAAAGTTATGGCTGTTTTGTATCACAGGTCACAAATAGTGTTTTCTCAGCGAGAGAAAGCCAAAATGAACACTTCATGCATAACTCCTGTATTTTGAGGAAAACTGCCTTAAATCCACCTCTAACTTCAAATATATGCATCTTTCTATGCTTTCAGGTTGAAACTTGACTGAAAACTCACTTTGAAAAAAAGTTATGGCTGTTTTGTATCACAGGTCACAAATAGCGTTTTCTCAACGAGAGACGGCCAAAATGAACACTTCATGCATAACTCCTGTATTTTGAAGAAAACTGACTGAAATCCACCTCTAACTTAAATATTATGAATCTTTCTATGCTTTCAGGTTGAAACTTGATGAAAACTAACTTTGAACAAAAGTTATGGCTGTTTTGTATCACAGGTCAGAAATAGTTTTTTCTCAGCGAGAGAAGGCCAAAATGAAAATTTCATGTATAACTCCTGTATTTTGAGGAAAACTGCATAAAATCCACCTATAACTTCACTTTTATACATATTTCGATGCTTTCAGGTTGAACCTTGACTGAAAATTCACTTTGAACAAAAGTTATGGCTGTTTTGTATCACAGGTCACAAATAGTGTTTTCTCAGCGAGAGAAGGCCAAAATGAACACTTCATGCATAACTCCTGTATTTTGAGGAAAACTGCCTGAAATCCACCTCTAACTTCAAGTTTATGCATCTTTCTATGCTTTCAGGTTGAAACTTGACTGAAAACTCACTTTGAACAAAAGTTATGGCTGTTTTGTATCACAGGTCACAAATAGTGTTTTCTCAGCGAGAGAAGGCCAAAATGAACACTTCATGCATAACTCCTGTATTTTGAGGAAAACTGCCTGAAATCCACCTCGAACTTCTCTTTTATGCATCTTTCTATGCTTTCAGGTTGAAACTTGACTGAAAACTCACTTTGAACAAAAGTAATGGCTGTTTTGTATCACAGGTCACAAATAGCGTTTTCTCAGCGAGAGAAGGCCAAAATGAACACTTCATGCATAACTCCTGTATTTTGAGGAAAACGGCATGAAATCCACCTCTAAATTCAAGTTTATGCATCTTTCTATGCTTTCAGGTTGAAACTTGATGAAAACTAACTTTGACCAAAAGTTATGGCTGTTTTGTATCACAGGTCACAAATAGTGTTTTCTCAGCGAGAGAAAGCCAAAATGAACACTTCATGCATAACTCCTGTATTTTGAGGAAAACTGCCTGAATTCCACCTCTAACTTAAAGATTATGCATCTTTCTATGCTTTCAGGTTGAAACTTGACTGAAAACTCACTTTGAACAAAAGTTATGGCTGTGTTGTATCACAGGTCACAAATAGCGTTTTCTCAGGGAGAGAAGGCAAAAATGAAAATTTCATTTATAACTCCTGTATTTTGAGGAAAACTGCATAAAATCCACCTCTAACTTCAAGTTTATGCATCTTTCTATGCTTTCAGGTTGAAACTTGACTGAAAACTCACTTTGAAGAAAAGTTATGGCATTTTTGTATCACAGGTCACAAATAGTGTTTTCTCAGCGAGAGAAGGCCAAAATGAAAACTTCATGCAGAACTCCTGTATTTTGAGGAAAACTGCATGAAATCCACCTGTAACTTCAAGTTTATGCATCTTTCTATGCTTCCAGGTTGAAACTTGACTGAAAACTCACTTTGAACAAAAGTTATGACTGTTTTGCTTCACAAGTCACAAATAGTGTTTTCTCAGCGAGAGAAGGCCAAAATGAACACTTCATGCATAACTCCTGTATTTTGAGGAAAACTCACTGAAATCAAGCCGTAACTTCAACTTTATGCATCTTTCTATGCTTTCAGGTTGAAACTTGTCTGAAAACTCACTTTGAACAAAAGTTATGGCTGTTTTTTGTCACAGGTCACAAATAGCGTTTTCTCAGCGAGAGAAGGCCAAAATGAACACTTCATGCAGAACTCCTGTATTTTGAGGAAAACTCACTGAAATCAAGCTGTAACTTCAAGTTTATTCATCTTTCTATGCTTTCAGGTTGAAACTAGAGTGAAAACTCACTTTGAACAAGAGTTATGGCTGTTTTGTGTCACAGGTCACAAATAGCGTTTTCTCAGCGAGAGAAGGCAAAAATGAACACTTCATGCAGAACTCCTGTATTTTGAGGAAAACTCACTGAAATCCAACTGTAACTTCAAGTATTTGCATCTTTCTATGGTTTCAGGTTGAAACTTGACTGAAAACTCACTTTGAACAAAAGTTATGGCATTTTTGTATCACAGGTCACAAATAGTGTTTTCTCAGCGAGAGAAGGCCAAAATGAACACTTCCTGCAGAACTCCTGTATTTTGAGGAAAACTGCATGAAATCCACCTGTAACTTCAAGTTTATGCATCTTTCTATTCTTTCAGGTTGAAACTTGACTGAAAACTCACTTTGAAGAAAAGTTATGGCATTTTTGTATCACATTTCACAAATAGTGTTTTCTCAGCGAGAGAAGGCCAAAATGAACACTTCATGCAGAACTCCTGTATTTTGATGAAAACTCACTGAAATCAAGCTGTAACTTCAAGTTTATGCATCTTTCTATGCTTTCAGAATGAAACTTGACTGAAAACTCACTTTGAACAAAAGTTATGGCTGTTTTGTGTCACAAATCACGAATAGCATTTTCTCAGCGAGAGAAGGCCAAAATGAACACTTCATGCAGAACTCCTGTATTTTGAGGAAAACTCACTGAAATCCAACTGTAACTTCAAGTTTATGCATCTTTCTATGCTTTCAGGTTGAAACTTGACTGAAAACTCACTTTGAAGAAAAGTTATGGCATTTTTGGATCACAGGTCACAAATAGTGTTTTCTCAGCGAGAGAAGGCCAAAATGAACACTTCATGCAGAACTGTTGTATTTTGAGGAAAACTCACTGACATCTAGCTGTAACTTCAAGTTTATGCATCTTTCTATGCTTTCAGGTTGAAACTTGACTGAAAACCCACTTTGAAAAAAAGTTATGGCCGTTTTGTGTCACAGGTCACAAATAGCGTTTTCTCAGCGAGAGAAGGCCAAAATGAAGACTTCATGCAGAACTCCTGTATTTTGATGAAAACTCACTGAAATCCACCTGTAACTTCAAGTTTATGCATCTTTCTATGCTTTCAGGTTGAAACTTGACTGAAAAGTTACTTTGAACAAAAGTTATGGCTGTTTTGTGTCACAGGTCACAAATAGTGTTTTCTCAGCGAGAGAAGGCCAAAATGAAGACTTCATGCATAACTCCTGTATTATGAGGAAAACTGCCTGAAATCCACCTCTAACTTCAAGTTTATGCATCTTTCTATGCTTTCAGGTTGAAAATTGACTGAAAACTCACTTTGAACAAAAGTTATGGGGGTTTTGTATCACAGGTCACAAATAGTGTTTTCTCAGCGAGAGAAGGCCAAAATGAAGACTTCATGCATAACTCCTGTATTTTGAAGAAAACTGACTGAAATCCACCTCTAACTTAAATATTATGAATCTTTCTATTCTTTCAGGTTGAAACTTGACTGAAAACTAACTTTGAACAAAAGTTATGGCTGTTTCGTATCATAGGTCACAAATAGCGTTTTCTCAGCGAGAGAAGGCCAAAATGAACACTTCATGCATAACTCCTGTATTTTGAGGAAAACTGCATGAAATCCACCTCTAACTTCAAGTTTATTGATCTTTCTATGCTTTCAGGTTGAAACTTGATGAAAACTAACTTTGAACAAAAGTTATGGCTGTTTTGTATCACAGGTCAGAAATAGTGTTTTCTCAGCGAGAGAAGGCCAAAATGAAAATTTCATGTATACCTCCTGTATTTTGAGGAAAACTGCATAAAATCCACCTGTAACTTCACTTTTATACATATTTCTATGCTTTCAGGTTGAAACTTGACTGAAAATTCACTTTGAACAAAAGTTATGGCTTTTTTGTATCACAGGTCACAAAAAGCCTTTTCTCAGTGACAGAAGGCCAAAATGAACACTTCATGTATAACTCCAGTATTTTGAGGAAAACTGCCTGAAATCAACCTCTAACTTCTCTTTTATGCATCTTTCTATGCTTTCAGGTTGAAATGACTGAAAACTCACTTTGAACAAAAGTTATGGCTGTTTTGTATCACAGGTCACAAATAGTGTTTTCTCAGCGAGAGAAAGCCAAAATGAACACTTCATGCATAACTCCTGTATTTTGAGGAAAACTGCCTTAAATCCACCTCTAACTTCAAATATATGCATCTTTCTATGCTTTCAGGTTGAAACTTGACTGAAAACTCACTTTGAACAAAAGTTATGACTGTTTTGTATCACAGGTCACAAATAGCGTTTTCTCAACGAGAGACGGCCAAAATGAACACTTCATGCATAACTCCTGTATTTTGAAGAAAACTGACTGAAATCCACCTCTAACTTAAATATTATGAATCTTTCTATGCTCTCAGGTTGAAACTTGATGAAAACTAACTTTGAACAAAAGTTATGGCTGTTTTGTATCACAGGTCAGAAATAGTTTTTTCTCAGCGAGAGAAGGCCAAAATGAAAATTTCATGTATAACTCCTGTATTTTGAGGAAAACTGCATAAAATCCACCTGTAACTTCTCTTTTATACATATTTCTATGCTTTCAGGTTGAACCTTGACTGAAAATTCACTTTGAACAAAAGTTATGGCTTTTTTGTATCACAGGTCACAAAAAGCGTTTTCTCAGTGACAGAAGGCCAAAATGAACACTTCATGTATAACTCCTGTATTTTTTGGAAAACTGCATGAAATCCACCTCTAACTTCAAGTTTATGCATCTTTCTATGCTTTCAGGTTGAAACTTGACTGAAAACTCACTTTGAACAAAAGTTATGGCTGTTTTGTATCACAGGTCACAAATAGAGTTTTCTCAGCGAGAGAAGGCTAAAATGAAAACTTCATGCATAACTCCTGTATTTTTAGGAAAACTGCCTGAAATCCACGTCTAACTTCAAGTTTATGCATCTTTCTATGCTTTCAGGTTGAAACTTGACTGAAAACTCACTTTGAACAAAAGTTATGGCTGTGTTGTATCACAGGTCACAAATAGCGTTTTCTCAGGGAGAGAAGGCAAAAATGAAAATTTCATGTATAACTCCTGTATTTTGAGGAAAACTGCATAAAATCCACCTGTAACTTCACTTTTATACATATTTCTATGCTTTCAGGTTGAAACTTGACTGAAAACTCACTTTGAACAAAAGTTATGGCTGTTTTGTATCACAGGTCACAAAAAGCGTTTTCTCAGTGAGAGAAGGCCAAAATGAACACTTCATGCATAACTCCTGTATTTTGAGGAAAACTACCTGAAATCCACCTCTAACTTAAAGATGATGCATCTTTCTATGCTTTCAGGTTGAAACTTGACTGAAAACTCACTTTGAACAAAAGTTATGGCTGTGTTGTATCACAGGTCACAAATAGCGTTTTCTCAGCGAGAGAAGGCCAAAATGAAATTTTCATGTATAACTCCTGTATTTCGAGGAAAACTGCATAAAATCCACCTGTAACTTCACTTTTTTACATATTTCTATGCTTTCAGGTTTAAACTTGACTGAAAACTCACTTTGAACAAAAGTTATGGCTGTTTTGTATCACAGGTCACAAATAGTGTTTTCTCAGCGAGAGAAGGCCAAAATGAACACTTCATTCATAACTCCTGTATTTTGAGGAAAACTACCTTAAATCCACTTCTAACTTAAAGATTATGCATCTTTCTATGCTTTCAGGTTGAAACTTGACTGAAATCTCACTTTGAACAAAAGTTATGGCTTTTTTTATCACAGGTCACAAATAGCGTTTTCTCATCGAGAGAAGGCCAAAATGAACACTTCATGCATAACTCCTGTATTTTGAGGAAAACTGCCTGAAATCCACCTCTAACTTAAAGATTATGCATCTTTCTATGCTTTCAGGTTGAAACTTGACTGAAAACTCACTTTGAAAAAAAGTTATGGCTGTTTTGTATCACAGGTCACAAATAGCGTTTTCTCATCGAGAGAAGGCCAAAATGAACACTTCATGCATAACTCCTGTATTTTGAGGAAAACTGCCTGAAATCCACCTCTAACTTCAAGTTTATGCATCTTTCTATGCCTTCAGGTTGAAACTTGACTGAAAACTCACTTTGAACAAAAGTTATGGCTGTTTTGTATCACAGGTCACAAATAGTGTTTTCTCAGCGAGAGAAGGCCAAAATGAACACTTCATGCATAACTCCTGTATTTTGAGGAAAACTGCCTGAAATCCACCTTGAACTTCTCTTTTATGCATCTTTCTGTGCTTTCAGGTTGAAACTTGACTGAAAACTCACTTTGAACAAAAGTTATGGCTTTTTTTTGTGTCATAAGTCATGAATAGTGTTTTCACAGTGACAGAAGACCAAAATTAACACTTCATGCATAACTCCTGTATTTTGACGAAAACTGCCTGAAATCCACAGCTAACTTTTCTTTTATGCATCTTACTATGCTTTCAGGTTGAAACTTGACTGAAAACTCACTTTGAACAAAAGTTATGTTTTTTTTGTGTCACAGGTCACAAATAGTGTTTTCACAGCGAAATGAGTCCAAAATGAAAACTTCATCCATACCTATTGTATTTTTTGGAAAACTGAGTTAAATCCATCCTCTGACTTAAAGTTTATGCATCTTTCTATGCTTTCAGGTTCAAACTTGACTGAAAACTCACTTTGAACAAAAGTTATGGCTGTTTTGTGTCGCAGGTCACAAATAGCATTTTCTCAGCCAGAGAAGGCCAAAATGAACACTTCATGCATAACTCCTGTATTTTGAGGAAAACTGCCTGAAATCCACCTCTAACTTCAAGTTTATGCATCTTTCTATGCTTTCAGGTTGAAACTTGACTGAAAACTCACTTTGAACAAAAGTTATGGCTGTTTTGTATCACAGGTCACAAATAGTGTTTTCTCAGCGAGAGAAGGCCAAAATGAACACTTCATGCATAACTCCTGTGTTTTGAGGGAAACTGCCTGAAATCCACCTCGAACTTCTCTTTTATGCATCTTTCTATGCATTCAGGTTGAAACTTGACTGAAAACTCACTTTGAACAAAACTAATGGCTGTTTTGTATCACAGGTCACAAATAGCGTTTTCTCAGCGAGAGAAGGCCAAAATGAACACTTCATGCATAACTCCTGTATTTTGAGGAAAACTGCATGAAATCCACCTCTAACTTCAAGTTTATGCATCTTTCTATGCTTTCAGGTTGAAACTTGATGAAAACTAACTTTGAACAAAAGTTATGGCTGTTTTGTATCACAGGTCACAAATAGTGTTTTCTCAGCGAGAGAAAGCCAAAATGAACACTTCATGCATAACTCCTGTATTTTGAGGAAAACTGCCTGAAATCCACCTCTATCTTAAAGATTATGCATCTTTCTATGCATTCAGGTTGAAACTTGACTGAAAACTCACTTTGAACAAAAGTTATGGCTGTGTTGTATCACAGGTCAAAAATAGCGTTTTCTCAGCGAGAGAAGGCCAAAATGAAAATTTCATGTATAACTCCTGTATTTTGAGGAAAACTGCATAAAATCCACCTGTAACTTCACTTTTATACATATTTCTATGCTTTCAGGTTGAAACTCGACTGAAAATTCACTTTGAACAAAAGTTATGGCTTTTTTGTATCACAGGTCACAAAAAGCGTTTTCTCAG
This sequence comes from Aulostomus chinensis, assembly GCF_037954235.1. Taxonomy (NCBI): domain Eukaryota; kingdom Metazoa; phylum Chordata; class Actinopteri; order Syngnathiformes; family Aulostomidae; genus Aulostomus; species Aulostomus chinensis. The sequence goes on from NW_028234170.1 coordinate 253,845, forward strand.
TGAGAGAAGGCCAAAATGAACACTTCATGTATAACTCCTGTATTTTGAGGAAAACTACATGAAATCAACCTCTAACTTCTCTTTTATGCATCTTTCTATGCTTTCAGGTTGAAACTTGACTGAAATCTCACTTTGAACAAACGTTATGGCTGTTTTTATTACAGGTCATAAATAGCGTTTTCTCATCGAGAGAAGGCCAAAATGAACACTTCATGCATAACTCCTGTATTTTGAGGAAAACTGCCTGAAATCCACCTCTAACTTCAAGTTTATCCATCTTTCTATGCTTTCAGGTTGAAACTTGACTGAAAACTCACTTTGAACAAAAGTTATGGCTGTTTTGTATCACAGGTCACAAATAGTGTTTTCTCAGCGAGAGAAGGCCAAAATGAACACTTCATGCATAACTCCTGTATTTTGAGAAAAACTGCCTGAAATCCACCTCGAACTTCTCTTTTATGCATCTTTCTATGCTTTCAGGTTGAAACTTGACTGAAAACTGACTTTGAACAAAAGTAATGTTTTTTTTGTGTCACAGGTCACAAATAGTGTTTTCACAGCGAAATGAGTCCAAAATGAAAACTTCATCCATACCTATTGTATTTTGATGAAAACTCACTGAAATCCACCTGTAACTTCAAGTTTATGCATCTTTCTATGCTTTCAAGTTGAAACTTGACTGAAAACTCACTTCGAAGAAAAATTATGGCATTTTTGTATCACAGGTCACAAATAGTGTTTTCTCAGCAACAGAAGGCCAAAATGAACACTTCATGCATAACCCCTGTATTTTGAGGAAAACTCACTTAAATCAAGCAGTACCTTCAAGTTTATGCATCTTTCTATGCTTTCAGGTTGAAACTTGACTGAAAACTCACTTTGAACAAAAGTTATGGCTGTTTTGTGTTAAAGGTCACAAATAGCGTTTTCTCAGCGAGAGAAGGCCAAAATGAACACTTCATGCGGAACTCCTGTATTTTAATGAAAACTCACTGAAGTCCACCTGTTACTTCAAGTTTATGCATCTTTCTATGCTTTCAGGTGGAAACTTGACTGAAAACTCACTTTGAAGAAAAGTTATGGCATTTTTGTATCACAGGTCACAAATAGTGTTTTCTCAGCGAGAGAAGGCCAAAATGAACACTTCATGCAGAACCCCTGAATTTTGAGGAAAACTCACTGAAATCAAGCTGTAACTTCAAGTTTATGCAACTTTCTATGCTTTCAGGTTGAAACTTGACTGAAAACTCACTTTGAAGAAAAGTTATGGCATTTTTGTATCACAGGTCACAAATAGTGTTTTCTCAGCGAGAGAAGGCCAAAATGAACACTTCATGCAGAACTAATGTATTTTGATGAAAACTCTCTGAAATCAAGCTGTAACTTCAAGTTTTTGCATCTTTCTATGCTTTCAGGTTGAAACTTGACTGAAAACTCACTTTGAACAAAAGTTATGGCTGTTTTGTATCACAGGTCACAAATAGTGTTTTCTCAGTGAGAGAAGGCCAAAATGAACACTTCATGCAGAACTCCTGTATTTTGATGAAAACTCACTGAAATCCACCACTAACTTCAAGTTTATGAATCTTTCTATGCTTTCAGGTTGAAACTTGACTGAAAACTCACTTTGAAGAAAAGTTTTGGCATTTTTGTATCACAGGTCACAAATAGTGTTTTCTCAGCGAGAGAAGGCCAAAATGAACACTTCATGCATAACTCCTGTATTTTGAGGAAATCTGCGTGAAATCCACCTGTAACTTCTCTTTTATGCATTTTTCTGTGCTTTCAGGTTGAAACTTGACTGAAAACTCACTTTGAACAAAAGTTGTGGCTGTTTTGTATCACAGATCACAAATAGTGTTTTCTCAGCGATAGAAGGCCAAAATGAACACTTCATGCATCACTCCTGTATTTTGAGGAAAACTGCGTGAAATCCACCTGTAACTTCTCTTTTATGCATCTTTCTATGCTTTCAGGGGGAAACTTGACTGAAAACTCACTTTGAACAAAAGTTATGGCTGTGTTGTATCACAGGTCACAAATAGCGTTTTTACAGCGAGAGAAGGCTAAAATGAACACGTCATGCAAAAATCCTGTATTTTGAGGAAAACTGCGTGAAATCCACCTGTAACGTCTGTTTTATTCATCTTTCTATGCATTCAGATTGAAACTTGACTTAAAACTCACTCTAAACAAAAGTTATGGCTGTTTTTTTTTACAGGTCACAAATAGGGTTTTCACAGCGAGAGAAGGCCAAAATGAACACTTCATGCATAACTCCTGTATTTTGAGGAAAACTGTGTGAAATCCACCTGTAACTTCAAGTTTATGCATCTTTCTATGCTTTCAGGTTGAACTTTCACTTCGAAGTCATTTTGAAAAAAAATTACGTCTTTGATGTCACGGTTCACGAAGACTGTTTTCAAAACAAAAGAAGACATTTTAAACATTTCATGCAGAACTCTATTAGTTTGAGCAAAGCTGGCTCAAAAGCACCTGTTACTTCAAAGGTTTTCATCATTCTGTGTTTTCAGATTTGAAGTTCACTGAAAGGTCAGTGTGATCAAGAGTTCCAGCATTTGTGATCACAGGTCACACAATGCCTTTTACCAGCGAGAGTCCTCTGGAGTGAACACTTCTTGCTGAACTCCCTTATTTAGAGGAAAACTGACTGAAATCCACGTGTCATGTCAAGGTAATGTAATTTTCATTGTATTCAGGTTGAAACTTGACTTTGAACAAAAGTTAAGGCTGTTTTGTATCACAGGTCACAAATAGTGTTTTCACAGACAGAGAAGGCCAAAATGAACACTTCATGCATAACTCCTGTATTTTGAGGAAAACTGTGTGAAATCCACCTGTAACTTGTCTTTTATGCATCTTTCTATGCTTTCAGGTTGAAACTTCACTGAAAACTCACTTTGAAGAAAAGTCATGATTGTTTTGTATCATAGGTCACAAATAGTGTTTTCTCAGTGAGAGAAGGCCAAAATGAACACTTCATGCATGACTAATTTTTTTTTTGAAAACTGAGTGAAATCCACCTGTAACTTTAAGTTTATGCATCTTTCTATGCTTTCCGTTTGAAAAGTCACTGAAAACTCACTGTGAACAAAAGTTATGGCTGTTTTGTATCACAGGTCACAAATAGCGTTTTCTCAGGGAGAGAAGGCCAAAATTAACACTTCATGCATAACTCCTGTATTTTGAGGAAAACTGACTGAAATCCACCTATAACTTCTCTTTTACGCATCTTTCTATGATTTAAGGTCGAACTTTCACTTCGAAGTCATTTTGAAAAAAAATTATGTCTTTGATGATCAAGGTTCACGAAGACTGTTCTCAAAACAAAAGAAGACTTTTTAATCATTTCATGCAGAACTCCATTAGTTTGAGCAAAGCTGGCTTAAAAGCACTTGTTACTTCAAAGGTTTTCATCATTCTGTGTTTTCAGATTTAAGTTCACTGAAAGGTCAGTGTGATAAAGAGTTCCAGCATTTGTGATCACAGGTCACACAATGCCTTTTACCAGCGAGAGTCCCCTGGAGTGAACACTTCTTGCTGAACTCCCTTATTTTCAGGAAAACTGACTGAAATCCACATTTCATGTCAAGGTAATGTAATTTTCAGTGTATTCAGGTTGAAACTTGTCTGAAAACTGACTTTGAAGAAAAGTTATAGCTGTTTTGTATCACAGGTCACAAGTAGCGTTTTCTCAGCGAGAAAAGGCCAAAATGAACCTTTCATGCATAACTCCTGTATTTTGAGGAAAACTGAGTGAAATCTACCTGCAACTTCAAGTTTATGCATCTTTCTATGCTTTCAGGTTGAAACTTGACTGACAACTCACTTTGAACAAAAGTTATGGCTGTTTTGTATCATAGGTCACAAATCGTGTTTTCACAGCAAGAGAAGGCCAAAATGAACACTTCATGCATAACTCCTTTATTTTTGGAAAACTGCCTTAAATCCACCCTCAAACTTCAAGTTTATGCATCTTTCTAAGCTTTCAGGTTGAAATTTGATTGAAAACTGACTTTGAACAAAAGTTATGGCTGTTTTGTATCACAGGTCACAAATAGCGTTTTCACAGCGAGAGAAGGCCAAAATGAACACTTTATGCATAACTCCTGTATTTTGAGGAAAACTGTGTGAAATCCACCTGTAACTTCAAGTTTATGTATCTTTCTTTGCTTTCAAGTTGAAACTTGACTGAAAACTCACTTTCAACAAATATTATGGCTGTATTGTATCACAGATCACAAATAGTGTTTTCACAAAGAGAGAAGGCCAAAATGAAGGCAAGGCAAGTTTATTTGTAGAGCACAATTCATACACATGGCAATTCAAAGTGCTTTTCAGTTGCAGAAAAACCTTTAAATCACAAAAAGGCAGATAAAATCATAAAACATAAATAGAATCATTAATTTAAAGAAAAGGAGAAGAGTGCAGATAAAATACTTTCAGCTGTCGTATGCACGACTGAACAGAGTAGTTTTCAGCCTGGTCTTAAACATTGTCACAGTTGATTCCTGTCTCACTTTTTCTGGAAGACTGTTCCAGATTTTAGTTGCAGAAAACTGGAAAGGAGCTTCACCATGTTTAGTCCTGACTCTGGGCCCCTGTAGGAGACCTCTACCTGAGGTTCTCAGAGACCTGGAGGGTTCATATGGGTCTAACATGTCAGAGATTTACTTCGGTGCTTGACCATGAAGAGACTTGTATACAAGCAGAGCTGTCTTAAAGTCTATTCTCTGAGCAACAGGAAGCCAGTGCAGAGATCTGAGCACTGGACTAATATGGTCGTATTTCCTGGTTCTAGTCAGGACTCGAGCTGTAGCGTTCTGAATGTATTGTAGTTGTTTAACAGCTTGTTTAGAGATACCAGTGAGCAGGCCGTTACAGTAGTCTAACCTACTGGAGACAAATGCATGGATTCGTCTGTCCAAGTCTGGTTCAGACACTATACCTCTGATTTTGGCAATGTTTTTTAGATGGTAAAAGGCTGCTGATTTTACTGACTTAATGTGGCTGTTAAAGTTCAGATCTGAGTCCAATATTACCCCCAGATTTCTAACCTGTTGTTTTGGTTTTAGAGAAAGGGATTCAAGGTGACTGATCACACTTTCTCTTTGCTTCTGTGGCCCAAAAACGATTAATTCCGTTTTTTCTGAGTTTAGCTGGAGAAAGTTGTTTTGCATCCACATGCTTATATGTTGGATGCAGTGGAAGAGTGAATCCACAGGTCCATGTTCACCTGCTGTCAGAGACACATAGATCTGAGTGTCGTCTGCATAGTTATGGTAGGACACATTATGGCTGCTTATTAGTTGGCCTAGTGGAAGCATGTATAGGTTGAACAAGAGGGGCCCCAAGATTGAACCTTGGGGGACACCACAGGTCATGGCCATTTTGTCTGAGCTGCAATTTCCAATTTCAACAAAGTATGTTCTCTCCTCAAGATAGGACTTGAACCACTTTAGAGCAGAACCAGAGATTCCTAGCCAATTCTCTAGCCTCTGTATAAGGATCTCATGGTCAACTGTGTCAAAGGCAGCACTCAAGTCAAGCAGGACTAAGACTGAGACTTTGCCTTTGTCTGTGTTTAGGCGGATGTCATTTATCACCTAGATCAGAGCTGTCTCAGTGCTGTGGTGGGGCCTAAAGCCAGACTGGAAAGTATCAAAAGCATTGTTGGACAGGAGAAAGTCAGTGAGTTGTTGATAAACAACTTTTTCGAGGACTTTTCCTAGGAATGGCAGGTTTGATATGGGCCGGTAGTTGTTCAGAACCATGGCATCAAGACTGCTCTTCTTTAAAAGAGGCTTAATGACCGCAGTTTTCAGGGCCCTTGGAAATGTTCCAGTCTCTAGTGAAATCTTAACTAAATGAGTAACTTTTGGTAACAGGCTGCTCAGCACAGTCTTTACAAATCTAGTGGGTAACTCATCAAGGCAGCATGTAGATGAACTCAGACCTGAAATAATCTCTTCGACTGTTTTGTCACTGACAGGAGTGAAATGTGCCAGCTCTAGGTGTTCAGGTGGATGCTGGGCTATCATTTGTGTCTTAGAAATGATAGCTTTTTTAATATCTTGAACTTTATCACTAAAGAATTTTGCAAATTCATTGCAATTTGATATAGAAATGAATTCTAAGGGCAGTGGAACCGAAGGGTTTGTTAATCTGTTTACAGTAGCAAACAGAACTCGAGAATTACCATTCGAGTTTGTAATCACTTCAGAGAAATACCTCTCCCTAGCTCTTCGTAAAGTCTGGTTAAACATGGATAATTTTTGTCTATAAATGTCATAGTCAACCTGTAGCTTTGACTTGCGCCATTTCCGTTCGGCTCTCCGGCACCCTCTTTTTTGTGCCCTGACAGAGTCTTCATTTCTCCATGGTGCTTTTTGTCTGTCTTTAACTATTCTAACCTTAACAGGAGCAATGGTGTCCAAGACATTCAAAACACTTGATGTATACGAGTTTAACAGATCATTAACATTAGAACCAGAGGTGTTTTCAAAAGCAACCATTTCCATAAACTGTGTCCTTGTTTTGTCATTTATGAGTCTTCTCCGAACCATTGACGACCCATGTGCTGGCTTGGGTATAACAGACAGATTAAAGAAAACACAAAAATGATCTGATAATGCAATATCCATGACATTAACACCTGAAACAATAACCCCTTTTGGAATGAGCACGTCCAGTGTGTGCCCTCTGTTGTGAGTGGGTTCGTTCACATACTGAGTTAGACCAAACGTTTCAAGGACAGCACTGAGTTCTTTAGCATGTCTGTCACTGGCTACATCCACATGCACATTTAAATCACCTGTAATAACCAAACAGTCAAATTCAGTGCGCACAGCTGAAAGTAATTCAGTAAAATCATCAATAAAACAGTTCTGTGGTGGCCTATAAATAGTGATATAAAGTATGGTGGCTTGTTTTAACTCCAATTTGAATGACAAATACTCAAATGATGAAAAAACTCCAAACGACAATTTTTGTATAACTATATTTTCTCTGAATATGCTACACACCCCTCCACCTCTCTTGCTCTGTCTTGTTTCAGATTCAAAGGTGTAGTGAGGTGGAGTAGACTCAATCAGGACTGCATTACCTGTATTTTTGTCAAGCCACGTCTCAGTTAAAAACATTAAATCAAGATCACGAGAAGAAATAAAATTATTAATTAAAAATGATTTGTTATTTAAAGATCTGACATTAAGCACAACATGTTTGAGATTAGACTGAGTTTCAAAGGACTCCAAGTTCTTACAAGAGATATGGATTAGATTTCTCTGCTCATCTGTCTGTCTCTCTCTTATCTAATCTTCGTGATATTACAGTAGGTATTGTTTTTGCAGAGAAGTTCTCCTCCCTGGACCTCCAGTTGGGTATTATATGAGTGGTAGCAACGCAGAGGCCCTTTACATCCTAGACAGCAGTGGTGACACTGTTGGAGATTACAGCTGGGCCTGGTGGTGAAGACTGAGCTGGGGGGACTCTGGGGGGAGGGGAAGGGGCACGATACTTCTTTGGGGCAAGAACCCTCGATCTAATCAGGTCTGGAGTGAGAGGAGCCATTTTCGTTCCTGATTTTATCAAGCTTTCAAGATGGTTTGGAAATCTCAAAGGTGACTGTGGAGATGGGAATGAGAGTGAAGAGAGGGCGTAGACACAGCAGGTGGTGCCCAGGACGGCGGTGAGGGAGAAGGTGACGGGGATGCTGCATCCCGAACCTTCTCCGGAGATGCAGGTTTTGTCCTTGCAGTTGCAGCAGAGTTGTTTTCTGAAGATGCTGATGTTGTTGTTGTGGGAGCTGGAGCTGATGCCTTCGCTGGGGATGCAGGTTTTGTTGTTGAGGCTGCTGTGGCTGAGTCCTTTTCCAGTGGTTGCAGAAGGTGCTGTTTTGGGTACATCCTTTGCCGGGTCCTTGGGTGGGGAAGAGGGAGCTCCTCTCCCTCTCCTCTTTTCTCTCATCGGTTGCCCGCAAGCCTGGTTCAGTTCAGGCCGGTTCTGATGCCTCAGAGCATGGAGGAGGTTATCCGTCAGCCTCTTTACTCCACCTCCATTCAGGTGTGGCCCTTTTCCTCTGAAAAGGTCACCTCGATGCCAAAACAGGTTAAAGTTCTCGATGTAATGCAATCCTCTGGACTCGCAGATGTTGGGTAGCCACGTGTTCAACTGAAGCAGTCGGCTGAATTTATTCACTTTCCTGTCCGTGTTTGGGAAACTGCATTAAATCCACCAGTAATTTCTCTTTTATGCATCTTTCTATGCTTTCAGGTTGAAACTTGATTGAAAACTCACTTTGAACAAAAGTTATGGCTGTTTTGTATCAAAGGTCACAAATAGTGTTTTCTCAGCGAGAGAACGCCAAAATGAACACTTCATTCATAACTCCTGTATTTTTTGGAAAAATGCCTGAAATCTACCTGTAACTTCAAATTTATGCATCTTTCCATGCTTTCAGGATGAAACTTGATTGAAAACTCACTTTGAACAAAAGTTATGGCTGTTTTGTATCAAAGGTCACAAATAGTGTTTTCTCAGCGAGAGAACGCCAAAATGAACACTTCATTCATAACTCCTGTATTTTTTGGAAAAATGCCTGAAATCTACCTGTAACTTCAAATTTATGCATCTTTCCATGCTTTCAGGATGAAACTTGACTGAAAACTCACTTTGAAAAAAAGTTATGGCTGTTTTGTTTCACAGGTCACAAATAGCGTTTTCCAAGCGAGAGAAGGCCAAAATGAACACTTCATGCAGAACTCCTGTATTTTGATGAAAACTCACTGAAATCAAGCTGTAACTTCAAGTTTATGCATCTTTCTATGCTTTCAGGTTGAAACTTGACTGAAAATTCACTTTGAAAAAAAGCTATGGCTGTTTTGTATCACAGGTCACAAATAGTGTTTTCTAAGCGAGAGAAGGCCAAAATAAACACGTCATGCAAAACTCCTGTATTTTGAGGAAAAGTGAGTGAAGTCCACCTGTAACTTCAAGTTTATGCATCTTTCTATGCTTTCAGGTTGAAACTTTACTGAAAATTCACTTTGAAAAAAAGCTATGGCTGCTTTTTATGACAGGTCACAAATAGTGTTTTCTCAGCGAGAGAAGGCCAAAATGAACACTTCATGCATAACTCCTTTATTTTTTGGAAAACTCCATGAAATCCACTTTTTCACTTCAAGTTTATGCATCTTTCTATGTTTTCAGGTTGAAACTTGACTGAAAACTCACTTTTAAATAAAGTTATGGCTGTTTTGTATCACAGGTCACAAATAGTGCTTTCTCAGTGAAAGAAGGACAAAATGAACAATTCATATATAATTCCTGTATTTTATGGAAAACTGAGTTAAAACCATCCTCTAACTTAAAGTTTATGCATCTTTCTATGCTTTCAGGTTGAAACTTGACTGAAAACTCACTTTGAAAAAAAGTTATGGCTGTTTTGTATCACAGGTCACAAATAGCGTTTTCTCAGCGAGGGAAGGCCAAAAAGAACACTTCATGCATGACTCCTGTATTTTTTTGAAAACTGCATGAAATCCACTTCTAACTTAAAGAGTAGGCATCTTCCTATGTTTTAATGTTGAAACTTGACTGAAAACTCACTTTGAACAAACGTTATGGCTGTTTTGTATCAGAGGTCACAAATAGTGTTTTCTCAGCGAGTGAAGGCCAAACTGAACACTTCATGCATAACTCCTGTATTTTTTGGTAAACTGAGTGAAATCCACCTGTATCTTGTCTTTTATTCATCTTTCTATACTTATACTTTCAGGTTTAAATAAAAATCCACTTCTAACTTAAAGATTAGGCATCTTTCTATGTTTTAATGTTGAAACTTGACTGGAAACTCACTTTGAACAAACGTTATGGCTGTTTTGTATCAGAGGTCACAAATAGCGTTTTCTCAGCGAGAGAAGGCACAAAACGAACACTTCATGCATTGCTCCTGTATTTTTTTGAAAACTGAATGTAATCCACTTCTAACTTCAAATTTATGCATCTTTCTATGCTTTCAGGTTGAAACTTGACTGAAAACTCACTTTAAACAAAAGTTATGGCTGTTTTTTTATATCACATGTCACAAATAGCGTTTTCTCAGCAAGAGAAGGCCAAAATGAACACTTCATACACAACTCATGTATTTTGAGGAAAACTGAGTGAAATCCACCTGTAACTTCAAGTTTATGCATCTTTCTATGTTTTCATGTTGAAACTTGACTGAAAAATCACTTTGAACAAAAGTTGTGTCTGTTTTGTATCACAGGTCACAAATAGTTATTTCTCAGCGAGAGAAGGCCCAAATGAACACTCCATGCATAACTCCTGTATTTTGAGGAAAACTGCCTGAAATCAACCTCTAACTTCTCTTTTATGCATCTTTCTATGATTTCATGTTGAAACTTGACTGAAAACTCACTTTGAAAAAAAGTTATGGCTGTTTTGTATCACAGGTTACAAATAGCGTTTTCTCAGCAGGAGAATGCCAAAAGGAAGACTTCATGCATAACTCCTATATTTTTTGGAAAACTGCATGAAATCCACCTGTAACTTCTCTTTTATGCATCTTTCTATGCTTTCAGGTTTAACTTTCACTTCAAAGTCATTTTGCAAAAAAATTCCGTCTTTGATGTCACGGTTCACGAAGACTGTTTTCAAAACAAAAGAAGACATTTTAATCATTTCATGCAGAACTCCATTAGTTTGAGCAAAGCTGGCTTAAAAGCACCTGTTACTTCAAAGGTTTTCATCATTCTGTGTTTTCAGATTTTAAGTTCACTGAAAGGTCAGTGTTATCAAGAGTTCCAGCATTTGTGATCACAGGTCACACAATGCCTTTTACCAGCGAGAGTCCTCTGGAGTGAACACTTCATGCTGAACTCCCTTATTTAGAAGAAAACTGACTGAAATCCACGTGTCATTTCAAGGTAATGTAATTTTTTATTGTATTCAGTTTGAAACTTTCCTGAAAATTCACTTTGAACAAAAGTTATCGCTGTTTTGTATCACAGGTCACAAATAGCGTTTTCTCAGCGAGAGAAGGCCAAAATGAACACTTCATGCATAACTCCTTTATTTTTTAGAAAACTGCATAAAATCCACCTCTAACTTAAAGTTTATGCATCTTTCTATGCTTTCAGGTTGAAACTTGACTGAAAACTCACTTTGAACAAAAGTTATGGCTGTTTTGTATCACAGGTCACAAATAGCGTTTTCTCAGGGAGAGAAAGCAAAAATGAACACTTCATGCATAACTCCTGTATTTTGAGGAAAACTGCCTGAAATCCACCTGTAACTTCTCTTTTATACATCTTTCTATGCTTTCAGGTGGAAACTTGACTGAAAACTCACTTTGAAGAAAAGTTTTGGCTGTTTTTTTTTTATCACAGGTCACAAATAGCGTTTTCTCAGCGAGAGAAGGCCAAAATGAACACTTCATGCATAACTCCTGTATTTTTTGGAAAAATGCATGAAATCCACCTGTAATTTGTAGTTTATTCATCTTTCTATGTTTTCAGGTTGAAACTTGATTGAAAATTCACTTTGAACAAAAGTTTTGTATCACAGCTCACAAATAGCGTTTTCTCAGCGAGAAAAGGTCAAAATGAACACTTCATGCATAACTCCTGTATTTTGAGGAAAACTGCCTGAAATCTACCTCTAACTACTCTTTTATGAATCTTTTTATGTTTTCAGGTTGAAACTTGACTGAAAACTCACGTTGAACAAAAGTTATGGCTGTTTTGTATCACAGGTCACAAATAGCATTTTCACAGCGAGAGAAGGCCAAAATGAACACTTCATGTATAAATCCTGTATTTTGAGGAATACTGCCTGAAATCCACTTGTAACTTCAAGTTTATACATCTTTCTATGCTTTCAGGTTGAAACTTGACAAAAAACTCACTTTGAACAAAAGTTATGGCTGTTTTGTATCACAGGTCACAAATAGTGTTTTAACAGCGAGAGAAGGCCAAAATGAACACTTCATGCATAACTCCTGTATTTTGAGGAAAACTGCCTGAAATCCACCTCTAACTTAAAGATTATGCATCTTTCTATGCTTTCAGGTTGAAACTTGACTGAAAACTCACTTTGAACAAAAGTTATGGCTGTTTTGTATCACAGGTCACAAATAGCGTTTTCTCAGTGAGAGAAGGCCAAAATGAACACTTCATGCATAACTCCTGTATTTTGAGGAAAACTGCATGAAATCCACCTGTAACTTCAAGTTTATGCATCTTTCTATGCTTTCAGGTTGAAACTTGACTGAAAACTCACTTTTAAATAAAGTTATGGCTGTTTTGTATCACAGGTCACAAATAGTGTTTTCTCAGCGAGAGATGGCCAAAATGAACACTTCATTCATAACTCCTGTATTTTGAGGAAAACTGCATGAAATTCACCTGTAACTTCTCTTTCATGCATCTTTCTATGCTTTCAGGTAGAATCTTGACTAAAAACTCACTTTGAAAAAAAGTTATGGCTGTTTTGTATCACAGGTCACAAATAGTGTTTTCTCAGTGAGAGAAGGCCAAAATGAACACTTCATGCATAACTCCTGTATTTTGAGGAAAACTGCGTGAAATTCACCTATAACTTCTCTTTTTATCATCTTCCGATGCTTTCAGGTTGAAACTTGACTGAAAACTCACTTTGAAAAAAAGTTATGGCTGTTTTGTATCACAGGTCACAAATAGCGTTTTCTCAGCGAGAGAAGGCCAAAATGAACACTTCATGCATAACTCCTGTATTTTGAGGAAAACACCATGAAATCCACCTCTAACTTAAATTTAATGCATCTTTCTGTGCTTTCAGGTGGAAATTGACTGAAAACTCACTTTGAACAAAAGTTATGGCTGTTTTGTATCACAGGTCACAAATAGTGTTTTCTCAGCGAGAGAAGGCCAAAATGAACACTTAATGCATAACTCCTGTATTTTGAGGAAAACTGCCTGAAATCAACCTGTAACTTCTCTTTTATGCATCTTTCGATGCTTTCAGGTTGAAACTTGACTGAAAACTCACTTTGAACAAAAGTTATGGCTGTTTTGTATCACAGGTCACAAATAGCGTTTTCTCAGCGAGAGAAGGCCAAAATGAAAACTTCATGCATAACTCCTGTATTTTTTGGAAAACTACATGAAATCCACCTGTCACTTCAAGTTTATGCATCTTTCTATGCTTTCAGGTTGAAACTTGACTGAAAACTCACTTTGAACAAAAGTTATGGCTGTTTTGTGTCGCAGGTCACAAATAGCGTTTTCTCAGTGAGATAAGGCCAAAATGAACACTTCATGCAGAACTCCTGTATTTTGAAGGAAAACTCACTGAAATCAAGCTGTAACTTCAAGTTTATGCATCTTTCTATGCTTTCAGGTTGAAACTTGACTGAAAACTCACTTTGAACAAAAGTTAGGGCTGTTTTTTGTCGCAGGTTACAAATAGCGTTTTCTCAGCGAGAGAAGACCAAAATGAACACTTCATGCAGAACTCCTGTATTTTGATGAAAACTCACTGAAATCAAGCTGTAACTTCAAGTTTATGCATCATTCTATGCTTTCAGGTTGAAACTTGACTGAAAACTCACTTTGAAAAAAAGTTATGGCTGTTTGTGTCACAGGTCACAAATAGCGTTTTCTCAGCGAGAGAAGGCCAAAATGAACACTTCATGCAGAACTCCTGTATTTTGATGAAAACTCACTGAAATCCACCTATAACTTCAAGTTTATGCATCTTTCTATGCTTTCAGATTGAAACTTGACTGAAAACTCACTTTGAAGAAAAGTTATGGCTGTTTTGTGTCGCAGGTCACAAATAGCGTTTTCTCAGTGAGATAAGGCCAAAAGGAACACTTCATGCAGAACTCCTGTATTTTGAAGGAAAACTCACTGAAATCAAGCTGTAACTTCAAGTTTATGCATCTTTCTATGCTTTCAGGTTGAAACTTGACTGAAAACTCACTTTGAACAAAAGTTAGGGCTGTTTTTTGTCGCAGGTTACAAATAGCGTTTTCTCAGCGAGAGAAGACCAAAATGAACACTTCATGCAGAACTCCTGTATTTTGATGAAAACTCAATGAAATCAAGCTGTAACTTCAAGTTTATGCATCATTCTATGCTTTCAGGTTGAAACTTGACTGAAAACTCACTTTGAAAAAAAGTTATGGCTGTTTTGTGTCACAGGTCACAAATAGCGTTTTCTCAGCGAGAGAAGGCCAAAATGAACACTTCATGCAGAACTCCTGTATTTTGATGAAAACTCACTGAAATCCACCTATAACTTCAAGTTTATGCATCTTTCTATGCTTTCAGATTGAAACTTGACTGAAAACTCACTTTGAACAAAAGTTATGGCTGTTTTGTTTCACAGGTCACAAATAGTGTTTTCCCTGCGAGAGAAGGCCAAAATGAACACTTCATGCATAACTCCTGTATTTTTAGGAAAACTGTGTTAAATCCACCCTCAAAATTCAAGTTTATGCATCTTTCTATGCTTTCAGGTTGAAATTTGACAGAAAACTAACTTTGAACAAAAGTTATGGCTGTTTTGTATGACAGGTCACAAATAGCGTTTTCTCAGCGAGAGAAGGCCAAAATGAACACTTCATGCATAACTCCTGTATTTTGATGAAAACTGCATAAAATCCACCTGTAACTTCTGTTTTATGCATCTTTCTATGCTTTCAGGTTGAAACTTGACTGAAAACTCACTTTGAACAAAAGTTATGGCTGTTTTGTATCACGGGTCACAAAGCGTTGTCTCAGCGAGAGAATGCCAAAATGAAAACTTTATGCATAAGTCCTGTATTTTTTGGAAAACTACATGAAATCCACCTGTCACTTCAAGTTTATGCATCTTTCTATGCTTTCAGGTGAAACTTTCACTTTGAAGTCATTTTGAAAAAAAATTACGTCTTTGATAATCACTGTTCATGAAGACTGTTTTCAAAACAAAAGAAGACATTTTAAACATTTCATGCAGAACTCCATTAGTTTGAGCAAAGCTGGCTTAAAAGCACCTGTTACTTCAAAGGTTTTCATCATTCTGTGTTTTCAGTTTTGAAGTTCACTGAAAGGTCAGTTTGATCAAGAGTTCCAGCATTTGTGATCACAGGTCACACAATGCCTTTTACCAGCGAGAGTCTTCTGGAGTGAACACTTCTTGCTGAACTCCCTTATTTTCAGGAAAACTGACTGAAATCCACCTGTTACTTCTCTTTTATGCATCTTTCTATGCTTTCAGGTTGAAATTTGACAGAAAACTAACTTTGAACAAAAGTTATGGCTGTTTTGTATGACAGGTCACAAATAGCGTTTTCTCAGCGAGAGAAGGCCAAAATGAACACTTCATGCATAACTCCTGTATTTTTAGGGAAACTGCCTGAAATCAATATCTAACTTCAAGTTTATGCATCTTTCTATGATTTCAGGTTGAAACTTGACTGAAAACTCACTTTGAACAAAAGTTATGGCTGTTTTGTATCACAGGTCACAAATTGTGTTTTCTCAGTGAGAGAAGGCCAAAATGAACACTTCATGTATAACTCCTGTATTTTGAGAAAAACTGCCTTAAATCCACCTCTAACTTCAAATATATGCATCTTTCTATGCTTTCAGGTTGAAACTTGACTGAAAACTCACTTTGAACAAAAGTTATGGCTGTTTTGTATCACAGGTCACGAATAGCGTTTACTCAGCGAGAGAAGGCCAAAATGAACATTTCATGCATAACTCCTGTATTTTCAGGAAAACTGAGTGAAATCCACCTAAAACTTCAAGTTTATGCATCTTTCTATGCTTTCAGGATGAAACTTGACTGAAAATTCACTTTGAACAAAAGTTATGGCTGTTTTGTATCACAGGTCACAAAAAGCGTTTTCTCAGCGAGAGAAGGCCAAAATGAACACTTCATGCATAACTCCTGTATTTTGTCGAAAACTCCCTGAAATCCACCTCTAACTTCAAGTACATGCATCTTTCTATGCTTTCAGGTTGAAACTTGACTGAAAACTCACTTTGAACAAAAGTTATGGCTGTTTTGTATCACAGGTCCCAAATAGTGTTTTCTCAGCGAGAGAAGGCCAAAATGAACACTTCATGCATAACTCCTGTATTTTGTGGAAAACTGCCTGAAATCCACCTATAACTTCAAGTTCATGCATCTTTCTATGCTTTCAGGTTGAAACTTGACTAAAAACTCACTTTGAACAAAAGTTATGGCTGTTTTGTATCACAGGTCAAAAAGCGTTTTCTCAGCAAGAGAAGGCCAAAATGAACACTTCATGCATAACTCCTGTATTTTGAGGAAAACTGCCTGAAATCAACCTCTAACTTCTCTTTTATGTATCTTTCTATGCTTTCAGGTTGAAACTTGACTGAAAACTCACTTTGAACAAAAGTTATGGCTGTTTTGTATCACAGGTCACAAATAGTGTTTTCTGAGGGAGAGAAGGCGAAAATGAACACTTCATGCATAACTCCTGTATTTTGAGGAAAACTGACTGAAATTCACCTATAACTTCTCTTTTACGCATCTTTCTATGATTTAAGGTCGAACTTTCACTTCGAAGTCATTTTGAAAAAAAATTATGTCTTTGATGATCAAGGTTCACGAAGACTGTTCTCAAAACAAAAGAAGACTTTTTAATCATTTCATGCAGAACTCCATTAGTTTGAGTAAAGCTGGCTTAAAAGCACTTGTTACTTCAAAAGTTTTCATCATTCTGTGTTTTCAGATTTGAAATTCACTGAAAGGTCAGTGTGATAAAGAGTTCCAGCATTTGTGATCACAGGTCACACAATGCCTTTTACATGCGAGAGTCCTCTGGAGTGAACACTTCTTGCTGAACTCCCTTATTTTCAGGAAAAATGACTGAAATCCACGTTTCATGTCGAGGTAATGTCATTTTCAGTGTATTCAGGTTGAAACTTGTCGGAAAACTGAATTTGGACAAAAGTTATGGCTGTTTTGTATCACAGGTCACAAGTAGTGTTTTCTCAGCGAGAGAAGGCCAAAATGAACATTTCATGCAAAACATCTGTATTTTGAGGAAAACTGAGTGAAATCCACCTGTAACTTCAAGTTAATGAATCTTTCTTTGCTTTCAGGCTGAAACTTGACTGAAAACTCACTTTCAACAAATGTTATGGCTGTTTTGTATCACAGATCACAAATAGTGTTTTCTCAGCGATAGAAGGTCAAAATGAAAACTTCATGCATAACTCCTGTATTTTGAGGAAAACTGCATGAAATCCACCTGTAACTTCAAGTTTATGCATCTTTCTATGCTTTCAGGTTGAACTTTCACTTCGAAGTCATTTTGAAAAAAAAAATTATGTCTTTGATGTCACGGTTCACGAAGACTGTTTTCAAAACAAAAGAAGACATTTTAAACATTTCATGCAGAACTCTATTAGTTTGAGCAAAGCTGGCTTAAAAGCACCTTTTACTTCAAAGGTTTTCATCATTCTGTGTTTTCAGATTTGAAGTTCACTGAAAGGTCAGTTTGATCAAGAGTTCCAGCATTTATGATCACAGGTCACACAATGCCTTTTACCAGCGAGAGTCCTCTGGAGTGAACACTTCTTGCTGGACTCCCTTATTTTGAGGAAAACTGACTGAAATCCACGTGTCCTGTCAAGGTAATGTAATTTTCATTGTATTCAGGTTGAAACTTGTCTGAAAACTCACTTTGAACAAAAGTTATGGCTGTTTTGTATCACAGGTCACAAATAGCGTTTTCTCAGGGAGAGAAGGCCAAAATTTACACTTCATGCATAACTCCTGTATTTTGAGGAAAACTGACTGAAATCCACCTGTAACTTCAAGTTTATGCATCTTTCTAAGCTTTCAGGTTGAAATTTGAGTGAAAACTGACTTTGAACAAAAGTTATGGCTGTTTTGTATCACAAGTCACAAATAGTGTTTTTACAGCGAGAGAAGGCTAAAATGAACACTTCATGCATAAATCCTGTATTTTGAGTAAAAATTGCGTGAAATCCACCTCTAACGTCTGTTTCATTCATCTTTCTATGCTTTCAGATTGAAACTTGACTTAAAACTCACTCTAAACAAAAGTTATGGCCGTTTTTTTTTTACAGGTCACAAATAGTGTTTTTTCAGCGAGAGAAGGCAAAAATGAACACTTCATGCATAACTCCTGTATTTTGAGGAAAACTGAGTGAAATCCACCTGTAACTTAGAGTTTATGCATTTTTCTATGCTTTCAGGTAGAAACTTGACTGAAAACTAACTTTGAACAAAAGTTTTGGCTGTTTTTTATCACGGGTCACAAATAGCGTTTTCACAGCAAGAGAAGGACAAAATGAACACTTCATGCAGAACTCCTGTATTTTTTTCAAAACTTCATGAAATCCAACTGTAACTTCAAGTTTATGCATCTTTCAATGCTTTCAGTTTGAAACTTGACTGAAATTTCACTTGGAACAAAAGTTATTGCTGTTTTGTATCACAGGTCACAAATAGTGTTTTCTCAGCGAGAGAAGGCCTAAATGAACACTTCATGCATAACTCCTGTATTTTGAGGAAAACTGAGTGAAATCCACCTGTAACTTCAAGTTAATGAATCTTTCTTTGCTTTCAGGCTGAAACTTGACTGAAAACTCACTTTCAACAAATGTTATGGCTGTTTTGTATCACAGATCACAAATAGTGTTTTCTCAGCGATAGAAGGTCAAAATGAAAACTTCATGCATAACTCCTGTATTTTGAGGAAAACTGCATGAAATCCACCTGTAACTTCAAGTTTATGCATCTTTCTATGCTTTCCGTTTGAAACGTCACTGAAAACTCACTTTGAACAAAAGTTATGGCTGTTTTGTATCACAGGTCACAAATAGTGTTTTCTCAGGGAGAGAAGGCCAAAATTAACACTTTATGCATAACTCCTGTATTTTGAGGAAAACTGTGTGAAATCCACCTGTAACTTCAAGTTTTTGTATCTTTCTTTGCTTTCAAGTTGAAACTTGAGTGAAAACTCACTTTGAACAAAAGTTATGGCTGTTTTGTATCACAGGTCACAAATAGCGTTTTCTCTGTGAGAGAAGGCCAAAATGAACACTTCATGCATAACTCCTGTATTTTGAGGAAAACTGACTGAAATCCACCTATAACTTCTCTTTTACGCATCTTTCTATGATTTAAGGTCGAACTTTCACTTCGAAGTCATTTTGAAAAAAAATTATGTCTTTGATGATCAAGGTTCACGAAGACTGTTCTCAAAACAAAAGAAGACTTTTTAATCATTTCATGCAGAACTCCATTCGTTTGAGCAAAGCTGGCTTAAAAGCACTTGTTACTTCAAAAGTTTTCATCATTCTGTGTTTTCAGATTTGAAGTTCACTGAAAGGTCAGTGTGATAAAGAGTTCCAGCATTTGTGATCACAGGTCACACAATGCCTTTTACATGCGAGAGTCCTCTGGAGTGAACACTTCTTGCTGAACTCCCTTATTTTCAGGAAAACTGACTGAAATCCACGTTTCATGTCGAGGTAATGTCATTTTCAGTGTATTCAGGTTGAAACTTGTCGGAAAACTGACTTTGAACAAAAGTTATGGCTGTTTTGTATCACAGGTCACAAGTAGTGTTTTCTCAGCGAGAGAAGGCCAAAATGAACATTTCATGCATAACATCTGTATTTTGAGGAAAACTGAGTGAAATCTACCTGCAACTTCTTTTTTATATATCTTTCTATGTTTTCAGGTTGAAACTTGACTGAAAACTCACTTTGAACAAAAGTTATGGCTGTTTTGTATCACAGTTCACAAATAGCGTTTTCTCAGCGATAGAAGGCCAAATTGAACACTTCATGCATAACTCCTGTATTTTGAGGAAAACTGAGTGAAATCCACCTGTAACTTCAAGTTAATGAATCTTTCTTTGCTTTCAGGCTGAAACTTGACTGAAAACTCACTTTCAACAAATGTTATGGCTGTTTTGTATCACAGATCACAAATAGCGTTTTCTCAGCGATGGAAGGTCAAAATGAAAACTTCATGCATAACTCCTGTATTTTGAGGAAAACTGAGTGAAATCCACCTGTAATTTGTTTTTATGCATCTTTCTATGCTTTTAGGTTGAAACTTGACTAAAAACTCACTTTGAAGAAAAGTTATGGCTTTTTTGTATCACAGGTCCCAAATAGCGTTTTCTCAGGGAGAGAAGGCCAAAATGAACACTTCATGCATAACTCCTGTATTTTGAGGAAAACTGCGTGAAATCCACCTGTAACGTCTGTTTTATTCATCTTTCTATGCTTTCAGATTGAAACTTGACTTAAAACTCACTCTGAACAAAAGTTATGTTTTTTTTTTTTTTTACAGGTCACAAATAGTGTTGTCTCAGCGAGAGAAGGCCAAAATGAACACTTCATGCATAACTCCTGTATTTTTAGGTAAACATAGTGAAATCCACCTCTAACTTCAAGTTTATGCATCTTTCTATGCTTTTAGGTTGAAACTTGACTGAAAACTCACTTTTAACAAAAGTTATGGCTGTTTTGTATCACAGGTCACAAATAGCGTTTTCTCAGCGAGAGAAGGCCAAAACGAACACTTCATGCATAACTCCTGTATTTTGAGGAAAACTGAGTGAAATCCACCTTTATCTTCTCTTTTATGCATCTTTCTATTCTTTCAGATTGAAACTTGACTGAAAACGAACTTTGAACAAAAGTTATGGCTGTTTTGTATCACAGGTCACAAATAGTGTTTTCACAGATAGAGAACGCCAACATGAACACTTCATGCATAACTCCTGTATTTTTTGGAAAATTGAGTGAAATCCACATGTAACTTCAAGTTTATGCGTCTTTCTTTACTTTCAGGTTGAAACTTGACTGAAAACTCACTTTGAACAAAACTTATGGCTGTTTTGTATAATAGGTGACAAATAGGTTTTTCTCAGCGAAGGAAGGCCAAAATGAACGTTCATGCATAACTCCTGTATTTTGAGGAAAACTGCATGAAATCCACCTTTAACTTCAAGTTTATACATCTTTCTATGCTTTCAGGTTGAAACTTGATTGAAAACTCACTTTGAACAAAAGTTATGGCTGTTTTGTATCACAGGTCACAAATAGCGTTTTCTCAGCGAGAGAAGGCCAAAATGAACACTTCATGCATAACTCCTGTATTTTTTGGGAAACTGCATGAAATCCACCTGTAACTTCAAGTTTATGCATCTTTCTATGCTTTCAGGTTGAAACTTGACTTAAAACTCAATTTCAACTAAAGTTATGGCTGTTTTTTTTATCACAGGTCACAAATAGTGTTTTCACAAAGAGAGAAGGCCAAAATGAAGGCAAGGCAAGTTTATTTGTAGAGCACAATTCATACACATGGCAACTCAAATGCTTTACAGTTGCAGAAAAATCTTAAAATCACAAAAAGGCAGATAAAATCATAAAACATAAATAGAATCCTTAATTTAAAGAAAAGGAGAAGAGTGCAGATAAAATACTTTCAGCTGTCGTATGCATGACTGAACAGAGTAGTTTTCAGCCTGGTCTTAAACATTGTCACAGTTGATTCCTGTCTCACTTTTTCTGGAAGACTGTTCCAGATTTTAGTTGCAGAAAACTGGAAAGTAGCTTCACCATGTTTAGTCCTGATTCTGGGCCCCTGTAGGAGACCTCTACCTGAGGTTCTCAGAGACCTGGAGGGTTCATATGGGTCTAACATGTCAGAGATGTACTTCGGTGCTTGACCATGAAGAGACTTGTATACAAGCAGAGCTGTCTTAAAGTCTATTCTCTGAGCAACAGGAAGCCAGTGCAGAGATCTGAGCACTGGACTAATATGGTCGTATTTCCTGGTTCTAGTCAGGACTCGAGCTGTAGCGTTCTGAATGTATTGTAGTTGTTTAACAGCTGTTTTAGAGATACCAGTGAGCAGGCCGTTACAGTAGTCTAACCTACTGGAGACAAATGCATGGATTCGTCTGTCCAAGTCTGGTTCAGACACTATACCTCTGATTTTGGCAATGTTTTTTAGATGGTAAAAGGCTGCTGATTTTACTGACTTTATGTGGCTGTTAAAGTTCAGATCTGAGTCCAATATTACCCCCAGATTTCTAACCTGTTGTTTTGGTTTTAGAGAAAGGGATTCAAGGTGACTGATCACACTTTCTCTTTGCTTCTGTGGCCCAAAAACGATTAATTCCGTTTTTTCTGAGTTTAGCTGGAGAAAGTTGTTTTGCATCCACATGCTTATATGTTGGATGCAGTGGAAGAGTGAATCCGCAGGTCCATGTTCACCTGCTGTCAGAGACACATAGATCTGAGTGTCGTCTGCATAGTTATGGTAGGACACATTATGGCTGCTTATTAGTTGGCCTAGTGGAAGCATGTATAGGTTGAACAAGAGGGGCCCCAAGATTGAACCTTGGGGGACACCACAGGTCATGGCCATTTTGTCTGAGCTGCAATTTCCAATTTCAACAAAGTATGTTCTCTCCTCAAGATAGGACTTGAACCACTTTAGAGCAGAACCAGAGATTCCTAGCCAATTCTCTAGCCTCTGTAAAAGGATCTCATGGTCAACTGTGTCAAAGGCAGCACTCAAGTCAAGCAGGACTAAGACTGAGACTTTGCCTTTGTCTGTGTTTAGGCGGATGTCATTTATCACCTAGATCAGAGCTGTCTCAGTGCTGTGGTGGGGCCTAAAGCCAGACTGGAAAGTATCAAAAGCATTGTTGGACAGGAGAAAGTCAGTGAGTTGTTGATAAACAACTTTTTCGAGGACTTTTCCTAGGAATGGCAGGTTTGATATGGGCCGGTAGTTGTTCAGAACCATGGTATCAAGACTGCTCTTCTTTAAAAGAGGCTTAATGACCGCAGTTTTCAGGGCCCTTGGAAATGTTCCAGTCTCTAGTGAAATCTTAACTAAATGAGTAACTTTTGGTAACAGGCTGCTCAGCACAGTCTTTACAAATCTAGTGGGTAACTCATCAAGGCAGCATGTAGATGAACTCAGACCTGAAATAATCTCTTCGACTGTTTTGTCACTGACAGGAGTGAAATGTGCCAGCTCTAGGTGTTCAGGTGGATGCTGGGCTATCATTTGTGTCTTAGAAATAATAGCTTTTTTAATATCTTGAACTTTATCACTAAAGAATTTTGCAAATTCATTGCATTTTGATATAGAAATGAATTCTAAGGGCAGTGGAACCGAAGGGTTTGTTAATCTGTTTACAGTAGCAAACAGAACTCGAGAATTACCATTCAAGTTTGTAATCACTTCAGAGAAATACCTCTCCCTAGCTCTTCGTAAAGTCTGGTTAAACATGGATAATTTTTGTCTATAAATGTCATAGTCAACCTGTAGCTTTGACTTGCGCCATTTCCGTTCGGCTCTCGGCACCCTCTTTTTTGTGCCCTGACAGAGTCTTCATTTCTCCATGGTGCTTTTTTTCTGTCTTTAACTATTCTAACCTTAACAGGAGCAATGGTGTCCAAGACAGTCAAAACACTTGATGTATACGAGTTTAACAGATCATTAACATTAGAACCAGAGGTGTTTTCAAAAGCAACCATTTCCATAAACTGTGTCCTTGTTTTGTCATTTATGAGTCTTCTCCGAACCATTGACGACCCATGTGCTGGCTTGGGTATAACAGACAGATTAAAGAAAACACAAAAATGATCTGATAATGCAATATCCATGACATTAACACCTGAAACAATAACCCCTTTTGGAATGAGCACGTCCAGTGTGTGCCCTCTGTTGTGAGTGGGTTCGTTCACATACTGAGTTAGACCAAACGTTTCAAGGACAGCACTGAGTTCTTTAGCATGTCTGTCACTGGCTACATCCACATGCACATTTAAATCACCTGTAATAACCAAACAGTCAAATTCAGTGCACACAGCTGAAAGTAATTCAGTAAAATCATCAATAAAACAGTTCTGTGGTGGCCTATAAATAGTGATATAAAGTATGGTGGCTTGTTTTAACTCCAGTTTGAATGACAAATACTCAAATGATGAAAAAACTCCAAACGACAATTTTTGTATAACTATATTTTCTCTGAATATGCTACACACCCCTCCACCTCTCTTGCTCTGTCTTTTTTCAGATTCAAAGGTGTAGTGAGGTGGAGTAGACTCAATCAGGACTGCATTACCTGTATTTTTGTCAAGCCACGTCTCAGTTAAAAACATTAAATCAAGATCACGAGAAGAAATAAAATTATTAATTAAAAATGATTTGTTATTTAAAGATCTGACATTAAGCACAACATGTTTGAGATTAGACTGAGTTTCAAAGGACTCCAAGTTCTTACAAGAGATATGGATTAGATTTCTCTGCTCATCTGTCTGTCTCTCTCTTATCTAATCTTCGTGATATTACAGTAGGTATTGTTTTTGCAGAGAAGTTCTCCTCCCTGGACCTCCAGTTGGGTATACTATGAGTGGTAGCAACGCAGAGGCCCTTTACATCCTAGACAGCAGTGGTGACACTGTTGGAGATTACAGCTGGGCCTGGTGGTGAAGACTGAGCTGGGGGGACTCTGGGGGGAGGGGAAGGGGCACGATACTTCTTTGGGGCTAGAACCCTCGATCTAATCATGTCTGGAGTGAGAGGAACCATTTTCGTGCCTGATTTGATCAAGCTTTCAAGATGGTTTGGAAATCTCAAAGGTGACTGTGGAGATGGGAATGAGAGTGAAGAGAGGGCGTAGACACAGCAGGTGGTGCCCAGGACGGCGGTGAGGGAGAAGGTGACAGGGATGCTGCATCCCTAACCTTCTCCGGAGATGCAGGTTTTGTCCTTGCAGTTGCAGCAGAGTTGTTTTCTGAAGATGCTGATGTTGTTGTTGTGGGAGCTGGAGCTGATGCCTTCGCTGGGGATGCAGGTTTTGTTGTTGAGGCTGCTGTGGCTGAGTCCTTTCCAGTGGTTGCAGAAGGTGCTGTTTGGGTACATCCTTTGCCGGGTCCTTGGGTGGGGAAGAGGGAGCTCCTCTCCCTCTCCTCTTTTCTCTCATCGGTTGCCCGCAAACCTGGTTCAGTTCAGGACGGTTCTGATGCCTCAGAGCGTGGAGGAGGTTATCCGTCAGCCTCTTTACTCCACCTCCATTCAGGTGTGGCCCTTTTCCTCTGAAAAGGTCACCTCGATGCCAAAACAGGTTAAAGTTCTCGATGTAATGCAATCCTCTGGACTCGCAGATGTTGGGTAGCCATGTGTTCAACTGAAGCAGTCGGCTGAATTTATTCACTTTCCTGTCCGTGTTTGGGAAACTGCATTAAATCCGCCAGTAATTTCTCTTTTATGCATCTTTCTATGCTTTCAGGTTGAAACTTGACTGAAAACTCACTTTGAACAAAAGTTATGGCTGTTTTGTATCACAGGTCACAAATAGTGTTTTCTCAGCGAGAGAAGGCAAAAATAAACACTTCCTGAATAACTCCTGTTTTTTGAGGAAAAGTGAGTGAAATTCACCTATAACTTCTGTTTCATGCATCTTTCTATGCTTTCAGGTTGAAACTTGACTGAAAACTAACTTTGAACAAAAGTTATGGCTGTTATGTATCACAGGTCACTAATCGTGTTTTCTCAGCGAGAGAAGGCCAAAATGAACACTTCATGCATAACTCCTGTATTTTTTGGAAAACTGCATAAAATCCACCTGTAACTTAAAGTTTATGCATCTTTCCATGCTTTCAGGTTGAAACTTGACTGAAAACTCACTTTGAACAAAAGTTATGGCTGTTATGTATCACAGGTCACAAATAGTGTTTTCTCAGCGAGTGAAGGCCAAAATGAACACTTCATGCAGAACTCCTGTATTTTGAGGAAAACTCACTGAAATCCACCTCTAACTTCTCTTTTATGCATCTTTCTATGCTTTCAGGTTGAAACTTGACTGAAAACTCACTTTGAACAAAAGTTATGGCTTTTTTTCATGATCACAGGTCACAAATAATGTTTTCTCAGCGAGAGAAGGCCAAAATAAACACTTCATGCAAAACTCCTTTATTTTTTGGAAAACTGCATGAAATCCACCTCTAACTTAAAGGTTATGCATCTTTCTATGCTTTCAGTTTGAAACTTGACTGAAAACTCACTTTGAACAAAAGTTATGGCGGTTTTGTATCACAGGTCACAAATAGCGTTTTTCACAGTGAGAGAAGTTCAAAATGAACACTTCATGCATAACTCCTGTATTTTGAAGAAAACTGCGTGAAATCCACCTGTAACTTCAAGTTTATTCATCTTTCTAAGCTTTCAGGTTTAAACTTGACTGAAAACTCTCTTTGAACAAAAGTTATGGCTGTTTTGTATCACAGGTCACAAATAGTGTTTTCTCAGCGAGAGAAGGCCAAAATGAACACTTCATGCAGAACTCCTGAATTTTGAGGAAAACTGAGTGAAATCCACCTGTAACTTGTCTTTTTTGCATTTTTTTTATGGTTTCCAGGTTGAAACTTGACTGAAAACTCACTTTCAAAAAAAGTTATGGCTGTTTTGTATCACAGATCACAAATAGTGTTTTCTCAGCGATAGAAGGTCAAAATGAAAACTTCATGCATAACTCCTGTATTTTGAGGAAAACTGCCTGAAATCAACCTGTATCTTCAAGTGTATGCATCTTTCTATGCTTTCAGGTTAAACTTTCACTTCGAAGTCATTTTGAAAAAAAATTACGTCTTTTATGTCACGGTTCACGAAGACTGTTTTCAAAACAAAAGAAGACATTTTAAACATTTCATGCAGAACTCTATTAGTTTGAGCAAAGCTGGCTTAAAAGCACCTGTTACTTCAAAGGTTTTCATCATTCTGTGTTTTCAGTTTTGAAGTTCACTGAAAGGTCAGTGTGATCAAGAGTTACAGCATTTGTGATCACAGGTCACACAATGCCTTTTACCAGCGAGAGTCCTCTGGAGTGAACACTTCTTGCTGAACTCCCTTATTTAGAGGAAAACTGACTGAAATCAACGTGTCATGTCAAGGTAATGTAATTTTCATTGTATTCAGGTTGAAACTTGTCTGAAAACTCACTTTGAACAAAAGTTATGCCTGTTTTGTATCACAGGTCACAAATAACGTTTTCACAGCGAGAGAAGGCCAAAATGAACACTTCATGCAGAACTCCTGTATTTTGAGGAAAACTGCGTGAAATCCACCTCTAACTTCTCTTTTATGCATCTTTCTGTGCTTTCAGGTTGAAATTTGACTGACAACTCACTTTGAACAAAAGTTATGGCTGTTTTGTATCACAGGTCACAAATGGTGTTTTCTCAGCGAGAGAAGGCCAAAATGAACACTTCATGCATAACTCCTGTATTTTGAGGAAAACTGCGTGAAATCCACCTGTAACTTCAAGTCTATGCATCTTTCTTTGCTTTCAGGTTGAAACTTGACTTAAAACTCACTTTGAACAAAAGTTATGGCTGTTTTGTATCACAGGTCACAAAAAGCGTTTTCTCAGCGGGAGAAGGCCAAAATGAACACTTCATGCATAACTCCTGTATTTTGAGGAAAAGCGAGTGAAATCCACCTCTAACTTCAAGTTTATTCATCTTTCTAAGCTTTCAGGTTGAAACTTGACTGAAAACTCACTTTGAACAAAAGTTATGGCTGTTTTGTATCACAGGTCACAAATAGTGTTTTCTCAACGAGAGAAGGCGAAAATGAACACTTCATGCAGATCTCCTGTATTTTGATGAAAACTGTGTGAAATCCACCTCTAACTTAAAGTCTATGCATCTTTCTATGCTTTCAGGTTGAACCTTGACTTAAAACTCACTTTTAAATAAAGTTATGGCTGTTTTTTATCACAGGTCACAAATAGTGTTTTCTCAGCGAGAGAGGGCCAAAATGAACACTTCATGCATAACTCCTTTGTTTTGAGGAAAACTGAGTGAAATCAACCTGTAAATCCTGTTTCATGCATCTTTCTATGCTTTCAGGTTGAAACTTGACTGAAAACTCACTTTGAACAAAAGTTATAGCTGTTTTGTATCACAGGTCACAAATAGCGTTTTCACAGCGAGAGAAGGCCAAAATGAACATTTCATGCATAAATCCTTTATTTTTTGGAAAACTGAGTGAAATCCACCTGTATCTTCAAGTTTATGCATCTTTCTATGCTTTCAGGTTGAAACTTGACTGAAAACTCACTTTGAACAAAAGTTATGGCTGTTTTGTATCACAGGTCAC
The DNA here is from genome assembly GCF_037954235.1 of Aulostomus chinensis. Lineage (NCBI taxonomy): Eukaryota > Metazoa > Chordata > Actinopteri > Syngnathiformes > Aulostomidae > Aulostomus > Aulostomus chinensis. The sequence goes on from NW_028234170.1 coordinate 282,054, forward strand.
AAATAGTGTTTGCTCATCGAGAGAAGGCCAAAATGAACACTTCATGTATAACTCCTGTATTTTGAGGAATACTGCCTGAAATCCACTTGTAACTTCAAGTTTATGCATCTTTCTATGCTTTCAGGTGGAAACTTGACTGAAATCTAGCTTTGAACAAAAGTTATTGGTTTTTTTTTATTATCACTGGTCACAAATAGCGTTTTCTCAGCGAGAGAAGGCCAAAATGAAAACTTCATGCATAACTCCTGTATTTTTTGGAAAACTGCATGAAATCCATCTGGAACTTCAAGTTTATATATCTTTCTATGCTTTCAGGTCTAAACTTGACTAAAAACTCACTTTGAACAAACGTTATGGCTGTTTTGTATCACAGGTCACAAATAGTGTTTTAACAGCGAGAGAAGGCCAAAATGAACACTTCTTGCATAACTCCTGTATTTTGAGGAAAACTGCCTGAAATCCACTTGTAACTTCAAGTTTATGCATCTTTCTATGCTTTCAGGTTGAAACTTGACCAAAAACTCACTTTGAACAAAAGTTATGGCCTCTTTTTTATCACAGGTCACAAATAGTGTTTTAACAGCGAGAGAAGGCCAAAATGAACACTTCATGCATAACTCCTGTATTTTGAGGAAAACTGCCTGAAATCCACCTCTTACTTCAAGTTTATTGATCTTTCTATGCTGTCATGTTGAAACTTGATTGAAAACTCACTTTGAACAAAAGTTATGGCTCTTTTGTATCAAAGGTCACAAATAGTGTTTTCTCAGCGAGAGAAGGCCAAAATGAACACTTCATGCACAACTCCTGTATTTTGAGGAAAACTGCATGAAATCCACCTGTAACTTCAAGCTTATGCATCTTTCTATGCTTTCAGGTTGAAACTTGACTGAAAACTCACTTTGAACAAAAGTTATGGCTGTTTTGTATCACAGGTCACAAATAGTGTTTTCTCAGCGAGAGAAGGCCAAAATGAACACTTCATGCATAACTCCTGTATTTTTTGGAAAACTGCATTAAATCCACCTGTAACTTCAAGTTTATGCATCTTTCTAAGCTTTCAGGTTTAAACTTGACTGAAAACTCACTTTGAAAAAAAGTTATGGTTGTTTTTATCACAGGTCACAATAGTGTTTTCTCAGCGAAAGAAGGCCAAAATGAACAATTCATGCATAACTCCTGTATTTTATGGAAAAATGAGTGAATTCATCTGAAACTTCAAGTTTATGCATCTTTCTATGCTTTCAGGTTGAAACTTGACTGAAAACTCACTTTGAACAAAAGTTATGGCTGTTTTTTATCACAGGTCACAAAAAGTGTTTTCACAGCGAGAGAAGGCCAAAATGAACACTTCATACTCAACTCCTGTATTTTGAGGAAAACTGCCTGAAATCCACCTCTAACTTAAAGATTATGCATCTTTCTGTGCTTTCAGGTATAAAATTTACTGAAAACTCACTTTGAACAAAAGTTATGGCTGTTTTATATGACAGTTCACAAATAGCGTTTTCTCAGCGAGAGAAGGCCAAAATGAACCCTTCATGCATAACTCATGTATTTTTTTTTTAACTGCATGAAATCCACCTGTAACTTCTCTTTTATGCATCTTTCTATGCTTTCAGGTTGAAAATTTACTGAAAACTCACTTTGTTTTGTATCACAGGTCAAAACTAGTGTTTTCACAGCGAGAGAAGGCCAAAATGAACACTTCATTATAACTCCTGTATTTTGAGGAAAACTGCATGAAATCCACCTGTAACTTCAAGTTTATGCATCTTTCTATGCTTTCAGGTTGAAACTTGACTGAAAACTCACTTTGAACAAAAGTTATGGCTGTTTTGTATCACAGGTCACAAAAAGTGTTTTCTCAGCGAGAGAAGGCCAAAATGAACACTTCATTCATAACTCCTGTGATTTGAGGAAAACTGCCTTAAATCAACCTGTAACTTCTCTTTCATGCATCTTTCTATGATTTCAGGTTGAAACTTTGACTGAAAACTTACTTTGAAAAAAAGTTATGGCTTTTTTGTATCACAGGTCACAAATAGCGTTTTCTCAGTGAGAGAAGGCCAAAATGAACACTTCATGCATAACTCCTGCATTTTGACAAAAACTGCATGAAATCTACCTTTAACTTCAAGTTTCTGCAACTTTCTATGCTTTCAGGTTGAAACTTGACTGAAAACTCACTTTAAACAAAAGTTATGGCTGTTTTGTATCACAGGTCACAAATAGCGTTTTCTCAGCGAGAGAAGGCCAAAATGAACACTTCATTTATAAGTCCTGTATTTTGAGGAAAACTGCGTGAAATCCACCTGTAACTTCTCTTTAATGCATCTTTCTGTGCTTTCAGGTTGAAATTTGACTGAAAACTCACTTTGAACAAAAGTTCTGGCTGTTTTGTATCACAGGTCACAAATAGCGTTTTCTCAACGAGAGAAGGCCAAAATGAACACTTCATGCATAACTCCTGTATTTTGAGGAAAACTGAGTGAAATCCACCTATGACTTCTCTTTCATGCATCTTTCTATGCTTTCAGGTTGAAACTTGACTGAAAATTCACTTTTAAAAAAGTTTTGGCTGTTTTGTATCACTGGTCACAAAAAGCGTTTTCTCAGCGAGAGAAGGCCAAAATGAACACTTCATGCATAACTCCTGTATTTTGAGGAAAACTGAGTGAAATCCACCTATGACTTCTCTTTCATGCATCTTTCTATGCTTTCAGGTTGAAACTTGATTGAAAATTCACTTTTAAAAAAGTTTTGGCTGTTTTGTATCACTGGTCACAAATAGCGTTTTCTCAGCGAGAGAAGGCAAGAATGAACACTTCATGAATAACTCCTGTATTTTGAGTAAAACTGCCTGAAATCCACCAATAACTTCAAGTTTATGCATCTTTCTATGCTTTCAGGTTGAAACTTGACTGAAAACTCACTTTGAATAAAAGTCATGGCTGTTTTGTTTCACAGGTCACAAATAGTGTTTTCACAGCGAGAGAAGGCCAAAATGAACACTTCATGCAGAACTCCTGTATTTTGAGGGAAAATTGTCTGAAATCCACCAATAACTTCAAGTTTATGCATCTTTCTATGCTTTCAGGTTGAAACTTGACTGAAAACTCACTTTGAACAAAAGTCATGGCTGTTTTGTTTCACAGGTCACAAATAGTGTTTTCTCAACGAGAGAAGGCCAAAATGAACACTTCATGCATAACTCCTGTATTTTGAGGGAAAACTGCGTGAAATCCACCAATAACTTCAAGTTTATGCATCTTTGTATGATTTCAGGTTGAAATTTGACTGAAAACTCACTTTGAAAAAATTTTTTGGCTGTTTTGTATCACAGGTCACGAATACCGTTTTCTCAGCGAGAGAAGGCCAAAATGAACACTTCATTCATAACTCCTGTATTTTGAGGAAAACTGCATGAAATCCACCTGTAACTTCAAGTTTATGCATCTTTCTATGCTTTCAGGTTGAAACTTAACTGAAAACTCACTTTGAACAAAAGTTATGGCTGTTTTGTGTCACAGGTCACAATTAGCATTTTCTTAGCGAGAGAAGGCAAGAATGAACACTTCATGCATAACTCCTGTATTTTGATGAAAACTCACTGAAATCAAGCTGTAACTTCAAGTTTATGCATCTTTCTATGCTTTCAGGTTGAAACCTGACTGAAAACTCACTTTGAAAAAAAGTTATGGCTTTTTTGTATCACAGGTCACAAATAGTGTTTTCTCAGCGAGAGAAGACCAAAATGAACACTTCATGCATCACTCCTGTATTTTTAGGAAAACTGCATGAAATCCACCTGTAACTTCTCTTTTATGCATCTTTCTTTGCTTTAAGTTTGAAACTTGACTGAAAATTCACTTTGAACAAAAGTTATGGCTGTTTTGTATCACAGGTCCCAAATAATGTTTTCACAGCGAGAAAAGGCCAAAATGACCACTTCATGCATAACTCCTGTATTTTGAGGAAAACAGCCTGAAATCCACCTGTAACTTCAAGTTTATGAATTTTTCTATGCTTTCAGGTTGAAACTTGACTGAAAACTCACTTTGAACAAAAGTTATGGCTGTTTTGTATCACAGGTCACAAATAGCGTTTTCACAGCGAGAGAAGGCCAAAATGAACACTTCACCCATTACTCCTGTATTTTTTTTGAAAACTGCATGAAATCCACCTGTATCTTCAAGTTTATGCGTCTTTCTGTTTTTTCAGGTTGAAACTTGACTGAAAACTCACTTAGAATAAAAAGTTATGGCTGTTTTGTTTCACAGATCTCAAATAGTGTTTTCTCAGCGAGAGACGGCCAAAATGAACACTTCATGCATAACTCCTGTATTTTGAGGAAAAGTGAGTGAAATCCACCTGTAACTTCTCTTTTATGCATCTTTCTATGCTTTCAGGTGGAAACTTTCACTTCGAAGTCATTTTGAAGAAAAATTACGTCTTTGATGATCACTGTTCACGAAGACTGTTTTCAAAACAAAAGAAGACATTTTAAACATTTCATGCAGAACTCCATTAGTTTGACCAAAGCTGGCTTAAAAGCACCTGTTACTTCAAAGGTTCTCATCATTCTGTGTTTTCAGATTTGAAGTTCACTGAAAGGTCAGTGTGATCAAGAGTTCCAGCATTTGTGATCACAGGTCACACAATGCCTTTTACCAGCGAGAGTCCTCTGGAGTGAACACTTCTTGCTGAACTCCCTTATTTTCAGGAAAACTGACTGAAATCCACGTGTCATGCCAAGGTAATTTAGTTTTCAGTGTATTCAGGTTCAAACTTATGGCTGTTTTGTATCACAGGTCACAAATAGTGTTTTCTCAGCGAGAGAAGGCCAAAATGAACACTTCATGCAGAACTCCTGTATTTTTAGGAAAACTGCATGAAATCCACCTGTAATTTCAAGTTTATGCATCTTTCTATGCTTTCAGGTTGAAACTTGACTGAAAACTCACTTTGAACAAAAGTTATGGCTTTTTTGTATCACCGGTCACAAATAGCGTTTTCTCAGCGAGAGAAGGCCAAAATGAACTCTTCATGCATAACTCCTGTATTTTGAGGAAAACTGCCTGAAATCCACCTGTAACTTATCTTTTATGCATCTTTCTATGCTTTCAGGTTCAAACTTGACAGAAAACTCACTTTGAACAAAAGTTTTGGCTGTTTTGTATGACAGGTCAGAAATCGATTTTTTACAGCGAGAGAAGGCCAAAATAAACACTTCATGCATAACTCCTGTATTTTTAAGAAAACTGAGTGAAATCCACCTGTAACTTCTCTTTAATGCATCTTTCTATGCTTTCAGGTTGAAACTTGACTGAAAACGCAGTTTGAAAAAAGTTATGGCTGTTTTGTATCACAGGTCACAAATAGTGTTTTCTCAGCGAGAGAAGGCCAACATGAACACTTCATGCATAACTCTTTTATTTTCAGGAAAACTGAGTGAAATCCACCTATAACTTCTCTTTTATGCATCTTTCTACGATTTCGGGTTGAAATTTGACTGAAAATTCACTTTGAAAAAGTTTTTGCTGTTTTGTATCTGTTAAGGGAAAACAGGTCGAAACCTAAATTCCCGTTATTAGGAAAAACACAACACGAACTAATTCAGCTTTGTACAAAGGGCACCCTGTCTCAGTGGCTTCCCGAGAGAGAGTCCGCCGAGACAGTTCCTTGCTTCTTTATTATACTGATAATCCAGATACATGGGAGTGTGGATGGATGCTCATATCAAGGCAGGTGCGTTTTCATGATGATAACAGTGTGACCTTGAATGAACTTCTATTTGAACATAGTGTGACAATAAAACATTGAAACATTATTTTCTTTTATCATTCCCTCCTGTTTGTCATACTTTGTTTAAATCCATCAATAACCACTTCTCTCGATTTTCTGTCAAGACTTCATACGAATGACAATACAGTGAGAGTACATTGTGAATATATGAGGAGTTTGCAAAACATGAAATTACACAAGTTATTATTTCAAGCAAGTAACATGTATATACATGGGGATGGGGTCAGAGGTTACTAGCACATGGCCCACCGGTGGAGCTAGAGTCCTCAGCACTCTGCTCTTGTTGTCTAACCATCATAGTCGCCAGGATCTGGGAACAGGTCAGGTATGTCTCGGAGAACGATGTCATCTGAGGATCCGTCTTCGTCATCCATGCATGATTCAATGAGTGATTGTGCGTGTTCTTCTTTTTGATTCAGTCTCATGTACGTCTCAACTTGTACAGCAACTAGTTTGGTGACCAGGCTCTTCACACATGGGACAATACAGGTTATAATTACACAGAGCAATTTTGAATGTGCCTGTAAGCAAGTTCGACCTGCTATTGTAGTAGAGTCCCTCTAAGTCTATATCTATGTCTGACGCGCCGCCTACAACGATATGGCTGAGAAGGATAATACTGGTTATTATGATGTTCATGGCTATTCAAATGTGAGCCGTAACATGAGAAGTATTGACCAGTAGCTAAGGAACAGGACCGTCGTAGGTGTGACACCTCCGTGTTCACACTTCCACAGAATCAATAACAGGCAGGCGACAAGGATTATGTCAACTAAATACATTTATTCCCTAGGGAGACACGTAGGGTGGCCTCAGGGTGATTGACCCTTTCCACGATGTTTACTTCACCAGCTCCAGGTGCCAGGAGGTCCCTCCTGTTGTCCCCCTTCCTTGGACCCTTGTGGTCTCAGTTCAGAGTAGACTGCCCTGGAGGTGTTCTGGCCTTCACACTAAGTGTCTCCAGCGCTCTCGTAATCGAGGAGCAACTTACAATGACTCTGATGTATCCACGTTTGTCGCTCTGCTATTTTAACAGCTGTGGGTGTACTTAATAGTACCTGATATGGTCCGTCCCACCTTGGTGTTTTCCAATTTGTTCTTTGTAGGACTTTAACGAGGATCCAGTCACCAGGTTGTGGCTGTCTGTTGGGAGAAGATACAGGTGCGTCTGGTACGCTATTAGCGTTCACAACGTCTTGTTGTTTTAACATGTGTCTCATCCAATCTGCTAACGACGTTTCTTTTTCTGATTTCTCTATGTTACCATTTAGGATAGGTAGGGGGAACTGTCTACCGTACACAATCTCAAAAGGTGTAAGTCCATTGCTTGATGTTATTCTCATCCACATTTTGACAAGCGAGAGACAGTCAGGCCACGGCCTTTGTGTCTCAGCGACAGTTTTTCTTAGTCTCTGTTTTATTGTTCCGTTTGTTCGTTCCACCAATCCTGCACTTTGGGGATGATAGGAACAATGTGTTTTTGGTATGAATCCTAAGCGAATCCTCTGCGATGCCGGTCATAAGTTGATTTACAAAATGTGTACCATTGTCTGATCTGATAATTTCTGGGATACCGTATGTGGGAAAAAAGTGATTACATAGGCATTTTACAACAGTCGGGGCATCTGCTTTTTTGGTTGAGTATATTTCGACCCATTTAGAGAATGCACAAATGATCACTAGCGCATATTTAGTACCTCCTTCACATGTTAATTCAATGAAATCCATGTGTATTGTATGAAATGGGCGAGGAGGCGTCGGGAATGCCCCTCGTTTAGGTCGCAGTCGGCCTTGTGCATTATTCTTTTGACATATCATACATTTTGCAACATGAATTTTTGCTTGAGTTTCGAAATTTATAGTGTAGAATTGGTTATTCACCAATGTTACCATCCCTCCTGTTGAGACATGGGTATTTCCATGGCTCACCAACGCTGCGGCTGCGTGTAGGGATTTTGGTAAAATAGGTTTGTTATTAACACGGTAGATATCATTAGATAGGACAGTACCTCTGGCTATCCACGTCTTTACCTCAGAGACCGGTGCTCTTTTCTGTTCATCTGTTAGTAGTTCTGGGGTTAATTGTGAACCAACTGTGGCAGCGTATAATTGTAACACGTCATCGGTTCTTGCAGCTTTTTTGGCTGTAGCATCGGCAAAGGCGTTGCCTTTTGATATAGGGGAATCATCATTTTGATGTGCTGCACATTTGCATACAGCTAGGCGTTTTGGTAACTGTACTGCATCAAGTAGTTGTTGTAGTAATGAGGCATGTGTCAATGTTTTTCCTGCAGAGGTCTTGAAACCCCTCAGTTCCCATATACGTGCATGGTGGTGTATGGAACTGAAAATGTATTGACTGTCAGAGTAGACAGTGAGATGTTTCCCTGCATAGAGTTCACATGCTCGCATAACTGCAACTAGTTCCGCTGTTTGTGCAGAATAGGAGGGAGCGAGAGCGCGAGCTTCAATCACAGAGTCGGCTGTGACGACAGCATAACCCACACGTTTACTCCCTTCTCGTCCTTTGAAGCGGAACCATCGACGAAAACAACTTCTCCATCTGTCAATGCAGATGTGGAAATGTCAGCGCGTGGTTGCGATGTGTTTTGATGTCTGCAATACAACTATGTGGTGCTCCATCTAGCGGTGTTGCAACGTTGTCTGCAACATTGACGGCTCTGCATCTAGTAACGGTTACATTTTCTTTTGACAACAATGCTTTGATTAAATGTAGATGTCTAGCGTGCGTTACAAATGGTAGATGCGCGTGTAATAGGACTTCATGTACTGCGTGTTCAGTGTAGATGGTGACTTGGTGTCCTAATATAATGTCTGCACATGATTGTAAAGCTTCATAAGCCGTGCAACAACCTTTAACACAATCAGGAAAACCACTAATGATGTTGTCCATTTGTCTAGAATAGTAGGCTAATGGTCTTTTCGCGCTGCCGAATTCTTGTAAGAGTACTGCCGTCATAAATGGGCCTTTATGAGAAACCATGAGATGACATGGTTTATCATAGTTTGGTAGACTCAACATGACGTCAGTTTGCAGTAGCGATTTTAATTTGTCAAATGCAGCGTTCATATCTTCCGTCCAGATAACAGGATCGTTCATGGCCATGGCGTGACCATGTATTGCTGTCATCAGAGGTTGGACAGTGACTGCAAATTCAGCTATCCATTGCCTACAGAAATTGCAGAGTCCTAAAAAGGACATCATCTGTTGTTTCGTTTGTGGTTTAGGAGCTTCTTGTATAGTTGTTTTTCTGCTTTCTAATAGCTGTTTCCCGTTTGCTGATAGATGGTGACCGAGATAGATCACTTGTTGTTGGACATATTGCAGCTTATCTTTTGACACTTTGTGACCTTCATTACTTAAATGTTTAAGGACGGTGAGTGTGTTTGACTCACAATCTTTTTGTGTGTGTCCAGTTATCAGAATATCATCCACGTACAGCAAATATTTACCATGTATCAGAGGTGGACATGTAGACATTGATTGTTTTAGAGCTTCTGTGTATCTTGTAGGACTATTACAGAATCCTTGAGGGAGCCTGTTGTATGTGTAATATTGTCCTTTAAATTGGAATCCAAAATATTGCTTAGCATTTGCTGTAAGTGGTACAGAGAAAAATGCATTTGATAAATCGATTACGGAGAACCACGTAGCATCAGGTTCCACACTATTCATGATTGTATGTGGATTTGCTACGTTGACGTCATCTTTTTTACAGATCTCATTTACTGCGCGGAGATCTTGGATCATTCTCCAAGCGTTCTTGTTTGCTTTCTTTACAGGAAATATTGGGGTATAACACTCCAATTGTGATTTATTTACAGGACATAGAATTCCTGATTTGCACATATCTTCAATTACAGGTGTAATACCGTTAGTTGCTTCTTTTGAGATTGGATATTGGCGTATCTGTGGTCTTAATGATGTAAGTGGGATAAAATCTACCGGTGTGACGTTTCTGATTAGTCCTACGTCAGTTGGTCCAGTTGACCATAATTTCTGTGGTAGGGCATTTAAACTTGCCTCTTGAGTAGCTGTCAGTGCTAGTTGATATCATTCTTCATCTGTGTCATTTAAATGTGTTGTCGGTTTGGCTCTCAGAGTCCAGCCTAACGCTAATCGACTCATTCCTGTTTTGTCATCGGTGGCCCACCGTCCGATTGGGACATATGGCCACGTTGTGCGATTTCCTACATCAACTATCTTACCTAGGTCCTTCCATGAGGACTCAGGAAGTTTGCGCAATGAGCAATGTGGTGGATATCTGCCTCTGAATAATAGTTGTTGCTCTGGGGTGAGGGAAACAGATGCAGCTGCTTCGCCCATGCAGGAGACATACAGTGCAGTGAGGCGGATAGTTTGTGGTTTGCTCAGTTTCTGAATTTGTTTGTCGTAGTCTGGGTCTGGACCTGGGTCCTGATTGTATCACAATGTAGTTGGTCAGTCGGCATGTCTTCTAACTTAGCGGGCGGTTTTTGTGGTAATTGCACCTTAAGTTGAGTACCTCCTCCTATTTCTATATCTAATGTCCAATAGAAATGTGGTTCGCACGCACCTTGAACGACACCTACTGTGTCCATTGGAACACAAATCATTTTGTTGTCATGTGGCACGATGGCAAATTGTAGTCTGCAAAGTATGTCCCTTCCTAATAGATTGATAGGACATGATGGATCAACTAAGATTCGTGCCGTGGTTGATCGTCCTGTTTCGATGTCGGTCACAGATAGTGGTTGTGAGAAATTGTTTTTACATGTGTGACCTGATGCACTGCGAACGAAAACAGTCTTTTTGCTTCTTTTGTATTCAGGAGGAGAGGTTCTCACTACAGTTGTACAAGCTCCAGAGTCGCAGAGGAAATCGAACTCTGCTCCTCCAACTTTTAATCGTCTGATTGGCATCTTGCTTTGATTAGCTACACAAGCTTGTATGTCTAGCATATTTTCGTCTTCATCATCAGTTGGTTGTGATGTAGATGAAGCTAGTCATGATGATTGGTTACGTTTTTCAGGACAGTCTCTGGCTTGATGTCCTGGTTGGTGACAATGGAAGCATGCTCTGTTAATTCTGTCCCTTTCTCTTTGTTCTTCATCTCTGTTATTTTGAGGACGGGAAGTTTGAGGACGTTTCCATCCACTTTGTTCCTGTCCTTTATCTTTTCCTCGGTTAAAATCAACTTTCCCTTTCCATGGTGTTTTCCCTCCTTGAGGGTGGAACACAAATACTCCTGCTGGATCATTTCTTGAGTCTCTGGCCTGTTTTTCTGCCAGGACTTTTTCGGCATGTCTTGCTTGTAATATGCCATCAGCCACTGTTCCAGTTCCCATGAGAACCCAATTCTTTTTTTACAATTCGTTGTATGTCCGGTTGTAGACCGTTCACCATTGCTAGTTTTAGCTGATGTTGGAATGGGGATGCTGGATCAGCGCTGTATGGTATGCCAGAGTGTTTCCGCACAACCTTGGACAGGCGGCCCACGTATTCACTTGGGTCTTCGCCTGATTTTTGTGTACATGATCCAATTTTGGTGTAATCAGGTTGTGTCTGATATTCATTTCTCATTCTCTCCCATACTTCTCGCAACTGTATGGTTAGATTGAGGTCATCTGGGTGAAATGGTCTTCCTTGGGGGTCGGTTCCAGTAAATGGGCCTTGTACACTGGACCAACGATGTCTACATACTAGTAGTAGAAGTCTGACTATTTCTTGACCATTTAGTCTGAAACTTCGAATAAGTTCCTGTAATTGGTTTATGCTTTCATTTGTATCTTCACTGGGAGGTGTGATTCCATCTGCGGCTCTCCGGAGGTCTCCGGGAGTCCATGGACGGAATACTTCGAGAGTAGGTCGCATGTCAGCACCATCTCCATCTGTGTCTGTGCCGTATCTCGGGTTTGCGACTTCCACTAGAGGAGCTAGAGTTCCTCCAACTGCCCTTTCTTCCTCACTTTCGTCTGAGGAATGTTCTGGTTTTCCGTCCCTGTAAGCACGGACTGTGTCTTTCACATCGTGCCAGGGGTATTTACTTTTCCCTTTATTCTTTTCATGTGGGCTCGTGCTGTGTGGGCGTGTTGACTTCGCAGTTGAAGTACACTCAGTTTTGATTTGTCGGCCCCTAGTTGTAGGGCCGGTGTAACTTACTTCCTCATCTGATCCTGACTGGCTCTCTATTTCTCCTTTCTTCGTATTTCTCTTTGACCTGTCTCTTACTCTCATACATGTCTCCTCATCTTCTCCTATCATACTACACAGCTTTTTCTCCAACTTCTGCTTCTCCTTATCTTTCCGTACTCTGTCTCTTCTCTTGCATTCATTCAACCATTCATCCGACCATTCACACATTTTGTCCAGTTTCTGTCTTTTCTTACTTCCCTTTTTCTGCTTTTGTCTATCAGCTGCTAACTGTGATCAGAGCGACAGGATGTCTGTTAGTGATAGGTTTCCGGAAAACCCATATTTGGACATCCATTTTGAACAAATTTTCCTGCACCTGGGTACAGTTTTTCCATGTACAGGGCATCGCCTGTTAACTCTTTGCTTTGACCTTTTCCCATCGTGGTTTATTAACACATTAAATTGAAAGTTTCAACCTTGACTATTAATTCTTCAGCGAGTTCGAGGTCAATGAACCTTTGTCTTATTTGGATTCTATCGTCATAGAATGTGACTCGACTATATTTTACACTTGGAATATCGCGATCACTGAATATATAATCAACTTTTGTTTGACGTCCCTGTGGGTCGACCCAAACTCCAATTATTAATTCGCTTCCGGACATTTATGTTTTTTATATGTCTTTTGGGAGTCGTCAATTTAACACCTGGGGTGGTCGCTACTTGACGACTTTTCTCAGTGGGACAACAATTTGAAATTACCAGTCTGTAGTAACTCTCACTTCTACCCTTTCAGGTGGAGAATTCTTGCCTGTGCATCTACAGGTGGTTTGTTGTTTCCTTCCCACTTTTTATGTAGTAACTGTCGTGAGTGATGGACAGTTAACTACCATTCATACGTTTACACTTCCATTCGTCTGTTTGTTCTGTACCTCGGGACTTTTGCGTTTTATTAAGACAGTACGTCGTCTTAATTCTGTCTAATCCCTCCGGATTAGATTTTTAGACCTCTCACTGGGTCACACTGTTGGAGATCCTCCGTCTCCTTTACTTAGAAGTATTACGTCACTTCTATATTGACAACCTAGGTTATTCGCTCACCTCCGGTACAGACACAATCCCACTTTTGGTCTTTCGTGTTATGTCTTACCTCAGACAATCGCTGTTTCTTCGGAAAACGAGTAAACCGCGGCGACGGCGCCCGGTCTCCTCTAACCACCGGCCCAACACGAATTCAACGGTTTGGGTCTTTCAGTTCCCCTATGGTGAACTGGCTGTCGACAGTCTGCGGTGTGGACTCCCGGCGTCGTCGAGGCAGTCACTGCGTTTATCCGGCTCGAAGGACCAATTAAATGTTAAGGGAAAACATGTCGAAACCTAAATTCCCGTTATTAGGAAAAACACAACACGAACTAATTCAGCTTTGGACGAAGGGCACCCTGTCTCAGTGGCTTCCCGAGAGAGAGTCCGCCGAGACAGTTCCTTGCTTCTTTATTATACTGATAATACAGATACATGGGAGTGTGGATGGGTGCTCATATCAAGGCAGGTGCGTTTTCATGATGATAACAGTGTGACCTTGAATGAACTTCTATTTGAACATAGTGTGACAATAAAACATTAAAACATTATTTTCTTTTATCAGTATCCCAGGTCACAAATGGTGTTTTCTCAGCGAGAGAAGGCCAAAATGAACACTTCAAGCATAACTCCTGTATTTTGAGGAAAACTGAGGGAAATCCACCTGTAACTTCAAGTTTATGAATGTTTCTATGCTTTCAGTTTGAAACTTGACTTAAAACTCACTTTGAACATAAGTTATGGCTGTTTTGTATCACAGGTCACAACTCGTGTTTTCACAGCGAGAGAAGGCCAAAATGAACACTTCATGCAGAACTCCTGTATTTTTTGGAAAACTGCATGAAATCTACCTGTAACTTAAAGTTTATTCATCTTTCTATGCTTTCAGGTTGAAACCTGACTGAAAACTCACTTTGAACAAAAGTTATGGCTGTTTTGTATCACAGGTCACAAATAGCGTTTTCTCAGCGAGAGAAGGCCAAAATGAACACTTCATGCATAACTCCTGTATTTTGAGGAAAACTGCATGAAATCCACCTGTAACTTCTAATTCAAGCATCTTTCTATGCTTTCAGGTTGAAACTTGATTGAAAGCTCACTTTGAACAAAAGTTATGGCTGTTTTGTATCACAGGTCACAAATAGTGTTTTCTAAGCGAGAGAAGGCCAAAATGACCACTTCATCCATAACTCCTGTATTTTGTGGAAAACTGAGTGAAATCCACCTGTAACTTCTGTTTTATGAATCTTTCTATTCTTTCCGGTTATAACTTGACTGAAAACTCACTTTGAAAAAAAGTTATGGCTGTTTTGTATCACAGGTCACGAATAGCGTTTTCTCAGCCAGAGAAGGACAAAATGAACACTTCATGCATAACTCCTGTATTTTGAGGAAAACTGCATGAAATCCACCTCTAACTTCACTTTTATGCATCTTTCTATGCTTTTAGGTTGAAAATTGACTGAAAACTCACTTTGAACAAAAGTTATGGCTGTTTTGTATCACAGGTCCCAAATAGCGTTTTGTCAGCGAGAGAAGGCCAAAATGAAGACTTCATGCATAACTCCTGTATTTTTTGGAAAACTGCATGAAATCCACCTGTAACTTCTCTTTTATGCATCTTTCTATGCTTTCAGGTTGAAACTTGACTGAAAACTCACTTTGCCAAAAAGTTACAGCTGTTTTGTATCACAGGTCACAAATAGTGTTTTCTCAGCGAAAGAAGGCCAAAATGAACACTTCATGCATAACTCCTGTATTTTGAGGAAAACTGAGTTAAATCCATCTGAAACTTCAAGTTTATGCATCTTTCCATGGTTTCAGGTTGAAACTTGACTGAAAACTCACTTTCAAAAAAAGTTATGGCTGTTTTGTATGACAGGTCCCAAATAGCGTTTTCTCAGGGAGAGAAGGCCAAAATTAATACTTCATGCATTACTCCTGTATGTTTTGGAAAACTGCCTGAAATCCACCTGCAACTTCTCTTTTACGCATCTTTCTATGATTTCAGATTGAAACTACATTGAAAGCTCACTTTGAACAAAAGTTATGGCCTTTTTTTAATCACAGGTCACAAATAGTGTTTTCTCAGCGAGAGAAGGCCAAAATGAACACTTCATGCATAACTCCTGTATTTTTTGGAAAACTGCATAAAATCCGCCTGTAACTTCTATTTCATGCATCTTTCTATGGTTTCAGGTTGAAACTTGACTGAAAACTCACTTTGAACAAAAGTTATGGCTGTTTTGTATCACAGGTCACAAATAGCGTTTTCTCGGCGAGAGAAGGCCAAAATGAACATTTCATGCCTAACTCCTGTATTTTGAGGAAAACTGCGTGAAATCCACCTGTAACTTCTCTTTTATGCATCTTTCTATGCTTTCAGGTTGAAACTTGATTGAAAACTCACTGTGACAAAAAGTTATGCATGTTTTGTATCACAGGTCACAATAGCGTTTTCTCAGCGAGAGAAGGCCAAAATGAACACTTCATGCATAACTCCTGTATTTTGAGGAAAACTGCCTGAAATCCACGTGTAACTTCACTTTTATGCTTATTTCTATGCTTTCAGGTTGAAACTTGACTGAAAACTCACTTTGAAAAAAAGTTATGGCTGTTTTGTATCACAGGTCACAAAAAGCGTTTTCTCAGCGAGAGAAGGCCAAAATGAACACTTCATGCATAACTCCTGTATTTTGTCGAAAACTCCCTGAAATCCACCTCTAACTTCAAGTATATGCATCTTTCTATGCTTTCAGGTTGAAACTTGACTGAAAACTCACTTTGAACAAAAGTTATGGCTGTTTTGTATCACAGGTCACAAATTGTGTTTTCTCAGCGAGAGAAGGCCAAAATGAACACTTCATGCATAACTCCTGTATTTTGAGGAAAACTGCCTGAAATCCACCTCTAACTTAAAGATTATGCATCTTTCTGTGCTTTCAGGTTTAAACTTGACTGAAAACTCACTTTGAAAAAAAGTTATGGCTGTTTTGTATCACAGGTCACAAATAGCCTTTTGTCAGCGAGAGAAGGCCAAAATGAACACTTCATGCATAACTCCTGTATTTTGAGGAAAACTGCATTAAATCCACCTCTAACTTCAAGTTTATGCATCTTTCTATGCTTTCAGGTTGAAACTTGACTGAAAACTCACTTTGAACAAAAGTTATGGCTGTTTTGTATCACAGGTCACAAATAGCGTTTTCTCAGCGAGAGAAGGCCAAAATGAACATTTCATGCATCACTCCTGTATTTTGAGGAAAACTGCATAAAATCCACCTGTAACTTCACTTTTAAGCATATTTCTATGCTTTCAGGTTGAAACTTGACTGAAAACTCACTTTGAAAAAAAGTTACTGCTGTTTTGTATCACAGGTCACAAAAAGCGTTTTCTCAGCGAGAGAAGGCCAAAATGAACACTTCATGCATAACTCCTGTATTTTGTCGAAAACTCCCTGAAATCCACCTCTAACTTCAAGTATATGCATCTTTCTATGCTTTCAGGTTGAAACTTGACTGAAAACTCACTTTGAACAAAAGTTATGGCTGTTTTGTATCACAGGTCACAAATAGTGTTTTCTCAGCGAGAGAAGGCCAAAATGAACACTTCATGCATAACTCCTGTATTTTGAGGAAAACTGCCTGAAATCAACCTCTAACTTAAAGTTTATGCATCTTTCTATGCTTTCAGGTTGAAACTTGACTGAAAACTCACTTTGAACAAAAGTTATGGCTGTTTTGTATCACAGGTCACAAATTGTGTTTTCTCAGCGAGAGAAGGCCAAAATGAACACTTCATGCATAACTCCTTTATTTTGAGGAAAACTGCCTGAAATCCACCTCTAACTTCTCTTTTATGCATCTTTCTCTGCTTTCAGGTTGAAACTTGACTGAAAACTCACTTTGAAGAAAAGTTATGGCTGTTTTGTATCACAGGTCACAAATAGTGTTTTGTCAGCGAGAGAAGGCAAAAATGAACACTTCATGCATAACTCCTGTATTTTGAGGAAAACTGCCTGAAATCCACCTCTAACTTCTCTTTTATGCATCTTTCTATGCTTTCAGGTTGAAACTTGACTGAAAACTCACTTTGAACAAAAGTTATGGCTGTTTTGTATCACAGGTCACAAATAGTGTTTTCTCAGCGAGAGAAGGCAAAAATGAACACTTCATGCAAAACTCCTGTATTTTGTAGAAAACTCAGTAAAATCCACCTTTTACTTCAAGTTTATGAATCTTTCTTTGCTTTCAGGTTGAAACTTGACTAAAAACTCACTTTGAAAAAAGTTATGGCTGTTTTGTATCACAGGTCACAAATAGTGTTTTCTCAGCGAGAGAAGGCAAAAATGAACACTTCATTCATAACTCCTGTATTTTGAGGAAAACTGCATGAAATTAACCTGTAACTTCTCTTTCATGCATCTTTCTATGCTTTCAGGTTGAAACTTGACTGAAAACTCACTTTGAAAAAAAGTTATGGCTGTTTTATATCACAGGTCACAAATATTTTTTTCTCAGCGAGAGAAGGCCAAAATGAACACTTTATGCATGACTCCTGGTTCATTTTTGGAAAACTTCCTGAAATCCACCTTTAACTTCAAGTTTATGCATCTTTCTATACTTTCAGGTTGAAACTTGACTGAAAACTCACTTTGAACAAAATTATGGCTGTTTTGTATCACAGGTCACAAATAGTGTTTTCTAAGCGAGAGAAGGCCTAAATAAACACGTCATGCAAAACTCCTGTATTTTGAGGAAAAGTGAGTGAAGTCCACCTGTAACTTCAAGTTTATGCATCTTTCTATGCTTTCAGGTTGAAACTTTACTGAAAATTCACTTTGAAAAAAAGCTATGGCTGTTTTGTATCACAGGTCACAAATAGCATTTTCTAAGCGAGAGAAGGCAAAAATGAACACTTCATGCAAAACTCCTGTATTTTGTTGAAAACTCAGTAAAATCCACCTTATACTTCAAGTTTATGAATCTTTCTTTGCTTTCAGGTTGAAACTTGACTAAAAACTCACTTTGAAAAAAGTTATGGCTGTTTTGTGTCACAGGTCACAAATAGTGTTTAAGCAGCGAGAGAAGGCAAAAATGAACACTTCATGCATAATTCCTGTATTTTGAGGAATACTGCCTGAAATCCACTTGTAACTTCAAGTTTATGCATCTTTCTATGCTTTCAGGTTGAAACTTTACTAAAAACTCACTTTGAACAGAAGTTATGGCTGTTTTGTATCACAGGTCACAAATAGTGTTTTAACAGCGAGAGAAGGCCAAAATGAACACTTCATGCATAACTCCTGTATTTTGAGGAAAACTGCCTGAAATCCACCTCTAACTTCTCTTTTATGCATCTTTCTATGCTTTCAGGTTGAAACTTGTTTGAAAACTCACTTTGAACAAAAGTTATGGCTGTTTTGTATCACAGGTCACAAATAACGTTTTCTCAGCGAGAGAAGGCAAAAATGAACACTTCATGCATAACTCCTGTATTTTTAGGAAAACTGAATTAAATCCACCTCTAACTTCAAGTTTATGCATCTTTCTATGCTTTCAGGTTGAAAATTTACTGAAAACTCACTTTGAGCAAAAGTTATGGCTGTTTTGTATCACAGGTCACAAATAGTGTTTTCTCAGCGAGAGAAGGCCAAAATGAACACTTCATGCATAACTTTTCTATTTTGAGGAAAACTGCATTAAATTAACCTCTACCTTCACTTTTATGCATCTTTCTGTGCCTTCAGGTTGAAACTTGACTGAAAACTCACTTTGAACAAAAGTTATGGCTTTTTTGTATCACAGGTCACGAATAGTGTTTTTTTCAGCGAGAGAGGGCCAAAATGAACACTTCATGCATAACTCCTGTATTTTGAGGAAAACTGCCTGAAATCCACCTCTAATTTCTCTTTCATGCATCTTTCTATGCTTTCACGTTGAAACTTGACTGAAAACTCACTTTGAACAAAAGTTATGGCTGTTTTGTATCACAGGTCACAAATAGCGTTTTCTCAGTGAGAGAAGGCCAAAATGAACACTTCATGCATAACTCCTGTATTTTGAGGAAAACTGCGTGAAATCTACCTTTAACTTCTCTTTTATGCATCTTTCTATGCTTTCAGGTTGAAACTTGACTGAAAACTCACTTTGAACAAAAGTTATGGCTGTTTTGTATCACATGTCACAAATAGCGTTTTCTCAGCGAGAGAAGGCCAAAATGAACACTTCATGCATAACTCCTGTATTTTGAGGAAAACTGCATGAAATCCACCTCTAACTTAAAGGTTTTGCATCTTTCTATGCTTTCAGGTTGAAACTTGACTGAAAACTCACGTTGAACAAAAGTTATGACTGTTTTGCTTCACAAGTCACAAATAGCGTTTTCTCAGCGAGAGAAGGCCAAAATGAACACTTCATGCACAACTCCTGTATTTTGATGAAAACTCACTGAAATCCACCTGTAACTTCAAGTTTTTGCATCTTTCTATGCTTTCAGGTTGAAACTTGACTGAAAACTCACTTTGAACAAAAGTTATGGCTGTTTTGTGTCGCAGGTCACAAACAGCGTTTTCTCAGCGAGAGAAGGCCAAAATGAACACTTCATGCATAACTCTTGTATTTTGAGGAAAATTTCCTGAAATCCACCTGTAACTTCAAGTTTATGCATCTTTCTATGCTTTCAGGTTGAAACTTGATTTAAAACTCACTTTGAATAAAAGTTATGGCTGTTTTGTATCACAGGTCACAAATAGTGTTTTCTCAGCGAGAGAAGGCCAAAATGAACACTTCATGCATAACTCCTGTATTTTGTGGAAAACTGCCTGAAATCCACCTCTAACTTCTCTTTTATGCATCTTTCTATGCTTTCAGGTTGAAACTTGCCTGAAAACTCACTTTGAACAAAAGTTCTGGCTGTTTTATATCACAGGTCACAAAAAGTGTTTTCTCAGCAAGAGAAGGCTAAAATGAACACTTCATGCATAACTCCTGTATTTTGAGGAAAACTGCCTGAAATCCACCTCTAACTTCTCTTTTATGCATCTTTCTATGCTTTCACGTTGAAACTTGACTGAAAACTCACTTTTAACAAAAGTTGTGGCTGTTTTGTATCACAGGTCACAAATTGTGTATTCTCAACGAGAGAAGGCCTAAATGAACACTTCATGTATAACTCCTGTATTTTGAGGAAA
Organism: Aulostomus chinensis; assembly: GCF_037954235.1. NCBI lineage: Eukaryota > Metazoa > Chordata > Actinopteri > Syngnathiformes > Aulostomidae > Aulostomus > Aulostomus chinensis. The sequence continues at coordinate 302,271 of NW_028234170.1, forward strand.
ACTTCCTGAAATCCACCTCTAACTTCAAGTTTATGCATCTTTCTATGCTTTCAGGTTGAAACTTGACTGAAAACTCACTTTGAATAAAAGTTATGGCTGTTTTGTATCACAGGTCACAAATTGTGTTTTCTCAGCGAGAGAAGGCCAACATGAACACTTCATGCATAACTCCTGTATTTTGAGGAAAACTGCCTGAAATCCACCTCTAACTTCTCTTTTATGCATCTTTCTCTGCTTTCAGGTTGAAACTTGACTGAAAACTCACTTTGAACAAAAGTTATGGCTGTTTTGTGTCACAGGTCACAAACAGCGTTTTCTCTGCGAGAGAAGGCAAAAATGAACACTTCATGCATAACTCCTGCATTTTGTGGAAAACTGCCTGAAATCAACCTCTAACTTCTCTTTTATGCATCTTTCTATGCTTTCAGGTTGAAACTTGACTGAAAACTCACTTTGAACAAAAGTTATGGCTGTTTTGTATCACAGGTCACAAACTGTGTTTTCTCAGCGAGAGAAGGCCAAAATGAACACTTCATGCATAACTCCTGTATTTTGTCGAAAACTGCCTGAAATCAACCTCTAACTTCTCTTTTATGCATCTTTCTATGCTTTCAGGTTGAAACTTGACTGAAAACTCACTTTGAACAAAAGTTATTGCTGTTTTGTACCACAGGTCACAAATATTTTTTTCCCAGCGAGAGAAGGCCAAAATGAACACTTCATGCATAACTCCTGTATTTTGAGGAAAACTGCCTGAAATCCACCTCTAACTTAAAGATTATGCATCTTTCTATGCTTTCAGGTTGAAACTTGACTGAAAACTCACTTTGAACAAAAGTTATGGCTGTTTTGTATCACAGGTCACAAATAGCGTTTTCTCAGCGAGAGAAGGCCAAAATGAACACTTCATGCATAACTCCTGTATTTTGAGGAAAACTGCATGAAATCCACGTCTAATTTCACTTTTATGCATCTTTCTATGCTTTCAGGTTGAAACTTGACTGAAAACTCACTTTGAAGAAAAGTTATGGCTGTTTATATCACAGGTCACAAAAAGCGTTTTCTCAGCAAGAGAAGGCCAAAATGAACACTTCATGCATAACTCCTGTATTTTGAGGAAAACTGCCTGAAATCCACCTCTAGCTTAAAGATTATACATCTTTCTATGCTTTCAGGTTGAAACTTGACTGAAAACTCACTTTGAACAAAAGTTATGGCTGTTTTGTATCACAGGTCACAAATAGCGTTTTCTCAGCGAGAGAAGGCCAAAATGAACACTTCATGCATAACTCCTGTATTTTGAGGAAAACTGCCTGAAATCCACCTGTAACTTGACTTTTATGCATATATCTATGCTTTCAGGTTGAAACTTGACTGAAAACTCACTTTGAAAAAAAGTTATGGCTGTTTTGTATCACAGGTCACAAAAAGCGTTTTCTCAGCGAGAGAAGGCCAAAATGAACACTTCATGCATAACTCCTGTATTTTGTCGAAAACTCCCTGAAATCCACCTCTAACTTCAAGTACATGCATCTTTCTATGCTTTCAGGTTGAAACTTGACTGAAAACTCACTTTGAACAAAAGTTATGGCTGTTTTGTATCACAGGTCCCAAATAGTGTTTTCTCAGCGAGAGAAGGCCAAAATGAACACTTCATGCATAACTCCTGTAGTTTGAAGAAAACTGCCTGAAATCCACCTCTAACTTAAAGTCTATGCATCTTTCTATGCTTTCAGTTTGAAACTTGACTGAAAACTCACTTTGAACAAAAGTTATGGCTGTTTTGTATCACAGGTAACAAATAGTGTTTTCTCAGCGAGAGAAGGCCAAAATGAACACTTTATGCATAACTCCTGTATTTCAAGGAAAACTGCCTGAAATCCACCTCTAACTTAAAGATTATGCATCTTTCTATGCTTTCAGGTTGAAACTTGACTGAAAACTCACTTTGAACAAAAGTTATGGCTGTTTTGTATCACAGGTCACAAATAGCGTTTTCTCAGCGAGAGAAGGCCAAAATTAACACTTCATGCATAATTCCTGTATTTTGAGGAAAACTGAGTGAAATCCACCTGTAACTTCTCTTTTATGCATCTTTCTTTGCTTTCAGGTTGAAACTTGACTGAAAACTCACTTTGAACAAAAGTTGTGGCTGTTTTGTATCACAGATCACAAATAGCGTTTTCACAGCGAGAGAAGGACAAAATGAACACTTCATATATAATTCCTGTATTTTATGGAAAACTGAGTTAAAACCATCCTCTAACTTAAAGTTTATGCATCTTTCTATTCTTTTAGGTTGAAACTTGTCTGACAACTCACTTTGAACAAAAGTTATGGCTGTTTTGTATCACAGGTCACAAATAGTGTTTTCTGAGCGAGAGAAGGCCAAAATGAACACTTCATGCATAACTCCTGTATTCTTTAGAAAACTGCATGAAATCTACCTGTAACTTCTCTTTTATGCATCTTTCTATGCTTTCAGGTTGAAACTTGACTGAAAACTCACTTTGAAAAAAAGTTATGGCATTTTTGTATCACAGGTCACAAATAGTGTTTTCTCAGCGAGAGAAGGCCAAAATGAACACTTCATGCATAACTCCTTTATTTTGTGGAAAACTGAGTAAAATCCACCTGTAACTTCAAGTTTATGCATCTTTCTATGTTTTCAGGTTGAAACTTGACTGAAAACTCACTTTGAACAAAAGTTATGTCTGTTTTGTATCACAGGTCACAAATAGTGTTTTCTCAGTGAAAGAAGGACAAAATGAACACTTCATATATAATTCCTGTATTTTATGGAAAACTGAATTAAAACCATCCTCTAACTTAAAGTTTATGCATCTTTCTATTCTTTTAGGTTGAAACTTGTCTGACAACTCACTTTGAACAAAAGTTATGGCTGTTTTGTATCACAGGTCACAAATAGTGTTTTCTGAGCGAGAGAAGGCCAAAATGAACACTTCATGCATAACTCCTGTATTCTTTAGAAAACTGCATGAAATCTACCTTTAACTTCTCTTTTATGCATCTTTCTATGCTTTCAGGTTGAAACTTGACTGAAAACTCACTTTGAAAAAAAGTTATGGCTGTTTTGTATCACAGGTCACAAATACTGTTTTCACAGCGAGAGAAGGCCAAAATGAACACTTCATGCAGAACTCCTGTATTTTGAGGAAAACTGACTGAAATCCACCTCCAACTTCAAGTTTATGCATCTTTCTATGCTTTCAGGTTGAACTTTCACTTTGAAGTCATTTTGAAAAAAAATTACGTCTCTGATGTCACGGTTCACGAAGATTGTTTTCAAAACAAAAGAAGACATTTTAATCATTTCACGAGAACTCCATTAGTTTGACCAAAACTGGCTTAAAAGCACCTGTTACTTCAAAGGTTTTCATCATTCTGTGTTTTCAGATTTGAAGTTCACTGAAAGGTCAGTGTGATCAAGAGTTCCAGAATTTTTGATCACAGGTCACACAATGCCTTTTACCAGCGAGAGTCCTCTGGAGTGAACACTTCTTGCTGAACTCCCTTATTTTCAGGATAACTGACTGAAATCCACCTGTAACTTCTCTTTTATGCATCTTTCTATGCTTTCAGGTTGAAACTTGACTGAAAACTCACTTTGAACAAAAGTTATGGCTGTTTTGTATCACAGGTCACAAATAGCATTTTCTCAGCGAGAGAAGGCCAAAATGAAAACTTCATGCATAACTCCTGTATTTTGAGGAAAACTGCTTGAAATCCACCTGTAACTTCTCTTTTATGCATCTTTCTATGCTTTCAGGTTGAAACTTGACTGAAAACTCACTTTGAACAAAAGTTATGGCTGTTTTGTATCACAGGTCACAAATAGTGTTTTCTCAGCGAGAGAAGGCCAAAATGAATACTTCATGCATAACTCCTGTATTTTGAGGAAAAATGCCTGAAATCCACCTCTAACTTCAAGTTTATGTATCTTTCTATGCTTTCAGGTTGAAACTTGACTGAAAACTCGCTTTGAACAAAAGTTATGGCTGTTTTGTGTCACAGGTCACAAACAGCGTTTTCTCAGCGAGAGAAGGCAAAAATGAACACTTCATGCATAACTCCTGCATTTTGTGGAAAACTGCCTGAAATCAACCTCTAACTTCTCTTTTATGCATCTTTCTATGCTTTCAGGTTGAAACTTGACTGAAAACTCACTTTGAACAAAAGTTATGGCTGTTTTGTATCACAGGTCACAAACTGTGTTTTCTCAGCGAGAGAAGGCCAAAATGAACACTTCATGCATAACTCCTGTATTTTGTCGAAAACTGCCTGAAATCAACCTCTAACTTCTCTTTTATGCAACTTTCTATGCTTTCAGGTTGAAACTTGACTGAAAACTCACTTTGAACAAAAGTTATTGCTGTTTTGTATCACAGGTCACAAATATTTTTTTCCCAGCGAGAGAAGGCCAAAATGAACACTTCATGCAGAACTCCTGTATTTTGAGGAAAACTGCCTGAAATCCACCTCTAGCTTAAAGATTATACATCTTTCTATGCTTTCAGGTTGAAACTTGACTGAAAACTCACTTTGAACAAAAGTTATGGCTGTTTTGTATCACAGGTCACAAATAGCGTTTTCTCAGCGAGAGAAGGCCAAAATGAACACTTCATGCATAACTCCTGTATTTTGAGGAAAACTGCCTGAAATCCACCTGTAACTTCACTTTTATGCATATATCTATGCTTTCAGGTTGAAACTTGACTGAAAACTCACTTTGAAAAAAAGTTATGGCTGTTTTGTATCACAGGTCACAAAAAGCGTTTTCTCAGCGAGAGAAGGCCAAAATGAACACTTCATGCATAACTCCTGTATTTTGTCGAAAACTCCCTGAAATCCACCTCTAACTTCAAGTACATGCATCTTTCTATGCTTTCAGGTTGAAACTTGACTGAAAACTCACTTTGAACAAAAGTTATGGCTGTTTTGTATCACAGGTCCCAAATAGTGTTTTCTCAGCGAGAGAAGGCCAAAATGAACACTTCATGCATAACTCCTGTAGTTTGAAGAAAACTGCCTGAAATCCACCTCTAACTTAAAGTCTATGCATCTTTCTATGCTTTCAGGTTGAAACTTGACTGAAAACTCACTTTAAAAAAAGTTTTGGCTGTTTTCTATCACAGGTCACAAATAGTGTTTTCTCAGCGAGAGAAAGCCAAAATGAACACTTCATGCATAACTCCTGTATTTCAAGGAAAACTGCCTGAAATCCACCTCTAACTTAAAGATTATGCATCTTTCTATGCTTTCAGGTTGAAACTTGACTGAAAACTCACTTTGAACAAAAGTTATGGCTGTTTTGTATCACAGGTCACAAATAGCGTTTTCTCAGCGAGAGAAGGCCAAAATTAACACTTCATGCATAATTCCTGTATTTTGAGGAAAACTGAGTGAAATCCACCTGTAACTTCTCTTTTATGCATCTTTCTTTGCTTTCAGTTTGAAACTTGACTGAAAACTCACTTTGAACAAAAGTTGTGGCTGTTTTGTATCAAAGATCACAAATAGCGTTTTCACAGCGAGAGAAGGCCAAAATGAACACTTTATGCATAACTCCTGTATTTTGAGGAAAACTGTGTGAAATCCACCTGTAACTTCAAGTTTATGTATCTTTCTTTGCTTTCAAGTTGAAACTTGACTGAAAACTCACTTTGAACAAAAGTTATGGCTTTTTTGTATCACAGGTCACAAATAGTGTTTCCTCAGCGAGAGAAGGCCAAAATGAACACTTCATGCATAACTCCTGTATTTTGAGGAAAACTGAGTGAAATCCACCTGTAACTTATCTTTTATGCATCTTTCTATGCTTTTAGGTTGAAACTTGACTGAAAACTCACTTTGAAGAAAAGTGATGGCTGTTTTGTATCACAGGTCCCAAATAGCGTTTTCTCAGGGAGAGAAGGCCAAAATGAACACTTCATGCATAACTCCTGTATTTTGAGGAAAACTGCGTGAAATCCACCTGTAACGTCTGTTTTATTCATCTTTCTATGCTTTCAGATTGAAACTTGACTGAAAACTCACTTTGAACAAAAGTTATGGCTGTTTTGTATCACAGGTCAGAAATAGCGTTTTCTCAGCGAGAGAAAGCCAAAATGAACACTTCATGCATAACTCCTGTATTTTGAGGAAAACTGCCTGAAATTCACGTATAACTTCTCTTTTATTCATCTTCCTATGCTTTCAGGTTGAAACTTGACTGAAAACTCACTTTGAAAAAAAGTTATGGCTGTTTTATATCACAGGTCACAAATATTTTTTTCTCAGCGAGAGAAGGCCAAAATGAACACTTTATGCATGACTCCTGGTTCATTTTTGGAAAACTTCCTGAAATCCACCTTTAACTTCAAGTTTATGCATCTTTCTATACTTTCAGGTTGAAACTTGACTGAAAACTTACTTTGAACAAAATTATGGCTGTTTTGTATCACAGGTCACAAATAGCGTTTTCCAAGCGAGAGGAGGCCAAAATGAACACTTCATGCATAACTCCTGTATTTTGAGGAAAACTGCCTGAAATCCACCTCTAACTTCTCTTTAATGCATCTTTCTATGCTTTCAGGTTGAAACTTGACTGAAAACTCTCTTTGAACAAAAGTTATGGCTGTTTTGTATCAGGTCACAAATAGCGTTTTCTCAGCGAGATAAGGCCAAAATGAACACTTCATGCCTAACTCCTGTATTTTGTGGAAAACTCAGTAAAATCCACCTTTGACTTCAAGTTTATGAATCTTTCTTTGCTTTCAGGTTGAAACTTGACTAAAAACTCACTTTGAAAAAAAGTTATGGCTGTTGTGTATCACAGGTCACAAATAGTGTTTTCTCAGCGAGAGAAGGCAAAAATGAACACTTCATTCATAACTCCTGCATTTTGAGGAAAACTGCATGAAATTCACCTGTAACTTCTCTTTCATGCATCTTTCTATGCTTTCAGGTAGAATCTTGACTAAAAACTCACTTTGAAAAAATGTTATGGCTGTTTTGTATCACAGGTCACAAATACCGTTTTCTCAGTGAGAGAAGGCCAAAATGAACACTTCATTCATAACTCCTGTATCTTGAGGAAAACTGCGAGAAATCCACCTGTAACTTCAAGTTAATGCATCTTTCTATGCTTTCAGGTTGAAACTTGACTGAAACCTCACTTTGAACAAAAGTTATGGCTGTTTTGTATCACAGGTCACAAATACCGTTTTCTCAGTGAGAGAAGGCCAAAATGAACACTTCATTCATGACTCCTGTATTTTGAGGAAAACTGCGTGAAATTCACCTATAACTTCTCTTTTATTCATCTTCCTATGCTTTCAGGTTGAAACTTGACTGAAAACTCACTTTGAAAAAAAGTTATGGCTGTTTTATATCACAGGTCACAAATATTTTTTTCTCAGCGAGAGAAGGCCAAAATGAACACTTTATGCATGACTCCTGGTTTATTTTTGGAAAACTTCCTGAAATCAACCTTTAACTTCAAGTTTATGCATCTTTCTATACTTTCAGGTTGAAACTTGACTGAAAACTGACTTTGAACGAAATTATGGCTGTTTTGTATCACAGGTCACAAATAGCATTTTCGAAGCGAGAGAAGGCAAAAATGAACACTTCATGCAAAACTCCTGTATTTTTTGGAAAACTCAGTAAAATCCACCTTTTACTTCAAGTTTATGAATCTTTCTTTGCTTTCAGGTTGAAACTTGACTAAAAACTCACTTTGAAAAAAAGTTATGGCTGTTTTGTATCACAGGTCACAAATAGTGTTTTCTCAGCGAGAGAAGGCAAAAATGAACACTTCATTCATAACTCCTGTATTTTGAGGAAAAGTGAGTGAAGTCCACCTGTAACTTTAAATTTATGCATCTTTCTTTGCTTTCAGGTTGAAACTTTACTGAAAATTCACTTTCAAAAAAAGCTATGGCTGTTTTTTATCAAAGGTCACAATAGTGTTTTCTCAGCGAGAGAAGGCCAAAATGAACACTTCATGCATAACTCCTTTATTTTTTGGAAAACTCCATGAAATCCACTTTTTCACTTCAAGTTTATGCATCTTTCTATGTTTTCAGGTTGAAACTTTTCTGTAAACTCACTTTGAACAAAAGTTATGGCTGTTTTGTATCACATGTCACAAATAGTGCTTTCTCAGCGAGAGAAGGCCAAAATGAACACTTCATGCATAACTCCTGTATTCTGAGGAAAACTGCGTGAAATCCACCTGTACCTTCTCTTTCATGCATCTTTCTATGCTTTCAGGTTGAATCTTGACTGAAAACTCACTTTTAAATAAAGTTATGGCTGTTTTGTATCACAGGTCACAAATAGTGTTTTCTCAGCGAGAGAAGGCCAAAATGAACACTTCATGCATAACTCCTTTATTTTGTGGAAAACTGAGTAAAATCCACCTGTAACTTCAAGTTTATGCATCTTTCTATGTTTTCAGGTTGAAACTTGACTGAAAACTCACTTTGAACAAAAGTTATGTCTGTTTTGTATCACAGGTCACAAATAGTGTTTTCTCAGTGAAAGAAGGACAAAATGAACACTTCATATATAATTCCTTCATTTTATGGAAAACTGAGTTAAAACCATCCTCTAACTTAAAGTTTATGCATCTTTCTATTCTTTTAGGTTGAAACTTGTCTGACAACTCACTTTGAACAAAAGTTATGGCTGTTTTGTATCACAGGTCACAAATAGTGTTTTCTGAGCGAGAGAAGGCCAAAATGAACACTTCATGCATAACTCCTGTATTCTTTAGAAAACTGCATGAAATCTACCTGTAACTTCTCTTTTATGCATCTTTCTATGCTTTCAGGTTGAAACTTGACTGAAAACTCACTTTGAAAAAAAGTTATGGCTGTTTTGTATCACAGGTCACAAATACTGTTTTCACAGCGAGAGAAGGCCAAAATGAACACTTCATGCAGAACTCCTGTATTTTGAGGAAAACTGACTGAAATCCACCTCCAACTTCAAGTTTATGCATCTTTCTATGCTTTCAGGTTGAACTTTCACTTTGAAGTCATTTTGAAAAAAAATTACGTCTCTGATGTCACGGTTCACGAAGATTGTTTTCAAAACAAAAGAAGACATTTTAATCATTTCATGCAGAACTCCATTAGTTTGAGCAAAGCTGGCTTAAAAGCACCTGTTACTTCAAAGGTTTTCATCATTCTGTGTTTTCAGATTTGAAGTTCACTGAAAGGTCAGTGTGATCAAGAGTTCCAGAATTTTTGATCACAGGTCACACAATGCCTTTTACCAGCGAGAGTCCTCTGGAGTGAACACTTCTTGCTGAACTCCCTTATTTTCAGGATAACTGACTGAAATCCACCTGTAACTTCTCTTTTATGCATCTTTCTATGCTTTCAGGTTGAAACTTGACTGAAAACTCACTCTGAAAAAAAGTTCTGGCTGTTTTGTATCGCAGTTCCTAAATAGTGTTTTCTCAGCGAGAGAAGACCAAAATAAACACTTCATGCATAACTCCTGTATTTTGAGGAAAAGTGAGTGAAATTCACCTATAACTTCTGTTTCATGCATCTTTCTATGCTTTCAGGTTGAAACTTGACTGAAAACTCAGTTTGAACAAAAGTTATGGCTGTTTTGTATCACAGGTCACAAATAGCGTTTTCACAGCGAGAGAAGGCCAAAATGAACACTTTATGCATAACTCCTGTATTTTGAGGAAAACTTTGTGAAATCCACCTGTAACTTCAAGTTTATGTATCTTTCTTTGCTTTCAAGTTGAAACTTGACTGAAAACTCACTTTGAACAAAAGTTATGGCTTTTTTGTATCACAGGTCACAAATAGTGTTTCCTCAGCGAGAGAAGGTCAAAATGAAAACTTCATGCATAACTCCTGTATTTTGAGGAAAACTGCATGAAATCCACCTGTATCTTCAAGTGTTTGCATCTTTCTATTCTTTCAGGTTAAACTTTCACTTCGAAGTCATTTTGAAAAAAAATTACGTCTTTGATGTCACGGTTCACGAAAACTGTTTTCAAAACAAAAGAAGACATTTTAAACATTTCATGCAGAACTCTATTAGTTTGAGCAAAGCTGGCTTAAAAGCACCTGTTACTTCAAAGGTTTTCATCATCCTTTGTTTTCAGATTTTAAGTTCACTGAAAGGTCAGTGTTATCAAGAGTTCCAGCATTTGTGATCACAGGTCACACAATGCCTTTTACCAGCGAGAGTCCTCTGGAGTGAACACTTCTTGCTGAACTCCCTTATTGAGAGGAAAACTGACTGAAATCCACGTGTCATGTCAAGATAATGTAATTTTCATTGTTTTCAGGTTGAAACTTGTCTGAAAACTCACTTTGAACAAAAGTTATGGCTGTTTTGTATCACAGGTCACAAATAGCGTTTTCACAGCGAGAGAAGGCCAAAATGAACACTTTATGCATAACTCCTGTATTTTGAGGAAAACTGCATGAAATCCACCTTTAACTTATCTTTTAGGCATCTTTCTATGCTTTCAGGTTGAAACTTGACTGAAAACTCACTTTGAACAAAAGTTATGGCTGTTTTGTATCACAGGTCACAAATTGCGTTTTCTCAGCGAGAGAAGGCCAAAATGAACACTTCATGCATAACTCCTGTATTTTGAGGAAATCTGAGTGAAATCCACCTGTAACTTCAAGTTTGTACATCGTTCTATGCTTTCAGGTTGAAACTTGACTGAAAACTCACTTTGAACAAAAGTTATGGCTGTTTTGTATCACAGGTCACAAATAGTGTTTTCTCAGCGAGAGAAGGCCAAAATGAACACTTCATGCAGAACTCCTGTATTTTGAGGAAAACTGCCTGAAATCCACCTCTAACTTCTCTTTTATGCATCTTTCTATGCTTTCAGTTTGAACCTTGACTGAAAACTCACTTTCAAAAAAGTTTTGGCTGTTTTGTATCACAGGTCACAAATAGTGTTTTCTCAGCGAGAGAAGGCCAAAATGAACACTTCATGCATAACTCCTGTATTTCGAGGAAAACCACCTGAAATCCACCTCTAACTTAAAGATTATGCATCTTTCTATGCTTTCAGGTTGAAACTTGACTGAAAACACACTTTGAACAAAAGTTATGGCTGTTTTGTATCACAGGTCACAAATAGTGTTTTCTCAGCGAGAGAAGGCCAAAATGAACACTTCATGCAGAACTCCTGTATTTTGAGGAAAACTCACTTAAATCCAGCTGTAACTTCAAGTTTATGCATCTTTCTATGCTTTCAGGTTGAAACTTGACTGAAAACAAACTTTTAAAAAAAGTTAGGGCATTTTTGTATCACAGGTCACAAATAGTGTTTTCTCAGCGAGAGAAGGCCAAAATGAACACTTCATGCAGAACTCCTGTATTTTGATGAAAACTCACTGAAATTCACCTGTAACTTCAAGTTTTTGCATCTTTCTATTCTTTCAGGTTGAAACTTGACTGAAAACTCACTTTGAAGAAAAGTTATTGCATTTTTGTATCACAGGTCACAAATAGTGTTTTCTCAGCGAGAGAAGGCCAAAACGAAGACTTCTTTCAGAACTCCTGTATTTTGAGGAAAACTCACTGAAATCCTCGAGTATCTTCAAGTGTATGCATCTTTCTATGCTTTCAGGTTGAAACTTGACTGAAAACTCACTTTGAACAAAAGTTATGGCTCTTTTGTATCACAGGTCACAAATAGTGTTTTCTCAGCGAGCGAAGGCCAAAATGAACACTTCATGCAGAACTCCTGTATTTTTTGGAAAACTGCATGAAATCCACCTGTAACTTCTGTCCAATGCATCTTTCTATGCTTTCAGGTTGAAACCTGACTGAAAACTTACTTTGAACAAAAGTTATGGCTGTTTTGTATCACAGGTCACAAATAGCATTTTCTTAGAGAGGGAAGGCAAGAATGAACACTTTATGCATAACTCCTGTATTTTGAGAAAAACTGCATGAAATCCACCTGTAACTTCAAGTTTATGTATCTTTCTATGCTTTCCGGTTGAAACCTGACTGAAAACTCACTTTGACAAAAAGTTATGGCTGTTTTGTATCACAGGTCACAAATAGCGTTTTCTCAGCGAGAAAAGGCCAAAATGAAAACTTCATGCATAACTCCTGTATTTTGAGGAAAACTGCATGAAATCCACCTGTAACTTCAAGTTTATGCATCTTTCTATGCTTTCAGGTGGAAGCTTTCACTTCAAAGACATTTAAAAAAGAATTACGTCTTTGATGATCACGGTTCACGAAGACTGTTTTCAAAACAAAAGAAGACATTTTAAACATTTCATGCAGAACTCCATTAGTTTGAGCAAAGCTGCCTTAAAAGCACCTGTTACTTCAAAGGTTTTCATCATTCTGTGTTTTCAGATTTGAAGTTCACTGAAAGGTCAGTGTGATCAAGAGTTCCAGCATTTGTGATCACAGGTCACACAATGCCTTTTACCAGCGAGAGTCCCCTGGAGTGAACACTTCTTGCTGAACTCCCTTATATTCAGGAAAACTGACTGAAATCCACGTGTCATGTCAACGTAATGTAATTTTCATTGTATCTGGGTTGAAAACTTGTCTGAAAACTCACTTTGAACAAAAGTTATGGCTGTTTTGTATCACAGGTCACAAATAGTGTTTTCTCAGCGAGAGAAGGCCAAAATGAACACTTCATGCAGAACTCCTGTATTTTGAGGAAAACTGCATGAAATCCACCTTTAACTTATCTTTTAGGCATCTTTCTATGCTTTCAGGTTGAAACTTGACTGAAAACTCACTTTGAACAAAAGTTATGGCTGTTTTGTATCACAGGTCACAAATTGCGTTTTCTCAGCGAGAGAAGGCCAAAATGAACACTTCATGCATAACTCCTGTATTTTGAGGAAATCTGAGTGAAATCCACCTGTAACTTCAAGTTTGTACATCGTTCTATGCTTTCAGGTTGAAACTTGACTGAAAACTCACTTTGAACAAAAGTTATGGCTGTTTTGTATCACAGGTCACAAATAGTGTTTTCTCAGCGAGAGAAGGCCAAAATGAACACTTCATGCAGAACTCCTGTATTTTGAGGAAAACTGCCTGAAATCCACCTCTAACTTCTCTTTTATGCATCTTTCTATGCTTTCAGTTTGAACCTTGACTGAAAACTCACTTTCAAAAAAGTTTTGGCTGTTTTGTATCACAGGTCACAAATAGTGTTTTCTCAGCGAGAGAAGGCCAAAATGAACACTTCATGCATAACTCCTGTATTTCGAGGAAAACCACCTGAAATCCACCTCTAACTTAAAGATTATGCATCTTTCTATGCTTTCAGGTTGAAACTTGACTGAAAACACACTTTGAACAAAAGTTATGGCTGTTTTGTATCACAGGTCACAAATAGTGTTTTCTCAGCGAGAGAAGGCCAAAATGAACACTTCATGCAGAACTCCTGTATTTTGAGGAAAACTCACTTAAATCCAGCTGTAACTTCAAGTTTATGCATCTTTCTATGCTTTCAGGTTGAAACTTGACTGAAAACAAACTTTTAAAAAAAGTTAGGGCATTTTTGTATCACAGGTCACAAATAGTGTTTTCTCAGCGAGAGAAGGCCAAAATGAACACTTCATGCAGAACTCCTGTATTTTGATGAAAACTCACTGAAATCCACCTGTAACTTCAAGTTTTTGCATCTTTCTATTCTTTCAGGTTGAAACTTGACTGAAAACTCACTTTGAAGAAAAGTTATTGCATTTTTGTATCACAGGTCACAAATAGTGTTTTCTCAGCGAGAGAAGGCCAAAATGAACACTTCATGCAGAACTCCTGTATTTTTTGGAAAACTGCATGAAATCCACCTGTAACTTCTGTCCAATGCATCTTTCTATGCTTTCCGGTTGAAACCTGACTGAAAACTCACTTTGACAAAAAGTTATGGCTGTTTTGTATCACAGGTCACAAATAGTGTTTTCTCAGCGAAAGAAGGCCAAAATGAACACTTCGTGCATAACTCCTGTATTCTGAGGAAACCTGCCTTAAATCCACCTGTAACTTAAAATCAATGCATCTTTCTATGCTTTCAGGTTGAAACTTGACTAAAAACTCACTTTGAACAAAAGTTATGGTTTTTTTTTTTATCACTGGTCAAAAATAGTGTTTTCACAGCGAGAGAAGGCCAAAATGAACACTTCATGCAGAACTCCTGTATTCTTTGGAAAACTGCATGAAATCCACCTGTAACTTCAAGTTTATGAATCTTTATATGCTTTCAGGTTTAAACTTGACTCAAAACACACTTTGAACAAAAGTTATGGCTGTTTTGTATCACAGGTCACAAATAGTGTTTTCTCAGCGAGAGAAGGCCAAAATGAACACTTCATGCATAACTCCTGTATTTTGAGGAAAACTGAGTGAAATCCACCTGTAACTTCAAGTTTATGCATGTTTCTATGCTTTCAGGTTGAAACTTGACTGAAAACTCATTTTTAACAAAAGTTATGGCTGTTTTGTATCGCAGGTCACAAATAGTGTTTTCTCAGCGAGAGAAGGCCAAAATGAACACTTCATGCATAACTCCTGTATTTTTTGGAAAACTGAGTGGATTTCCACCCATAACTTCTCTTTTATGCATCTTTCTATGCTTTCAGGTTGAAACTTGACTGAAAACTCCCTTTGAACAAAAGTTATGGCTGTTTTGTATCACAGGTCACAAATAGTGTTTTCTCAGTGAGAGAAGGCCAAAATGAACACTTCATGAATAACTCCTGTATTTTGAGGAAAACTACCTGAAATCCACCTCTAACTTCAAGTTTATGCATCTTTCTGTATTTTCAGGTTGAAACTTGACTGAAAACTCACTTTGAACAAAAGTTATGGCTGTTTTGTACCACAGGTCACAAATAGTGTTTTCACAGATAGAGAAGGCCAAAATTAACACTTCATGCAGAACTCCTGTATTTTGAGGAAAATTGAGTGAAATCCACATGTAACTTCAAGTTTATGCATCTTTCTATGCTTTCAGATTGAAACTTGACTTAAAACTCAGTTTCAACAAAAGTTATGGCTGTTTTTTATCACAGGTCACAAATAGTGTTTTCACGAAGAGAGAAGGTCAAAATGAAGGCAAGGCAAGTTTATTTGTAGAGCACAATTCATACACATGGCAACTCAATGTGCCTTACAGTTGCAGAAAAATCTTAAAATCACAAAAAGGCAGATAAAATCATAAAACATAAATAGAATCATTAATTTAAAGAAAAGGAGAAGAGTGCAGATAAAATACTTTCAGCTGTCGTATGCACGACTGAACAGAGTAGTTTTCAGCCTGGTCTTAAACATTGTCACAGTTGATTCCTGTCTCACTTTTTCTGGAAGACTGTTCAAGTTTTTAGTTGCAGAAAACTGGAAAGTAGCTTCACCATGTTTAGTCCTGACTCTGGGCCCCTGTAGGAGACCTCTACCTGAGGTTCTCAGAGACCTGGAGGGTTCATATGGGTCTAACATGTCAGAGATGTACTTCGGTGCTTGACCATGAAGAGACTTGTATACAAGCAGAGCTGTCTTAAAGTCTATTCTCTGAGCAACAGGAAGCCAGTGCAGAGATCTGAGCACTGGACTAATATGGTCGTATTTCCTGGTTCTAGTCAGGACTCGAGCTGTGGCGTTCTGAATGTATTGTAGTTGTTTAACAGCTTGTTTAGAGATACCAGTGAGCAGGCCGTTACAGTAGTCTAACCTACTGGAGACAAATGCATGGATTCGTCTGTCCAAGTCTGGTTCAGACACTATACCTCTGATTTTGGCAATGTTTTTTAGATGGTAAAAGGCTGCTGATATTAGTGACTTTATGTGGCTGTTAAAGTTCAGATCTGAGTCCAATATTACCCCCAGATTTCTAACCTGTTGTTTTGGTTTTAGAGAAAGGGATTCAAGGTGACTGATCACACTTTCTCTTTGCTTCTGTGGCCCAAAAACGATTAATTCCGTTTTTTCTGAGTTTAGCTGGAGAAAGTTGTTTTGCATCCACATGCTTATATGTTGGATGCAGTGGAAGAGTGAATCCGCAGGTCCATGTTCACCTGCTGTCAGAGACACATAGATCTGAGTGTCGTCTGCATAGTTATGGTAGGACACATTATGGCTGCTTATTAGTTGGCCTAGTGGAAGCATGTATAGGTTGAACAAGAGGGGCCCCAAGATTGAACCTTGGGGGACACCACAGGTCATGGCCATTTTGTCTGAGCTGCAATTTCCAATTTCAACAAAGTATGTTCTCTCCTCAAGATAGGACTTGAACCACTTTAGAGCAGAACCAGAGATTCCTAGCCAATTCTCTAGCCTCTGTAAAAGGATCTCATGGTCAACTGTGTCAAAGGCAGCACCCAAGTCAAGCAGGACTAAGACTGAGACTTTGCCTTTGTCTGTGTTTAGGCGGATGTCATTTATCACCTAGATCAGAGCTGTGTCAGTGCTGTGGTGGGGCCTAAAGCCAGACTGGAAAGTATCAAAAGCATTGTTGGACAGGAGAAAGTCAGTGAGTTGTTGATAAACAACTTTTTCGAGGACTTTTCCTAGGAATGGCAGGTTTGATATGGGCCGGTAGTTGTTCAGAACCATGGTATCAAGACTGCTCTTCTTTAAAAGAGGCTTAATGACCGCAGTTTTCAGGGCCCTTGGAAATGTTCCAGTCTCTAGTGAAATCTTAACTAAATGAGTAACTTTTGGTAACAGGCTGCTCAGCACAGTCTTTACAAATCTAGTGGGTAACTCATCAAGGCAGCATGTAGATGAACTCAGACCTGAAATAATCTCTTCGACTGTTTTGTCACTGACAGGAGTGAAATGTGCCAGCTCTAGGTGTTCAGGTGGATGCTGGGCTATCATTTGTGTCTTAGAAATGATAGCTTTTTTAATATCTTGAACTTTATCACTAAAGAATTTTGCAAATTCATTGCATTTTGATATAGAAATGAATTCTAAGGGCAGTGGAACCGAAGGGTTTGTTAATCTGTTTACAGTAGTAAACAGAACTCGAGAATTACCATTCGAGTTTGTAATCACTTCAGAGAAATACCTCTCCCTAGCTCTTCGTAAAGTCTGGTTAAACATGGATAATTTTTGTCTATAAATGTCATAGTCAACCTGTAGCTTTGACTTGCGCCATTTCCGTTCGGCTCTCCGGCACCCTCTTTTTTGTGCCCTGACAGAGTCTTCATTTCTCCATGGTGCTTTTTGTCTGTCTTTAACTATTCTAACCTTAAGGCAAGGCAAGGCAAGGCAATTTTATTTGTATAGCCCGTTTTCACAAACAGTTTGTCTCAAAGGGCTTCACATGGCATCATAACAACATCCTCTGCCCTTAGACCCTCACATCGACTGAGGAAAAACTCCATAGAAAACCCTTTTAACAGGGAAAAATCTGAGAAACCTCAGGGTGAGCAACAGAGGAGGGATCCCTCACCCAGGACGGACAGACGTCCAGTAGATGTTGTTACAGACAAGAAAACAGTTTACAATACAAAATGTGGGAAACACGGAAATGTTAATAACAGCTGAAGAAGGAAGCTTCTGGTAGGGGAGGCAGGGAGAGCAAGCCAGCTTGATGGGGGACTGGATGGCAGACTTGTTCATGGAAGGGGAGCGCAGGCCGGTGTAACAGTAGGGAATAAGGGGGGGGGGGGCGATGCAGGCGGCGGTTGGGGCTCCGGTGGATCGTGGAAACAGAGAGACTGCGAGACACCAAGGCCAAACTACAAAGTGCAACAAGTAAAATGTGCAGGGAGGAGAGGAGGAGAGAGGGGGAGAGGAGAGGAGAGGAGGGAAGGGCTCAATGTAACCTGATGTGTCCCCCAGCAGTCTAAGCCTATAGCAGCATAGCTATCAATGGTTCAGAGCTACCTGAACCAGTCCTAACTGAAGGCTCTGTCATAGAGGAAGGTCTTAAGCCTGGACTTAAACGTAGTTAAAGTGTCTGCCTCTCTGACCCATGGAGAGAGCTGGTTCCACAGTAGAGGAGCCCGGTAACTAAAGGCTCTACCTCCCAGTCTGTTTGTATTGATACTGGGAGTCACTAAAAGACCTGCATTCTGGGAGCGGAGTGCTCTGGTCGGACAGTAGGGACTAATGAGCTCTTTCAAATAGGATGGAGCTTTATCATTGAGAGCCTTATAAGTTAGCAGAAGGACTTTGAAGTCGATTCTAGATCCTACAGGAAGCCAGTGGAGAGAAGCTAAAGTGGGAGAGATGTGTTCTCTCTTCTTAACTCCCGTCAAAACCCTCGCTGCAGCGTTCTGGACCAGCTGGAGACTCTTTAGAGAGTATTTAGGACATCCTGACAAGAGAGAGTTGCAGTAGTCCAGCCGAGAAGTGATAAATGCATGCACCAGTTTTTCAGCATCACTCTGGGAAAGGATATTCCTAATCTTAGCGATACTTCGAAGATGGAAGAAGGCGGTCCTAGTCACATGCTTTATGTGGGAGCTGAAGGAAAGGTCCTGGTCAAAAATGACCCCAAGGTTCCTTGCAGTTGTACTCGAAGTTAGGGTGATGCCATCTAGAGTAGAGATCCGATTCAAGAGTGTGTCCCTGTGGTGTTTAGGTCCAAAAATGATTACCTCAGTTTTATCTGAATTGAGCATTAAGAAGTTAGAAGACATCCAGGATTTAATGTCTTTCAGGCAGTCTTGCAGATGAGTAAACTGGCTTGTGTCGTCTGGCTCCATCGACAAGTAAAGTTGTGTGTCATCTGCATAACAGTGGAAGTTGATCGAGTGCTTCCGGATTATGTCACCTAATGGGAGCATGTAAAGAGTGAAGAGAATCGGTCCTAAAACTGAACCCTGTGGTACACCATATGTAACTCTGCTATACTCCGAATGGTCATTATTAACATGAACAAACTGAAACCTGTCAGATAAGTAGGACTTAACAGGAGCAATGGTGTCCAAGACATTCAAAACACTTGATGTATACGAGTTTAACAGATCATTAACATTAGAACCAGAGGTGTTTTCAAAAGCAACCATTTCCATAAACTGTGTCCTTGTTTTGTCATTTATGAGTCTTCTCCGAACCATTGACGACCCATGTGCTGGCTTGGGTATAACAGACAGATTAAAGAAAACACAAAAATGATCTGATAATGCAATATCCATGACATTAACACCTGAAACAATAACCCCTTTTGTAATGAGCACGTCCAGTGTGTGCCCTCTGTTGTGAGTGGGTTCGTTCACATACTGAGTTAGACCAAACGTTTCAAGGACAGCACTGAGTTCTTTAGCATGTCTGTCACTGGCTACATCCACATGCACATTTAAATCACCTGTAATAACCAAACAGTCAAATTCGGTGCACACAGCTGAAAGTAATTCAGTAAAATCATCAATAAAACAGTTCTGTGGTGGCCTATAAATAGTGATATAAAGTATGGTGGCTTGTTTTAACTCCAATTTGAATGACAAATACTCAAATGATGAAAAAACTCCAAACGACAATTTTTGTAAAACTATATTTTCTCTGAATATGCTACACACCCCTCCACCTCTCTTGCTCTGTCTTGTTTCAGATTCAAAGGTGTAGTGAGGTGGAGTAGACTCAATCAGGACTGCATTACCTGTATTTTTGTCAAGCCACGTCTCAGTTAAAAACATTAAATCAAGATCACGAGAAGAAATAAAATTATTAATTAAAAATGATTTGTTATTTAAAGATCTGACATTAAGCACAGCATGTTTGAGATTAGACTGAGTTTCAAAGGACTCCAAGTTCTTACAAGAGATATGGATTCGATTTCTCTGCTCATCTGTCTGTCTCTCTCTTATCTAATCTTCGTGATATTACAGTAGGTATTGTTTTTGCAGAGAAGTTCTCCTCCCTGGACCTCCAGTTGGGTATACTATGAGTGGTAGCAACGCAGAGGCCCTTTACATCCTAGACAGCAGTGGTGACACTGTTGGAGATTACAGCTGGGCCTGGTGGTGAAGACTGAGCTGGGGGGACTCTGGGGGGAGGGGAAGGGGCACGATACTTCTTTGGGGCTAGAACCCTCGATCTAATCACGTCTGGAGTGAGAGGAACCATTTTCGTGCCTGATTTTATCAAGCTTTCAAGATGGTTTGGAAATCTCAAAGGTGACTGTGGAGATGGGAATGAGAGTGAAGAGTCTCCGGAGGGCGTAGACACAGCAGGTGGTGCCCAGGACGGCGGTGAGGGAGAAGGTGACAGGGATGCTGCATCCCTAACCTTCTCCGGAGATGCAGGTTTTGTCCTTGCAGTTGCAGCAGAGTTGTTTTCTGAAGATGCTGATGTTGTTGTTGTGGGAGCTGGAGCTGATGCCTTCGCTGGGGATGCAGGTTTTGTTGTTGAGGCTGCTGTGGCTGAGTCCTTTCCAGTGGTTGCAGAAGGTGCTGTTTTGGGTACATTCTTTGCCGGGTCCTTGGGTGGGGAAGAGGGAGCTCCTCTCCCTCTCCTCTTTTCTCTCATCGGTTGCCCGCAAGCCTGGTTCAGTTCAGGCCGGTTCTGATGCCTCAGAGCATGGAGGAGGTTATCCGTCAGCCTCTTTACTCCACCTCCATTCAGGTGTGGTCCTTTTCCTCTGAAAAGGTCACCTCGATGCCAAAACAGGTTAAAGTTCTCGATGTAATGCAATCCTCTGGACTCGCAGATGTTGGGTAGCCACGTGTTCAACTGAAGCAGTCGGCTGAATTTATTCACTTTGCTGTCCGTGATTGGGGGGGTCCACTAATAAACGTGGGTAACCCCACTTTATGGAGTCTCTCAAAGAGTGCAAGAAAGTCTTCTTTCAAGATTTCAGACTGTTGATTTCTGATGTCCACTGCACCCACGTGAACGATCAGCTGTTTCACTCCCTGGTTCGTAGCCAGCTCCCTAGGTAGCGCCTGAGTGATGTCAGACACTGTAGCACTGGGGTAGCTGCTTGTTATTATCTGCTTACAGTTTATGTTAGATACGGCCCCGTCTCCTAGCAGCAGCGTATCTTTGACCTTGACGCTTGGCACAGTTTTTCGGCCAGGCTGCTGCCCTGCTTTGACGTCATCCCCATTTTTATGTGACAGTGGTAAGAATCTGTTGGTTAACTTTATTCCGGGTGATGTAATTAGTCTTTCATTCCGAACATTTTGACGTCTCTTTGGTTTAGCACCAAGATTACGGTCAAGCCTCGGAAAAGACACAGTGTCATTTAGCTTTAGGTTGTGAGGAGCAGTCTTTTCACCCCTTTCTTTGGAAGTAAAAGTGGATTTCTTACCACTGGAGATCACTGGAAGAGTATCATGAAGTCCTTTTTCTGTTTCTAGGGTGAAAATCCGCTCTTGTAGTGCACAAATTTGTTGTTTGTAAATCCGACAGTTTTCGCAGGGAGACTCTGTTTGGGTTTCTCCTTCGGTCATGTTGAAAACTTGTCGCTGAGTCGTAAGATACGTTTTTAAAAAAGCATAAAAATGATTAAGAAGTCTTGGTTTACTTAAAAGAAAGAAACAAAATCATATCCAAGACTGCCAGAAAAAAAGTCAAATGAAAGTAAAATGATTAAAAGGCAGATAAAAGCATAAGCAGCAGGAGAGAGCAAAGAGACGTCTGCACTCTTCAGAAGCAGGAAGCACCCTGAAAATGAACACTTCATGCATAACTCCTGTATTTTTTGGAAAACTGAGTTATATCTATCCTCTAACTTAAAGTTTATGCATCTTTCTATGCTTTCAGGTTGAAACTTGACTGAAAACTCACTTTGAACAAAATTATGGCATTTTTGTATCACAGGTCACAAATAGTGTTTTCTCAGCCAGAGAAGGCCAAAATGAACACTTCATGCAGGACTCCTGGTTTATTTTGGAAAACTTCCTGAAATCCACCTCTAACTTCAAGTTTATGCTTCTTTCTATGCTTTCAGGTTGAAACTTGACTGAAAACTCACTTTAAACAAAAGTTATGGCTGTTTTGTATCACAGGTCACAAATAGTGTTTTCTCAGCAAGAGAAGGCCAAAATGAACACTTCATATATAATTACTGTATTTTTTGGAAAACTGAGTTAAATCTATCCTCTAACTTAAAGTTTATGCATCTTTCTATGCTTTCAGGTTGAAACTTGACTGAAAACTCACTTTGAACAAAATTATGGCTGTTTTGTGTCACAGGTCACAAATCGCGTTTTCTCAGCGAGAGAAAGCCAAAATGAACACTTCTTGCAGAACTCCTGTATTTTGATGAAAACTCACTGAAATCCACCTGTAACTTCAAGTTTATGCATCTTTCTATGCTTTCAGGTTGAAACTTGACTGAAAAATCACTTTGAACAAAAGTTATGGCTGTTTGTGTATCACAGGTCACAAAAAGTGTTTTCTCAGCGAGAGAAAGCCAAAATGAACACTTCATGCACATCTCCTGTATTTTGATGAAAACTCACTGAAATCAAGCTGTAACTTCAAGTTTATGCATCTTTCTATGCTTTCAGGTTGAAACTTGACTGAAAACAAACTTTTAAAAAAAGTTATGGCTGTTTTGTGTCACAAGTCACAAATAGCGTTTTCTCAGCGAGAGAAGGCCTAAATGAACACTTCTTGCAGAACTCCTGTATTTTGATGAAAACTCACTGAAATCAAGCTGTAACTTCAAGTTTCTGCATCTTTCTATGCTTTCAGGTTGAAACTTGACTGAAAACTCACTGTGAACAAAAGTTATGGCTGTTTTGTGTCACAGGTCACAAATAGGGTTTTCTCAGTGAGAGAAGGCCAAATTGAACACTTCTTGCAGAGCTCCTGTATTTTGATGAAAACTCACTGAAATCCACCTTTTACTTCTCTTTTATGCATCTTTCTATGCTTTCAGGTTGAAACTTGACCGAAAACTCACATTGAACAAAAGTTATGGCTGTTTTGTATCACAGGTCACAAATATGGTTTTCTCAGCGAGAGAAGGCCAAAATGAAAACTTCATTCAAAACTCCTGTATTTTTTGGAAAACTGCATGAAATCCACCTGTAACTTCAAGTTTATGCATCTTTCTATGCTTTCAGGTTGAAACTTGACTGAAAAATCACTTTGAACAAAAGTTATGGCTGTTTTGTATCACAGGTCACAAATATGGTTTTCTCAGCGAGAGAAGTCCAAAATGAACACTTCATGCAGAACTCCTGTATTTTGATGAAAACTCACTGAAATCCAACTGTAACTTCAAAGTTATGCATCTTTCTATGCGTTCAGGTAAAAACTTGACTGAAAACTCACTTTGAACAAAAATTATGGCATTTTTGTATCACAGGTCACAAATAGTGTTTTCTCAGCGAGAGAAGGCCAAAATGAACACTTCATGCATAACTCCTGTATTTTGAGGAAAACTCACTGAAATCCACCTGTCACTTCAAGTTTATGCATCTTTCTATGCTTTCAGGTGAAACTTTCACTTTGAAGTCAATTTGAAAAAAAATTACGACTTTGATGATCACTGTTCATGAAGACTGTTTTCAAAACAAAAGAAGACAATTTAAACATTTCATGCAGAACTCCATTAGTTTGAGCAAAGCTGGCTTAAAAGCACCTGTTACTTCAAAGGTTTTCATCACTCTGTGTTTTCAGTTTTGAAGTTCACTGAAAGGTCAGTGTTATCAAGAGTTCCAGCATTTGTGATCACAGGTCACACAATGCCTTTTACCAGCGAGAGTCCTCTGGAGTGAACACTTCTTGCTGAACTCCCTTATTTTCAGGAAAACTGACTGAAATCCACCTGTAACTTCTCTTTAATGCATCTTTCTATGCTTTCAGGTTGAAACTTGACTGAAAACTCACTTTGAACAAAAGTTATGGCTGTTTTGTATCACAGGTCACAAATAGCGTTTTCTCAGCGAGAGAAGGCCAAAATGAACACTTCATGCATAACTCCTTTATTTTGAGGAAAACTGAGTGAAATCCACCTTTTACTTCTCTTTTATGAATCTTTCTATGCTTTCAGGTTGAAACTTGACCGAAAACTCACATTGAAGAAAAGTTATGGCTGTTTTGTATCACAGGTCACAAATAGTGTTTTCTCAGCGAGAGAAGGCCAAAATGAAAACTTCATTCATAACTCCTGTATTTTTTGGGAAACTGCATGAAATCCACCTGTGACTTCAAGTTTATGCATCTTTCTATGCTTTCAGGTTGAAACTTGACTGAAAAATCACTTTGAACAAAAGTTATGGCTGTTTTGTATCACAGGTCACAAATATGGTTTTCTCAGCGAGAGAAGGCCAAAATGAAAACTTCATTCATAACTCCTGTATTTTTTGGAAAACTGCATGAAATCCACCTGTAACTGGAAGTTTATGCATCTTTCTATGCTTTCAGGTTGAAACTTGACTGAAAACTCAATTCGAAAAATTTATGGCTGTTTTGTATCAAAGGTCACAAATAAGGTTTTCTCAGCGAGAGAAGGCCAAAATGAAAACTTCTTGCATAACTCCTGTATTTTTTGGAAAACTGACTGAAATCCACCTGTAAATTCAAGTTTATGCATCTTTCTACGCTTCCAGGTTGAAACTTCACTGAAAACTCACTTTGAACAAAAGTTATGACTGTTTTGCTTCACAAGTCAAAAATAGCGTTTTCTCAGCGAGAGAAGGCCAAAATGAACACTTCATGCAGAACTCCTGTATTTTGATGAAAACTCACTGAAATCCACCTGTAACTTCAAGTTTATGCATCTTTCTATGCTTTCAGGTTGAAACTTGTCTGAAAACTCACTTTGAACAAAAGTTATGGCTGTTTTTTGTCACAGGTCACAAATAGCGTTTTCTCAGCGAGAGAAGGCCAAAATGAACACTTCATGCAGAACTCCTGTATTTTGAGGAAAACTCACTGAAATCAAGCTGTAACTTCAAGTTTATTCATCTTTCTATGCTTTCAGGTTGAAACTAGAGTGAAAACTCACTTTGAACAAGAGTTATGGCTGTTTTGTGTCACAGGTCACAAATAGCGTTTTCTCAGCGAGAGAAGGCAAAAATGAACACTTCATGCAGAACTCCTGTATTTTGAGGAAAACTCACTGAAATCCAACTGTAACTTCAAGTATTTGCATCTTTCTATGGTTTCAGGTCGAAACTTGACTGAAAACTCACTTTGAACAAAAGTTATGGCATTTTTGTATCACAGGTCACAAATAGTGTTTTCTCAGCGAGAGAAGGCCAAAATGAACACTTCCTGCAGAACTCCTGTATTTTGAGGAAAACTGCATGAAATCCACCTGTAACTTCAAGTTTATGCATCTTTCTATTCTTTCAGGTTGAAACTTGACTGAAAACTCACTTTGAAGAAAAGTTATGGCATTTTTGTATCACATTTCACAAATAGTGTTTTCTCAGCGAGAGAAGGCCAAAATGAACACTTCATGCAGAACTCCTGTATTTTGATGAAAACTCACTGAAATCAAGCTGTAACTTCAAGTTTATGCATCTTTCTATGCTTTCAGAATGAAACTTGACTGAAAACTCACTTTGAACAAAAGTTATGGCTGTTTTGTGTCACAAATCACGAATAGCATTTTCTCAGCGAGAGAAGGCCAAAATGAACACTTCATGCAGAACTCCTGTATTTTGAGGAAAACTCACTGAAATCCAACTGTAACTTCAAGTTTATTCATCTTTCTATGCTTTCAGGTTGAAACTAGAGTGAAAACTCACTATGAACAAAAGTTATGGCTGTTTTGTGTCACAGGTCACAAATAGTGTTTTCTCAGCGAGAGAAGGCCAAAATGAACACTTCATGCAGAACTCTTGTATTTTGAGGAAAACTCACTGACATCTAGCTGTAACTTCAAGTTTATGCATCTTTCTATGCTTTCAGGTTGAAACTTGACTGAAAACCCACTTTGAAAAAAAGTTATGGCATTTTTGTATCACAGGTCACAAATAGTGTTTTCTCAGCAAGAGAAGGCCAAAATGAACACTTCATATATAATTACTGTATTTTTTGGAAAACTGAGTTAAATCTATCCTCTAACTTAAAGTTTATGCATCTTTCTATGCTTTCAGGTTGAAACTTGACTGAAAACTCACTTTGAACAAAATTATGGCTGTTTTTTATCACAGGTCACAAATAGTGTTTTCTCAGCCAGAGAAGGCCAAAATGAACACTTCATGCAGGACTCCTGGTTTATTTTGGAAAACTTCCTGAAATCCACCTGTAACTTCAAGTTTATGCTTCTTTCTATGCTTTCAGGTTGAAACTTGACTGAAAACTCACTTTGAACAAAAGTTATGGCTGTTTTTGTATCACAGGTCACAAATAGTGTTTTCTCAGCAAGAGAAGGCCAAAATGAACACTTCATATATAATTACTGTATTTTTTGGAAAACTGAGTTAAATCTATCCTCTAACTTAAAGTTTATGCATCTTTCTATGATTTCAGGTTGAACTTTCACTTCGAAGTCATTTTGAAAAAAAATTATGTCTTTGATGTCACGGTTCACGAAGACTGTTTTCAAAACAAAAGAAGACATTTTAATCATTTCATGCAGAACTCCATTAGTTTGACCAAAGCTGGCTTAAAAGCACTTCAAAGGTTTTCATCATTCTGTGTTTTCAGATTTGAAGTTCACTGAAAGGTCAGTGTGATCAAGAGTTCCAGCATTTGTGATCACAGGTCACACAATGCCTTGTACCAGCGAGAGTCCTCTGGAGTGAACACTTCTTGCTGAACTCCCTTATTTAGAGGAAAACTGACTGAAATCCACATGTCATGTCAAGGTAATGTAATTTTCATTGTATTCAGGTTGAAACTTGTCTGAAAACTCACTTTGAACAAAAGTTATGGCTGTTTTGTATCACAGGTCACAAATAGTGCTTTCTCAGTGAGAGAAGGCCAAAATGAAGTCTTCATGCAAAACTCCTTTATTTTTTTTAAACTGCATGAAATCCACCTGTAACTTATCTTTTATGCATTTTTCTATGCTTTCAGGTTGAAACTTGAAACAAAACTCACTTTGAACTAAAGTTTTTACTGTTTTGTATCACAGGTCACAAATAGTGTTTTCTCAGCGAGAGAAGGCGAAAATGAAAACTTCATGCATAACTCCTGTATTTTTTGGAAAACTGCATGAAATCCACCTGTAACTGCTCTTTTTTGCATGTTTCTATGCTTTCAGATTAAAACTTGTCTGAAAATTCACTCTGAACAAAAGTTATGGCTGTTTTGTTTCACAGGTCACAAATAACGTTTTCTCAGTGAGAGAAAGCCAAAATGAGTACTTCAAGCAAAACTCCTTTATTTTTTGGAAAACTGCCCGAATTAGACCTTTAACTTCAAGTTTATGCATCTTTTTATGCTTTCAGGTTGAAACTTGACTGAAAACTCACTTTGAACAAAAGTTATGGCTGTTTTGTGTCACAGGTCACAAATAGCGTTTTCTCTGCGAGAGAAGGCCAAAATGAACACTTCATGCAGAACTCCTGTATTTTGATGAAAACTCACTGAAATCCACCTGTAACTTCAAGTTCATGCATCTTTCTATGCTTTCAGGTTGAAACTTGACTGAAAACTCACTTTGAAGAAAAGTTATGGCATTTTTGTATCACATTTCACAAATAGTGTTTTCTCAGCGAGAGAAGGCCAAAATGAACACTTCATGCAGAACTCCTGTATTTTGATGAAAACTCACTGAAATCAAGCTGTAACTTCAAGTTTATGCATCTTTCTATGCTTTCAGAATGAAACTTGACTGAAAACTCACTTTGAACAAAAGTTATGGCTGTTTTGTGTCACAAATCACGAATAGCATTTTCTCAGCGAGAGAAGGCCAAAATGAACACTTCATGCAGAACTCCTGTATTTTGAGGAAAACTCACTGAAATCCAACTGTAACTTCAAGTTTATTCATCTTTCTATGCTTTCAGGTTGAAACTAGAGTGAAAACTCACTATGAACAAAAGTTATGGCTGTTTTGTGTCACAGGTCACAAATAGTGTTTTCTCAGCGAGAGAAGGCCAAAATGAACACTTCATGCAGAACTCTTGTATTTTGAGGAAAACTCACTGACATCTAGCTGTAACTTCAAGTTTATGCATCTTTCTATGCTTTCAGGTTGAAACTTGACTGAAAACCCACTTTGAAAAAAAGTTATGGCATTTTTGTATCACAGGTCACAAATAGTGTTTTCTCAGCAAGAGAAGGCCAAAATGAACACTTCATATATAATTACTGTATTTTTTGGAAAACTGAGTTAAATCTATCCTCTAACTTAAAGTTTATGCATCTTTCTATGCTTTCAGGTTGAAACTTGACTGAAAACTCACTTTGAACAAAATTATGGCTGTTTTTTATCACAGGTCACAAATAGTGTTTTCTCAGCCAGAGAAGGCCAAAATGAACACTTCATGCAGGACTCCTGGTTTATTTTGGAAAACTTCCTGAAATCCACCTGTAACTTCAAGTTTATGCTTCTTTCTATGCTTTCAGGTTGAAACTTGACTGAAAACTCACTTTGAACAAAAGTTATGGCTGTTTTTGTATCACAGGTCACAAATAGTGTTTTCTCAGCAAGAGAAGGCCAAAATGAACACTTCATATATAATTACTGTATTTTTTGGAAAACTGAGTTAAATCTATCCTCTAACTTAAAGTTTATGCATCTTTCTATGATTTCAGGTTGAACTTTCACTTCGAAGTCATTTTGAAAAAAAATTATGTCTTTGATGTCACGGTTCACGAAGACTGTTTTCAAAACAAAAGAAGACATTTTAATCATTTCATGCAGAACTCCATTAGTTTGACCAAAGCTGGCTTAAAAGCACCTGTTACTTCAAAGGTTTTCATCATTCTGTGTTTTCAGATTTGAAGTTCACTGAAAGGTCAGTGTGATCAAGAGTTCCAGCATTTGTGATCACAGGTCACACAATGCCTTGTACCAGCGAGAGTCCTCTGGAGTGAACACTTCTTGCTGAACTCCCTTATTTAGAGGAAAACTGACTGAAATCCACATGTCATGTCAAGGTAATGTAATTTTCATTGTATTCAGGTTGAAACTTGTCTGAAAACTCACTTTGAACAAAAGTTATGGCTGTTTTGTATCACAGGTCACAAATAGTGCTTTCTCAGTGAGAGAAGGCCAAAATGAAGTCTTCATGCAAAACTCCTTTATTTTTTTTAAACTGCATGAAATCCACCTGTAACTTATCTTTTATGCATTTTTCTATGCTTTCAGGTTGAAACTTGAAACAAAACTCACTTTGAACTAAAGTTTTTACTGTTTTGTATCACAGGTCACAAATAGTGTTTTCTCAGCGAGAGAAGGCGAAAATGAAAACTTCATGCATAACTCCTGTATTTTTTGGAAAACTGCATGAAATCCACCTGTAACTGCTCTTTTTTGCATGTTTCTATGCTTTCAGATTAAAACTTGTCTGAAAATTCACTCTGAACAAAAGTTATGGCTGTTTTGTTTCACAGGTCACAAATAACGTTTTCTCAGTGAGAGAAAGCCAAAATGAGTACTTCAAGCAAAACTCCTTTATTTTTTGGAAAACTGCCCGAATTAGACCTTTAACTTCAAGTTTATGCATCTTTTTATGCTTTCAGGTTGAAACTTGACTGAAAACTCACTTTGAACAAAAGTTATGGCTGTTTTGTGTCACAGGTCACAAATAGCGTTTTCTCTGCGAGAGAAGGCCAAAATGAACACTTCATGCAGAACTCCTGTATTTTGATGAAAACTCACTGAAATCCACCTGTAACTTCAAGTTCATGCATCTTTCTATGCTTTCAGGTTGAAACTTGACTGAAAAATCACTTTGAACAAAAGTTATGGCTGTTTGTGTATCACAGGTCACAAAAAGTGTTTTCTCAGCGAGAGAAAGCCAAAATGAACACTTCATGCACATCTCCTGTATTTTGATGAAAACTCACTGAAATCAAGCTGTAACTTCAAGTTTATGCATCTTTCTATGCTTTCAGGTTGAAACTTGACTGAAAACAAACTTTTAAAAAAAGTTATGGCTGTTTTGTGTCACAAGTCACAAATAGCGTTTTCTCAGCGAGAGAAGGCCTAAATGAACACTTCTTGCAGAACTCCTGTATTTTGATGAAAACTCACTGAAATCAAGCTGTAACTTCAAGTTTCTGCATCTTTCTATGCTTTCAGGTTGAAACTTGACTGAAAACTCACTGTGAACAAAAGTTATGGCTGTTTTGTGTCACAGGTCACAAATAGGGTTTTCTCAGTGAGAGAAGGCCAAATTGAACACTTCTTGCAGAGCTCCTGTATTTTGATGAAAACTCACTGAAATCCACCTTTTACTTCTCTTTTATGCATCTTTCTATGCTTTCAGGTTGAAACTTGACCGAAAACTCACATTGAACAAAAGTTATGGCTGTTTTGTATCACAGGTCACAAATATGGTTTTCTCAGCGAGAGAAGGCCAAAATGAAAACTTCATTCAAAACTCCTGTATTTTTTGGAAAACTGCATGAAATCCACCTGTAACTTCAAGTTTATGCATCTTTCTATGCTTTCAGGTTGAAACTTGACTGAAAAATCACTTTGAACAAAAGTTATGGCTGTTTTGTATCACAGGTCACAAATATGGTTTTCTCAGCGAGAGAAGTCCAAAATGAACACTTCATGCAGAACTCCTGTATTTTGATGAAAACTCACTGAAATCCAACTGTAACTTCAAAGTTATGCATCTTTCTATGCGTTCAGGTAAAAACTTGACTGAAAACTCACTTTGAACAAAAATTATGGCATTTTTGTATCACAGGTCACAAATAGTGTTTTCTCAGCGAGAGAAGGCCAAAATGAACACTTCATGCATAACTCCTGTATTTTGAGGAAAACTCACTGAAATCCACCTGTCACTTCAAGTTTATGCATCTTTCTATGCTTTCAGGTGAAACTTTCACTTTGAAGTCAATTTGAAAAAAAATTACGACTTTGATGATCACTGTTCATGAAGACTGTTTTCAAAACAAAAGAAGACAATTTAAACATTTCATGCAGAACTCCATTAGTTTGAGCAAAGCTGGCTTAAAAGCACCTGTTACTTCAAAGGTTTTCATCACTCTGTGTTTTCAGTTTTGAAGTTCACTGAAAGGTCAGTGTTATCAAGAGTTCCAGCATTTGTGATCACAGGTCACACAATGCCTTTTACCAGCGAGAGTCCTCTGGAGTGAACACTTCTTGCTGAACTCCCTTATTTTCAGGAAAACTGACTGAAATCCACCTGTAACTTCTCTTTAATGCATCTTTCTATGCTTTCAGGTTGAAACTTGACTGAAAACTCACTTTGAACAAAAGTTATGGCTGTTTTGTATCACAGGTCACAAATAGCGTTTTCTCAGCGAGAGAAGGCCAAAATGAACACTTCATGCATAACTCCTTTATTTTGAGGAAAACTGAGTGAAATCCACCTTTTACTTCTCTTTTATGAATCTTTCTATGCTTTCAGGTTGAAACTTGACCGAAAACTCACATTGAAGAAAAGTTATGGCTGTTTTGTATCACAGGTCACAAATAGTGTTTTCTCAGCGAGAGAAGGCCAAAATGAAAACTTCATTCATAACTCCTGTATTTTTTGGGAAACTGCATGAAATCCACCTGTGACTTCAAGTTTATGCATCTTTCTATGCTTTCAGGTTGAAACTTGACTGAAAAATCACTTTGAACAAAAGTTATGGCTGTTTTGTATCACAGGTCACAAATATGGTTTTCTCAGCGAGAGAAGGCCAAAATGAAAACTTCATTCATAACTCCTGTATTTTTTGGAAAACTGCATGAAATCCACCTGTAACTGGAAGTTTATGCATCTTTCTATGCTTTCAGGTTGAAACTTGACTGAAAACTCAATTCGAAAAATTTATGGCTGTTTTGTATCAAAGGTCACAAATAAGGTTTTCTCAGCGAGAGAAGGCCAAAATGAAAACTTCTTGCATAACTCCTGTATTTTTTGGAAAACTGACTGAAATCCACCTGTAAATTCAAGTTTATGCATCTTTCTACGCTTCCAGGTTGAAACTTCACTGAAAACTCACTTTGAACAAAAGTTATGACTGTTTTGCTTCACAAGTCAAAAATAGCGTTTTCTCAGCGAGAGAAGGCCAAAATGAACACTTCATGCAGAACTCCTGTATTTTGATGAAAACTCACTGAAATCCACCTGTAACTTCAAGTTTATGCATCTTTCTATGCTTTCAGGTTGAAACTTGTCTGAAAACTCACTTTGAACAAAAGTTATGGCTGTTTTTTGTCACAGGTCACAAATAGCGTTTTCTCAGCGAGAGAAGGCCAAAATGAACACTTCATGCAGAACTCCTGTATTTTGAGGAAAACTCACTGAAATCAAGCTGTAACTTCAAGTTTATTCATCTTTCTATGCTTTCAGGTTGAAACTAGAGTGAAAACTCACTTTGAACAAGAGTTATGGCTGTTTTGTGTCACAGGTCACAAATAGCGTTTTCTCAGCGAGAGAAGGCAAAAATGAACACTTCATGCAGAACTCCTGTATTTTGAGGAAAACTCACTGAAATCCAACTGTAACTTCAAGTATTTGCATCTTTCTATGGTTTCAGGTTGAAACTTGACTGAAAACTCACTTTGAACAAAAGTTATGGCATTTTTGTATCACAGGTCACAAATAGTGTTTTCTCAGCGAGAGAAGGCCAAAATGAACACTTCCTGCAGAACTCCTGTATTTTGAGGAAAACTGCATGAAATCCACCTGTAACTTCAAGTTTATGCATCTTTCTATTCTTTCAGGTTGAAACTTGACTGAAAACTCACTTTGAAGAAAAGTTATGGCATTTTTGTATCACATTTCACAAATAGTGTTTTCTCAGCGAGAGAAGGCCAAAATGAACACTTCATGCAGAACTCCTGTATTTTGATGAAAACTCACTGAAATCAAGCTGTAACTTCAAGTTTATGCATCTTTCTATGCTTTCAGAATGAAACTTGACTGAAAACTCACTTTGAACAAAAGTTATGGCTGTTTTGTGTCACAAATCACGAATAGCATTTTCTCAGCGAGAGAAGGCCAAAATGAACACTTCATGCAGAACTCCTGTATTTTGAGGAAAACTCACTGAAATCCAACTGTAACTTCAAGTTTATTCATCTTTCTATGCTTTCAGGTTGAAACTAGAGTGAAAACTCACTATGAACAAAAGTTATGGCTGTTTTGTGTCACAGGTCACAAATAGTGTTTTCTCAGCGAGAGAAGGCCAAAATGAACACTTCATGCAGAACTCTTGTATTTTGAGGAAAACTCACTGACATCTAGCTGTAACTTCAAGTTTATGCATCTTTCTATGCTTTCAGGTTGAAACTTGACTGAAAACCCACTTTGAAAAAAAGTTATGGCATTTTTGTATCACAGGTCACAAATAGTGTTTTCTCAGCAAGAGAAGGCCAAAATGAACACTTCATATATAATTACTGTATTTTTTGGAAAACTGAGTTAAATCTATCCTCTAACTTAAAGTTTATGCATCTTTCTATGCTTTCAGGTTGAAACTTGACTGAAAACTCACTTTGAACAAAATTATGGCTGTTTTTTATCACAGGTCACAAATAGTGTTTTCTCAGCCAGAGAAGGCCAAAATGAACACTTCATGCAGGACTCCTGGTTTATTTTGGAAAACTTCCTGAAATCCACCTGTAACTTCAAGTTTATGCTTCTTTCTATGCTTTCAGGTTGAAACTTGACTGAAAACTCACTTTGAACAAAAGTTATGGCTGTTTTTGTATCACAGGTCACAAATAGTGTTTTCTCAGCAAGAGAAGGCCAAAATGAACACTTCATATATAATTACTGTATTTTTTGGAAAACTGAGTTAAATCTATCCTCTAACTTAAAGTTTATGCATCTTTCTATGATTTCAGGTTGAACTTTCACTTCGAAGTCATTTTGAAAAAAAATTATGTCTTTGATGTCACGGTTCACGAAGACTGTTTTCAAAACAAAAGAAGACATTTTAATCATTTCATGCAGAACTCCATTAGTTTGACCAAAGCTGGCTTAAAAGCACTTCAAAGGTTTTCATCATTCTGTGTTTTCAGATTTGAAGTTCACTGAAAGGTCAGTGTGATCAAGAGTTCCAGCATTTGTGATCACAGGTCACACAATGCCTTGTACCAGCGAGAGTCCTCTGGAGTGAACACTTCTTGCTGAACTCCCTTATTTAGAGGAAAACTGACTGAAATCCACATGTCATGTCAAGGTAATGTAATTTTCATTGTATTCAGGTTGAAACTTGTCTGAAAACTCACTTTGAACAAAAGTTATGGCTGTTTTGTATCACAGGTCACAAATAGTGCTTTCTCAGTGAGAGAAGGCCAAAATGAAGTCTTCATGCAAAACTCCTTTATTTTTTTTAAACTGCATGAAATCCACCTGTAACTTATCTTTTATGCATTTTTCTATGCTTTCAGGTTGAAACTTGAAACAAAACTCACTTTGAACTAAAGTTTTTACTGTTTTGTATCACAGGTCACAAATAGTGTTTTCTCAGCGAGAGAAGGCGAAAATGAAAACTTCATGCATAACTCCTGTATTTTTTGGAAAACTGCATGAAATCCACCTGTAACTGCTCTTTTTTGCATGTTTCTATGCTTTCAGATTAAAACTTGTCTGAAAATTCACTCTGAACAAAAGTTATGGCTGTTTTGTTTCACAGGTCACAAATAACGTTTTCTCAGTGAGAGAAAGCCAAAATGAGTACTTCAAGCAAAACTCCTTTATTTTTTGGAAAACTGCCCGAATTAGACCTTTAACTTCAAGTTTATGCATCTTTTTATGCTTTCAGGTTGAAACTTGACTGAAAACTCACTTTGAACAAAAGTTATGGCTGTTTTGTGTCACAGGTCACAAATAGCGTTTTCTCTGCGAGAGAAGGCCAAAATGAACACTTCATGCAGAACTCCTGTATTTTGATGAAAACTCACTGAAATCCACCTGTAACTTCAAGTTCATGCATCTTTCTATGCTTTCAGGTTGAAACTTGACTGAAAACTCACTTTGAAGAAAAGTTATGGCATTTTTGTATCACAGGTCACAAATAGTGTTTTCTAAGCGAGAGAAGGCCAAATTAACACTTCATGCATAACTCCTCTATTTTGATGAAAACTCACTGAAATCCACATGTAACTTCAAGTTTATGCATCTTTCTATGCTTTCAGGTTGAAACTTGACTGAAAACAAACTTTTAAAAAAAGTTATGGCTGTTTTGTGTCACAGGTCACAAATAGTGTTTTCTCAGCGAGAGAAGGCCAAAATGAACACTTCATGCAGAACTCCTGTATTTTGAGGAAAACTCACTGAAATAAAGCTGTAACTTCAAGTTTATGCATCTTTCTATGCTTTCAGGTTGAAACTTGACTCAAAACTCACTTTGAACAAAAGTTATGGCTGTTTTGTGTCACAGGTCACAAATCGCGTTTTCTCAGCGAGAGAAAGCCAAAATGAACACTTCTTGCAGAACTCCTGTATTTTGATGAAAACTCACTGAAATCCACCTGTAACTTCAAGTTTATGCATCTTTCTATGCTTTCAGGTTGAAACTTGACTGAAAAATCACTTTGAAAAAAAGTTATGGCTGTTTTTGTATCACAGGTCACAAAAAGTGTTTTCTCAGCGAGAGAAAGCCAAAATGAACACTTCAT
The DNA here is from genome assembly GCF_037954235.1 of Aulostomus chinensis. NCBI lineage: Eukaryota > Metazoa > Chordata > Actinopteri > Syngnathiformes > Aulostomidae > Aulostomus > Aulostomus chinensis. The sequence goes on from NW_028234170.1 coordinate 337,891, forward strand.
GCACATCTCCTGTATTTTGATGAAAACTCACTGAAATCAAGCTGTAACTTCAAGTTTATGCATCTTTCTATGCTTTCAGGTTGAAACTTGACTGAAAACAAACTTTTAAAAAAAGTTATGGCTGTTTTGTGTCACAAGTCACAAATAGCGTTTTCTCAGCGAGAGAAGGCCAAAATGAACACTTCTTGCAGAACTCCTGTATTTTGATGAAAACTCACTGAAATCAAGCTGTAAATTCAAGTTTCTGCATCTTTCTATGCTTTCAGGTTGAAACTAGACTGAAAACTCACTGTGAACAAAAGTTATGGCTGTTTTGTGTCACAGATCACAAATAGGGTTTTCTCAGTGAGAGAAGGCCAAATTGAACACTTCTTGCAGAACTCCTGTATTTTGATGAAAACTCACTGAAATCCACCTTTTACTTCTCTTTTATGCATCTTTCTATGCTTTCAGGTTGAAACTTGACCGAAAACTCACATTGAACAAAAGTTATGGCTGTTTTGTATCACAGGTCACAAATATGGTTTTCTCAGCGAGAGAAGGCAAAAATGAAAACTTCATTCATAACTCCTGTATTTTTTGGAAAACTGCATGAAATCCACCTGTAACTTCAAGTTTATGCATCTTTCTATGCTTTCAGGTTGAAACTTGACTGAAAAATCACTTTGAACAAAAGTTATGGCTGTTTTGTATCACAGGTCATAAATATGGTTTTCTCAGCGAGAGAAGTCCAAAATGAACACTTCATGCAGAACTCCTGTATTTTGATGAAAACTCACTGAAATCCAACTGTAACTTCAAAGTTATGCATCTTTCTATGCGTTCAGGTAAAAACTTGACTGAAAACTCACTTTGAACAAAAATTATGGCATTTTTGTATCACAGGTCACAAATAGTGTTTTCTCAGCGAGAGAAGGCCAAAATGAACACTTCATGCATAACTCCTGTATTTTGAGGAAAACTGACTGAAATCCACCTGTCACTTCAAGTTTATGCATCTTTCTATGCTTTCAGGTGAAACTTTCACTTTGAAGTCAATTTGAAAAAAAATTACGACTTTGATGATCACTGTTCATGAAGACTGTTTTCAAAACAAAAGAAGACAATTTAAACATTTCATGCAGAACTCCATTAGTTTGAGCAAAGCTGGCTTAAAAGCACCTGTTACTTCAAAGGTTTTCATCACTCTGTGTTTTCAGTTTTGAAGTTCACTGAAAGGTCAGTGTTATCAAGAGTTCCAGCATTTGTGATCACAGGTCACACAATGCCTTGTACCAGCGAGAGTCCTCTGGAGTGAACACTTCTTGCTGAACTCCCTTATTTTCAGGAAAACTGACTGAAATCCACCTGTAACTTCTCTTTAATGCATCTTTCTATGCTTTCAGGTTGAAACTTGACTGAAAACTCACTTTGAACAAAAGTTATGGCTGTTTTGTATCACAGGTCACAAATAGCGTTTTCTCAGCGAGAGAAGGCCAAAATGAACACTTCATGCATAACTCCTTTATTTTGAGGAAAACTGAGTGAAATCCACCTTTTACTTCTCTTTTATGAATCTTTCTATGCTTTCAGGTTGAAACTTGACCGAAAACTCACATTGAACAAAAGTTATGGCTGTTTTGTATCACAGGTCACAAATAGTGTTTTCTCAGCGAGAGAAGGCCAAAATGAAAACTTCATTCATAACTCCTGTATTTTTTGGGAAACTGCATGAAATCCACCTGTGACTTCAAGTTTATGCATCTTTCTATGCTTTCAGGTTGAAACTTGACTGAAAAATCACTTTGAACAAAAGTTATGGCTGTTTTGTATCACAGGTCACAAATATGGTTTTCTCAGCGAGAGAAGGCCAAAATGAAAACTTCATTCATAACTCCTGTATTTTTTGGAAAACTGCATGAAATCCACCTGTAACTGGAAGTTTATGCATCTTTCTATGCTTTCAGGTTGAAACTTGACTGAAAACTCAATTCGAAAAATTTATGGCTGTTTTGTATCAAAGGTCACAAATAAGGTTTTCTCAGCGAGAGAAGGCCAAAATGAAAACTTCTTGCATAACTCCTGTATTTTTTGGAAAACTGACTGAAATCCACCTGTAAATTCAAGTTTATGCATCTTTCTACGCTTCCAGGTTGAAACTTGACTGAAAACTCACTTTGAACAAAAGTTATGACTGTTTTGCTTCACAAGTCACAAATAGCGTTTTCTCAGCGAGAGAAGGCCAAAATGAACACTTCATGCAGAATTCCTGTATTTTGATGAAAACTCACTGAAATCCACCTGTAACTTCAAGTTTATGCATCTTTCTATGCTTTCAGGTTGAAACTTGACTGAAAAATCACTTTGAACAAAAGTTATGGCTGTTTTGTATCACAGGTCACAAATATGGTTTTCTCAGCGAGAGAAGGCCAAAATGAAAACTTCATTCATAACTCCTGTATTTTTTGGAAAACTGCATGAAATCCACCTGTAACTGGAAGTTTATGCATCTTTCTATGCTTTCAGGTTGAAACTTGACTGAAAACTCAATTCGAAAAATTTATGGCTGTTTTGTATCAAAGGTCACAAATAAGGTTTTCTCAGCGAGAGAAGGCCAAAATGAAAACTTCTTGCATAACTCCTGTATTTTTTGGAAAACTGACTGAAATCCACCTGTAACTTCAAGTTTATGCATCTTTCTATGCATTCAGGTTGAAACTTGACTGAAAACTCACTTTGAACAAAAGTTATGACTGTTTTGCATCACAAGTCACAAATAGCTTTTTCTCAGCGAGAGAAGGCCAAAATGAACACTTCATGCAGAACTCCTGTATTTTGATGAAAACTCACTGAAATCCACCTGTAACTTCAAGTTTATGCATCTTTCTATGCTTTCAGGTTGAAACTTGACTGAAAACTCACTTTGAACAAAAGTTATGGCTGTTTTGTGTCGCAGGTCACAAATAGCGTTTTCTCAGCGAGAGAAGGCCAAAAGGAACACTTCATGCAGAACTCCTGTATTTTGATGAAAACTCACTGAAATCCACCTGTAACTTCAAGTTTATGCATCTTTCTATGCTTTCAGGTTGAAACTTGACTGAAAACTCACTTTGAACAAAAGTTATGGCTGTTTTGTGTCGCAGGTCACAAATAGCGTTTTCTCAGAAAGAGAAGGCCAAAATGAACACTTCATGCAGAACTCCTTTATTTTGAGGAAAACTCAATGAAATCAAGCTGTAACTTCAGGTTTATGCATCTTTCTATGCTTTCAGGTTGAAACTAGTGTGAAAACTCACTTTGAACAAGAGTTATGGCTGTTTTGTGTCACAGGTCACAAATAGCGTTTTCGCAGCGAGAGAAGGCCAAAATGAACACTTCATGCAGAACTCCTGTATTTTGAGGAAAACTGAGTGAAATCCACCTTTTACTTCTCTTTTATGAATCTTTCTATGCTTTCAGGTTGAAACTTGACCGAAAACTCACTTTGAACAAAAGTTATGGCTGTTTTGTATCACAGGTCACAAATATGGTTTTCTCAGCGAGAGAAGGCCAAAATGAAAACTTCATTCATAACTCCTGTATTTTTTGGAAAACTGCATGAAATCCACCTGTAACTGGAAGTTTATGCATCTTTCTATGCTTTCAGGTTGAAACTTGACTGAAAACTCAATTCGAAAAATTTATGGCTGTTTTGTATCAAAGGTCACAAATAAGGTTTTCTCAGCGAGAGAAGGCCAAAATGAAAACTTCTTGCATAACTCCTGTATTTTTTGGAAAACTGACTGAAATCCACCTGTAACTTCAAGTTTATGCATCTTTCTATGCATTCAGGTTGAAACTTGACTGAAAACTCACTTTGAACAAAAGTTATGACTGTTTTGCTTCACAAGTCACAAATAGCGTTTTCTCAGCGAGAGAAGGCAAAAAAGAACACTTCATGCAGAACTCCTGTATTTTGATGAAAACTCACTGAAATCCACCTGTAACTTCAAGTTTATGCATCTTTCTATGCTTTCAGGTTGAAACTTGACTGAAAACTCACTTTGAACAAAAGTTATGGCTGTTTTGTGTCGCAGGTCACAAATAGCGTTTTCTCAGCGAGAGAAGGCCAAAAGGAACACTTCATGCAGAACTCCTGTATTTTGAGGAAAACTCACTGAAATCAAGCTGTAACTTCAAGTTTATGCATCTTTCTATGCTTTCAGGTTGAAACTTGACTGAAAACTCACTTTGAACAAAAGTTATGGCTGTTTTGTGTCGCAGGTCACAAATAGCGTTTTCTCAGAAAGAGAAGGCCAAAATGAACACTTCATGCAGAACTCCTTTATTTTGAGGAAAACTCAATGAAATCAAGCTGTAACTTCAGGTTTATGCATCTTTCTATGCTTTCAGGTTGAAACTAGTGTGAAAACTCACTGTGAACAAAAGTTATGGCTGTTTTGTGTCACAGGTCACAAATAGGGTTTTCTCAGTGAGAGAAGGCCAAATTGAACACTTCTTGCAGAGCTCCTGTATTTTGATGAAAACTCACTGAAATCCACCTTTTACTTCTCTTTTATGCATCTTTCTATGCTTTCAGGTTGAAACTTGACCGAAAACTCACATTGAACAAAAGTTATGGCTGTTTTGTATCACAGGTCACAAATATGGTTTTCTCAGCGAGAGAAGGCCAAAATGAAAACTTCATTCAAAACTCCTGTATTTTTTGGAAAACTGCATGAAATCCACCTGTAACTTCAAGTTTATGCATCTTTCTATGCTTTCAGGTTGAAACTTGACTGAAAAATCACTTTGAACAAAAGTTATGGCTGTTTTGTATCACAGGTCACAAATATGGTTTTCTCAGCGAGAGAAGTCCAAAATGAACACTTCATGCAGAACTCCTGTATTTTGATGAAAACTCACTGAAATCCAACTGTAACTTCAAAGTTATGCATCTTTCTATGCGTTCAGGTAAAAACTTGACTGAAAACTCACTTTGAACAAAAATTATGGCATTTTTGTATCACAGGTCACAAATAGTGTTTTCTCAGCGAGAGAAGGCCAAAATGAACACTTCATGCATAACTCCTGTATTTTGAGGAAAACTCACTGAAATCCACCTGTCACTTCAAGTTTATGCATCTTTCTATGCTTTCAGGTGAAACTTTCACTTTGAAGTCAATTTGAAAAAAAATTACGACTTTGATGATCACTGTTCATGAAGACTGTTTTCAAAACAAAAGAAGACAATTTAAACATTTCATGCAGAACTCCATTAGTTTGAGCAAAGCTGGCTTAAAAGCACCTGTTACTTCAAAGGTTTTCATCACTCTGTGTTTTCAGTTTTGAAGTTCACTGAAAGGTCAGTGTTATCAAGAGTTCCAGCATTTGTGATCACAGGTCACACAATGCCTTTTACCAGCGAGAGTCCTCTGGAGTGAACACTTCTTGCTGAACTCCCTTATTTTCAGGAAAACTGACTGAAATCCACCTGTAACTTCTCTTTAATGCATCTTTCTATGCTTTCAGGTTGAAACTTGACTGAAAACTCACTTTGAACAAAAGTTATGGCTGTTTTGTATCACAGGTCACAAATAGCGTTTTCTCAGCGAGAGAAGGCCAAAATGAACACTTCATGCATAACTCCTTTATTTTGAGGAAAACTGAGTGAAATCCACCTTTTACTTCTCTTTTATGAATCTTTCTATGCTTTCAGGTTGAAACTTGACCGAAAACTCACATTGAAGAAAAGTTATGGCTGTTTTGTATCACAGGTCACAAATAGTGTTTTCTCAGCGAGAGAAGGCCAAAATGAAAACTTCATTCATAACTCCTGTATTTTTTGGGAAACTGCATGAAATCCACCTGTGACTTCAAGTTTATGCATCTTTCTATGCTTTCAGGTTGAAACTTGACTGAAAAATCACTTTGAACAAAAGTTATGGCTGTTTTGTATCACAGGTCACAAATATGGTTTTCTCAGCGAGAGAAGGCCAAAATGAAAACTTCATTCATAACTCCTGTATTTTTTGGAAAACTGCATGAAATCCACCTGTAACTGGAAGTTTATGCATCTTTCTATGCTTTCAGGTTGAAACTTGACTGAAAACTCAATTCGAAAAATTTATGGCTGTTTTGTATCAAAGGTCACAAATAAGGTTTTCTCAGCGAGAGAAGGCCAAAATGAAAACTTCTTGCATAACTCCTGTATTTTTTGGAAAACTGACTGAAATCCACCTGTAAATTCAAGTTTATGCATCTTTCTACGCTTCCAGGTTGAAACTTCACTGAAAACTCACTTTGAACAAAAGTTATGACTGTTTTGCTTCACAAGTCAAAAATAGCGTTTTCTCAGCGAGAGAAGGCCAAAATGAACACTTCATGCAGAACTCCTGTATTTTGATGAAAACTCACTGAAATCCACCTGTAACTTCAAGTTTATGCATCTTTCTATGCTTTCAGGTTGAAACTTGTCTGAAAACTCACTTTGAACAAAAGTTATGGCTGTTTTTTGTCACAGGTCACAAATAGCGTTTTCTCAGCGAGAGAAGGCCAAAATGAACACTTCATGCAGAACTCCTGTATTTTGAGGAAAACTCACTGAAATCAAGCTGTAACTTCAAGTTTATTCATCTTTCTATGCTTTCAGGTTGAAACTAGAGTGAAAACTCACTTTGAACAAGAGTTATGGCTGTTTTGTGTCACAGGTCACAAATAGCGTTTTCTCAGCGAGAGAAGGCAAAAATGAACACTTCATGCAGAACTCCTGTATTTTGAGGAAAACTCACTGAAATCCAACTGTAACTTCAAGTATTTGCATCTTTCTATGGTTTCAGGTTGAAACTTGACTGAAAACTCACTTTGAACAAAAGTTATGGCATTTTTGTATCACAGGTCACAAATAGTGTTTTCTCAGCGAGAGAAGGCCAAAATGAACACTTCCTGCAGAACTCCTGTATTTTGAGGAAAACTGCATGAAATCCACCTGTAACTTCAAGTTTATGCATCTTTCTATTCTTTCAGGTTGAAACTTGACTGAAAACTCACTTTGAAGAAAAGTTATGGCATTTTTGTATCACATTTCACAAATAGTGTTTTCTCAGCGAGAGAAGGCCAAAATGAACACTTCATGCAGAACTCCTGTATTTTGATGAAAACTCACTGAAATCAAGCTGTAACTTCAAGTTTATGCATCTTTCTATGCTTTCAGAATGAAACTTGACTGAAAACTCACTTTGAACAAAAGTTATGGCTGTTTTGTGTCACAAATCACGAATAGCATTTTCTCAGCGAGAGAAGGCCAAAATGAACACTTCATGCAGAACTCCTGTATTTTGAGGAAAACTCACTGAAATCCAACTGTAACTTCAAGTTTATTCATCTTTCTATGCTTTCAGGTTGAAACTAGAGTGAAAACTCACTATGAACAAAAGTTATGGCTGTTTTGTGTCACAGGTCACAAATAGTGTTTTCTCAGCGAGAGAAGGCCAAAATGAACACTTCATGCAGAACTCTTGTATTTTGAGGAAAACTCACTGACATCTAGCTGTAACTTCAAGTTTATGCATCTTTCTATGCTTTCAGGTTGAAACTTGACTGAAAACCCACTTTGAAAAAAAGTTATGGCATTTTTGTATCACAGGTCACAAATAGTGTTTTCTCAGCAAGAGAAGGCCAAAATGAACACTTCATATATAATTACTGTATTTTTTGGAAAACTGAGTTAAATCTATCCTCTAACTTAAAGTTTATGCATCTTTCTATGCTTTCAGGTTGAAACTTGACTGAAAACTCACTTTGAACAAAATTATGGCTGTTTTTTATCACAGGTCACAAATAGTGTTTTCTCAGCCAGAGAAGGCCAAAATGAACACTTCATGCAGGACTCCTGGTTTATTTTGGAAAACTTCCTGAAATCCACCTGTAACTTCAAGTTTATGCTTCTTTCTATGCTTTCAGGTTGAAACTTGACTGAAAACTCACTTTGAACAAAAGTTATGGCTGTTTTTGTATCACAGGTCACAAATAGTGTTTTCTCAGCAAGAGAAGGCCAAAATGAACACTTCATATATAATTACTGTATTTTTTGGAAAACTGAGTTAAATCTATCCTCTAACTTAAAGTTTATGCATCTTTCTATGATTTCAGGTTGAACTTTCACTTCGAAGTCATTTTGAAAAAAAATTATGTCTTTGATGTCACGGTTCACGAAGACTGTTTTCAAAACAAAAGAAGACATTTTAATCATTTCATGCAGAACTCCATTAGTTTGACCAAAGCTGGCTTAAAAGCACTTCAAAGGTTTTCATCATTCTGTGTTTTCAGATTTGAAGTTCACTGAAAGGTCAGTGTGATCAAGAGTTCCAGCATTTGTGATCACAGGTCACACAATGCCTTGTACCAGCGAGAGTCCTCTGGAGTGAACACTTCTTGCTGAACTCCCTTATTTAGAGGAAAACTGACTGAAATCCACATGTCATGTCAAGGTAATGTAATTTTCATTGTATTCAGGTTGAAACTTGTCTGAAAACTCACTTTGAACAAAAGTTATGGCTGTTTTGTATCACAGGTCACAAATAGTGCTTTCTCAGTGAGAGAAGGCCAAAATGAAGTCTTCATGCAAAACTCCTTTATTTTTTTTAAACTGCATGAAATCCACCTGTAACTTATCTTTTATGCATTTTTCTATGCTTTCAGGTTGAAACTTGAAACAAAACTCACTTTGAACTAAAGTTTTTACTGTTTTGTATCACAGGTCACAAATAGTGTTTTCTCAGCGAGAGAAGGCGAAAATGAAAACTTCATGCATAACTCCTGTATTTTTTGGAAAACTGCATGAAATCCACCTGTAACTGCTCTTTTTTGCATGTTTCTATGCTTTCAGATTAAAACTTGTCTGAAAATTCACTCTGAACAAAAGTTATGGCTGTTTTGTTTCACAGGTCACAAATAACGTTTTCTCAGTGAGAGAAAGCCAAAATGAGTACTTCAAGCAAAACTCCTTTATTTTTTGGAAAACTGCCCGAATTAGACCTTTAACTTCAAGTTTATGCATCTTTTTATGCTTTCAGGTTGAAACTTGACTGAAAACTCACTTTGAACAAAAGTTATGGCTGTTTTGTGTCACAGGTCACAAATAGCGTTTTCTCTGCGAGAGAAGGCCAAAATGAACACTTCATGCAGAACTCCTGTATTTTGATGAAAACTCACTGAAATCCACCTGTAACTTCAAGTTCATGCATCTTTCTATGCTTTCAGGTTGAAACTTGACTGAAAACTCACTTTGAAGAAAAGTTATGGCATTTTTGTATCACAGGTCACAAATAGTGTTTTCTAAGCGAGAGAAGGCCAAATTAACACTTCATGCATAACTCCTCTATTTTGATGAAAACTCACTGAAATCCACATGTAACTTCAAGTTTATGCATCTTTCTATGCTTTCAGGTTGAAACTTGACTGAAAACAAACTTTTAAAAAAAGTTATGGCTGTTTTGTGTCACAGGTCACAAATAGTGTTTTCTCAGCGAGAGAAGGCCAAAATGAACACTTCATGCAGAACTCCTGTATTTTGAGGAAAACTCACTGAAATAAAGCTGTAACTTCAAGTTTATGCATCTTTCTATGCTTTCAGGTTGAAACTTGACTCAAAACTCACTTTGAACAAAAGTTATGGCTGTTTTGTGTCACAGGTCACAAATCGCGTTTTCTCAGCGAGAGAAAGCCAAAATGAACACTTCTTGCAGAACTCCTGTATTTTGATGAAAACTCACTGAAATCCACCTGTAACTTCAAGTTTATGCATCTTTCTATGCTTTCAGGTTGAAACTTGACTGAAAAATCACTTTGAAAAAAAGTTATGGCTGTTTTTGTATCACAGGTCACAAAAAGTGTTTTCTCAGCGAGAGAAAGCCAAAATGAACACTTCATGCACATCTCCTGTATTTTGATGAAAACTCACTGAAATCAAGCTGTAACTTCAAGTTTATGCATCTTTCTATGCTTTCAGGTTGAAACTTGACTGAAAACAAACTTTTAAAAAAAGTTATGGCTGTTTTGTGTCACAAGTCACAAATAGCGTTTTCTCAGCGAGAGAAGGCCAAAATGAACACTTCTTGCAGAACTCCTGTATTTTGATGAAAACTCACTGAAATCAAGCTGTAAATTCAAGTTTCTGCATCTTTCTATGCTTTCAGGTTGAAACTAGACTGAAAACTCACTGTGAACAAAAGTTATGGCTGTTTTGTGTCACAGATCACAAATAGGGTTTTCTCAGTGAGAGAAGGCCAAATTGAACACTTCTTGCAGAACTCCTGTATTTTGATGAAAACTCACTGAAATCCACCTTTTACTTCTCTTTTATGCATCTTTCTATGCTTTCAGGTTGAAACTTGACCGAAAACTCACATTGAACAAAAGTTATGGCTGTTTTGTATCACAGGTCACAAATATGGTTTTCTCAGCGAGAGAAGGCAAAAATGAAAACTTCATTCATAACTCCTGTATTTTTTGGAAAACTGCATGAAATCCACCTGTAACTTCAAGTTTATGCATCTTTCTATGCTTTCAGGTTGAAACTTGACTGAAAAATCACTTTGAACAAAAGTTATGGCTGTTTTGTATCACAGGTCATAAATATGGTTTTCTCAGCGAGAGAAGTCCAAAATGAACACTTCATGCAGAACTCCTGTATTTTGATGAAAACTCACTGAAATCCAACTGTAACTTCAAAGTTATGCATCTTTCTATGCGTTCAGGTAAAAACTTGACTGAAAACTCACTTTGAACAAAAATTATGGCATTTTTGTATCACAGGTCACAAATAGTGTTTTCTCAGCGAGAGAAGGCCAAAATGAACACTTCATGCATAACTCCTGTATTTTGAGGAAAACTGACTGAAATCCACCTGTCACTTCAAGTTTATGCATCTTTCTATGCTTTCAGGTGAAACTTTCACTTTGAAGTCAATTTGAAAAAAAATTACGACTTTGATGATCACTGTTCATGAAGACTGTTTTCAAAACAAAAGAAGACAATTTAAACATTTCATGCAGAACTCCATTAGTTTGAGCAAAGCTGGCTTAAAAGCACCTGTTACTTCAAAGGTTTTCATCACTCTGTGTTTTCAGTTTTGAAGTTCACTGAAAGGTCAGTGTTATCAAGAGTTCCAGCATTTGTGATCACAGGTCACACAATGCCTTGTACCAGCGAGAGTCCTCTGGAGTGAACACTTCTTGCTGAACTCCCTTATTTTCAGGAAAACTGACTGAAATCCACCTGTAACTTCTCTTTAATGCATCTTTCTATGCTTTCAGGTTGAAACTTGACTGAAAACTCACTTTGAACAAAAGTTATGGCTGTTTTGTATCACAGGTCACAAATAGCGTTTTCTCAGCGAGAGAAGGCCAAAATGAACACTTCATGCATAACTCCTTTATTTTGAGGAAAACTGAGTGAAATCCACCTTTTACTTCTCTTTTATGAATCTTTCTATGCTTTCAGGTTGAAACTTGACCGAAAACTCACATTGAACAAAAGTTATGGCTGTTTTGTATCACAGGTCACAAATAGTGTTTTCTCAGCGAGAGAAGGCCAAAATGAAAACTTCATTCATAACTCCTGTATTTTTTGGGAAACTGCATGAAATCCACCTGTGACTTCAAGTTTATGCATCTTTCTATGCTTTCAGGTTGAAACTTGACTGAAAAATCACTTTGAACAAAAGTTATGGCTGTTTTGTATCACAGGTCACAAATATGGTTTTCTCAGCGAGAGAAGGCCAAAATGAAAACTTCATTCATAACTCCTGTATTTTTTGGAAAACTGCATGAAATCCACCTGTAACTGGAAGTTTATGCATCTTTCTATGCTTTCAGGTTGAAACTTGACTGAAAACTCAATTCGAAAAATTTATGGCTGTTTTGTATCAAAGGTCACAAATAAGGTTTTCTCAGCGAGAGAAGGCCAAAATGAAAACTTCTTGCATAACTCCTGTATTTTTTGGAAAACTGACTGAAATCCACCTGTAAATTCAAGTTTATGCATCTTTCTACGCTTCCAGGTTGAAACTTGACTGAAAACTCACTTTGAACAAAAGTTATGACTGTTTTGCTTCACAAGTCACAAATAGCGTTTTCTCAGCGAGAGAAGGCCAAAATGAACACTTCATGCAGAATTCCTGTATTTTGATGAAAACTCACTGAAATCCACCTGTAACTTCAAGTTTATGCATCTTTCTATGCTTTCAGGTTGAAACTTGACTGAAAAATCACTTTGAACAAAAGTTATGGCTGTTTTGTATCACAGGTCACAAATATGGTTTTCTCAGCGAGAGAAGGCCAAAATGAAAACTTCATTCATAACTCCTGTATTTTTTGGAAAACTGCATGAAATCCACCTGTAACTGGAAGTTTATGCATCTTTCTATGCTTTCAGGTTGAAACTTGACTGAAAACTCAATTCGAAAAATTTATGGCTGTTTTGTATCAAAGGTCACAAATAAGGTTTTCTCAGCGAGAGAAGGCCAAAATGAAAACTTCTTGCATAACTCCTGTATTTTTTGGAAAACTGACTGAAATCCACCTGTAACTTCAAGTTTATGCATCTTTCTATGCATTCAGGTTGAAACTTGACTGAAAACTCACTTTGAACAAAAGTTATGACTGTTTTGCATCACAAGTCACAAATAGCTTTTTCTCAGCGAGAGAAGGCCAAAATGAACACTTCATGCAGAACTCCTGTATTTTGATGAAAACTCACTGAAATCCACCTGTAACTTCAAGTTTATGCATCTTTCTATGCTTTCAGGTTGAAACTTGACTGAAAACTCACTTTGAACAAAAGTTATGGCTGTTTTGTGTCGCAGGTCACAAATAGCGTTTTCTCAGCGAGAGAAGGCCAAAAGGAACACTTCATGCAGAACTCCTGTATTTTGATGAAAACTCACTGAAATCCACCTGTAACTTCAAGTTTATGCATCTTTCTATGCTTTCAGGTTGAAACTTGACTGAAAACTCACTTTGAACAAAAGTTATGGCTGTTTTGTGTCGCAGGTCACAAATAGCGTTTTCTCAGAAAGAGAAGGCCAAAATGAACACTTCATGCAGAACTCCTTTATTTTGAGGAAAACTCAATGAAATCAAGCTGTAACTTCAGGTTTATGCATCTTTCTATGCTTTCAGGTTGAAACTAGTGTGAAAACTCACTTTGAACAAGAGTTATGGCTGTTTTGTGTCACAGGTCACAAATAGCGTTTTCGCAGCGAGAGAAGGCCAAAATGAACACTTCATGCAGAACTCCTGTATTTTGAGGAAAACTGAGTGAAATCCACCTTTTACTTCTCTTTTATGAATCTTTCTATGCTTTCAGGTTGAAACTTGACCGAAAACTCACTTTGAACAAAAGTTATGGCTGTTTTGTATCACAGGTCACAAATATGGTTTTCTCAGCGAGAGAAGGCCAAAATGAAAACTTCATTCATAACTCCTGTATTTTTTGGAAAACTGCATGAAATCCACCTGTAACTGGAAGTTTATGCATCTTTCTATGCTTTCAGGTTGAAACTTGACTGAAAACTCAATTCGAAAAATTTATGGCTGTTTTGTATCAAAGGTCACAAATAAGGTTTTCTCAGCGAGAGAAGGCCAAAATGAAAACTTCTTGCATAACTCCTGTATTTTTTGGAAAACTGACTGAAATCCACCTGTAACTTCAAGTTTATGCATCTTTCTATGCATTCAGGTTGAAACTTGACTGAAAACTCACTTTGAACAAAAGTTATGACTGTTTTGCTTCACAAGTCACAAATAGCGTTTTCTCAGCGAGAGAAGGCAAAAAAGAACACTTCATGCAGAACTCCTGTATTTTGATGAAAACTCACTGAAATCCACCTGTAACTTCAAGTTTATGCATCTTTCTATGCTTTCAGGTTGAAACTTGACTGAAAACTCACTTTGAACAAAAGTTATGGCTGTTTTGTGTCGCAGGTCACAAATAGCGTTTTCTCAGCGAGAGAAGGCCAAAAGGAACACTTCATGCAGAACTCCTGTATTTTGAGGAAAACTCACTGAAATCAAGCTGTAACTTCAAGTTTATGCATCTTTCTATGCTTTCAGGTTGAAACTTGACTGAAAACTCACTTTGAACAAAAGTTATGGCTGTTTTGTGTCGCAGGTCACAAATAGCGTTTTCTCAGAAAGAGAAGGCCAAAATGAACACTTCATGCAGAACTCCTTTATTTTGAGGAAAACTCAATGAAATCAAGCTGTAACTTCAGGTTTATGCATCTTTCTATGCTTTCAGGTTGAAACTAGTGTGAAAACTCACTTTGAACAAGAGTTATGGCTGTTTTGTGTCACAGGTCACAAATAGCGTTTTCGCAGCGAGAGAAGGCCAAAATGAACACTTCATGCAGAACTCCTGTATTTTGAGGAAAACTGAGTGAAATCCACCTTTTACTTCTCTTTTATGAATCTTTCTATGCTTTCAGGTTGAAACTTGACCGAAAACTCACATTGAACAAAAGTTATGGCTGTTTTGTATCACAACTCACAAATAGTGTTTTCTCAGCGAGAGAAGGCCAAAATGAAATCTTCATTCATAACTCCTGTATTTTTTGGAAAACTGCATGAAATCCACCTGTAACTTCAAGTTTATGCATCTTTCTATGCTTTCAGGTTGAAACTTGACTGAAAAATCACTTTGAACAAAAGTTATGGCTGTTTTGTATCACAGGTCACAAATATGGTTTTCTCAGCGAGAGAAGGCCAAAATGAAAACTTCATTCATAACTCCTGTATTTTTTGGAAAACTGCATGAAATCCACCTGTAACTGGAAGTTTATGCATCTTTCTATGCTTTCAGGTTGAAACTTGACTGAAAACTCAATTCGAAAAATTTATGGCTGTTTTGTATCACAGGTCACAAATAAGGTTTTCTCAGCGAGAGAAGGCCAAAATGAAAACTTCTTGCATAACTCCTGTATTTTTTGGAAAACTGACTGAAATCCACCTGTAAATTCAAGTTTATGCATCTTTCTACGCTTCCAGGTTGAAACTTGACTGAAAACTCACTTTGAACAAAAGTTATGACTGTTTTGCTTCACAAGTCACAAATAGCGTTTTCTCAGCGAGAGAAGGCCAAAATGAACACTTCATGCAGAACTCCTGTATTTTGATGAAAACTCACTGAAATCCACCTGTAACTTCAAGTTTATGCATCTTTCTATGCTTTCAGGTTGAAACTTGGCTGAAAACTCACTTTGAACAAAAGTTATGGCTGTTTTGTGTCGCAGGTCACAAATAGCGTTTTCTCAGCGAGAGAAGGCCAAAAGGAACACTTCATGCAGAACTCCTGTATTTTGAGGAAAACTCACTGAAATCAAGCTGTAACTTCAAGTTTATGCATCTTTCTATGCTTTCAGGTTGAAACTTGACTGAAAACTCACTTTGAACAAAAGTTATGGCTGTTTTGTATCACAGGTCACAAATATGGTTTTCTCAGCGAGAGAAGGCCAAAATGAAAACTTCATTAATAACTCCTGTATTTTTTGGAAAACTGCTTGAAATCCACCTGTAACTTCAAGTTTATGCATCTTTCTATGCTTTCAGGTTGAAACTTGACTGAAAAATCACTTTGAACAAAAGTTATGGCTGTTTTGTATCACAGGTCACAAATATGGTTTTCTCAGCGAGAGAAGGCCAAAATGAAAACTTCATTCATAACTCCTGTATTTTTTGGAAAACTGCATGAAATCCACCTGTAACTGGAAGTTTATGCATCTTTCTATGCTTTCAGGTTGAAACTTGACTGAAAACTCAATTCGAAAAATTTATGGCTGTTTTGTATCAAAGGTCACAAATAAGGTTTTCTCAGCGAGAGAAGGCCAAAATGAAAACTTCTTGCATAACTCCTGTATTTTTTGGAAAACTGACTGAAATCCACCTGTAACTTCAAGTTTATACATCTTTCTATGCTTCCAGGTTGAAACTTGACTGAAAACTCACTTTGAACAAAAGTTATGACTGTTTTGCTTCACAAGTCACAAATAGCGTTTTCTCAGCGAGAGAAGGCCAAAATGAACACTTCATGCAGAACTCCTGTATTTTGATGAAAACTCACTGAAATCCACCTGTAACTTCAAGTTTATGCATCTTTCTATGCTTTCAGGTTGAAACTTGACTGAAAACTCACTTTGAACAAAAGTTATGGCTGTTTTGTGTCGCAGGTCACAAATAGCGTTTTCTCAGCGAGAGAAGGCCAAAAGGAACACTTCATGCAGAACTCCTGTATTTTGAGGAAAACTCACTGAAATCAAGCTGTAACTTCAAGTTTATGCATCTTTCTATGCTTTCAGGTTGAAACTTGACTGAAAACTCACTTTGAACAAAAGTTATGGCTGTTTTGTGTCGCAGGTCACAAATAGCGTTTTCTCAGTAAGAGAAGGCCAAAATGAGCACTTCATGCAGAACTCCTTTATTTTGAGGAAAACTCAATGAAATCAAGCTGTAACTTCAAGTTTATGCATCTTTCTATGCTTTCAGGTTGAAACTAGAGTGAAAACTCACTTTGAACAAGAGTTATGGCTGTTTTGTGTCACAGGTCACAAATAGCGTTTTCGCAGCGAGAGAAGGCCAAAATGAACACTTCATGCAGAACTCCTGTATTTTGATGAAAACTCACTGAAATCCACCTCTAACTTCAAGTTCATGCATCTTTCTATGCTTTCAGATTGAAACTTGACTGAACACTCACTTTGAAGAAAAGTTATGCCATTTTTGTGTCACAGGTCACAAATAGTGTTTTCTCAGCGAGAGAAGGCCACAATGAACACTTCATGCACAATTCCTGTATTTTGAGGAAAACTCACTGAAATCAAGCCGTAACTTCAAGTTTATGCATCTTTCTATGCTTTCAGGTTGAAACTTGTCTGAAAACTCACTTTGAACAAAAGTTATGGCTGTTTTTTGTCACAGGTCACAAATAGCGTTTTCTCAGCGAGAGAAGGCCAAAAGGAACACTTCATGCAGAACTCCTGTATTTTGAGGAAAACTCACTGAAATCAAGCTGTAACTTCAAGTTTATGCATCTTTCTATGCTTTCAGGTTGAAACTTGACTGAAAACTCACTTTGAACAAAAGTTATGGCTGTTTTGTATCACAGGTCACAAATATGGTTTTCTCAGCGAGAGAAGGCCAAAATGAAAACTTCATTAATAACTCCTGTATTTTTTGGAAAACTGCTTGAAATCCACCTGTAACTTCAAGTTTATGCATCTTTCTATGCTTTCAGGTTGAAACTTGACTGAAAAATCACTTTGAACAAAAGTTATGGCTGTTTTGTATCACAGGTCACAAATATGGTTTTCTCAGCGAGAGAAGGCCAAAATGAAAACTTCATTCATAACTCCTGTATTTTTTGGAAAACTGCATGAAATCCACCTGTAACTGGAAGTTTATGCATCTTTCTATGCTTTCAGGTTGAAACTTGACTGAAAACTCAATTCGAAAAATTTATGGCTGTTTTGTATCAAAGGTCACAAATAAGGTTTTTCTAAGCGAGAGAAGGCCAAAATGAAAACTTCTTGCATAACTCCTGTATTTTTTGGAAAACTGACTGAAATCCACCTGTAACTTCAAGTTTATGCATCTTTCTATGCTTCCAGGTTGAAACTTGACTGAAAACTCACTTTGAACAAAAGTTATGACTGTTTTGCTTCACAAGTCACAAATAGCGTTTTCTCAGCGAGAGAAGGCCAAAATGAACACTTCAATCAGAACTCCTGTATTTTGATGAAAACTCACTGAAATCCACCTGTAACTTCAAGTTTATGCATCTTTCTATGCTTTCAGGTTGAAACTTGACTGAAAACTCACTTTGAACAAAAGTTATGGCTGTTTTGTGTCGCAGGTCACAAATAGCGTTTTCTCAGCGAGAGAAGGCCAAAAGGAACACTTCATGCAGAACTCCTGTATTTTGAGGAAAACTCACTGAAATCAAGCTGTAACTTCAAGTTTATGCATCTTTCTATGCTTTCAGGTTGAAACTTGACTGAAAACTCACTTTGAACAAAAGTTATGGCTGTTTTGTGTCGCAGGTCACAAATAGCGTTTTCTCAGTAAGAGAAGGCCAAAATGAGCACTTCATGCAGAACTCCTTTATTTTGAGGAAAACTCAATGAAATCAAGCTGTAACTTCAAGTTTATGCATCTTTCTATGCTTTCAGGTTGAAACTAGAGTGAAAAGTCACTTTGAACAAGAGTTATGGCTGTTTTGTGTCACAGGTCACAAATAGCGTTTTCGCAGCGAGAGAAGGCCAAAATGAACACTTCATGCAGAACTCCTGTATTTTGATGAAAACTCACTGAAATCCACCTCTAACTTCAAGTTCATGCATCTTTCTATGCTTTCAGATTGAAACTTGACTGAACACTCACTTTGAAGAAAAGTTATGCCATTTTTGTGTCACAGGTCACAAATAGTGTTTTCTCAGCGAGAGAAGGCCACAATGAACACTTCATGCACAATTCCTGTATTTTGAGGAAAACTCACTGAAATCAAGCCGTAACTTCAAGTTTATGCATCTTTCTATGCTTTCAGGTTGAAACTTGTCTGAAAACTCACTTTGAACAAAAGTTATGGCTGTTTTTTGTCACAGGTCACAAATAGCGTTTTCTCAGCGAGAGAAGGCCAAAAGGAACACTTCATGCAGAACTCCTGTATTTTGAGAAAAACTCACTGAAATCAAGCTGTAACTTCAAGTTTATTCATCTTTCTATGCTTTCAGGTTGAAACTAGAGTGAAAACTCACTTTGAACAAGAGTTATGGCTGTTTTGTGTCACAGGTCACAAATAGTGTTTTCTCAGCGAGAGAAGGCAAAAATGAACACTTCATGCAGAACTCCTGTATTTTGCGGAAAACTCACTGAAATCCAACTGTAATTTCAAGTATTTGCATCTTTCTATGCTTTCAGGTTGAAACTTGACTGAAAACTCACTTTGAACAAAAGTTATGGCTGTTTTGTGTCACATGTCACAAATAGCGTTTTCTCAGCGAGAGAAGGCCAAAATGAACACTTCATGCATAACTCCTGTATTTTGAGGAAAACTCACTGAAATCCACCTGTAACTTCAAGTTTATGCATCTTTCTATGCTTTCAGGTTGAAACTTGACTGAAAACTCACTTTGAAGAAAAGTTATGGCATTTTTGTATCACAGGTCACAAATAGTGTTTTCTCAGCGAGAGAAGGCCAAAATGAACACTTCATGCAGAACTCCTGTATTTTGAGGAAAACTGCATGAAATCCACCTATGACTTCAAGTTTATGCATCTTTCTATTCTTTCAGGTTGAAACTTGACTGAAAACTCACTTTGAAGAAAAGTTATGGCATTTTTGTATCACATTTCACAAATAATGTTTTCTCAGCGAGAGAAGGCCAAAATAAACACTTCATGCAGAACTCCTGTATTTTGATGAAAACTCACTGAAATCCACCTGTAAGTTCAAGTTTATGCATCTTTCTATGCTTTCAGGTTGAAACTTGACTGAAAACTCACTTTGAAGAAAAGTTATGGCATTTTTGTATCACAGGTCACAAATAGTGTTTTCTCAGCGAGAGAAGGCCAAAATGAACACTTCATGCAGAACTCTTGTATTTTGAGGAAAACTCACTGACATCTAGCTGTAACTTCAAGTTTATGCATTTTTCTATGCTTTCAGGTTGAAACTTGACTGAAAACCCACTTTGAAAAAAAGTTATGGCCGTTTTGTGTCACAGGTCACAAATAGCGTTTTCTCAGCGAGAGAAGGCCAAAATGAAGACTTCATGCAGAACTCCTGTATTTTGATGAAAACTCACTGAAATCCACCTGTAACTTCAAGTTTATGCATCTTTCTATGCTTTCAGGTTGAAACTTGACTGAAAAATTACTTTGAACAAAAGTTATGGCTGTTTTGTGTCACAGGTCACAAATAGTGTTTTCTCAGCGAGAGAAGGCCAAAATGAAGACTTCATGCATAACTCCTGTATTTTGAGGAAAACTGCCTGAAATCCACCTCTAACTTCAAGTTTATGCATCTTTCTATGCTTTCAGGTTGAAAATTGACTGAAAACTCACTTTGAACAAAAGTTATGGGGGTTTTGTATCACAGGTCACAAATAGTGTTTTCTCAGCGAGAGAAGGCCAAAATGAACACTTCATGCATAACTCCTGTATTTTGAAGAAAACTGACTGAAATCTACCTCTAACTTAAATATTATGAATCTTTCTATTCTTTCAGGTTGAAACTTGACTGAAAACTAACTTTGAACAAAAGTTATGGCTGTTTAGTATCATAGGTCACAAATAGCGTTTTCTCAGCGAGAGAAGGCCAAAATGAACACTTCATGCATAACTCCTGTATTTTGAGGAAAACTGCATGAAATCCACCTCTAACTTCAAGTTTATTGATCTTTCTATGCTTTCAGGTTGAAACTTGATGAAAACTCACTTTGAACAAAAGTTATGGCTGTTTTGTATCACAGGTCAGAAATAGTGTTTTCTCAGCGAGAGAAGGCCAAAATGAAAATTTCATGTATACCTCCTGTATTTTGAGGAAAACTGCATAAAATCCACCTGTAACTTCACTTTTATACATATTTCTATGCTTTCATGTTGAAACTTGACTGAAAATTCACTTTGAACAAAAGTTATGGCTTTTTTGTATCACAGGTCACAAAAAGCCTTTTCTCAGTGAGAGAAGGCCAAAATGAACACTTCATGTATAACTCCAGTATTTTGAGGAAAACTGCCTGAAATCAACCTCTAACTTCTCTTTTATGCATCTTTCTATGCTTTCAGGTTGAAACTTGACTGAAAACTCCCTTTGAAAAAAAGTTATGGCTGTTTTGTATCACAGGTCACAAAAAGCGTTTTGTCAGCGAGAGAAGGCTAAAATGAACACTTCATGCATAACTCCTGTATTTTGAGGGAAACTGCCTGAAATCAACCTCTAACTTCTCTTTTATGCATCTTTCTATGCTTTCAGGTTGAAACGACTAAAAACTCACTTTAAACAAAAGTTATGGCTGTTTTGTATCACAGGTCACAAATAGTGTTTTCTCAGCGAGAGAAAGCCAAAATGAACACTTCATGCATAACTCCTGTATTTTGAGGAAAACTGCCTTAAATCCACCTCTAACTTCAAATATATGCATCTTTCTATGCTTTCAGGTTGAAACTTGACTGAAAACTCACTTTGAACAAAAGTTATGACTGTTTTGTATCACAGGTCACAAATAGCGTTTTCTCAACGAGAGAAGGTCAAAATGAACACTTCATGCATAACTCCTGTATTTTGAAGAAAACTGACTGAAATCCACCTCTAACTTAAATATTATGAATCTTTCTATTCTTTCAGGTTGAAACTTGATGAAAACTAACTTTGAACACAAGTTATGGCTGTTTTGTATCACAGGTCAGAAATAGTGTTTTCTCAGCGAGAGAAGGCCAAAATGAAAATTTCATGTATAACTCCTGTATTTTGAGGAAAACTGCATAAAATCCACCTGTAACTTCACTTTTATACATATTTCTATGCTTTCAGGTTGAAACTTGACTGAAAATTCACTTTGAACAAAAGTTATGGCTTTTTTGTATCACAGGTCACAAAAAGCGTTTTCTCAGTGAGAGAAGGCCAAAATGAAAACTTCATGCATAACTCCTGTATTTTTAGGAAAACTGCCTGAAATCCACGTCTAACTTCAAGTTTATGCATCTTTCTATGCTTTCAGGTTGAAACTTGACTGAAAACTCACTTTGAACAAAAGTTATGGCTGTTTTGTATCACAGTTCACAAATAGTGTTTTCTCAGCGAGAGAAGGCCAAAATGAACACTTCATTTATAACTCCTGTATTTTGAGGAAAACTACCTGAAATCCACCTCTAACTTAAATATTATGCATCTTTCTATGCTTTCAGGTTGAAACTTGACTGAAAACTCACTTTGAACAAAAGTTATGGCTGTTTTGTATCACAGGTCACAAATAGTGTTTTCTCAGCGAGAGAAGGCCAAAATGAACACTTCATGCATAACTCCTGTATTTTGAGGAAAACTGCCTGAAATCCACCTCGAACTTCTCTTTTATGCATCTTTCTATGCTTTCAGGTTGAAACTTGACTGAAAACTCACTTTGAACAAAAGTAATGGCTGTGTTGTATCACAGGTCACAAATAGCGTTTTCTCAGGGAGAGAAGGCAAAAATGAAAATTTCATGTATAACTCCTGTATTTTGAGGAAAACTGCATAAAATCCACCTGTAACTTCACTTTAATACATATTTCTATGCTTTCAGGTTGAAACTTGACTGAAAACTCACTTTGAACAAAAGTTATGGCTGTGTTGTATCACAGGTCACAAATAGCGTTTTCTCAACGAGAGAAGGTCAAAATGAACACTTCATGCATAACTCCTGTATTTTGAAGAAAACTGACTGAAATCCACCTCTAACTTAAATATTATGAATCTTTCTATTCTTTCAGGTTGAAACTTGATGAAAACTAACTTTGAACACAAGTTATGGCTGTTTTGTATCACAGGTCAGAAATAGTGTTTTCTCAGCGAGAGAAGGCCAAAATGAAAATTTCATGTATAACTCCTGTATTTTGAGGAAAACTGCATAAAATCCACCTGTAACTTCACTTTTATACATATTTCTATGCTTTCAGGTTGAAACTTGACTGAAAATTCACTTTGAACAAAAGTTATGGCTTTTTTGTATCACAGGTCACAAAAAGCGTTTTCTCAGTGAGAGAAGGCCAAAATGAAAACTTCATGCATAACTCCTGTATTTTTAGGAAAACTGCCTGAAATCCACGTCTAACTTCAAGTTTATGCATGTTTCTATGCTTTCAGGTTGAAACTTGACTGAAAACTCACTTTGAACAAAAGTTATGGCTGTTTTTTATCACAGTTCACAAATAGTGTTTTCTCAGCGAGAGAAGGCCAAAATGAACACTTCATTTATAACTCCTGTATTTTGAGGAAAACTACCTGAAATCCACCTCTAACTTAAATATTATGCATCTTTCTATGCTTTCAGGTTGAAACTTGACTGAAAACTCACTTTGAACAAAAGTTATGGCTGTTTTGTATCACAGGTCACAAATAGTGTTTTCTCAGCGAGAGAAGGCCAAAATGAACACTTCATGCATAACTCCTGTATTTTGAGGAAAACTGCCTGAAATCCACCTCGAACTTCAAGTTTATGCATCTTTCTATGCTTTCAGGTTGAAAATTGACTGAAAACTCACTTTGAACAAAAGTTATGGGGGTTTTGTATCACAGGTCACAAATAGTGTTTTCTCAGCGAGAGAAGGCCAAAATGAACACTTCATGCATAACTCCTGTATTTTGAAGAAAACTGACTGAAATCTACCTCTAACTTAAATATTATGAATCTTTCTATTCTTTCAGGTTGAAACTTGACTGAAAACTAACTTTGAACAAAAGTTATGGCTGTTTAGTATCATAGGTCACAAATAGCGTTTTCTCAGCGAGAGAAGGCCAAAATGAACACTTCATGCATAACTCCTGTATTTTGAGGAAAACTGCATGAAATCCACCTCTAACTTCAAGTTTATTGATCTTTCTATGCTTTCAGGTTGAAACTTGATGAAAACTCACTTTGAACAAAAGTTATGGCTGTTTTGTATCACAGGTCAGAAATAGTGTTTTCTCAGCGAGAGAAGGCCAAAATGAAAATTTCATGTATACCTCCTGTATTTTGAGGAAAACTGCATAAAATCCACCTGTAACTTCACTTTTATACATATTTCTATGCTTTCATGTTGAAACTTGACTGAAAATTCACTTTGAACAAAAGTTATGGCTTTTTTGTATCACAGGTCACAAAAAGCCTTTTCTCAGTGAGAGAAGGCCAAAATGAACACTTCATGTATAACTCCAGTATTTTGAGGAAAACTGCCTGAAATCAACCTCTAACTTCTCTTTTATGCATCTTTCTATGCTTTCAGGTTGAAACTTGACTGAAAACTCCCTTTGAAAAAAAGTTATGGCTGTTTTGTATCACAGGTCACAAAAAGCGTTTTGTCAGCGAGAGAAGGCTAAAATGAACACTTCATGCATAACTCCTGTATTTTGAGGGAAACTGCCTGAAATCAACCTCTAACTTCTCTTTTATGCATCTTTCTATGCTTTCAGGTTGAAACGACTAAAAACTCACTTTAAACAAAAGTTATGGCTGTTTTGTATCACAGGTCACAAATAGTGTTTTCTCAGCGAGAGAAAGCCAAAATGAACACTTCATGCATAACTCCTGTATTTTGAGGAAAACTGCCTTAAATCCACCTCTAACTTCAAATATATGCATCTTTCTATGCTTTCAGGTTGAAACTTGACTGAAAACTCACTTTGAACAAAAGTTATGACTGTTTTGTATCACAGGTCACAAATAGCGTTTTCTCAACGAGAGAAGGTCAAAATGAACACTTCATGCATAACTCCTGTATTTTGAAGAAAACTGACTGAAATCCACCTCTAACTTAAATATTATGAATCTTTCTATTCTTTCAGGTTGAAACTTGATGAAAACTAACTTTGAACACAAGTTATGGCTGTTTTGTATCACAGGTCAGAAATAGTGTTTTCTCAGCGAGAGAAGGCAAAAATGAAAATTTCATGTATAACTCCTGTATTTTGAGGAAAACTGCATAAAATCCACCTGTAACTTCACTTTTATACATATTTCTATGCTTTCAGGTTGAAACTTGACTGAAAATTCACTTTGAACAAAAGTTATGGCTTTTTTGTATCACAGGTCACAAAAAGCGTTTTCTCAGTGAGAGAAGGCCAAAATGAAAACTTCATGCATAACTCCTGTATTTTTAGGAAAACTGCCTGAAATCCACGTCTAACTTCAAGTTTATGCATCTTTCTATGCTTTCAGGTTGAAACTTGACTGAAAACTCACTTTGAACAAAAGTTATGGCTGTTTTGTATCACAGTTCACAAATAGTGTTTTCTCAGCGAGAGAAGGCCAAAATGAACACTTCATTTATAACTCCTGTATTTTGAGGAAAACTACCTGAAATCCACCTCTAACTTAAATATTATGCATCTTTCTATGCTTTCAGGTTGAAACTTGACTGAAAACTCACTTTGAACAAAAGTTATGGCTGTTTTGTATCACAGGTCACAAATAGTGTTTTCTCAGCGAGAGAAGGCCAAAATGAACACTTCATGCATAACTCCTGTATTTTGAGGAAAACTGCCTGAAATCCACCTCGAACTTCTCTTTTATGCATCTTTCTATGCTTTCAGGTTGAAACTTGACTGAAAACTCACTTTGAACAAAAGTAATGGCTGTGTTGTATCACAGGTCACAAATAGCGTTTTCTCAGGGAGAGAAGGCAAAAATGAAAATTTCATGTATAACTCCTGTATTTTGAGGAAAACTGCATAAAATCCACCTGTAACTTCACTTTTATACATATTTCTATGCTTTCAGGTTGAAACTTGACTGAAAACTCACTTTGAACAAAAGTTATGGCTGTGTTGTATCACAGGTCACAAATAGCGTTTTCTCAACGAGAGAAGGTCAAAATGAACACTTCATGCATAACTCCTGTATTTTGAAGAAAACTGACTGAAATCCACCTCTAACTTAAATATTATGAATCTTTCTATTCTTTCAGGTTGAAACTTGATGAAAACTAACTTTGAACACAAGTTATGGCTGTTTTGTATCACAGGTCAGAAATAGTGTTTTCTCAGCGAGAGAAGGCCAAAATGAAAATTTCATGTATAACTCCTGTATTTTGAGGAAAACTGCATAAAATCCACCTGTAACTTCACTTTTATACATATTTCTATGCTTTCAGGTTGAAACTTGACTGAAAATTCACTTTGAACAAAAGTTATGGCTTTTTTGTATCACAGGTCACAAAAAGCGTTTTCTCAGTGAGAGAAGGCCAAAATGAAAACTTCATGCATAACTCCTGTATTTTTAGGAAAACTGCCTGAAATCCACGTCTAACTTCAAGTTTATGCATGTTTCTATGCTTTCAGGTTGAAACTTGACTGAAAACTCACTTTGAACAAAAGTTATGGCTGTTTTGTATCACAGTTCACAAATAGTGTTTTCTCAGCGAGAGAAGGCCAAAATGAACACTTCATTTATAACTCCTGTATTTTGAGGAAAACTACCTGAAATCCACCTCTAACTTAAATATTATGCATCTTTCTATGCTTTCAGGTTGAAACTTGACTGAAAACTCACTTTGAACAAAAGTTATGGCTGTTTTGTATCACAGGTCACAAATAGTGTTTTCTCAGCGAGAGAAGGCCAAAATGAACACTTCATGCATAACTCCTGTATTTTGAGGAAAACTGCCTGAAATCCACCTCGAACTTCTCTTTTATGCATCTTTCTATGCTTTCAGGTTGAAACTTGACTGAAAACTCACTTTGAACAAAAGTAATGGCTGTTTTGTATCACAGGTCACAATTAGCGTTTTCTCAGCAAGAGAAGGCCAAAATGAACACTTCATGTATAACTCCTGTATTTTGAGGAAAACTGCATGAAATCCACCTCTAACTTCAAGTTTATGCATCTTTCTATGCTTTCAGGTTGAAACTTGATGAAAACTAACTTTGAACAAAAGTTATGGCTGTTTTGTATCACAGGTCACACATAGAGTTTTCTCAGGGAGAGAAGGCAAAAATGAAAATTTCATGTATAACTCCTGTATTTTGAGGAAAACTGCATAAAATCCACCTGTAACTTCACTTTTATACATATTTCTATGCTTTCAGGTTGAAACTTGACTGAAAACTCACTTTGAACAAAAGTTATGGCTGTTTTGTATCACAGGTCACAAAAAGCGTTTTCTCAGTGAGAGAAGGCCAAAATGAACACTTCATGTATAACTCCAGTATTTTGAGGAAAACTGCCTGAAATCAACCTCTAACTTCTCTTTTATGCATCTTTCTATGCTTTCAGGTTGAAACTTGACTGAAAACTCCCTTTGAAAAAAAGTTATGGCTGTTTTGTATCACAGGTCACAAAAAGCGTTTTGTCAGCGAGAGAAGGCTAAAATGAACACTTCATGCATAACTCCTGTATTTTGAGGGAAACTGCCTGAAATCAACCTCTAACTTCTCTTTTATGCATCTTTCTATGCTTTCAGGTTGAAACGACTAAAAACTCACTTTAAACAAAAGTTATGGCTGTTTTGTATCACAGGTCACAAATAGTGTTTTCTCAGCGAGAGAAAGCCAAAATGAACACTTCATGCATAACTCCTGTATTTTGAGGAAAACTGCCTTAAATCCACCTCTAACTTCAAATATATGCATCTTTCTATGCTTTCAGGTTGAAACTTGACTGAAAACTCACTTTGAACAAAAGTTATGACTGTTTTGTATCACAGGTCACAAATAGCGTTTTCTCAACGAGAGAAGGTCAAAATGAACACTTCATGCATAACTCCTGTATTTTGAAGAAAACTGACTGAAATCCACCTCTAACTTAAATATTATGAATCTTTCTATTCTTTCAGGTTGAAACTTGATGAAAACTAACTTTGAACACAAGTTATGGCTGTTTTGTATCACAGGTCAGAAATAGTGTTTTCTCAGCGAGAGAAGGCCAAAATGAAAATTTCATGTATAACTCCTGTATTTTGAGGAAAACTGCATAAAATCCACCTGTAACTTCACTTTTATACATATTTCTATGCTTTCAGGTTGAAACTTGACTGAAAATTCACTTTGAACAAAAGTTATGGCTTTTTTGTATCACAGGTCACAAAAAGCGTTTTCTCAGTGAGAGAAGGCCAAAATGAAAACTTCATGCATAACTCCTGTATTTTTAGGAAAACTGCCTGAAATCCACGTCTAACTTCAAGTTTATGCATCTTTCTATGCTTTCAGGTTGAAACTTGACTGAAAACTCACTTTGAACAAAAGTTATGGCTGTTTTGTATCACAGTTCACAAATAGTGTTTTCTCAGCGAGAGAAGGCCAAAATGAACACTTCATTTATAACTCCTGTATTTTGAGGAAAACTACCTGAAATCCACCTCTAACTTAAATATTATGCATCTTTCTATGCTTTCAGGTTGAAACTTGACTGAAAACTCACTTTGAACAAAAGTTATGGCTGTTTTGTATCACAGGTCACAAATAGTGTTTTCTCAGCGAGAGAAGGCCAAAATGAACACTTCATGCATAACTCCTGTATTTTGAGGAAAACTGCCTGAAATCCACCTCGAACTTCTCTTTTATGCATCTTTCTATGCTTTCAGGTTGAAACTTGACTGAAAACTCACTTTGAACAAAAGTAATGGCTGTGTTGTATCACAGGTCACAAATAGCGTTTTCTCAGGGAGAGAAGGCAAAAATGAAAATTTCATGTATAACTCCTGTATTTTGAGGAAAACTGCATAAAATCCACCTGTAACTTCACTTTTATACATATTTCTATGCTTTCAGGTTGAAACTTGACTGAAAACTCACTTTGAACAAAAGTTATGGCTGTGTTGTATCACAGGTCACAAATAGCGTTTTCTCAACGAGAGAAGGTCAAAATGAACACTTCATGCATAACTCCTGTATTTTGAAGAAAACTGACTGAAATCCACCTCTAACTTAAATATTATGAATCTTTCTATTCTTTCAGGTTGAAACTTGATGAAAACTAACTTTGAACACAAGTTATGGCTGTTTTGTATCACAGGTCAGAAATAGTGTTTTCTCAGCGAGAGAAGGCCAAAATGAAAATTTCATGTATAACTCCTGTATTTTGAGGAAAATTGCATAAAATCCACCTGTAACTTCACTTTTATACATATTTCTATGCTTTCAGGTTGAAACTTGACTGAAAATTCACTTTGAACAAAAGTTATGGCTTTTTTGTATCACAGGTCACAAAAAGCGTTTTCTCAGTGAGAGAAGGCCAAAATGAAAACTTCATGCATAACTCCTGTATTTTTAGGAAAACTGCCTGAAATCCACGTCTAACTTCAAGTTTATGCATGTTTCTATGCTTTCAGGTTGAAACTTGACTGAAAACTCACTTTGAACAAAAGTTATGGCTGTTTTGTATCACAGTTCACAAATAGTGTTTTCTCAGCGAGAGAAGGCCAAAATGAACACTTCATTTATAACTCCTGTATTTTGAGGAAAACTACCTGAAATCCACCTCTAACTTAAATATTATGCATCTTTCTATGCTTTCAGGTTGAAACTTGACTGAAAACTCACTTTGAACAAAAGTTATGGCTGTTTTGTATCACAGGTCACAAATAGTGTTTTCTCAGCGAGAGAAGGCCAAAATGAACACTTCATGCATAACTCCTGTATTTTGAGGAAAACTGCCTGAAATCCACCTCGAACTTCTCTTTTATGCATCTTTCTATGCTTTCAGGTTGAAACTTGACTGAAAACTCACTTTGAACAAAAGTAATGGCTGTTTTGTATCACAGGTCACAATTAGCGTTTTCTCAGCAAGAGAAGGCCAAAATGAACACTTCATGTATAACTCCTGTATTTTGAGGAAAACTGCATGAAATCCACCTCTAACTTCAAGTTTATGCATCTTTCTATGCTTTCAGGTTGAAACTTGATGAAAACTAACTTTGAACAAAAGTTATGGCTGTTTTGTATCACAGGTCACACATAGAGTTTTCTCAGGGAGAGAAGGCAAAAATGAAAATTTCATGTATAACTCCTGTATTTTGAGGAAAACTGCATAAAATCCACCTGTAACTTCACTTTTATACATATTTCTATGCTTTCAGGTTGAAACTTGACTGAAAACTCACTTTGAACAAAAGTTATGGCTGTTTTGTATCACAGGTCACAAAAAGCGTTTTCTCAGTGAGAGAAGGCCAAAATGAACACTTCATGCATAACTCCTGTATTTTGAGGAAAACTACCTGAAATCCACCTCTAACTTAAAGATTATGCGTCTTTCTATGCTTTCAGGTTGAAACTTGACTGAAAACTCACTTTGAACAAAAGTTATGGCTGTGTTGTATCACAGGTCACAACTAGCGTTTTCTCAGCGAGAGAAGGCCAAAATGAAATTTTCATGTATAACTCCTGTATTTCGAGGAAAACTGCATAAAATCCACCTGTAACTTCACTTTTATACATATTTCTATGCTTTCAGGTTTAAACTTGACTGAAAATTCACTTTGAACAAAAGTTATGGCTTTTTTGTATCACAGGTCACAAAAAGCGTTTTCTCAGTGAGAGAAGGCCAAAATGAACACTTCATGTATAACTCCTGTATTTTGAGGAAAACTGCATGAAATCAACCTCTAACTTCAAGTTTATGCATCTTTCTATGCTTTCAGGTTGAAACTTGACTGAAAACTCACTTTGAACAAAAGTTATGGCTGTTTTGTATCACAGGTCACAAATAGTGTTTTCTCAGCGAGAGAAGGCCAAAATGAAAACTTCATGCATAACTCCTGTATTTTGAGGAAAAATGCCTGAAATCCACCTCGAACTTCTCTTTTATGCATCTTTCTGTGCTTTCAGGTTGAAACTTGACTGAAAACTCACTTTGAACAAAAGTTATGGCTTTTTTTTGTGTCATAAGTCATGAATAGTGTTTTCACAGTAACAGAAGACCAAAATTAACACTTCATGCATAACTCCTGTATTTTGAGGAAAACTGCCTGAAATCCACAGCTAACATTTCTTTTATGCATCTTACTATGCTTTCAGGTTGAAACTTGACTGAAAACTCACTTTGAACAAAAGTAATGTTTTTTTTGTGTCACAGGTCACAAATAGTGTTTTCACAGCGAAATGAGTCCAAAATGAAAACTTCATCCATACCTATTGTATTTTTTGGAAAACTGAGTTAAATCCATCCTCTGACTTAAAGTTTATGCATCTTTCTATGCTTTCAGGTTGAACCTTGACTGAAAATTCACTTTGAACAAAAGTTATGGCTTTTTTGTATCACAGGTCACAAATAGTGTTTTCTCAGCGAGAGAAGGCTAAAATGAAAACTTCATGCATAAGTCCTGTATTTTTTGGAAAACTGCCTGAAATCCACATCTAACTTCAAGTTTATGCATCTTTCTATGCTTTCAGGTTGAAACTTGACTGAAAACTCACTTTGAACAAAAGTTATGGCTGTTTTGTATCACAGGTCACAAATAGTGTTTTCTCAGCGAGAGAAGGCCAAAATGAACACTTCATTCATAACTCCTGTATTTTGAGGAAAACTACCTGAAATCCACCTCTAACTTTAAGATTATGCATCTTTCTATGCTTTCAGGTTGAAACTTGACTGAAATCTCACTTTGAACAAAAGTTATGGCTGTTTTGTATCACAGGTCACAAATAGTGTTTTCTCAGCGAGAGAAGGCCAAAATGAACACTTCATGCATAACTCCTGTATTTTGAGGAAAACTGCCTGAAATCCACCTCGAACTTCTCTTTTATGCATCTTTCTGTGCTTTCAGGTTGAAACTTGACTGAAAACTCACTTTGAACAAAAGTTATGGCTTTTTTTGTGTCATAAGTCATGAATAGTGTTTTCACAGTGACAGAAGACCAAAATTAACACTTCATGCATAACTCCTGTATTTTGAGGAAAACTGCCTGAAATCCACAGCTAACATTTCTTTTATGCATCTTACTATGCTTTCAGGTTGAAACTTAACTGAAAACTCACTTTGAACAAAAGTAATGTTTTTTTTGTGTCACAGGTCACAAATAGTGTTTTCACAGCGAAATGAGTCGCTTTCTATGCTTTCAGGTTGAAACTTGATGAAAACTAACTTTGAACAAAAGTTATGGCTGTTTTGTATCACAGGTCACAAATAGTGTTTTCTCAGCGAGAGAAAGCCAAAATGAACACTTCATGCATAACTCCTGTATTTTGAGGAAAACTGCCTGAAATTGACCTCTTACTTAAAGATTATGCATCTTTCTATGCTTTCAGGTTGAAACTTGACTGAAAACTCACTTTGAAGAAAAGTTATGGCTGTTTTGTCTCACAGGTCACAAATATTTTTTTCCCAGCGAGAGAAGGCAAAAATGAAAACTTCATGCATAACTCCTGTATTTTTAGGAAAACTTCCTGAAATCCACGTCTAACTTCAAGTTTATGCATCTTTCTATGCTTTCAGGTTGAAACTTGACTGAAAACTCACTTTGAACAAAAGTTATGGCTGTTTTGTATCACAGGTCACAAATAGTGTTTTCTCAGCGAGAGAAGGCCAAAATGAACACTTCATGCATAACTCCTGTATTTTGAGGAAAACTGCCTGAAATCCACCTCGAACTTCTCTTTTATGCATCTTTCTGTGCTTTCAGGTTGAAACTTGACTGAAAACTCACTTTGAACAAAAGTTATGGCTTTTTTTGTGTCATAAGTCATGAATAGTGTTTTCACAGTGTCAGAAGACCAAAATTAACACTTCATGCATAACTCCTGTATTTTGAGGAAAACTGCCTGAAATCCACAGCTAATATTTCTTTTATGCATCTTACTATGCTTTCAGGTTGAAACTTAACTGAAAACTCACTTTGAACAAAAGTAATGTTTTTTTTGTGTCACAGGTCACAAATAGTGTTTTCACAGCGAAATGAGTCGCTTTCTATGCTTTCAGGTTGAAACTTGATGAAAACTAACTTTGAACAAAAGTTATGGCTGTTTTGTATCACAGGTCACAAATAGTGTTTTCTCAGCGAGAGAAAGCCAAAATGAACACTTCATGCATAACTCCTGTATTTTGAGGAAAACTGCCTGAAATCCACCTCTAACTTAAAGATTATGCATCTTTCTATGCTTTCAGATTGAAACTTGACTGAAAACTCACTTTGAACAAAAGTTATGGCTGTGTTGTATCACAGGTCACAAATAGCGTTTTCTCAGGGAGAGAAGGCAAAAATGAAAATTTCATGTATAACTCCTGTATTTTGAGGAAAACTGCATAAAATCCACCTGTAACTTCACTTTTATACATATTTCTATGCTTTCAGGTTGAAACTTGACTGAAAACTCACTTTGAACAAAAGTTATGGCTGTTTTGTATCACAGGTCACAAAAAGCGTTTTCTCAGTGAGAGAAGGCCAAAATGAACACTTCATGCATAACTCCTGTATTTTGAGGAAAACTACCTGAAATCCACCTCTAACTGAAAGATTATGCATCTTTCTATGCTTTCAGGTTGAAACTTGACTGAAAACTCACTTTGAACAAAAGTTATGGCTGTGTTGTATCACAGGTCACAAATAGCGTTTTCTCAGCGAGAGAAGGCCAAAATGAAATTTTCATGTATAACTCCTGTATTTTGAGGAAAACTGCATAAAATCCACCTGTAACTTCACTTTTATACATATTTCTATGCTTTCAGGTTTAAACTTGACTGAAAACTCACTTTGAACAAAAGTAATGGCTTTTTTGTATCACAGGTCACAAAAAGCGTTTTCTCAGCGAGAGAAGGCCAAAATGAACACTTCATGCATAACTCCTGTATTTTGAGGAAAACTGCCTGAAATCCACCTCTAACTTCAAGTTTATTCATCTTTCTATGCTTTCAGGTTGAAACTTGATGAAAACTAACTTTGAACAAAAGTTATGGCTGTTTTGTATCACAGGTCAGAAATAGCGTTTTCTCAGCGAGAGAAAGCCAAAATGAACACTTCATGCATAACTCCTGTATTTTGAGGAAAACTGCCTGAAATCCACCTCTAACTTAAAGATTATGCATCTTTCTATGCTTTCAGGTTGAAACTTGACTGAAAACTCACTTTGAACAAAAGTTATGGCTGTGTTGTATCACAGGTCACAAATAGCGTTTTCTCAGCGAGAGAAGGCCAAAATGAAAATTTCATGTATAACTCCTGTATTTTGAGGAAAACTGCATAAAATCCACCTGTAACTTCACTTTTATACATATTTCTATGCTTTCAGGTTGAAACTCGACTGAAAATTCACTTTGAACAAAAGTTATGGCTTTTTTGTATCACAGGTCACAAAAAGCGTTTTCTCAGTGAGAGAAGGCCAAAATGAACACTTCATGTATAACTCCTGTATTTTGAGGAAAACTGCATGAAATCAACCTCTAACTTCTCTTTTATGCATCTTTCTATGCTTCCAGGTTGAAACTTGACTGAAAACTCACTTTGAACAAAAGTTATGGTTGTTTTGTATCACAGGTCACAAATAGTGTTTTCTCAGCGAGAGAAGGCTAAAATGAAAACTTCATGCATAACTCCTGTATTTTTTGGAAAACTGCCTGAAATCCACGTCTAACTTCAAGTTTATGCATCTTTCTATGCTTTCAGGTTGAAACTTGACTGAAAACTCACTTTGAACAAAAGTTATGGCTGTTTTGTATCACAGGTCACAAATAGTGTTTTCTCAGCGAGAGAAGGCCAAAATGAACACTTCATTCATAACTCCTGTATTTTGAGGAAAACTACCTCAAATCCACCTCTAACTTAAAGATTATGCATCTTTCTATGCTTTCAGGTTGAAACTTGACTGAAATCTCACTTTGAACAAACGTTATGGCTGTTTTTATCACAGGTCACAAATAGCGTTTTCTCATCGAGAGAAGGCCAAAATGAACACTTCATGCATAACTCCTGTATTTTGAGGAAAACTGCCTGAAATCCACCTCGAACTTCTATTTTATGCATCTTTCTATGCTTTCAGGTTGAAACTTGACTGAAAACTCACTTTGAACAAAAGTAATGTTTTTTTTGTTTCACAGGTCACAAATAGTGTTTTCACAGCGAAATGAGTCCAAAATGAAAACTTCATCCATACCTATTGTATTTTTTGGAAAACTGAGTTAAATCCATCCTCTGACTTAAAGTTTATGCATCTTTCTATGCTTTCAGGTTCAAACTTGACTGAAAACTCACTTTGAACAAAAGTTATGGCTGTTTTGTGTCGCAGGTCACAAATAGCATTTTCTCAGCCAGAGAAGGCCAAAATGAACACTTCATGCATAACTCCTGTATTTTGATGAAAACTCACTTAAATCCACCTGTAACTTCAAGTTTATGCATCTTTCTATGCTTTCAAGTTGAAACTTGACTGAAAACTCACTTCGAAGAAAAATTATGGCATTTTTATATCACAGGTCACAAATAGTATTTTCTCAGCAACAGAAGGCCAAAATGAACACTTCATGCATAACCCCTGTATTTTGAGGAAAACTCACTGAAATCAAGCAGTACCTTCAAGTTTATGCATCTTTCTATGCTTTCAGGTTGAAACTT
This sequence comes from Aulostomus chinensis, assembly GCF_037954235.1. Taxonomy (NCBI): domain Eukaryota; kingdom Metazoa; phylum Chordata; class Actinopteri; order Syngnathiformes; family Aulostomidae; genus Aulostomus; species Aulostomus chinensis. The sequence continues at coordinate 373,114 of NW_028234170.1, forward strand.
GACTGAAAACTCACTTTGAACAAAAGTTATGGCTGTTTTGTGTGAAAGGTCACAATTAGCGTTTTCTCAGCGAGAGAAGGCCAAAATGAACACTTCATGCGGAACTCCTGTATTTTAATGAAAACTCACTGAAATCCACCTGTTACTTCAAGTTTATGCATCTTTCTATGCTTTCAGGTGGAAACTTGACTGAAAACTCACTTTGAACAAAAGTTATGGCTGTTTTGTATCACAGGTCACAAATAGTGTTTTCTCAGCGAGAGAAAGCCAAAATGAACACTTCATGCATAACTCCAGTATTTTGAGGAAAACTGTGTGAAATCCACCTCTGACTTAAAGACTATGCATCTTTCTATGCTTTCAGGTTGAAACTTGACTGAAAACTCACTTTTAACAAAAGTTATGGCTGTGTTGTATCACAGGTGACAAATACTGTTTTCTCAGCGAACGAAGGCCTAAATGAACACTTCATGCATAACTCCTGTATTTTTTGGAAAACTGACTGAAATCCACCTATAACTTCTCTTTTACGCATCTTTCTACGATTTAAGGTCGAACTTTCACTTCGAAGTCATTTTGAAAAAAAATTTCGTCTTTGATGTCACGGTTCACGAAGACTGTTTTCAAAACAAACGAAGACATTTTAAACATTTCATGCAGAACTCCATTAGTTTGAGCAAAGCTGGCTTAAAAGCACCTGTTACTTCAAAGGTTTTCATCATTCTGTGTTTTCACTTTTGAAGTTCACTGAAAGGTCAGTGTGATCAAGAGTTCCAGCATTTGTAATCACAGGTCACACAATGCCTTTTACCAGCGAGAGTCCTCTGGAGTGAACACTTCTTGCTGAACTCCCTTATTTAGAGGAAAACTGACTGAAATCCACCTGTAACTTCTCTTTTATGCATCTTTCTATGCTTTCAGGTTGAAACTTGACTGAAAACTCACTTTGAACAAAAGTTATGGCTGTTTTGTATCACAGGTCACAAATAGTGTTTTCTCAGCGAGAGAAGGCCAAAATGAACACGTCATGCAAATCTCCTGTATTTTGAGGACAACTGCATGAAATTCACCTATAACTTCTCTTTCATGCATCTTTTCATGATTTAAGGTTGAAACTTGACTTAAAAGTCACTTTGAAAAAAAGTTATGGCTGTTTTTTTATTATTACACGTCACAAATAGCGTTTTCTCAACGAGAGCAGGTGAAAATGCACACTTCATGCATAACTCCTCTATTTTTTGGAAAATTGCATGAAATCCACCTGTAACTTCAACTTTATGCATCTTTCTATTCTTTCAGGTTGAAACTTGACTTAAAACTCATTTTGAACAAAAGTTATGGCTGCTTTTTATTACAGGTCACAAATAGTGTTTTCTCAGCGAGAGAAGGCCAACATGAACAATTCATGCATAACTCCTGTATTTTGAGGAAAACTGAGTGAAATCCACCTCTAACTTCAAGTTCATGCATCTTTCAATGCTTTCAGGTTGAAACTTGACTGAAAACTCACTTTGAACAAAAGTTATGGCTGTTTTGTATCACAGGTCACAAATAGTGTTTTCTCAGCGAGAGAAGGCAAGAATGAACACTTTATGCAGAACTCCTGTATTTTTTGTAAAACTGCTTGAAATCCACCTCTAACTTAAAGTTTATACATCTTTCTATGATTTCAGGTTGAAACTTGACTGAAAACTCACTTTGAACAAAAGTTATGGCTGTTTTGTATCACAGGTCACAAATAGTGTTTTCTCAGCAAGGGAAGGCCAAAATGAACACTTCATGCATAACTCCTGTATTTTGAGGAAAACTGCCTGAAATTGACCTCTTACTTAAAGATTATGCATCTTTCTATGCTTTCAGGTTGAAACTTGACTGAAAACTCACTTTCAAGAAAAGTTATGGCTGTTTTGTATCACAGGTCACAAATATTTTTTTCCCAGCGAGAGAAGGCAAAAATGAAAACTTCATGCATAACTCCTGTATTTTTAGGAAAACTGCCTGAAATCCACGTCTAACTTCAAGTTTATGCATCTTTCTATGCTTTCAGGTTGAAACTTGACTTAAAACTCATTTTGAACAAAAGTTATGGCTGCTTTTTATTACAGGTCACAAATAGTGTTTTCTCAGCGAGAGAAGGCCAACATGAACAATTCATGCATAACTCCTGTATTTTGAGGAAAACTGAGTGAAATCCACCTCTAACTTCAAGTTCATGCATCTTTCAATGCTTTCAGGTTGAAACTTGACTGAAAACTCACTTTGAACAAAAGTTATGGCTGTTTTGTATCACAGGTCACAAATAGTGTTTTCTCAGCGAGAGAAGGCAAGAATGAACACTTTATGCAGAACTCCTGTATTTTTTGTAAAACTGCTTGAAATCCACCTCTAACTTAAAGTTTATACATCTTTCTATGATTTCAGGTTGAAACTTGACTGAAAACTCACTTTGAACAAAAGTTATGGCTGTTTTGTATCACAGGTCACAAATAGTGTTTTCTCAGCAAGGGAAGGCCAAAATGAACACTTCATGCATAACTCCTGTATTTTGAGGAAAACTGCCTGAAATTGACCTCTTACTTAAAGATTATGCATCTTTCTATGCTTTCAGGTTGAAACTTGACTGAAAACTCACTTTCAAGAAAAGTTATGGCTGTTTTGTATCACAGGTCACAAATATTTTTTTCCCAGCGAGAGAAGGCAAAAATGAAAACTTCATGCATAACTCCTGTATTTTTAGGAAAACTGCCTGAAATCCACGTCTAACTTCAAGTTTATGCATCTTTCTATGCTTTCAGGTTGAAACTTGACTGAAAACTCACTTTGAACAAAAGTTATGGCTGTTTTGTATCACAGGTCACAAATAGCGTTTTCAATGCGAGAGAAGGCCAAAATGAACACTTTATGCATAACTCCTGTATTTTGAGGAAAACTGTGTGAAATCCACCTGTAACTTCAAGTTTATGTATCTTTCTTTGCTTTCAAGTTGAAACTTGACTGAAAACTCACTTTGAACAAAAGTTATGGCTTTTTTGTATCACAGGTCACAAATAGTGTTTCCTCAGCGAGAGAAGGCAAAAATGAACACTTCATGCATAACTCCTGTATTTTGAGGAAAAATGCCTGAAATCCACCTGTAACTTGTCTTTTATTCATCTTTCTATGCTTTTAGGTTGAAACTTGACTCAAAACTCACTTTGAAGAAAAGTTATGGCTGTTTTGTATCACAGGTCCCAAATAGCTTTTTCTCAGGGAGAGAAGGCCAGAATGAACACTTCATGCATGACTCCTGTATTTTGAGGACAACTGCGTGAAATCCACCTGTAACGTCTGTTTTATTCATCTTTCTATGCTTTCAGATTGAAACTTGACTTAAAACTCACTCTGAACAAAAGTTATGTTTTTTTTTTTTTACAGGTCACAAATAGTGTTGTCTCAGCGAGAGAAGGCCAAAATGAACACTTCATGCATAACTCCTGTATTTTTAGGTAAACATAGTGAAATCCACCTCAGTTGAAACTTGACTGAAAACTCACTTTTAACAAAAGTTATGGCTGTTTTGTATCACAGGTCACAAATAGCGTTTTCTCAGCGAGAGAAGGCCAAAACGAACACTTTATGCATAACTCCTGTATTTTTTGGAAAACTGAGTGAAATCCACCTATAACTTCTCTTTTATGCATCTTTCTATTCTTTCAGATTGAAACTTGACTGAAAACTCACTTTAAACAAAAGTTATGGCTGTTTTGTATCACAGGTCACAAATAGTGTTTTCACAGATAGAGAACGCCAAAATGAACACTTCATGCCTAACTCCTGTATTTTTTGGAAAATTGAGTGAAATCCACATGTAACTTCAAGTTTATGCATCTTTCTATGCTTTCAGGTTGAAACTTGACTTAAAACTCAATTTCAACAAAAGTTATGGCTGTTTTTTTTATCACAGGTCACAAATAGTGTTTTCTCAAAGAGAGAAGGCCAAAAGGAACACTTCATGCATATCTCCTGTATTTTGAGTAAAAGTGAGTGAAATTCACCTATAACTTCTGTTTCATGCATCTTTCTATGCTTTCAGGTTGAAACTTGACTGAAAACTCACTTTGAACAAAAGTTGTGGCTGTTTTGTATCACAGGTCACAAATTGTGTTTTCTTAACGAGAGAAGGCCAAAATGAACACTTCATGTATAACTCCTGTATTTTGAGGAAAACTGCCTGAAATCCACCTCTAACTTCAATTTGATGCATCTTTCTATGCTTTCAGGTTGAAACGTGACTGAAAACTCACTTTGAAGAAAAGTTATGGCTGTTTTGTATCACAGGTCACAAATAACGTTTTCTAAGCGAGAGAAGGCCAAAATGAACACTTCATGCATAACTCCTGTATTTTTAGGTAAACATAGTGAAATCCACCTCTAACTTCAAGTTTATGCATCTTTCTATGCTTTCAGGTTGAAACTTGACTGAAAACTCACTTTTAACAAAAGTTATGGCTGTTTTGTATCACAGGTCACAAATAGTGTTTTCTCAGCGAGAGAAGGCCAAAATGAACACTTAATGCATAACTCCTGTATTTTGAGGAAAACTGCCTGAAATCCACCTTTAACTTCAAGTTTATGCATCTTTCAATGCTTTCAGGTTGAAACTTGACTGAAAAGTCAATTTGAACAAAAGTTATGGCTGTTTTGTATCACAGGTCACAAATAGTGTTTTCTCAGCGAGAGAAGGCCAAAATGAACACTTCATGCATAACTCCTGTATTTTGAGGACAACTGCATGAAATCCACCTGTAACTTCTCTTTTTTGCATCTTTCTATGCTCTCAGGTTGAAATTTGACTGAAAACTCACTTTGAACAAAAGTTATTGCTGTTTTGTATCACAGGTCACAAACAGTGTTTTCTCAGCGAGAGAAGGCCAAAATCAACAGTCCATTCATAACTCATTTATTTTGAGGAAAACTGCGTGAAATCCACCTGTAACTTCAAGTTAATGCATCTTTCAATGATTTCAGGTTGAAACTTGAATGAAAACTCACTTTGAACAAAAGTTATGGCTGTTTTTTATCACAGGTCACAAATAGTGTTTTCTCAGCGAGAGAAGGCCAAAATGAACACTTCAAGCATAACTCCTGTATTTTGAGGAAAACTGAGTGAAATCCACCTATTACTTCTCTTTTATGCATTTTTCTATGATTTCAGGTTGAAATTTGACTGAAAACTTATTTTGAACAAAAGTTATGGCATTTTTGAATCACAGGTAACAAATAGCGTTTTCTCAGCGAGAGAAGGCCAAAATGAACACTTCATGCAGAACTCCTGTATTTTGAGGAAAACTGCATGAAATCCACCTGTCACTTCGAGTTTATGCATCTTTCTATGGTCTCAGGTTGAAACTTGACTGAAAACTCACTTTGAACAAAAGGTATGGCTGTTTTGTATCTCAGGTCACAAATAGCGTTTTCTTAGCAAGAGAAGGCCAAAATGAACACTTCATGCATAACTCCTGTATTTTTCGGAAAACTGAGTCAAATCCACCTGTAACTCAAGTTTATGCATCTTTCAATGCTTTCAGGTTGAAACTTGACTGAAAACTCTCTTTTAACAAAAGTTATGGCTGTTTTGTATCACAGGTCACAAATAGAGTTTTCTCAGCGAGAGAAGGCCAAAATGAACACTTCATGCATAACTCCTGTATATTTTAAAAACTGCATGATATCAACCTCTAACTTAAAGTTTGTGCATCTTTCTATGCTTTCAGGTTGAAACTTGAATGAAAACTCACTTTGAACAAATGTTATTGCTGTTTTGTATCACAGGTCACAAGTAGTGTTTTCTCAGCGAGAGAAGGCCAAAATGAACATTTCATGCATAACTCCTGTATTTTCAGGAAAACTGAGTGAAATCCACCTAAAACTTCAAGTTTATGCACCTTTCTATGCTTTCAGGTTTAAATTTGACTGAAAACTCTATTTGAACAAAAGTTAGGGCTGTTTTGTATCACAGGTCACAAATAGTGTTTTCTCAGCGAGAGAAGGCCAAAATGAACACTTCATGCATAACTCCTGTATTTTTATGTAAACTGAGTGAAATCCACCTGTAACTTCAAGTTTATGCATCTTTCTATGCTTTCAGGTTTAAATTTGACTGAAAACTCAATTTGAACCAATGTTATGGCTGTTTTGTATCACAGGTCACAAAAAGCGTTTTCTCAGCGAGAGAAGGCCAAAATGAACACTTCATGCATAACTCCTGTATTTTGAGGAAAACTAAGTTAAATCCACCTGTAACTTCTCTTTTATGCATGTTTCTATGCTTTTAGGTTGAAACTTGACTGAAAATTCACTTTGAAAAAAAGTTATTGTTGTTTTGTATCACAGGTCAAAAATCGCATTTTCTCAGCGAGAGAAGGCCAAAATTAACACTTCATGCATAACTCCTGTATTTTGAGAAAAACTGCCTGAAATCCGACTGTAACTTAAAGTTTATGCATCTTTCTATGCTTTCAGGTTGAAACTTGACTGAAAATTCACTATGAAAAAAAGTTATGGCTGTTTTGTATCGCAGGTCACAAATAGTGTTTTCTCAGCGAGAGAAGGCCAAAATGAACACTTCATGCATAACTCCTGTATTTTGTGGAAAACTGCCTGAAATCCACCTATAACTTCAAGTTTATGCATCTTTCTATGCTTTCAGGTTGAAACTTGACTAAAAACTCACTTTGAACAAAAGTTATGGCTGTTTTGTATCACAGGTCAAAAAGCGTTTTCTCAGCAAGAGAAGGCCAAAATGAACACTTCATGCATAACTCCTGTATTTTGAGGAAAACTGACTGAAATTCACCTATAACTTCTCTTTTACGCATCTGTCTATGATTTAATGTCGAACTTTCACTTCGAAGTCATTTTGAAAAAAAATTTTGTCTTTGATGATCAAGGTTCACGAAGACTGTTCTCAAAACAAAAGAAGACTTTTTTATCATTTCATGCAGAACTCCATTAGTTTGAGTAAAGCTGGCTTAAAATCACTTGTTACTTCAAAAGTTGTCATCATTCTGTGTTTTCAGATTTGAAGTTCACTGAAAGGTCAGTGTGATAAAGAGTTCCAGCATTTGTGATCACAGGTCACACAATGCCTTTTACCTGCGAGCGTCCTCTGGAGTGAACACTTCTTGCTGAACTCCCTTATTTTCAGGAAAAATGACTGAAATCCACGTTTCATGTCGAGGTAATGTCATTTTCAGTGTATTCAGGTTGAAACTTGTCGGAAAACTGACTTTGAACAAAAGTTATGGCTGTTTTGTATCACAGGTCACAAGTAGTGTTTTCTCAGCGAGAGAAGGCCAAAATGAACATTTCATGCAAAACATCTGTATTTTGAGGAAAACTGAGTGAAATCCACCTCTAACTTCAAGTTTATGCATCTTTCTATGCTTTCAGGTTGAAACTTGACTGAAACTCACTTTGAAGAAAAGTTATGGCTGTTTTGTATCACAGGTCACAAATAGCGTTTTGTCAGCGAGAGAAGGCCAAAATGAACACTTCATGCAGAACTCCTGCATTTTGAGGAAAACTGCCTGAAATCCACCTGTAACTTCAAGTTTATGCACCTTTCTATGCTTTCAGGTTGAAACTTGACTTAAAACTAACTTTGAACAAAAGTTATGGCTGTTTCGTATCACAGGTCACAAAAAGCGTTTTCTCACCGAGAGATGGCCAAAATGAACACTTCATGCATAACTCCTGTATTTTTAGGTAAACATAGTGAAATCCACCTCTAACTTCAAGTTTATGCATCTTTCTATGCTTTCAGGTTGAACTTTCACTTCGAAGTCATTTTGAAAAAAAATTATGTCTTTGATGTCACGGTTCACGAAGACTGTTTTCAAAACAAAAGAAGACATTTTAAACATTTCATGCAGAACTCTATTAGTTTGAGCAAAGCTGGCTTAAAAGCACCTTTTACTTCAAAGGTTTTCATCATTCTGTGTTTTCAGATTTGAAGTTCACTGAAAGGTCAGTGTGATCAAGAGTTCCAGCATTTGTGATCACAGGTCACACAATGCCTTTTACCAGCGAGAGTCCTCTGGAGTGAACACTTCTTGCTAAACTCCCTTATTTTGAGGAAAACTGACTGAAATCCACGTGTCCTGTCAAGGTAATGTAATTTTCATTGTATTCAGGTTGAAACTTGTCTGAAAACTCACTTTGAACAAAAGTTATGGCTGTTTTGTATCACAGGTCACAAATAGCATTTTCTCAGGGAGAGAAGGCCAAAATTAACACTTCATGCATAACTCCTGTATTTTGAGGAAAACTGACTGAAATCCACCTGTAACTTCAAGTTTATGCATCTTTCTAAGCTTTCAGGTTGAAATTTGAGTGAAAACTGACTTTGAACAAAAGTTATGGCTGTTTTGTATCACAGTTCACAAATAGTGTTTTTACAGCGAGAGAAGGCTAAAATGAACACTTCATGCATAAATCCTGTATTTTGAGGAAAACTGCGTGAAATCCACCTCTAACGTCTGTTTCATTCATCTTTCTATGCTTTCAGATTGAAACTTGACTTAAAACTCACTCTAAACAAAAGTTATGGCCGTTTTTTTTTTACAGGTCACAAATAGTGTTTTTTCAGCGAGAGAAGGCAAAAATGAACACTTCATGCATAACTCCTGTATTTTGAGGAAAACTGAGTGAAATCCACCTGTAACTTAGAGTTTATGCATTTTTCTATGCTTTCAGGTAGAAACTTGACTGAAAACTAACTTTGAACAAAAGTTTTGGCTGTTTTGTATCACGGGTCACAAATAGCGTTTTCACAGCAAGAGAAGGACAAAATGAACACTTCATGCAGAACTCCTGTATTTTTTGCAAAACTTCATGAAATCCAACTGTAACTTCAAGTTTATGCATCTTTCAATGCTTTCAGTTTGAAACTTGACTGAAATTTCACTTGGAACAAAAGTTATTGCTGTTTTGTATCACAGGTCACAAATAGTGTTTTCTCAGCGAGAGAAGGCCTAAATGAACACTTCATGCATAACTCCTGTATTTTGAGGAAAACTGAGTGAAATCCACCTGTAACTTAAAGTTTTATGCATCTTTCTATGCTTTCAGGTTGACACTTGACTGAAAACTCACTTTGAAAAAAAATTATGATTGTTTTGTATCATAGGTCACAAATAGTGTTTTCTCAGTGAGAGAAGGCCAAAATGAACACTTCACGCATGACTAATTTTTTTTTTGAAAACTAAGTGAAATCCACCTGTAACTTTAAGTGTATGCATCTTTCTATGCTTTCCGTTTGAAACGTCACTGAAAACTCACTTTGAACAAAAGTTATGGCTGTTTTGTATCACAGGTCACAAGTAGCGTTTTCACAGCGAGAGAAGGCCAAAATTAACACTTTATGCATAACTCCTGTATTTTGAGGAAAACTGTGTGAAATCCACCTGTAACTTCAAGTTTATGTATCTTTCTTTGCTTTCAAGTTGAAACTTGACTGAAAACTCACTTTGAACAAAAGTTATGGCTGTTTTGTATCACAGGTCACAAATAGTGTTTTCTCAGGGAGAGAAGGTCAAAATGAAAACTTCATGCATAACTCCTGTATTTTGAGGAAAACTGACTGAAATCCTCCTATGATTTAAGGTCGAACTTTCACTTCGAAGTCATTTTGAAAAAAAATTATGTCTTTGATGATCAAGGTTCACGAAGACTGTTCTCAAAACAAAAGAAGACTTTTTAATCATTTCATGCAGAACTCCATTCGTTTGAGCAAAGCTGGCTTAAAAGCACTTGTTACTTCAAAAGTTTTCATCATTCTGTGTTTTCAGATTTGAAGTTCACTGAAAGGTCAGTGTGATCAAGAGTTCCAGCATTTGTGATCACAGGTCACACAATGCCTTTTACATGCGAGAGTCCTCTGGAGTGAACACTTCTTGCTGAACTCCCTTATTTTCAGGAAAACTGACTGAAATCCACGTTTCATGTCGAGGTAATGTCATTTTAAGTGTATTCAGGTTGAAACTTGTCGGAAAACTGACTTTGAACAAAAGTTATGGCTGTTTTGTATCACAGGTCACAAGTAGTGTTTTCTCAGCGAGAGAAGGCCAAAATGAACATTTCATGCATAACATCTGTATTTTGAGGAAAACTGAGTGAAATCTACCTGCAACTTCTTTTTTATGCATCTTTCTATGTTTTCAGGTTGAAACTTGACTGAAAACTCACTTTGAACAAAAGTTATGGCTGTTTTGTATCACAGTCCACAAATAGCGTTTTCTCAGCGATAGAAGGCCAAATTGAACACTTCATGCATAACTCCTGTATTTTGAGGAAAACTGAGTGAAATCCACCTGTAACTTCAAGTTAATGAATCTTTCTTTGCTTTCAGGCTGAAACTTGACTGAAAACTCACTTTCAACAAATGTTATGGCTGTTTTGTATCACAGATCACAAATAGTGTTTTCTCAGCGATAGAAGGTCAAAATGAAAACTTCATGCATAACTCCTGTATTTTGAGGAAAACTGAGTGAAATCCACCTGTAACTTGTCTTTTATGCATCTTTCTATGCTTTTAGGTTGAAAATTGACTAAAAACTCACTTTGAAGAAAAGTTATGGCTGTTTTGTATCACAGGTCACAAATAGCTTTTTCTCAGCGAGAGAAGGCCAAAATGAACACTTCATGCATAACTCCTGTATTTTGAGGAAAACTGCGTGAAATCCACCTGTAACGTCTGTTTTATTCATCTTTCTATGCTTTCAGATTGAAACTTGACTTAAAACTCACTCTGAACGAAAGTTATGTTTTTTTTTTTTTTACAGGTCACAAATAGTGTTGTCTCAGCGAGAGAAGGCCAAAATGAACACTTCATGCATAACTCCTGTATTTTTAGGTACACATAGTGAAATCCACCTCTAACTTCAAGTTTATGCATCTTTCTATGCTTTCAGGTTGAAACTTGACTGAAAACTCACTTTTAACAAAAGTTATGGCTGTTTTGTATCACAGGTCACAAATAGCGTTTTCTCAGCGAGAGAAGGCCAAAACGAACACTTCATGCACAACTCCTGTATTTTGAGGAAAACTGAGTGAAATCCACCTTTATCTTCTCTTTTATGCATCTTTCTATTCTTTCAGATTGAAACTTGACTGAAAACTAACTTTGAACAAAAGTTATGGCTGTTTTGTATCACAGGTCACAAATAGTGTTTTCACAGATAGAGAACGCCAACATGAACACTTCATGCATAACTCCTGTATTTTTTGGAAAATTGAGTGAAATCCACATGTAACTTCAAGTTTATGCGTCTTTCTTTACTTTCAGGTTGAAACTTGACTGAAAACTCACTTTGAACAAAAGTTATGGCTGTTTTGTATAATAGGTGACAAATAGGTTTTTTATCAGCGAAGGAAGGCCAAAATGAACAGTTCATGCATAACTCCTGTATTTTGAGGAAAACTGCATGAAATCCACCTTTAACTTCAAGTTTATGCATCTTTCTATGCTTTCAGGTTCAAACTTGACTGAAAACTCACTTTGAACAAAAGTTAAGGCTGTTTTGTATCACAGGTCACAAATAGCGTTTTCTCAGCGAGAGAAGGCCAAAATGAACACTTCATGCATAACTCCTGTATTTTTTGGAAAACTGCATGAAATCCACCTGTAACTTCAAGTTTATGCATCTTTCTATGCTTTCAGGTTGAAACTTGACTTAAAACTCAATTTCAACAAAAGTTATGGCTGTTTTTTTTATCACAGGTCACAAATAGTGTTTTCACAAAGAGAGAAGGCCAAAATGAAGGCAAGGCAAGTTTATTTGTAGAGCACAATTCATACACATGGCAACTCAAATGCTTTACAGTTGCAGAAAAATCTTAAAATCACAAAAAGGCAGATAAAATCATAAAACATAAATAGAATCATTAATTTAAAGAAAAGGAGAAGAGTGCAGATAAAATACTTTCAGCTGTCGTATGCACGACTGAACAGAGTAGTTTTCAGCCTGGTCTTAAACATTGTCACAGTTGATTCCTGTCTCACTTTTTCTGGAAGACTGTTCCAGATTTTAGTTGCAGAAAACTGGAAAGTAGCTTCACCATGTTTAGTCCTGACTCTGGGCCCCTGTAGGAGACCTCTACCTGAGGTTCTCAGAGACCTGGAGGGTTCATATGGGTCTAACATGTCAGAGATGTACTTCGGTGCTTGACCATGAAGAGACTTGTATACAAGCAGAGCTGTCTTAAAGTCTATTCTCTGAGCAACAGGAAGCCAGTGCAGAGATCTGAGCACTGGACTAATATGGTCGTATTTCCTGGTTCTAGTCAGGACTCGAGCTGTGGCGTTCTGAATGTATTGTAGTTGTTTAACAGCTTGTTTAGAGATACCAGTGAGCAGGCCGTTACAGTAGTCTAACCTACTGGAGACAAATGCATGGATTCGTCTGTCCAAGTCTGGTTCAGACACTATACCTCTGATTTTGGCAATGTTTTTTAGATGGTAAAAGGCTGCTGATATTAGTGACTTTATGTGGCTGTTAAAGTTCAGATCTGAGTCCAATATTACCCCCAGATTTCTAACCTGTTGTTTTGGTTTTAGAGAAAGGGATTCAAGGTGACTGATCACACTTTCTCTTTGCTTCTGTGGCCCAAAAACGATTAATTCCGTTTTTTCTGAGTTTAGCTGGAGAAAGTTGTTTTGCATCCACATGCTTATATGTTGGATGCAGTGGAAGAGTGAATCCGCAGGTCCATGTTCACCTGCTGTCAGAGACACATAGATCTGAGTGTCGTCTGCATAGTTATGGTAGGACACATTATGGCTGCTTATTAGTTGGCCTAGTGGAAGCATGTATAGGTTGAACAAGAGGGGCCCCAAGATTGAACCTTGGGGGACACCACAGGTCATGGCCATTTTGTCTGAGCTGCAATTTCCAATTTCAACAAAGTATGTTCTCTCCTCAAGATAGGACTTGAACCACTTTAGAGCAGAACCAGAGATTCCTAGCCAATTCTCTAGCCTCTGTAAAAGGATCTCATGGTCAACTGTGTCAAAGGCAGCACCCAAGTCAAGCAGGACTAAGACTGAGACTTTGCCTTTGTCTGTGTTTAGGCGGATGTCATTTATCACCTAGATCAGAGCTGTGTCAGTGCTGTGGTGGGGCCTAAAGCCAGACTGGAAAGTATCAAAAGCATTGTTGGACAGGAGAAAGTCAGTGAGTTGTTGATAAACAACTTTTTCGAGGACTTTTCCTAGGAATGGCAGGTTTGATATGGGCCGGTAGTTGTTCAGAACCATGGCATCAAGACTGCTTACTTTAAAAGAGGCTTAATGACCGCAGTTTTCAGGGCCATTGGAAATGTTCCAGTCTCAAGTGAAATCTTAACTAAATGAGTAACTTTTGGTAACAGGCTGCTCAGCACAGTCTTTAGAAATCTAGTGGGTAACTCATCAAGGCAGCATGTAGATGAACTCAGACCTGAAATAATCTCTTCGACTGTTTTGTCACTGACAGGAGTGAAATGTGCCAGCTCTAGGTGTTCAGGTGGATGCTGGGCTATCATTTGTGTCTTAGAAATGATAGCTTTTTTAATATCTTGAACTTTATCACTAAAGAATTTTGCAAATTCATTGCATTTTGATATAGAAATGAATTCTAAGGGCAGTGGAACCGAAGGGTTTGTTAATCTGTTTACAGTAGTAAACAGAACTCGAGAATTACCATTCGAGTTTGTAATCACTTCAGAATACCTCTCCCTAGCTCTTCGTAAAGTCTGGTTAAACATGGATAATTTTTGTCTATAAATGTCATAGTCAACCTGTAGCTTTGACTTGCGCCATTTCCGTTCGGCTCTCCGGCACCCTCTTTTTTGTGCCCTGACAGAGTCTTCATTTCTCCATGGTGCTTTTTGTCTGTCTTTAACTATTCTAACCTTAAGGCAAGGCAAGGCAAGGCAATTTTATTTGTATAGCCCGTTTTCACAAACAGTTTGTCTCAAAGGGCTTCACATGGCATCATAACAACATCCTCTGCCCTTAGACCCTCACATCGACTGAGGAAAAACTCCATAGAAAACCCTTTTAACAGGGAAAAATCTGAGAAACCTCAGGGTGAGCAACAGAGGAGGGATCCCTCACCCAGGACGGACAGACGTGCAGTAGATGTTGTTACAGACAAGAAAACAGTTTACAATACAAAATGTGGGAAACACGGAAATGTTAATAACAGCTGAAGAAGGAAGCTTCTGGTAGGGGAGGCAGGGAGAGCAAGCCAGCTTGATGGGGGACTGGATGGCAGACTTGTTCATGGAAGGGGAGCGCAGGCCGGTGTAACAGTAGGGAATAAGGGGGGGGGGGGCGATGCAGGCGGCGGTTGGGGCTCCGGTGGATCTGTGGAAACACAGAGAGACTGCGAGACACCAAGGCCAAACTACAAAGTGCAACAAGTAAAATGTGCAGGGAGGAGAGGAGGAGAGAGGGGGAGAGGAGAGGAGAGGAGGGAAGGGCTCAATGTAACCTGATGTGTCCCCCAGCAGTCTAAGCCTATAGCAGCATAGCTATCAATGGTTCAGAGCTACCTGAACCAGTCCTAACTGAAGGCTCTGTCATAGAGGAAGGTCTTAAGCCTGGACTTAAACGTAGTTAAAGTGTCTGCCTCTCTGACCCATGGAGAGAGCTGGTTCCACAGTAGAGGAGCCCGGTAACTAAAGGCTCTACCTCCCAGTCTGTTTGTATTGATACTGGGAGTCACTAAAAGACCTGCATTCTGGGAGCGGAGTGCTCTGGTCGGACAGTAGGGACTAATGAGCTCTTTCAAATAGGATGGAGCTTTATCATTGAGAGCCTTATAAGTTAGCAGAAGGACTTTGAAGTCGATTCTAGATCCTACAGGAAGCCAGTGGAGAGAAGCTAAAGTGGGAGAGATGTGTTCTCTCTTCTTAACTCCCGTCAAAACCCTCGCTGCAGCGTTCTGGACCAGCTGGAGACTCTTTAGAGAGTATTTAGGACATCCTGACAAGAGAGAGTTGCAGTAGTCCAGCCGAGAAGTGATAAATGCATGCACCAGTTTTTCAGCATCACTCTGGGAAAGGATATTCCTAATCTTAGCGATACTTCGAAGATGGAAGAAGGCGGTCCTAGTCACATGCTTTATGTGGGAGCTGAAGGAAAGGTCCTGGTCAAAAATGACCCCAAGGTTCCTTGCAGTTGTACTCGAAGTTAGGGTGATGCCATCTAGAGTAGAGATCCGATTCAAGAGTGTGTCCCTGTGGTGTTTAGGTCCAAAAATGATTACCTCAGTTTTATCTGAATTGAGCATTAAGAAGTTAGAAGACATCCAGGATTTAATGTCTTTCAGGCAGTCTTGCAGATGAGTAAACTGGCTTGTGTCGTCTGGCTCCATCGACAAGTAAAGTTGTGTGTCATCTGCATAACAGTGGAAGTTGATCGAGTGCTTCCGGATTATGTCACCTAATGGGAGCATGTAAAGAGTGAAGAGAATCGGTCCTAAAACTGAACCCTGTGGTACACCATATGTAACTCTGCTATACTCCGAATGGTCATTATTAACATGAACAAACTGAAACCTGTCAGATAAGTAGGACTTA
Organism: Aulostomus chinensis; assembly: GCF_037954235.1. Lineage (NCBI taxonomy): Eukaryota > Metazoa > Chordata > Actinopteri > Syngnathiformes > Aulostomidae > Aulostomus > Aulostomus chinensis. The sequence goes on from NW_028234170.1 coordinate 388,720, forward strand.
ACAGGAGCAATGGTGTCCAAGACATTCAAAACACTTGATGTATACGAGTTTAACAGATCATTAACATTAGAACCAGAGGTGTTTTCAAAAGCAACCATTTCCATAAACTGTGTCCTTGTTTTGTCATTTATGAGTCTTCTCCGAACCATTGACGACCCATGTGCTGGCTTGGGTATAACAGACAGATTAAAGAAAACACAAAAATGATCTGATAATGCAATATCCATGACATTAACACCTGAAACAATAACCCCTTTTGTAATGAGCACGTCCAGTGTGTGCCCTCTGTTGTGAGTGGGTTCGTTCACATACTGAGTTAGACCAAACGTTTCAAGGACAGCACTGAGTTCTTTAGCATGTCTGTCACTGGCTACATCCACATGCACATTTAAATCACCTGTAATAACCAAACAGTCAAATTCGGTGCACACAGCTGAAAGTAATTCAGTAAAATCATCAATAAAACAGTTCTGTGGTGGCCTATAAATAGTGATATAAAGTATGGTGGCTTGTTTTAACTCCAATTTGAATGACAAATACTCAAATGATGAAAAAACTCCAAACGACAATTTTTGTAAAACTATATTTTCTCTGAATATGCTACACACCCCTCCACCTCTCTTGCTCTGTCTTGTTTCAGATTCAAAGGTGTAGTGAGGTGGAGTAGACTCAATCAGGACTGCATTACCTGTATTTTTGTCAAGCCACGTCTCAGTTAAAAACATTAAATCAAGATCACGAGAAGAAATAAAATTATTAATTAAAAATGATTTGTTATTTAAAGATCTGACATTAAGCACAGCATGTTTGAGATTAGACTGAGTTTCAAAGGACTCCAAGTTCTTACAAGAGATATGGATTCGATTTCTCTGCTCATCTGTCTGTCTCTCTCTTATCTAATCTTCGTGATATTACAGTAGGTATTGTTTTTGCAGAGAAGTTCTCCTCCCTGGACCTCCAGTTGGGTATACTATGAGTGGTAGCAACGCAGAGGCCCTTTACATCCTAGACAGCAGTGGTGACACTGTTGGAGATTACAGCTGGGCCTGGTGGTGAAGACTGAGCTGGGGGGACTCTGGGGGGAGGGGAAGGGGCACGATACTTCTTTGGGGCTAGAACCCTCGATCTAATCACGTCTGGAGTGAGAGGAACCATTTTCGTGCCTGATTTTATCAAGCTTTCAAGATGGTTTGGAAATCTCAAAGGTGACTGTGGAGATGGGAATGAGAGTGAAGAGTCTCCGGAGGGCGTAGACACAGCAGGTGGTGCCCAGGACGGCGGTGAGGGAGAAGGTGACAGGGATGCTGCATCCCTAACCTTCTCCGGAGATGCAGGTTTTGTCCTTGCAGTTGCAGCAGAGTTGTTTTCTGAAGATGCTGATGTTGTTGTTGTGGGAGCTGGAGCTGATGCCTTCGCTGGGGATGCAGGTTTTGTTGTTGAGGCTGCTGTGGCTGAGTCCTTTCCAGTGGTTGCAGAAGGTGCTGTTTTGGGTACATTCTTTGCCGGGTCCTTGGGTGGGGAAGAGGGAGCTCCTCTCCCTCTCCTCTTTTCTCTCATCGGTTGCCCGCAAGCCTGGTTCAGTTCAGGCCGGTTCTGATGCCTCAGAGCATGGAGGAGGTTATCCGTCAGCCTCTTTACTCCACCTCCATTCAGGTGTGGTCCTTTTCCTCTGAAAAGGTCACCTCGATGCCAAAACAGGTTAAAGTTCTCGATGTAATGCAATCCTCTGGACTCGCAGATGTTGGGTAGCCACGTGTTCAACTGAAGCAGTCGGCTGAATTTATTCACTTTGCTGTCCGTGATTGGGGGGGTCCACTAATAAACGTGGGTAACCCCACTTTATGGAGTCTCTCAAAGAGTGCAAGAAAGTCTTCTTTCAAGATTTCAGACTGTTGATTTCTGATGTCCACTGCACCCACGTGAACGATCAGCTGTTTCACTCCCTGGTTCGTAGCCAGCTCCCTAGGTAGCGCCTGAGTGATGTCAGACACTGTAGCACTGGGGTAGCTGCTTGTTATTATCTGCTTACAGTTTATGTTAGATACGGCCCCGTCTCCTAGCAGCAGCGTATCTTTGACCTTGACGCTTGGCACAGTTTTTCGGCCAGGCTGCTGCCCTGCTTTGACGTCATCCCCATTTTTATGTGACAGTGGTAAGAATCTGTTGGTTAACTTTATTCCGGGTGATGTAATTAGTCTTTCATTCCGAACATTTTGACGTCTCTTTGGTTTAGCACCAAGATTACGGTCAAGCCTCGGAAAAGACACAGTGTCATTTAGCTTTAGGTTGTGAGGAGCAGTCTTTTCACCCCTTTCTTTGGAAGTAAAAGTGGATTTCTTACCACTGGAGATCACTGGAAGAGTATCATGAAGTCCTTTTTCTGTTTCTAGGGTGAAAATCCGCTCTTGTAGTGCACAAATTTGTTGTTTGTAAATCCGACAGTTTTCGCAGGGAGACTCTGTTTGGGTTTCTCCTTCGGTCATGTTGAAAACTTGTCGCTGAGTCGTAAGATACGTTTTTAAAAAAGCATAAAAATGATTAAGAAGTCTTGGTTTACTTAAAAGAAAGAAACAAAATCATATCCAAGACTGCCAGAAAAAAAGTCAAATGAAAGTAAAATGATTAAAAGGCAGATAAAAGCATAAGCAGCAGGAGAGAGCAAAGAGACGTCTGCACTCTTCAGAAGCAGGAAGCACCCTGAAAATGAACACTTCATGCATAACTCCTGTATTTTTTGGAAAACTGAGTTATATCTATCCTCTAACTTAAAGTTTATGCATCTTTCTATGCTTTCAGGTTGAAACTTGACTGAAAACTCACTTTGAACAAAATTATGGCATTTTTGTATCACAGGTCACAAATAGTGTTTTCTCAGCCAGAGAAGGCCAAAATGAACACTTCATGCAGGACTCCTGGTTTATTTTGGAAAACTTCCTGAAATCCACCTCTAACTTCAAGTTTATGCTTCTTTCTATGCTTTCAGGTTGAAACTTGACTGAAAACTCACTTTGAACAAAAGTTATGGCTGTTTTGTATCACAGGTCACAAATAGTGTTTTCTCAGCAAGAGAAGGCCAAAATGAACACTTCATATATAATTACTGTATTTTTTGGAAAACTGAGTTAAATCTATCCTCTAACTTAAAGTTTATGCATCTTTCTATGCTTTCAGGTTGAAACTTGACTGAAAACTCACTTTGAACAAAATTATGGCTGTTTTGTGTCACAGGTCACAAATCGCGTTTTCTCAGCGAGAGAAAGCCAAAATGAACACTTCTTGCAGAACTCCTGTATTTTGATGAAAACTCACTGAAATCCACCTGTAACTTCAAGTTTATGCATCTTTCTATGCTTTCAGGTTGAAACTTGACTGAAAAATCACTTTGAACAAAAGTTATGGCTGTTTGTGTATCACAGGTCACAAAAAGTGTTTTCTCAGCGAGAGAAAGCCAAAATGAACACTTCATGCACATCTCCTGTATTTTGATGAAAACTCACTGAAATCAAGCTGTAACTTCAAGTTTATGCATCTTTCTATGCTTTCAGGTTGAAACTTGACTGAAAACAAACTTTTAAAAAAAGTTATGGCTGTTTTGTGTCACAAGTCACAAATAGCGTTTTCTCAGCGAGAGAAGGCCAAAATGAACAGTTCATGCATAACTCCTGTATTTTTTGGAAAACTGAGTTATATCTATCCTCTAACTTAAAGTTTATGCATCTTTCTATGCTTTCAGGTTGAAACTTGACTGAAAACTCACTTTGAACAAAATTATGGCATTTTTGTATCACAGGTCACAAATAGTGTTTTCTCAGCCAGAGAAGGCCAAAATGAACACTTCATGCAGGACTCCTGGTTTATTTTGGAAAACTTCCTGAAATCCACCTCTAACTTCAAGTTTATGCTTCTTTCTATGCTTTCAGGTTGAAACTTGACTGAAAACTCACTTTGAACAAAAGTTATGGCTGTTTTGTATCACAGGTCACAAATAGTGTTTTCTCAGCAAGAGAAGGCCAAAATGAACACTTCATATATAATTACTGTATTTTTTGGAAAACTGAGTTAAATCTATCCTCTAACTTAAAGTTTATGCATCTTTCTATGCTTTCAGGTTGAAACTTGACTGAAAACTCACTTTGAACAAAATTATGGCTGTTTTGTGTCACAGGTCACAAATCGCGTTTTCTCAGCGAGAGAAAGCCAAAATGAACACTTCTTGCAGAACTCCTGTATTTTGATGAAAACTCACTGAAATCCACCTGTAACTTCAAGTTTATGCATCTTTCTATGCTTTCAGGTTGAAACTTGACTGAAAAATCACTTTGAACAAAAGTTATGGCTGTTTGTGTATCACAGGTCACAAAAAGTGTTTTCTCAGCGAGAGAAAGCCAAAATGAACACTTCATGCACATCTCCTGTATTTTGATGAAAACTCACTGAAATCAAGCTGTAACTTCAAGTTTATGCATCTTTCTATGCTTTCAGGTTGAAACTTGACTGAAAACAAACTTTTAAAAAAAGTTATGGCTGTTTTGTGTCACAAGTCACAAATAGCGTTTTCTCAGCGAGAGAAGGCCTAAATGAACACTTCTTGCAGAACTCCTGTATTTTGATGAAAACTCACTGAAATCAAGCTGTAAATTCAAGTTTCTGCATCTTTCTATGCTTTCAGGTTGAAACTTGACTGAAAACTCACTGTGAACAAAAGTTGTGGCTGTTTTGTGTCACAGGTCACAAATAGGGTTTTCTCAGTGAGAGAAGGCCAAATTGAACACTTCTTGCAGAACTCCTGTATTTTGATGAAAACTCACTGAAATCCACCTTTTACTTCTCTTTTATGCATCTTTCTATGCTTTCAGGTTGAAACTTGACTGAAAACTCACTTTGAACAAAAGTTATGGCTGTTTTGTATCACAGGTCACAAATAATGTTTTCTCAGCGAGAGAAGGCCAAAATGAACACTTCATTTATAACTCCTGTATTTTGAGGAAAACTACCTGAAATCCACCTCTAACTTAAAGATTATGCATCTTTCTATGCTTTCAGGTTGAAACTTGACTGAAAACTCACTTTGAAGAAAAGTTATGGCATTTTTGTATCACAGGTCACAAATAGTGTTTTCTCAGCGAGAGAAGGCCAAAATGAACACTTCATGCATAACTCCTGTATTTTGAGGAAAACTGCCTGAAATCCACCTCTAACTTCAAGTTTATGCATCTTTCTATGCTTTCAGGTTGAAACTTGACTGAAAACTCACTTTGAACAAAAGTTATGGCTGTTTTGTATCACAGGTCACAAATATGGTTTTCTCAGCGAGAGAAGGCCAAAATGAAAACTTCATTCAAAACTCCTGTATTTTTTGGAAAACTGCATGAAATCCACCTGTAACTTCAAGTTTATGCATCTTTCTATGCTTTCAGGTTGAAACTTGACTGAAAAATCACTTTGAACAAAAGTTATGGCTGTTTTGTATCACAGGTCACAAATATGGTTTTCTCAGCGAGAGAAGTCCAAAATGAACACTTCATGCAGAACTCCTGTATTTTGATGAAAACTCACTGAAATCCAACTGTAACTTCAAAGTTATGCATCTTTCTATGCGTTCAGGTAAAAACTTGACTGAAAACTCACTTTGAACAAAAATTATGGCATTTTTGTATCACAGGTCACAAATAGTGTTTTCTCAGTGAGAGAAGGCCAAAATGAACACTTCATGCATAACTCCTGTATTTTGAGGAAAACTCACTGAAATCCACCTGTCACTTCAAGTTTATGCATCTTTCTATGCTTTCAGGTGAAACTTTCACTTTGAAGTCAATTTGAAAAAAAATTACGACTTTGATGATAACTGTTCATGAAGACTGTTTTCAAAACAAAAGAAGACAATTTAAACATTTCATGCAGAACTCCATTAGTTTGAGCAAAGCTGGCTTAAAAGCACCTGTTACTTCAAAGGTTTTCATCACTCTGTGTTTTCAGTTTTGAAGTTCACTGAAAGGTCAGTGTTATCAAGAGTTCCAGCATTTGTGATCACAGGTCACACAATGCCTTTTACCAGCGAGAGTCCTCTGGAGTGAACACTTCTTGCTGAACTCCCTTATTTTCAGGAAAACTGACTGAAATCCACCTGTAACTTCTCTTTAATGCATCTTTCTATGCTTTCAGGTTGAAACTTGACTGAAAACTCACTTTGAACAAAAGTTATGGCTGTTTTGTATCACAGGTCACAAATAGCGTTTTCTCAGCGAGAGAAGGCCAAAATGAACACTTCATGCATAACTCCTTTATTTTGAGGAAAACTGAGTGAAATCCACCTTTTACTTCTCTTTTATGAATCTTTCTATGCTTTCAGGTTGAAACTTGACCGAAAACTCACATTGAAGAAAAGTTATGGCTGTTTTGTATCACAGGTCACTAATAGTGTTTTCTCAGCGAGAGAAGGCCAAAATGAAAACTTCATTCATAACTCCTGTATTTTTTGGGAAACTGCATGAAATCCACCTGTGACTTCAAGTTTATGCATCTTTCTATGCTTTCAGGTTGAAACTTGACTGAAAAATCACTTTGAACAAAAGTTATGGCTGTTTTGTATCACAGGTCACAAATATGGTTTTCTCAGCGAGAGAAGGCCAAAATGAAAACTTCATTCATAACTCCTGTATTTTTTGGAAAACTGCATGAAATCCACCTGTAACTGGAAGTTTATGCATCTTTCTATGCTTTCAGGTTGAAACTTGACTGAAAACTCAATTCGAAAAATTTATGGCTGTTTTGTATCAAAGGTCACAAATAAGGTTTTCTCAGCGAGAGAAGGCCAAAATGAAAACTTCTTGCATAACTCCTGTATTTTTTGGAAAACTGACTGAAATCCACCTGTAAATTCAAGTTTATGCATCTTTCTACGCTTCCAGGTTGAAACTTCACTGAAAACTCACTTTGAACAAAAGTTATGACTGTTTTGCTTCACAAGTCACAAATAGCGTTTTCTCAGCGAGAGAAGGCCAAAATGAACACTTCATGCAGAACTCCTGTATTTTGATGAAAACTCACTGAAATCCACCTGTAACTTCAAGTTTATGCATCTTTCTATGCTTTCAGGTTGAAACTTGACTGAAAACTCACTTTGAACAAAAGTTATGGCTGTTTTGTGTCGCAGGTCACAAATAGCGTTTTCTCAGCGAGAGAAGGCCAAAAGGAACACTTCATGCAGAACTCCTGTATTTTGAGGAAAACTCACTGAAATCAAGCTGTAACTTCAAGTTTCTGCATCTTTCTATGCTTTCAGGTTGAAACTTGACTGAAAACTCACTTTGAACAAAAGTTATGGCTGTTTTGTGTCGCAGGTCACAAATAGCGTTTTCTCAGCGAGAGAAGGCCAAAATGAAAACTTCATTCATAACTCCTGTATTTTTTGGAAAACTGCATGAAATCCACCTGTAACTGGAAGTTTATGCATCTTTCTATGCTTTCAGGTTGAAACTTGACTGAAAACTCAATTCGAAAAATTTATGGCTGTTTTGTATCAAAGGTCACAAATAAGGTTTTCTCAGCGAGAGAAGGCCAAAATGAAAACTTCTTGCATAACTCCTGTATTTTTTGGAAAACTGACTGAAATCCACCTGTAACTTCAAGTTTATGCATCTTTCTATGCTTCCAGGTTGAAACTTGACTGAAAACTCACTTTGAACAAAAGTTATGACTGTTTTGCTTCACAAGTCACAAATAGCGTTTTCTCAGCGAGAGAAGGCCAAAATGAACACTTCATGCAGAACTCCTGTATTTTCAGGAAAACTCACTGAAATCAAGCCGTAACTTCAACTTTATGCATCTTTCTATGCTTTCACGTTGAAACTTGTCTGAAAACTCACTTTGAACAAAAGTTATGGCTGTTTTTTGTCACAGGTCACAAATAGCGTTTTCTCAGCGAGAGAAGGCCAAAATGAACACTTCATGCAGAACTCCTGTATTCTGAGGAAAACTCACTGAAATCAAGCTGTAACTTCAAGTTTATTCATCTTTCTATGCTTTCAGGTTGAAACTAGAGTGAAAACTCACTTTGAACAAGAGTTATGGCTGTTTTGTGTCACAGGTCACAAATAGCGTTTTCTCAGCGAGAGAAGGCAAAAATGAACACTTCATGCAGAACTCCTGTATTTTGAGGAAAACTCACTGAAATCCAACTGTAACTTCAAGTATTTGCATCTTTCTATGGTTTCAGGTTGAAACTTGACTGAAAACTCACTTTGAACAAAAGTTATGGCATTTTTGTATCACAGGTCACAAATAGTGTTTTCTCAGCGAGAGAAGGCCAAAATGAACACTTCCTGCAGAACTCCTGTATTTTGAGGAAAACTGCATGAAATCCACCTGTAACTTCAAGTTTATGCATCTTTCTATTCTTTCAGGTTGAAACTTGACTGAAAACTCACTTTGAAGAAAAGTTATGGCATTTTTGTATCACATTTCACAAATAGTGTTTTCTCAGCGAGAGAAGGCCAAAATGAACACTTCATGCAGAACTCCTGTATTTTGATGAAAACTCACTGAAATCAAGCTGTAACTTCAAGTTTATGCATCTTTCTATGCTTTCAGAATGAAACTTGACTGAAAACTCACTTTGAACAAAAGTTATGGCTGTTTTGTGTCACAAATCACGAATAGCATTTTCTCAGCGAGAGAAGGCCAAAATGAACACTTCATGCAGAACTCCTGTATTTTGAGGAAAACTCACTGAAATCCAACTGTAACTTCAAGTTTATTCATCTTTCTATGCTTTCAGGTTGAAACTAGAGTGAAAACTCACTATGAACAAAAGTTATGGCTGTTTTGTGTCACAGGTCACAAATAGCGTTTTCTCAGCGATAGAAGGCCAAAATGAACACTTCATGCAGAACTCCTGTATTTTGATGAAAACTCACTGAAATCCACCTCTAACTTCAAGTTTATGCATCTTTCTATGCTTTCAGGTTGAAACTTGACTGAAAACTCACTTTGAAGAAAAGTTATGGCATTTTTGGATCACAGGTCACAAATAGTGTTTTCTCAGCGAGAGAAGGCCAAAATGAACACTTCATGCAGAACTCTTGTATTTTGAGGAAAACTCACTGACATCTAGCTGTAACTTCAAGTTTATGCATCTTTCTATGCTTTCAGGTTGAAACTTGACTGAAAACCCACTTTGAAAAAAAGTTATGGCCGTTTTGTGTCACAGGTCACAAATAGCGTTTTCTCAGCGAGAGAAGGCCAAAATGAAGACTTCATGCAGAACTCCTGTATTTTGATGAAAACTCACTGAAATCCACCTGTAACTTCAAGTTTATGCATCTTTCTATGCTTTCAGGTTGAAAATTGACTGAAAACTCACTTTGAACAAAAGTTATGGGGGTTTTGTATCACAGGTCACAAATAGTGTTTTCTCAGCGAGAGAAGGCCAAAATGAACACTTCATGCATAACTCCTGTATTTTGAAGAAAACTGACTGAAATCCACCTCTAACTTAAATATTATGAATCTTTCTATTCTTTCAGGTTGAAACTTGACTGAAAACTAACTTTGAACAAAAGTTATGGCTGTTTAGTATCATAGGTCACAAATAGCGTTTTCTCAGCGAGAGAAGGCCAAAATGAACACTTCATGCATAACTCCTGTATTTTGAGGAAAACTGCATGAAATCCACTTCTAACTTCAAGTTTATTGATCTTTCTATGCTTTCAGGTTGAAACTTGATGAAAACTAACTTTGAACAAAAGTTATGGCTGTTTTGTATCACAGGTCAGAAATAGTGTTTTCTCAGCGAGAGAAGGCCAAAATGAAAATTTCATGTATACCTCCTGTATTTTGAGGAAAACTGCATAAAATCCACCTGTAACTTCACTTTTATACATATTTCTATGCTTTCAGGTTGAAACTTGACTGAAAATTCACTTTGAACAAAAGTTATGGCTTTTTTGTATCACAGGTCACAAAAAGCCTTTTCTCAGTGACAGAAGGCCAAAATGAACACTTCATGTATAACTCCAGTATTTTGAGGAAAACTGCCTGAAATCAACCTCTAACTTCTCTTTTATGCATCTTTCTATGCTTTCAGGTTGAAACTTGACTGAAAACTCCCTTTGAAAAAAAGTTATGGCTGTTTTGTATCACAGGTCACAAAAAGTGTTTTGTCAGCGAGAGAAGGCTAAAATGAACACTTCATGCATAACTCCTGTATTTTGAGGGAAACTGCCTGAAATCAACCTCTAACTTCTCTTTTATGCATCTTTCTATGCTTTCAGGTTGAAATGACTGAAAACTCACTTTGAACAAAAGTTATGGCTGTTTTGTATCACAGGTCACAAATAGTGTTTTCTCAGCGAGAGAAAGCCAAAATGAACACTTCATGCATAACTCCTGTATTTTGAGGAAAACTGCCTTAAATCCACCTGTAACTTCAAATATATGCATCTTTCTATGCTTTCAGGTTGAAACTTGACTGAAAACTCACTTTGAACAAAAGTTATGACTGTTTTGTATCACAGGTCACAAATAGCGTTTTCTCAACGAGAGACGGCCAAAATGAACACTTCATGCATAACTCCTGTATTTTGAAGAAAACTGACTGAAATCCACCTCTAACTTAAATATTATGAATCTTTCTATGCTTTCAGGTTGAAACTTGATGAAAACTAACTTTGAACAAAAGTTATGGCATTTTTGTATCACAGGTCAGAAATAGTTTTTTCTCAGCGAGAGAAGGCCAAAATGAAAATTTCATGTATAACTCCTGTATTTTGAGGAAAACTGCATAAAATCCACCTGTAACTTCACTTTTATACATATTTCTATGCTTTCAGGTTGAACCTTGACTGAAAATTCACTTTGAACAAAAGTTATGGCTTTTTTGTATCACAGGTCACAAATAGTGTTTTCTCAGTGAGAGAAGGCCAAAATGAACACTTCATGTATAACTCCTGTATTTTTTGGAAAACTGCATGAAATCCACCTCTAACTTCAAGTTTATGCATCTTTCTATGCTTTCAGGTTGAAACTTGACTGAAAACTCACTTTGAACAAAAGTTATGGCTGTTTTGTATCACAGGTCACAAATAGAGTTTTCTCAGCGAGAGAAGGCTAAAATGAAAACTTCATGCATAACTCCTGTATTTTTAGGAAAACTGCCTGAAATCCACGTCTAACTTCAAGTTTATGCATCTTTCTATGCTTTCAGGTTGAAACTTGACTGAAAACTCACTTTGAACAAAAGTTATGGCTGTTTTGTATCACAGGTCACAAATAGTGTTTTCTCAGCGAGAGAAGGCCAAAATGAACACTTCATTTATAACTCCTGTATTTTGAGGAAAACTACCTGAAATCCACCTCTAACTTAAAGATTATGCATCTTTCTATGCTTTCAGGTTGAAACTTGACTGAAAACTCACTTTGAAGAAAAGTTATGGCATTTTTGTATCACAGGTCACAAATAGTGTTTTCTCAGCGAGAGAAGGCCAAAATGAACACTTCATGCATAACTCCTGTATTTTGAGGAAAACTGCCTGAAATCCACCTCTAACTTCAAGTTTATGCATCTTTCTATGCTTTCAGGTTGAAACTTGACTGAAAACTCACTTTGAAAAAAAGTTATGGCTGTTTTGTATCACAGGTCACAAATAGTGTTTTCTCAGCGAGAGAAGGCCAAAATGAACACTTCATGCATAACTCCTGTATTTTGAGGAAAACTGCCTGAAATCCACCTCGAACTTCTCTTTTATGCATCTTTCTATGCTTTCAGGTTGAAACTTGACTGAAAACTCACTTTGAACAAAAGTAATGGCTGTTTTGTATCACAGTTCACAAATAGCGTTTTCTCAGCGAGAGAAGGCCAAAATGAACACTTCATGCATAACTCCTGTATTTTGAGGAAAACTGCATGAAATCCACCTCTAACTTCAAGTTTATGCATCTTTCTATGCTTTCAGGTTGAAACTTGATGAAAACTAACTTTGAACAAAAGTTATGGCTGTTTTGTATCACAGGTCACAAATAGTGTTTTCTCAGCGAGAGAAAGCCAAAATGAACACTTCATGCATAACTCCTGTATTTTGAGGAAAACTGCCTGAAATCCACCTCTAACTTAAAGATTATGTATCTTTCTATGCTTTCAGGTTGAAACTCTACTGAAAACTCACTTTGAACAAAAGTTATGGCTGTGTTGTATCACAGGTCACAAATAGCGTTTTCTCAGGGAGAGAAGGCAAAAATGAAAATTTCATTTATAACTCCTGTATTTTGAGGAAAACTGCATAAAATCCACCTGTAACTTCACTTTTTTACATATTTCTATGCTTTCAGGTTGAAACTTGACTGAAAACTCACATTGAAGAAAAGTTATGGCTGTTTTGTATCACAGGTCACAAATAGCGTTTTCTCAGCGAGAGAAGGCAAAAATGAACACTTCATGCAGAACTCCTGTATTTTGAGGAAAACTCACTGAAATCCAACTGTAACTTCAAGTATTTGCATCTTTCTATGGTTTCAGGTTGAAACTTGACTGAAAACTAACTTTGAACAAAAGTTATGGCTGTTTTGTGTCACATGTCACAAATAGCGTTTTCTCAGCGAGAGAAGGCCAAACTGAACACTTCATGCATAACTCCTGTATTTTGAGGAAAACTCACTGAAATCCACCTGTAACTTCAAGTTTATGCATCTTTCTATGCTTTCAGGTTGAAACTTGACTGAAAACTCACTTTGAAGAAAAGTTATGGCATTTTTGTATCACAGGTCACAAATAGTGTTTTCTCAGCGAGAGAAGGCCAAAATGAAAACTTCATGCAGAACTCCTGTATTTTGAGGAAAACTGCATGAAATCCACCTGTAACTTCAAGTTTATGCATCTTTCTATGCTTCCAGGTTGAAACTTGACTGAAAACTCACTTTGAACAAAAGTTATGACTGTTTTGCTTCACAAGTCACAAATAGTGTTTTCTCAGCGAGAGAAGGCCAAAATGAATACTTCATGCATAACTCCTGTATTTTGAGGAAAACTCACTGAAATCAAGCCGTAAATTCAACTTTATGCATCTTTCTATGCTTTCAGGTTGAAACTTGTCTGAAAACTCACTTTGAACAAAAGTTATGGCTGTTTTTTGTCACAGGTCACAAATAGCGTTTTCTCAGCGAGAGAAGGCCAAAATGAACACTTCATGCAGAACTCCTGTATTTTGAGGAAAACTCACTGAAATCAAGCTGTAACTTCAAGTTTATTCATCTATCTATGCTTTCAGGTTGAAACTAGAGTGAAAACTCACTTTGAACAAGAGTTATGGCTGTTTTGTGTCACAGGTCACAAATAGCGTTTTCTCAGCGAGAGAAGGCAAAAATGAACACTTCTGGCAGAACTCCTGTATTTTGAGGAAAACTCACTGAAATCCAACTGTAACTTCAAGTATTTGCATCTTTCTATGGTTTCACGTTGAAACTTGACTGAAAACTCACTTTGAACAAAAGTTATGGCATTTTTGTATCACAGGTCACAAATAGTGTTTTCTCAGCGAGAGAAGGCCAAAATGAACACTTCCTGCAGAACTCCTGTATTTTGAGGAAAACTGCATGAAATCCATCTGTAACTTCAAGTTTATGCATCTTTCTATTCTTTCAGGTTGAAACTTGACTGAAAACTCACTTTGAAAAAAAGTTATGGCCGTTTTGTGTCACAGGTCACAAATAGTGTTTCCTCAGCGAGAGAAGGCCAAAATGAACACTTCATGCATAACTCCTGTATTTTGAGGAAAACTGCCTGAAATCCACGTCTAACTTCAAGTTTATGCATCTTTCTATGCTTTCAGGTTGAAACTTGACTGAAAACTCACTTTGAAGAAAAGTTATGGCATTTTTGGATCACAGGTCACAAATAGTGTTTTCTCAGCGAGAGAAGGCCAAAATGAACACTTCATGCAGAACTCTTGTATTTTGAGGAAAACTCACTGACATCTAGCTGTAACTTCAAGTTTATGCATCTTTCTATGCTTTCAGGTTGAAACTTGACTGAAAACCCACTTTGAAAAAAAGTTATGGCCGTTTTGTGTCACAGGTCACAAATAGTGTTTCCTCAGCGAGAGAAGGCCAAAATGAACACTTCATGCATAACTCCTGTATTTTGAGGAAAACTGCCTGAAATCCACGTCTAACTTCAAGTTTATGCATCTTTCTATGCTTTCAGGTTGAAACTTGACTGAAAACTCACTTTGAACAAAAGTTATGGCTGTTTTGTATCACAGGTCACAAATAGTGTTTTCTCAGCGAGAGAAGGCCAAAATGAACACTTCATTTATAACTCCTGTATTTTGAGGAAAACTACCTGAAATCCACCTCTAACTTAAAGATTATGCATCTTTCTATGCTTTCAGGTTGAAACTTGACTGAAAACTCACTTTGAACAAAAGTTATGGCTGTTTTGTATCACAGGTCACAAATAGTGTTTTCTCAGCGAGAGAAGGCCAAAATGAACACTTCATGCATAACTCCTGTATTTTGAGGAAAACTGCCTGAAATCCACCTCTAACTTCAAGTTTATGCATCTTTCTATGCTTTCAGGTTGAAACTTGACTGAAAACTCACTTTGAACAAAAGTTATGGCTGTTTTGTATCACAGGTCACAAATAGTGTTTTCTCAGCGAGAGAAGGCCAAAATGAACACTTCATGCATAACTCCTGTATTTTGAGGAAAACTGCCTGAAATCCACCTCGAACTTCTCTTTTATGCATCTTTCTATGCTTTCAGGTTGAAACTTGACTGAAAACTCACTTTGAACAAAAGTAATGGCTGCTTTGTATCACAGGTCACAAATAGCGTTTTCTCAGCGAGAGAAGGCCAAAATGAACACTTCATGCATAACTCCTGTATTTTGAGGAAAACTGCATGAAATCCACCTCTAACTTCAAGTTTATGCATCTTTCTATGCTTTCAGGTTGAAACTTGATGAAAACTAACTTTGAACAAAAGTTATGGCTGTTTTGTATCACAGGTCACAAATAGTGTTTTCTCAGCGAGAGAAAGCCAAAATGAACACTTCATGCATAACTCCTGTATTTTGAGGAAAACTGCCTGAAATCCACCTCTAACTTAAAGATTATGCATCTTTCTATGCATTCAGGTTGAAACTTGACTGAAAACTCACTTTGAACAAAAGTTATGGCTGTGTTGTATCACAGGTCACAAATAGCGTTTTCTCAGGGAGAGAAGGCAAAAATGAAAATTTCATGTATAACTCCTGTATTTTGAGGAAAACTGCATAAAATCCACCTGTAACTTCACTTTTTTACATATTTCTATGCTTTCAGGTTGAAACTTGACTGAAAACTCACTTTGAAGAAAAGTTATGGCTGTTTTGTATCACAGGTCACAAATAGCGTTTTCTCAGCGAGAGAAGGCAAAAATGAACACTTCATGCAGAACTCCTGTATTTTGAGGAAAACTCACTGAAATCCAACTGTAACTTCAAGTATTTGCATCTTTCTATGGTTTCAGGTTGAAACTTGACTGAAACCTCACTTTGAACAAAAGTTATGGCTGTTTTGTGTCACATGTCACAAATAGCGTTTTCTCAGCGAGAGAAGGCCAAACTGAACACTTCATGCATAACTCCTGTATTTTGAGGAAAACTCACTGAAATCCACCTGTAACTTCAAGTTTATGCATCTTTCTATGCTTTCAGGTTGAAACTTGACTGAAAACTCACTTTGAAGAAAAGTTATGGCATTTTTGTATCACAGGTCACAAATAGTGTTTTCTCAGCGAGGGAAGGCCAAAATGAAAACTTCATGCAGAACTCCTGTATTTTCATGAAAACTCACTGAAATCCACCTGTAAGTTCAAGTTTATGCATCTTTTTATGCTTTCAGGTTGAAACTTGACTGAAAACTCACTTTGAAGAAAAGTTATGGCATTTTTGTATCACAGGTCACAAATAGTGTTTTCTCAGCGAGAGAAGGCCAAAATGAACACTTCATGCAGAACTCTTGTATTTTGAGGAAAACTCACTGACATCTAGCTGTAACTTCAAGTTTATGCATCTTTCTATGCTTTCAGGTTGAAACTTGACTGAAAACCCACTTTGAAAAAAAGTTATGGCCGTTTTGTATCACAGGTCACAAATAGCGTTTTCTCAGCGAAAGAAGGCAAAAATGAACACTTCATGCAGAACTCCTGTATTTTGAGGAAAACTCACTGAAATCCAACTGTAACTTCAAGTATTTGCATCTTTCTATGGTTTCAGGTTGAAACTTGACTGAAAACTCACTTTGAACAAAAGTTATGGCTGTTTTGTGTCACATGTCACAAATAGCGTTTTCTCAGCGAGAGAAGGCCAAAATGAACACTTCATGCAGAACTCCTGTATTTTGAGGAAAACTCACTGAAATCAACCTGTAACTTCAAGTTTATGCATCTTTCTATGCTTTCAGGTTGAAAATTGACTGAAAACTCACTTTGAACAAAAGTTATGGGGGTTTTGTATCACAGGTCACAAATAGTGTTTTCTCAGCGAGAGAAGGCCAAAATGAACACTTGATGCATAACTCCTGTATTTTGAAGAAAACTGACTGAAATCCACCTCTAACTTAAATATTATGAATCTTTATATTCTTTCAGGTTGAAACTTGATGAAAACTAACTTTGAACAAAAGTTATGGCTGTTTTGTATCATAGGTCACAAATAGCGTTTTCTCAGCGAGAGAAGGCCAAAATGAACACTTCATGCATAACTCCTGTATTTTGAGGAAAACTGCATGAAATCAACCTCTAACTTCAAGTTTATTGATCTTTCTATGCTTTCAGGTTGAAACTTGATGAAAACTAACTTTGAACAAAAGTTATGGCTGTTTTGTATCACAGGTCAGAAATAGTGTTTTCTCAGCGAGAGAAAGCCAAAATGAACACTTCATGCATAACTCCTGTATTTTGAGGAAAACTGCCTTAAATCCACCTCTAACTTCAAATATATGCATCTTTCTATGCTTTCAGGTTGAAACTTGACTGAAAACTCACTTTGAACAAAAGTTATGACTGTTTTGTATCACAGGTCACAAATAGCGTTTTCTCAACGAGAGACGGCCAAAATGAACACTTCATGCATAACTCCTGTATTTTGAAGAAAACTGACTGAAATCCACCTCTAACTTAAATATTATGAATCTTTCTATTCTTTCAGGTTGAAACTTGATGAAAACTAACTTTGAACAAAAGTTATGGCTGTTTTGTATCACAGGTCAGAAATAGTGTTTTCTCAGCGAGAGAAGGCCAAAATGAACACTTCATGTATAACTCCTGTATTTTGAGGAAAACTGCATAAAATCCACCTGTAACTTCACTTTTATACATATTTCTATGCTTTCAGGTTGAAACTTGACTGAAAATTCACTTTGAACAAAAGTTATGGCTTTTTTGTATCACAGGTCACAAAAAGCGTTTTCTCAGTGAGAGAAGGCCAAAATGAACACTTCATGTATAACTCCAGTATTTTGAGGAAAACTGCCTGAAATCAACCTCTAACTTCTCTTTTATGCATCTTTCTATGCTTTCAGGTTGAAACTTGACTGAAAACTCACTTTGAACAAAAGTTATGGCTGTTTTGTATCACAGGTCACAAATAGAGTTTTCTCAGCGAGAGAAGGCTAAAATGAAAACTTCATGCATAACTCCTGTATTTTTAGGAAAACTGCCTGAAATCCACATCTAACTTCAAGTTTATGCATCTTTCTATGCTTTCAGGTTGAAACTTGACTGAAAACTGACTTTGAACAAAAGTTATGGCTGTTTTGTATCACAGGTCACAAATAGTGTTTTTACAGCGAGAGAAGGCTGAAATGAACACGTCATGCAAAAATCCTGTATTTTGAGGAAAACTGCGTGAAATCCACCTGTAACGTCTGTTTTATTCATCTTTCTATGCATTCAGATTGAAACTTGACTTAAAACTCACTCTAAACAAAAGTTATGGCTGTTTTTTTTTACAGGTCACAAATCGTGTTGTCTCAGCGAGAGAAGGCCAAAATGAACACTTCATGCATAACTCCTGTATTTTTAGGTAAACATAGTGAAATCCACCTCTAACTTCAAGTTTATGCATCTTTCTATGCTTTCAGGTTGAAACTTGACTGAAAACTCAATTTGAACAAATGTTATGGCTGTTTTGTATCACAGGTCACAAATAGCGTTTTCACAGCGAGAGAAGGCCAAAATGAACACTTCATGCATAACTCCTGTATTTTTTGGAAAACTGCATGAAATCCACCTTTAACTTCTCTTTTATGCATCTTTCTATGCTTTCAGGTTCGAACTTGACTGAAAACTCACTTTGAAGAAAAGTTATGGCTGTTTTGTACCACAGGTCACAAATAGTGTTTCCTCAGCTAGAGACGGCAAAAATGAACACTTCATGCATAAATCCTGTATTTTGAGGAAAACTGAGTGAAATCCACCTGTAACTTAGAGTTTATGCATTTTTCTATGCTTTCAGGTAGAAACTTGACTGAAAACTAAATTTGAACAAAAGTTTTGGCTGTTTTGTATCACGGGTCACAAATAGCTTTTTCACAGCAAGAGAAGGACAAAATGAACACTTCATGCATAACTCCTGTATTTTTGGTAACTGAGTGAAATCCACCTGTAACTTCAAGTTTATGCAACTTTCTATGCTTTCAGGTTGAACCTTGACTGAAAACTCACTTTGAACATATGTTTTGGATGTTTTGTATTACAGGTCACAAATAGTGTTTTCTCAGCGAGAGAAGGCCAAAATGAACACTTCATGCATAACTCCTTTATTTTGAGGAAAACTGAGTTTAATCCACCTGTAATTTAAAGTTTTATGCATCTTTCTATGCTTTCAGGTTGACACTTGACTGAAAACTCACTTTGACAAAAAGTTATGATTGTTTTGTATCACAGGTCACAAGTAGCGTTTTCTCAGTGAGAGAAGGCCAAAATGAACACTTCATGCATGACTAATTTTTTTTTTGAAAACTAAGTGAAATCCACCTGTAACTTTAAGTGTATGCATCTTTCTATGCTTTCCGTTTGAAACGTCACTGAAAACTCACTTTGAACAAAAGTTATGGCTGTTTTGTATCACAGGTCACAAATAGCGTTTTCTCAGGGAGAGAAGGCCAAAATTAACACTTCATGCATAACTCCTGTATTTTGATGAAAACTGACTGAAATCCACCTATAACTTCTCTTTTACGCATCTTTCTATGATTTAAGGTCGAACTTTCACTTCGAAGTCATTTTGAAAAAAAATTATGTCTTTGATGTCACGGTTCACGAAGACTGTTTTCAAAACAAAAGAAGACTTTTTAATCATTTCATGCAGAACTCCATTAGTTTGAGCAAAGCTGGCTTAAAAGCACCTGTTACTTCAAAGGTTTTCATCATTCTGTGTTTTCAGATTTGAAGTTCACTGAAAGGTCAGTGTGATCAAGAGTTCCAGCATTTGTGATCACAGGTCATACAATGCCTTTTACCAGCGAGAGTCCTCTGGAGTGAACACTTCTTGCTGAACTCCCTTATTTTCAGGAAAACTGACTGAAATCCACATTTCATGTCGAGGTAATGTCATTTTCAGTGTATTCAGGTTGAAACTTTTCTGAAAACTCACTTTGAACAAAAGTTATGGCTGTTTTGTATCACAGGTCACAAATAGCGTTTTCACAGCGAGAGAAGGCCAAAATGAACACTTTATGCATAACTCCTGTATTTTGAGGAAAACTGTGTGAAATCCACCTGTAACTTCAAGTTTATGTATCTTTCTTTGCTTTCAAGTTGAAACTTGACTGAAAACTCACTTTCAACAAATATTATGGCTGTATTGTATCACAGATCACAAATAGTGTTTTCTCAGCGATAGAACGTCAAAATGAAAACTTCATGCATAACTCCTTTATTTTGAGGAAAACTGCATGAAATCCACCTGTAATTTCAAGTTTATGCATCTTTCTATTCTTTCAGGTTGAACTTTCACTTCGAAGTCATTTAGAAAAAAAATTACGTCTTTGATATCACGGTTCACGAAGACTGTTTTCAAAACAAAAGAAGACATTTTATACATTTCATGCAGAACTCTATTAGTTTGAGCAAAGCTGGCTTAAAAGCACCTGTTACTTCAAAGGTTTTCATCATTCTGTGTTTTCAGATTTTAAGTTCACTGAAAGGTCAGTGTGATCAAGAGTTCCAGCATTTGTGATCACAGGTCACACAATGCCTTTTACCAGCGAGAGTCCTCTGGAGTGAACACTTCTTGCTGAACTCCCTTATTTTGAGGAAAAATGACTGAAATCCACATGTCATGTCAAGGTAATGTAATTTTCATTGTATTCAGGTTGAAACTTGTCTGAAAACTCACTTTGAACAAAAGTTATGGCTGTTTTGTATCACAGGTCACAAATAGCGTTTTCACAGCGAGAGAAGGCCAAAATGAACACTTCATGCATAACTCCTGTATTTTGAGGAAAACTAAGTGAAATCCACCTGTAACTTGTCTTTTATGCATCTTTCTATGCTTTTAGGTTGAAACTTGACTGAAAACTCACTTTGAACAAAAGTTATGGCTGTTTTGTATCACAGGTCCCAAATAGCGTTTTCTCAGGGAGAGAAGGCCAAAATGAACACTTCATGCATAACTCCTGTATTTTGATGAAAACTGACTGAAATCAAGCTGTAACTTCAAGTTTATGCATCTTTCTATGCTCTCAGGTTGAAACTTGACTGAAAACTCACTTTGAACAAAAGTTATGGCTGTTATGATCACAGGTCACAAATAGTGTTTTCACAGATAGAGAACGCCAAAATGAACACTTCATGCTGAACTCCTGTATTTTTTGGAGGAAAACTGAGTGAAATCCACATGTAACTTCAAGTTTATGCGTCTTTCTTTACTTTCAGGTTGAAACTTGACTGAAAACTCACTTTGAACAAAAGTTTTGGCTGTTTTGTATCACAGGTCACAAATAGTGTATTCTAAGCGAGAGAAGGCCAAAATGAACACTTCATGCATAACTTCTTTATTTTGAGGAAAACTGCGTGAAATCCACCTGTAACTTCTCTTTTATGCATCTTTCTATGCTTTCAGGTTGAAACTTGACTGAAAACCCACTTTGAAAAAAAGTTATGGCTGTTTTGTTTCACAGGTCACAAATAGCGTTTTCTCAGGGAGAGAAGGCCAAAATGAACACTTCATGCATAACTCCTGTATTTTGAGGAAAACTGCATGAAATCCACCTCTAACTTCAAGTTTATGCATCTTTCTATGCTTTCAGGTTGAACTTTCACTTCGAAGACATTTTGAAAAAAAATTACGTCTTTGATGATCACTGTTCATGAAGACTGTTTTCAAAACAAAAGAAGACATTTTAAACATTTCATGCAGAACTCTATTAGTTTGAGCAAAGCTGGCTTAAAAGCACCTGTTACTTCAAAGGTTTTCATCATTCTGTGTTTTCAGATTTTAAGTTCACTGAAAGGTCAGTGTGATCAAGAGTTCCAGCATTTGTGATCACAAGTCACACAATGCCTTTTACCAGCGAGAGTCCTCTGGAGTGAACACTTCTTGCTGAACTCCCTTATTTAGAGGAAAACTGACTGAAATCCACGTGTCATGTCAAGGTAATTTAATTTTCATTGTATTCAGGTTGAAACTTGTCTGAAAACTCACTTTGAACAAAAGTTATGGCTGTTTTTTACCACGGGTCACAAATAGCGTTTTCACAGCAAGAGAAGGCCAAAATGAACACTTTATGGATAACTCCTGTATTTTGAGGAAAACTGTGTGAAATCCACCTGTAACTTCAAGTTTATGTATCTTTCTTTGCTTTCAAGTTGAAACTTGACTGAAAACTCACTTTGAACAAAAGTTATGACTTTTTTGTATCACAGGTCACAAATAGTGTTTTCACAGCGAGAGAAGGCCAAAATGAACACTTCATGCATAACTCCTGTATTTTTTGGAAAACTGCCTTAAATCCACCTCAAACTTCAAGTTTATGCATCTTTCTAAGCTTTCAGGTTGAAATTTGACTGAAAACTGACTTTGAAAAAAAGTTATGGCTGTTTTGTATCACAGGTCACAAATAGTGTTTTTACAGCGAGAGAAGGCTAAAATGAACACTTCATGCATAACTCCTGTATTTTGAGGAAAACTGCATGAAATCCACCTGTAACGTCTGTTTTATTCATCTTTCTATGCTTTCAGATTGAAACTTGACTTAAAACTCACTCTAAACAAAAGTTATGGCTGTTTTTTTTTACAGGTCACAAATCGTGTTGTCTCAGCGAGAGAAGGCCAAAATGAACACTTCATGCATAACTCCTGTATTTTTAGGTAAACATCGTGAAATCCACCTCTAACTTCAAGTTTATGCATCTTTCTATGCTTTCAGGTTGAAACTTGACTGAAAACTAAATTTGAACAAAAGTTATGGCTGTTTTGTATCACAGGTCACAAATAGCGTTTTCACAGCGAGAGAAGGCCAAAATGAACACTTCATGCATAACTCCAGTATTTTGAGGAAAACTGCCTGAAATCCACCTGTAACTTCTCTTTTATGCATCTTTCTATGCTTTCAGGTTCAAACTTGACTGAAAACTCACTTTGAAAAAAAGTTATGGCTGTTTCGTATCACAGGTCACAAATAGCGTTTTCTCAGCGAGAGAAGGCCAAAATGAACACTTCATGCATAACTCCTGTATTTTTTGGAAAACTGCATGAAATCCACCTGTAACTTCAAGTTTATGCATCTTTCTATGCTTTCAGGTTGAAACTTGACTTAAAACTCAATTTCAACAAAAGTTATGGCTGTTTTTTTATCACAGGTCACAAATAGTGTTTTCACAAAGAGAGAAGGCCAAAATGAAGGCAAGGCAAGTTTATTTGTAGAGCACAATTCATACACATGGCAATTCAAAGTGCTTTACAGTTGCAGAAAAACCTTTAAATCACAAAAAGGCAGATAAAATCATAAAACATAAATAGAATCATTAATTTAAAGAAAAGGAGAAGAGTGCAGATAAAATACTTTCAGCTGTCGTATGCACGACTGAACAGAGTAGTTTTCAGCCTGGTCTTAAACATTGTCACAGTTGATTCCTGTCTCACTTTTTCTGGAAGACTGTTCCAGATTTTAGTTGCAGAAAACTGGAAAGGAGCTTCACCATGTTTAGTCCTGACTCTGGGCCCCTGTAGGAGACCTCTACCTGAGGTTCTCAGAGACCTGGAGGGTTCATATGGGTCTAACATGTCAGAGATTTACTTCGGTGCTTGACCATGAAGAGACTTGTATACAAGCAGAGCTGTCTTAAAGTCTATTCTCTGAGCAACAGGAAGCCAGTGCAGAGATCTGAGCACTGGACTAATATGGTCGTATTTCCTGGTTCTAGTCAGGACTCGAGCTGTAGCGTTCTGAATGTATTGTAGTTGTTTAACAGCTTGTTTAGAGATACCAGTGAGCAGGCCGTTACAGTAGTCTAACCTACTGGAGACAAATGCATGGATTCGTCTGTCCAAGTCTGGTTCAGACACTATACCTCTGATTTTGGCAATGTTTTTTAGATGGTAAAAGGCTGCTGATTTTACTGACTTAATGTGGCTGTTAAAGTTCAGATCTGAGTCCAATATTACCCCCAGATTTCTAACCTGTTGTTTTGGTTTTAGAGAAAGGGATTCAAGGTGACTGATCACACTTTCTCTTTGCTTCTGTGGCCCAAAAACGATTGATTCCGTTTTTTCTGAGTTTAGCTGGAGAAAGTTGTTTTGCATCCACATGCTTATATGTTGGATGCAGTGGAAGAGTGAATCCACAGGTCCATGTTCACCTGCTGTCAGAGACACATAGATCTGAGTGTCGTCTGCATAGTTATGGTAGGACACATTATGGCTGCTTATTAGTTGGCCTAGTGGAAGCATGTATAGGTTGAACAAGAGGGGCCCCAAGATTGAACCTTGGGGGACACCACAGGTCATGGCCATTTTGTCTGAGCTGCAATTTCCAATTTCAACAAAGTATGTTCTCTCCTCAAGATAGGACTTGAACCACTTTAGAGCAGAACCAGAGATTCCTAGCC
Source organism: Aulostomus chinensis (assembly GCF_037954235.1). NCBI lineage: Eukaryota > Metazoa > Chordata > Actinopteri > Syngnathiformes > Aulostomidae > Aulostomus > Aulostomus chinensis. The sequence goes on from NW_028234170.1 coordinate 412,808, forward strand.
AATTCTCTAGCCTCTGTAAAAGGATCTCATGGTCAACTGTGTCAAAGGCAGCACTCAAGTCAAGCAGGACTAAGACTGAGACTTTGCCTTTGTCTGTGTTTAGGCGGATGTCATTTATCACCTAGATCAGAGCTGTCTCAGTGCTGTGGTGGGGCCTAAAGCCAGACTGGAAAGTATCAAAAGCATTGTTGGACAGGAGAAAGTCAGTGAGTTGTTGATAAACAACTTTTTCGAGGACTTTTCCTAGGAATGGCAGGTTTGATATGGGCCGGTAGTTGTTCAGAACCATGGCATCAAGACTGCTCTTCTTTAAAAGAGGCTTAATGACCGCAGTTTTCAGGGCCCTTGGAAATGTTCCAGTCTCTAGTGAAATCTTAACTAAATGAGTAACTTTTGGTAACAGGCTGCTCAGCACAGTCTTTACAAATCTAGTGGGTAACTCATCAAGGCAGCATGTAGATGAACTCAGACCTGAAATAATCTCTTCGACTGTTTTGTCACTGACAGGAGTGAAATGTGCCAGCTCTAGGTGTTCAGGTGGATGCTGGGCTATCATTTGTGTCTTAGAAATGATAGCTTTTTTAATATCTTGAACTTTATCACTAAAGAATTTTGCAAATTCATTGCAATTTGATATAGAAATGAATTCTAAGGGCAGTGGAACCGAAGGGTTTGTTAATCTGTTTACAGTAGCAAACAGAACTCGAGAATTACCATTCGAGTTTGTAATCACTTCAGAGAAATACCTCTCCCTAGCTCTTCGTAAAGTCTGGTTAAACATGGATAATTTTTGTCTATAAATGTCATAGTCAACCTGTAGCTTTGACTTGCGCCATTTCCGTTCGGCTCTCCGGCACCCTCTTTTTTGTGCCCTGACAGAGTCTTCATTTCTCCATGGTGCTTTTTGTCTGTCTTTAACTATTCTAACCTTAACAGGAGCAATGGTGTCCAAGACATTCAAAACACTTGATGTATACGAGTTTAACAGATCATTAACATTAGAACCAGAGGTGTTTTCAAAAGCAACCATTTCCATAAACTGTGTCCTTGTTTTGTCATTTATGAGTCTTCTCCGAACCATTGACGACCCATGTGCTGGCTTGGGTATAACAGACAGATTAAAGAAAACACAAAAATGATCTGATAATGCAATATCCATGACATTAACACCTGAAACAATAACCCCTTTTGTAATGAGCACGTCCAGTGTGTGCCCTCTGTTGTGAGTGGGTTCGTTCACATACTGAGTTAGACCAAACGTTTCAAGGACAGCACTGAGTTCTTTAGCATGTCTGTCACTGGCTACATCCACATGCACATTTAAATCACCTGTAATAACCAAACAGTCAAATTCAGTGCGCACAGCTGAAAGTAATTCAGTAAAATCATCAATAAAACAGTTCTGTGGTGGCCTATAAATAGTGATATAAAGTATGGTGGCTTGTTTTAACTCCAATTTGAATGACAAATACTCAAATGATGAAAAAACTCCAAACGACAATTTTTGTATAACTATATTTTCTCTGAATATGCTACACACCCCTCCACCTCTCTTGCTCTGTCTTGTTTCAGATTCAAAGGTGTAGTGAGGTGGAGTAGACTCAATCAGGACTGCATTACCTGTATTTTTGTCAAGCCACGTCTCAGTTAAAAACATTAAATCAAGATCACGAGAAGAAATAAAATTATTAATTAAAAATGATTTGTTATTTAAAGATCTGACATTAAGCACAACATGTTTGAGATTAGACTGAGTTTCAAAGGACTCCAAGTTCTTACAAGAGATATGGATTAGATTTCTCTGCTCATCTGTCTGTCTCTCTCTTATCTAATCTTCGTGATATTACAGTAGGTATTGTTTTTGCAGAGAAGTTCTCCTCCCTGGACCTCCAGTTGGGTATACTATGAGTGGTAGCAACGCAGAGGCCCTTTACATCCTAGACAGCAGTGGTGACACTGTTGGAGATTACAGCTGGGCCTGGTGGTGAAGACTGAGCTGGGGGGACTCTGGGGGGAGGGGAAGGGGCACGATACTTCTTTGGGGCAAGAACCCTCGATCTAATCAGGTCTGGAGTGAGAGGAGCCATTTTCGTTCCTGATTTTATCAAGCTTTCAAGATGGTTTGGAAATCTCAAAGGTGACTGTGGAGATGGGAATGAGAGTGAAGAGAGGGCGTAGACACAGCAGGTGGTGCCCAGGACGGCGGTGAGGGAGAAGGTGACAGGGATGCTGCATCCCTAACCTTCTCCGGAGATGCAGGTTTTGTCCTTGCAGTTGCAGCAGAGTTGTTTTCTGAAGATGCTGATGTTGTTGTTGTGGGAGCTGGAGCTGATGCCTTCGCTGGGGATGCAGGTTTTGTTGTTGAGGCTGCTGTGGCTGAGTCCTTTTCCAGTGGTTGCAGAAGGTGCTGTTTTGGGTACATCCTTTGCCGGGTCCTTGGGTGGGGAAGAGGGAGCTCCTCTCCCTCTCCTCTTTTCTCTCATCGGTTGCCCGCAAGCCTGGTTCAGTTCAGGCCGGTTCTGATGCCTCAGAGCATGGAGGAGGTTATCCGTCAGCCTCTTTACTCCACCTCCATTCAGGTGTGGCCCTTTTCCTCTGAAAAGGTCACCTCGATGCCAAAACAGGTTAAAGTTCTCGATGTAATGCAATCCTCTGGACTCGCAGATGTTGGGTAGCCACGTGTTCAACTGAAGCAGTCGGCTGAATTTATTCACTTTCCTGTCCGTGTTTGGGAAACTGCATTAAATCCACCAGTAATTTCTCTTTTATGCATCTTTCTATGCTTTCAGGTTGAAACTTGATTGAAAACTCACTTTGAACAAAAGTTATGGCTGTTTTGTATCAAAGGTCACAAATAGTGTTTTCTCAGCGAGAGAACGCCAAAATGAACACTTCATTCATAACTCCTGTATTTTTTGGAAAAATGCCTGAAATCTACCTGTAACTTCAAATTTATGCATCTTTCCATGCTTTCAGGATGAAACTTGATTGAAAACTCACTTTGAACAAAAGTTATGGCTGTTTTGTATCAAAGGTCACAAATAGTGTTTTCTCAGCGAGAGAACGCCAAAATGAACACTTCATTCATAACTCCTGTATTTTTTGGAAAAATGCCTGAAATCTACCTGTAACTTCAAATTTATGCATCTTTCCATGCTTTCAGGATGAAACTTGACTGAAAACTCACTTTGAAAAAAAGTTATGGCTGTTTTGTTTCACAGGTCACAAATAGCGTTTTCCAAGCGAGAGAAGGCCAAAATGAACACTTCATGCAGAACTCCTGTATTTTGATGAAAACTCACTGAAATCAAGCTGTAACTTCAAGTTTATGAATCTTTCTATGCTTTCAGGTTGAAACTTTACTGAAAATTCACTTTGAAAAAAAGCTATGGCTGTTTTTTATGACAGGTCACAAATAGTGTTTTCTCAGCGAGAGAAGGCCAAAATGAACACTTCATGCATAACTCCTTTATTTTTTGGAAAACTCCATGAAATCCACTTTTTCACTTCAAGTTTATGCATCTTTCTATGTTTTCAGGTTGAAACTTGACTGAAAACTCACTTTTAAATAAAGTTATGGCTGTTTTGTATCACAGGTCACAAATAGTGCTTTCTCAGTGAAAGAAGGACAAAATGAACACTTCATATATAATTCCTGTATTTTATGGAAAACTGAGTTAAAACCATCCTCTAACTTAAAGTTTATGCATCTTTCTATGCTTTCAGGTTGAAACTTGACTGAAAACTCACTTTGAAAAAAAGTTATGGCTGTTTTGTATCACAGGTCACAAATAGCGTTTTCTCAGCGAGAGAAGGCCAAAAAGAACACTTCATGCATGACTCCTGTATTTTTTTGAAAACTGCATGAAATCCACTTCTAACTTAAAGATTAGGCATCTTTCTATGTTTTAATGTTGAAACTTGACTGAAAACTCACTTTGAACAAACGTTATGGCTGTTTTGTATCAGAGGTCACAAATAGTGTTTTCTCAGCGAGTGAAGGCCAAAATGAACACTTCATGCATAACTCCTGTATTTTTTGGTAAACTGAGTGAAATCCACCTGTATCTTCTCTTTTATTCATCTTTCTATACTTATACTTTCAGGTTTAAATAAAAATCCACTTCTAACTTAAAGATTAGGCATCTTTCTATGTTTTAATGTTGAAACTTGACTGAAAACTCACTTTGAACAAACGTTATGGCTGTTTTGTATCAGAGGTCACAAATAGCGTTTTCTCAGCGAGAGAAGGCACAAAACGAACACTTCATGCATTGCTCCTGTATTTTTTTGAAAACTGAATGAAATCCACTTCTAACTTCTAGTTTATGCATCTTTCTATGCTTTCAGGTTGAAACTTGACTGAAAACTCACTTTAAACAAAAGTTATGGCTGTTTTTTTATATCACATGTCACAAATAGCGTTTTCTCAGCAAGAGAAGGCCAAAATGAACACTTCATACACAACTCATGTATTTTGAGGAAAACTGAGTGAAATCCACCTGTAACTTCAAGTTTATGCATCTTTCTATGCTTTCAGGTTAAAACTTGACTGAAAACTGACTTTGAACAAAAGATATGGCTGTTTTGTATCTCATGTTACAATTAGCATTTTCTCAGCGAGAGAAGGCCAAAATGAACACTTCATGCATAACTCCTGTATTTTGAGGAAAACTGCCTGAAATCCACCTGTAACTTCAAATTTTTGCATCTTTCTATGCTTTCAGGTTGAAACTTGACTGAAAACTCACTTTGAACAAAAGTTATAGCTTTTTTGTGTCACAGGTCAAAAATAGTGTTTTCTCAGCGAGAGAAGGCCAAAATGAACACTTCATGCAGAACTCCTGTATTTTGAGTAAAACTGCATGAAATGCATCTCTAACTTTACGTTTATGCATCTTTCCATGCTTTCAGTTTGAAACTTGACTGAAAACTCACTTTGTACAAAAGTCATGGCTGTTTTTTATCACAGGTCACAAATCGTGTTTTCACAGCGAGAGAATGCCAAAATGATCACTTCATGCATAACTCCTGTATTTTCAAGAAAACTGAGTGAAATCCACCTGTCACTTCAAGTTTATGCAACTTTCTATGCTCTCAGGTTGAAACTTGACTGAAAACTCACTTTGAACAAAAGTTATGGCTGTTTTGTATCACAGGTCAAAAATAGTGTTTTCTCAGCGAGAGAAGGCAAAAATGAACACTTCATGCATAACTCTTTTATTTTGAGGAAGACTGAGTGAAATCCACCTGTAACTTAAAGTTTATGCATCTTTCTATGCTTTCAGGTTAAAACTTGACTGAAAACTGACTTTGAACAACAGATATGGCTGTTTTGTATCTCATGTTACAATTAGCATTTTCTCAGCGACAGAAGGCCAAAATGAACACTTCATGCATAACTCCTGTATTTTGAGGAAAACTGCCTTAAATCCACCTGTAACTTCAAATTTTTGCATCTTTCTATGCTTTCAGGTTGAAACTTGACTGAAAACTCACTTTGAACAAAAGTTATAGCTGTTTTGTATCACAGGTCAAAAATAGTGTTTTCTCAGCGAGAGAAGGCCAAAATGAACACTTCATGCAGAACTCCTGTATTTTGAGTAAAACTGCATGAAATGCATCTCTAACTTTACGTTTATGCATCTTTCCATGCTTTCAGTTTGAAACTTGACTGAAAACTCACTTTGTACAAAAGTCATGGCTGTTTTTTATCACAGGTCACAAATAGTGTTTTCACAGCGAGAGAAGGCCAAAATGAACACTTCATGCATAAATCCTGTATTTTGAGGAAAACTGAGTGAAATCCACCTGTAACTTCTCTTTTATGCATCATTCTATGATTTCAGGTCGAACTTTCACTTCAAAGTCATTTTGAAAAAAAATTATGTCTTTGATGATCAAGGTTCACGAAGACTTTTTTCAAAACAAAAGAAGACATTTTAATCATTTCATGCAGAACTCCATTAGTTTGAGCAAAGCTGGCTTAAAAGCACCTGGTACTTCAAAGGTTTTCATCATTCTGTGTTTTAAGATTTGAAGTTCACTGAAAGGTCAGTGTGATCAAGAGTTCCAGGATTTGTGATCACAGGTCACACAATGCCATTTACCAGCGAGAGTCCTCTGGAGCGAACACTTCTTGCTGAATTCCATTATTTTCAGGAAAACTGATTGAAATCCATGTGTCATGTCAAGGTAATGTAATTTTCATTGTATCCAGGTTGAAACTTGTCTAAAAACTAACTTTGAACAAAAGTTATGGCTGTTTTGTATCACAGGTCACAAATACTGTTTTCTCAGAGAGAGAAGGCCAAAATGAACACTTCATGCATAACTCCTGTATTTTGAGGAAAACTGAGTGAAATCCACCTGTAACTTCAAGTTGATGAATGTTTCTATGCTTTCAGTTTGAAACTTGACTTAAAACTCACTTTGAACATAAGTTATGGCTGTTTTGTATCACAGGTCACAACTCGTGTTTTCACAGCGAGAGAAGGGCAAAATGAACACTTCATAAATAACTCCTGTATTTTTTGGAAAACTGCATGAAATCCACCTGTAACTTCTCTTTTATGCATCTTTCTATGCTTTCAGGTCGAAATTTGACTGAAAACTCACTTTGAACAGAAGTTATTGCTGTTTTGTATCACAGGTCACAAATAGTTTTTTCTCAGCAAGAGAAGGCCAAAATGAACACTTCATGCATAACTCCTGTATTTTTAGTAAAACTGCCTGAAATCCACCTGTAACTTCAAGTTTTTTCATCTTTCTATTCTTTCAGGTTGAAACTTGACTGAAAATTCACTTTGAAAAAAGTTATTGCTTTTTTGTATCACAGGTAACAAATAGTGTTTTCTCTGCGAGAGAAAGCCAAAATGAACACTTCATGCATAACAACTTTATTTTTAAAAAACTGCATGAAATCCACCTTTAACTTCTCTTTTACGCATCTTTCTATGCTTTCAGGTCGAAACTTGACTGAAAACTAACTTTGAACAAAAGTTATGGCTGTTTAGTATCACAGGTCACAAATAGCGTTTTCTCAGTGAGAGAAGGCCAAAATGAACACTTCATGCATAACTCCTGTATTTTGAGGAAAACTGCCTCAAATCCACCTGTAACTTCAAGTCTATGCATAGTTCTCTGCTTTCAGGTTGAAACTTGACTGAAAACTCACTTTGACAAAAAGTTAGAGCTGTTTTGTATCACAGGTCACAAAATAGTGTTTTCTCAGCGAGAGAAGGCCAAAATGAACACTTCATGCATAACTCCTTTATTTTTCGAAAACTGAGTCAAATCCACCAGTAACTTCAAGTTTTTTCATTTTTCTATGCTTTCAGGATGAAACTTGACTGAAAACTCACTTTGAACAAAAGTTATGGCTGTTTTGTATAACAGGTCACAAATAGTGTTTTCTCAGCGAAAGAAGGCCAAAATGAACACTTCGTGCATAACTCCTGTATTCTGAGGAAACCTGCCTTAAATCCACCTGTAACTTAAAATCAATGCATCTTTCTATGCTTTCAGGTTGAAACTTGACTGAAAACTCACTTTGAACAAAAGTTATGGCTGTTTTGTATCACAGGTCACAAATAGAGATTTCTCAGCGAGAGAAGGCCAAAATGAACACTTCATGCATAACTCCTGTATTTTGAGGAAAACTGCATGAAATCCACCTCTAACTTCAAGTTTATGCATCTTTCTATGCTTTCAGGTTGAAACTTGACTGAAAACTCACTTTGAACAAAAGTTGTGGCTGTTTTGTATCACAGGTCACAAATAGTGTTTTCACAGCAAGAGAAGGCCAAAATGAACACTTCATGCATAAATCCTGTATTTTGAGGAAAACTGAGTGAAATCCACCTGTAACTTCTCTTTTATGCATCTTTCTATGATTTCAGGTTGAAACTTGACTGAAAACTCACTTTGACAAAAAGTTAGAGCTGTTTTGTATCACAGGTCACAAAATAGTGTTTTCTCAGCGAGAGAAGGCCAAAATGAACACTTCATGCATAACTCCTTTATTTTTCGAAAACTGAGTCAAATCCACCAGTCACTTCAAGTTTTTTCATTTTTCTATGCTTTCAGGATGAAACTTGACTGAAAACTCACCTTGAACAAAAGTTATGGCTGTTTTGTATCACAGGTAACAAATAGTGTTTTCTCAGCGAAAGAAGGCCAAAATGAACACTTCGTGCATAACTCCTGTATTCTGAGGAAACCTGCCTTAAATCCACCTGTAACTTAAAATCAATGCATCTTTCTATGCTTTCAGGTTGAAACTTGACTGAAAACTCACTTTGAACAAAAGTTATGGCTGTTTTGTATCACAGGTCACAAATAGAGATTTCTCAGCGAGAGAAGGCCAAAATGAACACTTCATGCAGAACTCCTGTATTTTGATGAAAACTCACTGAAATCAAGCTGTAACTTCAAGTTAATGCATCTTTCTATGCATTCAGGTTGAAACTTGACTGAAAACTCACTTTGAACAAAAGTTATGGCTGTTTTGTATCACAGGTCACAAATAGCGTTTTCTCAGCGAGAGAAGGACAAAATGAACACTTCATGCAGAACTCCTGTATTTTTAAAAAAAAATCTCAAATCTACCTGTAACTTCTCTTTTTTGCATCTTTCTATGCTTTCAGGTTGAAACTTGACTGAAAACTCACTTTGAACAAAAGTTAAGGCTGTTTTGTGTCACATGTCACAAATAGCGTTTTCTCAGCGAGAGAAGGCCAAAATGAACACTTCATGCATAACTCCTGTATTTTGAGGAAAACTGTGTGAAATCCACCTCCAACTTCAAGTTTATACATCTTTCTATGCTTTCAGTTTGAAACTTGACTGAAAACTCACTCTGAACAAAAGTTATGGCTGTTTTGTATCACAGGTCACAACTCGTGTTTTCACAGCGAGAGAAGGCTAAAATGAACACTTCATGCATAACTCCTGTATTTTGAGGAAAAATGCATGAAATCCACCTGTAACTTCCCTTTTATGCATCTTTCTATGCTTTCAGGTTGAAACTTGACTGAAAACTCACTTTAAACAAAAGTTATTGCTGTTTTGTATCACAGGTCACAAAATAGTGTTTTCTCAGCGAAGGAAAGGCCAAAATGAACACTTCATGCAGAACTCCTGTATTTTTCGAAAACTGAGTCAAATCCACCAGTAACTTCAAGTTTATTCACCTTTCTATGCTTTCAGGATGAAACTTGACTGAAAACTCACTTTGAACTAAAGTTATGGCTGTTTTGTATCACAGGTCACAAATAGTGTTTTCTCAGCGAGAGAAGGCCAAAATGAACACTTCATGCATAACAACTTTATTTTTAAAAAACTACCTGAAATCCACCTGTAACTTTTGTTTAATGCATCTTTCTATTCTTTCAGGCTGAAACTTGACTTACAACTCACTTTGAACAAAAGTTTTGGCTGTTTTGTATCACAGGTCACAAATAGAGATTTCTCAGCGAGAGAAGGCCAAAATGAACACTTCATGCATAACTCCTGTATTTTGAGGAAAACTGCATGAAATCCAACTCTAACTTCAAGTTTATGCATCTTTCTATGCTTTCAGGTTGAAACTTGACTGAAAACTCACTTTGAACAAAAGTTATGGCTGTTTTTTATCACAGGTCACAAATAGCGTTTTCACAGCAAGAGAAGGCAAAAATGAACACTTCATGCATAACTCCTGTATTTTGAGGAAAACTGAGTGAAATCCACCTGTAACTTCTCTTTTATGCATCTTTCTATGCTTTCAGGTTGAAACTTGAAACAAAACTCACTTTGAACAAAAGTTATGGCTGTTTGTATCACAGGTCACAAATAGTGTTTTCTCAGCGAGAGAAGGCCAAAATGAACACTTCATGCAGAACTCCTGTATTTTTTTGAAAAAATCTCAAATCTACCTGTAACTTCTCTTTTTTGCATCTTTCTATGCTTTCAGGTTGAAACTTGACTGAAAACTCACTTTGAACAAAAGTTAAGGCTGTTTTGTGTCACATGTCACAAATAGCGTTTTCTCAGCGAGAGAAGGCCAAAATGAACACTTCATGCATAACTCCTGTATTTTGAGGAAAACTGCGTGAAATCCACCTGTAACTTCTCTTTTTTGCATCTTTCTATGCTTTCAGGTTGAAACTTGACTGAAAACTCACTTTGAACAAAAGTTATGGCTGTTTTGTGTCGCAGGTCACAAATAGCGTTTTCTCAGCGAGAGAAGGCCAAAAGGAACACTTCATGCAGAACTCCTGTATTTTGAGGAAAACTCACTGAAATAAAGCTGTAACTTCAAGTTTATGCATCTCTCTATGCTTTCAGGTTGAAACTTGACTGAAAACTCACTTTGAACAAAAGTTATGGCTGTTTTGTATCACAGGTCACAAATATGGTTTTCTCAGCGTGAGAAGGCCAAAATGAAAACTTCATTCATAACTCCTGTATTTTTTGGAAAACTGCATGAAATCCACCTGTAACTCGAAGTTTATGCATCTTTCTATGCTTTCAGGTTGAAACTTGACTGAAAACTCAATTCGAAAAATTTATGGCTGTTTTGTATCACAGGTCACAAATAAGGTTTTCTCAGCGAGAGAAGGCCAAAATGAAAACTTCTTGCATAACTCCTGTATTTTTTGGAAAACTGACTGAAATCCACCTGTAACTTTCAAGTTTATGCATCTTTCTATGCTTCCAGGTTGAAACTTGACTGAAAACTCACTTTGAACAAAAGTTATGACTGTTTTGCTTCACAAGTCACAAATAGCGTTTTCTCAGCGAGAGAAGGCCAAAATGAACACTTCATGCAGAACTCCTGTATTTTGATGAAAACTCACTGAAATCCACCTGTAACTTCAAGTTTATGCATCTTTCTATGCTTTCAGGTTGAAACTTGACTGAAAACTCACTTTGAACAAAAGTTATGGCTGTTTTGTGTCGCAGGTCACAAATAGCGTTTTCTCAGCGAGAGAAGGCCAAAATGAACACTTCATGCAGAACTCCTGTATTTTGATGAAAACTCACTGAAATCAAGCTGTAACTTCAAGTTTATGCATCTTTCTATGCTTTCAGAATGAAACTTGACTGAAAACTCACTTTGAACAAAAGTTATGGCTGTTTTGTGTAACAAATCACGAATAGCATTTTCTAAGCGAGAGAAGGCCAAAATGAACACTTCATGCAGAACTCCTGTATTTTGAGGAAAGCTCACTGAAATCCAACTGTAACTTCAAGTTTATTCATCTTTCTATGCTTTCAGGTTGAAACTAGAGTGAAAACTCACTATGAACAAAAGTTATGGCTGTTTTGTGTCACAGGTCACAAATAGCGTTTTCTCAGCGAGAGAAGGCCAAAATGAACACTTCATGCAGAACTCCTGTATTTTGATGAAAACTCACTGAAATCCACCTGTAAGTTCAAGTTTATGCATCTTTCTATGCTTTCAGGTTGAAACTTGACTGAAAACTCACTTTGAAGAAAAGTTATGGCTGTTTTGTATCACAGGTCACAAATAGTGTTTTCTCAGCGAGAGAAGGCCAAAATGAACACTTCACGCAGAACTCTTGTATTTTGAGGAAAACTCACTGACATCTAGCTGTAACTTCAAGTTTATTCATCTTTCTATGCTTTCAGGTTAAAACTAGAGTGAAAACTCACTATGAACAAAAGTTATGGCTGTTTTGTGTCGCAGGTCACAAATAGCGTTTTCTCAGCGAGAGAAGGCCAAAATGAACACTTCATGCAGAACTCCTGTATTTTGATGAAAACTCACTGAAATCAAGCTGTAAGTTCAAGTTTATGCATCTTTCTATGCTTTCAGAATGAAACTTGACTGAAAACTCACTTTGAACAAAAGTTATGGCTGTTTTGTGTAACAGGTCACAAATAGTGTTTTCTCAGCGAGAGAAGGCCAAAATGAACACTTCACGCAGAACTCTTGTATTTTGAGGAAAACTCACTGACATCTAGCTGTAACTTCAAGTTTATGCATCTTTCTATGCTTTCAGGTTAAAACTTGACTGAAAACTCACTTTGAACAAAAGTTATGGCTGTTTTGTGTCACATGTCACAAATAGCGTTTTCTCAGCGAGAGAAGGCCAAAATGAACACTTCATGCAGAACTCCTGTATTTTGAGGAAAACTCACTGAAATCAAGCTGTCACTTCAAGTGTATGCATCTTTCTATGCTTTCAGGTTGAAACTTGACTGAAAACTCACTTTGAACAAAAGTTATGGCTGTTTTGTGTCGCAGGTCACAAATAGCGTTTTCTCAGTAAGAGAAGGCCAAAATGAACACTTCATGCAGAACTCCTTTATTTTGAGGAAAACTCACTGAAATCCACCTCTAACTTAAAGTTCATGCATCTTTCTATGCTTTCAGATTGAAACTTGACTGAAAACTCACTTTGAAGAAAAGTTATGGCATTTTTGTGTCACAGGTCACAAATAGTGTTTTCTCAGCGAGAGAAGGCCACAATGAACACTTCATGCACAATTCCTGTATTTTGAGGAAAACTCACTGAAATCAAGCCGTAACTTCAAGTTTATGCATCTTTCTATGCTTTCAGGTTGAAACTTGTCTGAAAACTCACTTTGAACAAAAGTTATGGCTGTTTTTTGTCACAGGTCACAAATAGCGTTTTCTCAGCGAGAGAAGGCCAAAATGAACACTTCATGCAGAACTCCTGTATTTTGAGGAAAATTAACTGAAATCCAACTGTAACTTCAAGTATTTGCATCTTTCTATGGTTTCAGGTTGAAACTTGACTGAAAACTCACTTTGAACAAAAGTTATGGCTGTTTTGTGTCACATGTCACAAATAGCGTTTTCTCAGCGAGAGAAGGCCAAAATGAACACTTCATGCATAACTCCTGTATTTTGAGGAAAACTCACTGAAATCCACCTGTAACTTCAAGTTTATGCATCTTTCTATGCTTTCAGGTTGAAACTTGACTGAAAACTCACTTTGAAGAAAAGTTATGGCATTTTTGTATCACAGGTCACAAATAGTGTTTTCTCAGCGAGAGAAGGCCAAAATGAACACTTCATGCAGAACTCCTGTATTTTGAGGAAAACTGCATGAAATCCACCTGTAACTTCAAGTTTATGCATCTTTCTATTCTTTCAGGTTGAAACTTGACTGAAAACTCACTTTGAAGAAAAGTTATGGCATTTTTGTATCACATTTCACAAATAGTGTTTTCTCAGCGAGAGAAGGCCAAAATGAACACTTCATGCAGAACTCCTGTATTTTGATGAAAACTCATTGAAATCAAGCTGTAACTTCAAGTTTATGCATCTTTCTATGCTTTCAGAATGAAACTTGACTGAAAACTCACTTTGAACAAAAGTTATGGCTGTTTTGTGTCACAAATCACGAATAGCATTTTCTCAGCGAGAGAAGGCCAAAATGAACACTTCATGCAGAACTCCTGTATTTTGAGGAAAGCTCACTGAAATCCAACTGTAACTTCAAGTTTATTCATCTTTCTATGCTTTCAGGTTGAAACTAGAGTGAAAACTCACTATGAACAAAAGTTATGGCTGTTTTGTGCCACAGGTCACAAATAGCGTTTTCTCAGCGAGAGAAGGCCAAAATGAACACTTCATGCAGAACTCCTGTATTTTGATGAAAACTCACTGAAATCCACCTGTAAGTTCAAGTTTATGCATCTTTCTATGCTTTCAGGTTGAAACTTGACTGAAAACTCACTTTGAAGAAAAGTTATGGCTGTTTTGTATCACAGGTCACAAATAGCGTTTTCTCAGCGAGAGAAGGCCAAAATGAACACTTCATGCAGAACTCCTGTATTTTGATGAAAACTCACTGAAATCCAACTGTAACTTCAAGGTTATGCATCTTTCTATGCGTTCAGGTAAAAACTTGACTGAAAACTCACTTTGAAGAAAAGTTATGGCATTTTTGTATCACAGGTCACAAATAGTGTTTTCTCAGCGAGAGAAGGCCAAAATGAAGACTTCATGCATAACTCCTGTATTTTGAGGAAAACTGCCTGAAATCCACCTCTAACTTCAAGTTTATGCATCTTTCTGTGCTTTCAGGTTGAAAATTGACTGAAAACTCACTTTGAACAAAAGTTATGGGGGTTTTGTATCTCAGGTCACAAATAGTGTTTTCTCAGCGAGAGAAGGCCAAAATGAACACTTCATGCATAACTCCTGTATTTTGAAGAAAACTGACTGAAATCCACCTCTAACTTAAATATTATGAATCTTTCTATTCTTTCAGGTTGAAACTTGACTGAAAACTCACTTTGAACAAAAGTTATGGCTGTTTTGTATCACAGGTCAGAAATAGTGTTTTCTCAGCGAGAGAAGGCCAAAATGAAAATTTCATGTATACCTCCTGTATTTTGAGGAAAACTGCATAAAATCCACCTGTAACTTCACTTTTATACATATTTCTATGCTTTCAGGTTTAAACTTGACTGAAAATTACCTTTGAACAAAAGTTATGGCTTTTTTGTATCACAGGTCACAAAAAGCCTTTTCTCAGTGAGAGAAGGCAAAAATGAACACTTCATGCTTAACTCCTGTATTTTGAGGAAAACTGCCTTAAATCCACCTCCAACTTCAAATATATGCATCTTTCTATGCTTTCAGGTTGAAACTTGACTGAAAATTCACTTTGAACAAAAGTTATGGCTGTTTAGTATCATAGGTCACAAATAGCGTTTTCTCAGCGAGAGAAGGCCAAAATGAACACTTCATGTATAACTCCTGTATTTTGAGGAAAACTGCATGAAATCAACCTCTAACTTCTCTTTTATGCATCTTTCTATGCTTTCAGGTTGAAACTTGATGAAAACTAACTTTGAACAAAAGTTATGGCTGTTTTGTATCACAGGTCACAAATAGTGTTTTCTCAGCGAGAGAAGGCCAAAATGAAAACTTCATGCATAACTCCTGTATTTTTTGGAAAACTTCCTGAAATCCACGTCTAACTTCAAGTTTATGCATCTTTCTATGCTTTCAGGTTGAAACTTGACTGAAAACTCACTTTGAACAAAAGTTATGGCTGTTTTGTATCACAGGTCACAAAAAGCGTTTTCTCAGCGAGAGAAGGCCAAAATGAACACTTTATGCATAACTCCTGTATTTTGAGGAAAACTGCCTGAAATCCACCTCTAACTTCAAGTTTATTCATCTTTCTATGCTTTCAGGTGGAAACTTGACTGAAATCTAGCTTTGAACAAAAGTTATTGGTTTTTTTTTATTATCACTGGTCACAAATAGCGTTTTCTCAGCGAGAGAAGGCCAAAATGAAAACTTCATGCATAACTCCTGTATTTTTTGGAAAACTGCATGAAATCCACCTGGAACTTCAAGTTTATATATCTTTCTATGCTTTCAGGTCTAAACTTGACTAAAAACTCACTTTGAACAAACATTATGGCTGTTTTGTATCACAGGTCACAAATAGTGTTTTAACAGCGAGAGAAGGCCAAAATGAACACTTCTTGCATAACTCCTGTATTTTGAGGAAAACTGCCTGAAATCCACTTGTAACTTCAAGTTTATGCATCTTTCTATGCTTTCAGGTTGAAACTTGACCAAAAACTCACTTTGAACAAAAGTTATGGCCTCTTTTGTATCACAGGTCACAAATAGTGTTTTGACAGCGAGAGAAGGCCAAAATGAACACTTCATGCATAACTCCTGTATTTTGAGGAAAACTGCCTGAAATCCACCTCTTACTTCAAGTTTATTCATCTTTCTATGCTGTCAGGTTGAAACTTGATTGAAAACTCACTTTGAACAAAAGTTATGGCTCTTTTGAATCAAAGGTCACAAATAGTGTTTTCTCAGCGAGAGAAGGCCAAAATGAACACTTCATGCACAACTCCTGTATTTTGAGGAAAACTGCATGAAATCCACCTGTAACTTAAAGCTTATGCATCTTTCTATGCTTTCAGGTTGAAACTTGACTGAAAACTCACTTTGAACAAAAGTTATGGCTGTTTTGTATCACAGGTCACAAATAGTGTTTTCTCAGCGAGAGAAGGCCAAAATGAACACTTCATGCATAACTCCTTTATTTTTTGGAAAACTGCATTAAATCCACCTGTAACTTCAAGTTTATGCATCTTTCTATGCTTTCAGGTTGAAAATTTACTGAAAACTCACTTTGAACAAAAGTTATGGCTGTTTTGTATCACAGGTCAGAAATAGTGTTTTCTTAGCGAGAGAAGGCCAAAATGAAAACTTCATGTATAACTCCATTATTTTGAGGAAAACTGCCTGAAATCCACCTCTAACTTCTCTTTTATGCATCTTTCTATGCTTTCAGGTTGAAAGTTGACTGAGAACTCACTTTGAACAAACGTTATGGCTGTTTTGTATCAAAGGTCACAAATAGCGTTTTCTCAGCGAGAGAAGGCCAAAATGAACACTTCATGCATAACTCCTGTATTTTTAGGAAAACTGCCTAAAATTAACCTGTAACTTCTCTTTTTTGCATCTTTCTATGCTTTCAGGTTGAAACTTGATTGAAAACTCACTTTGAACAAAAGTTAGGGCTGTTTTGTATCACAGGTCACAAATAGTGTTTTCTCAGAAAGAGAAGGCCAAAATGAAATCTTCATGCATAATTCCTGTATTTTGAGCAAAACTGCCTGAAATCCACCTCTAACTTCTCTTTTATGCATCTTTCTATGCTTTCAGGTTGAAACTTGACTTAAAACTCACTTTGAACAAAAGTTATGGCTGTTTTGTATCACAGGTCACAAATAGTGTTTTCTCAGCGACAGAAGGCCAAAATGAACACTTCATGCATAACTCCTGTAGTTTGAGGAAAACTGCCTGAAATCCACCTCTAACTTCAAGTATGTGCATCTTTCTATGCTTTCAGGTTGAAACTTGACTGAAAACTCACTTTAAACAAAAGTTATGTTTTTTTTGTTTCACAGGTCACAAATAGTGTTTTCTCAGCGAGACAAGGCCAAAATGAACACTTCATGCATAACTCCTGTATTTTTTGGAAAACTGCCTGAAATCCACCTCTGATTTAAAGATTATGCATCTTTCTATGCTTTCAGGTTGAAACTTGACTGAAAACTCACTTTGAACAAAAGTTATGGCTGTTTTGTTTCACAGGTCACAAATAGCGTTTTCTCAGCGAGAGAAGGCCAAAATGAACACTTCATGCATAACTCCTGTATTTTGAGGAAAACTGCATTAAATCCACCTCTAACTTCAAGTTTATGCATCTTTCTATGCTTTCAGGTTGAAACTTGACTGAAATCTCACTTTGAACAAAAGTTATGGCTGTTTCTTATCACAGGTCACAAAAAGTGTTTTCTCAGCGAGAGAAGGCCAAAATGAAAACTTCATGCATAACTCCTGTATTTTTATGTAAACTGAGTGAAATCCACCTGTAACTTCAAGTTTATGCATCTTTCTATGCTTTCAGGTTTAAATTTGACTGAAAACTCAATTTGAACAAAAGTTATGGCTGTTTTGTATCACAGGTCACTAAAAGCGTTTTCTCAGCGAGAGAAGTCCAAAATGAACACCTCATGCATAACTCCTGTATTTTGAGGAAAACTTCCTGAAATCCACCTGTAACTTCAAGTTTATGCATCTTTCTTTGCTTTCAGGTTAAAACTTATCTAAAAACTACCTCTGAACAAAAGTTATGGCTGTTTTGTATCACAGGTCACAAATAGCGTTTTCTCAGCGAGAGAAGGCCAAAATGAACACTTCATGCATCACTCCTGTATTTTTTTGAAAACTGCCTGAAATCCACGACTAACTTCAAGTTTATGCATCTTTCTATGGTTTCAAGTTGAAACTTGACTGAAAACTCACTTTGAACAAAAGTTATGGCTGTTTTTTATCACAGGTCACAAATAGCGTTTTCTCAGCGAGAGAAGGCCAAAATGAACACTTCATGCATAACCCTGTATTTTGAGGAAAACTGCGTGAAATTCATCTGTAACTTCAAGTTTATGCATCTTTCTATGCTTTCAGGTTGAAACTTGACTGAAAACTCACTTTGAAAAACAATTATTGCTGTTTTGTATCACGGGTCACAAATAGCGTTGTCTCAGCGAGAGAAGGCCAACATGAACACTTCATGCATAACTACTGTATTTTGAGGAAAACTGCATGAAATCCACCTGTCTCTTCAAGTTTATGCATCTTTCTATGCTTTCAGGTGAAACTTTCACTTTGAAGTCATTTTGAAAAAAAATTACGTCTTTGATGATCACTGTTCATGAAGACTGTTTTCAAAACAAAAGAAGACATTTTAAACATTTCATGCAGAACTCCATTAGTTTGAGCAAAGCTGGCTTAAAAGCACCTGTTACTTCAAAGGTTTTCATCATTCTGTGTTTTCCGTTTTGAAGTTCACTGAAAGGTCAGTGTGATCAAGAGTTCCAGCATTTGTGATCACAGGTCACACAATGCCTTTTACCAGCGAGAGTCCTCTGGAGTGAACAATTCTTGCTGAACTCCCTTCTTTAGAAGAAAACTGACTGAAATCCACGTGTCATGTCAAGGTAATGTAATTTTCATTGTATCCAGGTTGAAACTTGTCTGAAAACTCACTTTGAACAAACCTTATGGCTGTTTTGTATCACAGGTCACAAAAAGTGTTTTCTCAGCGACAGAAGGCCAAAATGAACACTTCATGCATAACTCCTGTATTTTTATGTAAACTGAGTGAAATCCACCTGTAACTTCAAGTCTATGCATCTTTCTATGGTTTCAGGTTGAAACTTGACTGAAAACCCACTTTGAACAAAAGTTATGGCTGTTTTGTTTCACAGGTCACAAATAGCGTTTTCTCAGGGAGAGAAGGCCAAAATGAACACTTCATGCAGATCTCCTCTATTTTGAGGAAAACTGAGTGAAATTCACTTATAACTTCTATTATACATCTTTCTATGCTTTCAGGTTGAACTTTCACTTCGAAGACATTTTGAAAATAAATTACGTCTTTGATGATCACGGTTCACGAAGACTGTTTTCAAAACAAAAGAAGACATTTTAAACATTTCATGCAGAACTCCATCAGTTTGACCAAAGCTGGCTTAAAAGCACCTGTTACTTCAAAAGTTTTCATCATTCTGTGTTTTCAGATTTGAAGTTCACTGAAAGGTCAGTGTGATCAAGAGTTCCAGCATTTGTGATCACAGGTCACACAATGCCTTTTACCAGCGAGAGTCCTCTGGAGTGAACACTTCTTGCTGAACTCCCTTATTTTCAGGAAAACTGACTGAAATCCACGTGTCATGTCAAGGTAATGTAATTTTCATTGTATCCAGGTTGAAACTTGTCTGAAAACTCACGTTGAACAAAGGTTATGGCTGTTTTATATCAAAGGTCACAAATAGTGTTTTCGCAGCGAGAGAAGGCCAAAATGAACACTTCATACATAACTCCTGTATTTTGATGAAAACTGAGTGAAATACACCTGTGACGTCAAGTTAATTCATCTTTCTATGCTTTCAGGTTGAAACTTGACTGAAAACTCACTTTGAAAAAAAGTTATTGCTGTTTTTATCACAGGTCACAAATACCGTTTTATAAGCGTGAGAAAGCCAAAATGAACACTTCATGCATAACTCCTGTATTTTGAAAAAAACTGCATGAAATCCACCTGTAACTTCTCTTTTATGCGTCTTTCTATTCTTTGAGGTTGAAACTTGACTGAAAAGTCACTTTGAACAAAAGTTATGGCTGTTTTGTTTCACAGGTCACAAATAGTTTTTTCTCAGCGAGAGAAGGCCAAAATGAACACTTCATGCATAACTCCTGTATTTTGAGGAAAACTGCCTGAAATCCACCTGTAACTTCAAGTTTATGCATCTTTCTATTCTTTCAGGTTGAAACTTGATTGAAAACTCACTTTGAACAAAAGTTATGGCTGTTTTGTATCACAGGTCACAAATAGTGTTTTCTCAGCGAGAGAAGGCCAAAATGAAAACTTCATGCATAACTCCTGTATTTTTATGTAAACTGCGTGAAATCCACCTGTAACTTCAAGTTTATGCATCTTTCTATGCTTTCAGGTTTAAATTTGACTGAAAACTCAAATTGAACAAAAGTTATGGCTGTTTTGTATCACAGGTCACAAAAAGCGTTTTCTCAGCGAGAGAAGGCCAAAATGAACATTTTATGCATAACTCCTGTATTTTGAGGAAAACTGCCTGAAATCCACCTGTAACTTCAAGTTTATGCATCTTTCTATGCTTTCAGGTTGAAACTTGATTGAAAACTCACTTTGAACAAAAGTTATGGCTGTTTTGTATCACAGGTCACAAATAGTGTTTTCTCAGCGAGAGAAGGCCAAAATGAAAACTTCATGCATAACTCCTGTATTTTTATGTAAACTGCGTGAAATCCACCTGTAACTTCAAGTTTATGCATCTTTCTATGCTTTCAGGTTTAAATTTGACTGAAAACTCAATTTGAACAAAAGTTATGGCTGTTTATTATCACAGGTCACAAAAAGCGTTTTCTCCGCGAGAGAAGTCCAAAATGAACACCTCATGCATAACTCCTGTATTTTGAGGAAAACTTCCTGAAATCCACCTGTAACTTCAAGTTTATGCATCTTTCTATGCTTTCAGGTTAAAACTTATCTGAAAACTACCTCTTCACAAAAGTTATGGCTGTTTTTTTCACAGGTCACTAATAGCGTTTTCTCAGCGAGAGAAGGTCAAAATGAATATTTCATGCATAACTCCTGTATTTTCAGGAAAACTGAGTGAAATCCTCCTGTAACTTCTCTTTTATGCATCTTTCTATGCTTTCAGTTTGAAACTTGACTGAAAATTCACTTTGAACAAAAGTTATGGCTGTTTTGTATCACAGGTCACAAATGGTGTTTTCTTAGCGAGAGAAGGCCAAAATGAACACTTCATGCATAACCCTGTATTTTGAGGAAAACTGCGTGAAATTCATCTGTAACTTCAAGTTTATACATCTTTCTATGCTTTCAGGTTGAAACTTGACTGAAAACTCACTCTTAACAAAAGTTATGTCTGTTTTGTATCACAGGTCCCAAATAGTGTTTTCTCAGCGAGAGAAGGTAAAAATGAACAGTTCATGCATAACCCCTGTATTTTTTGGAAAACGGCATGAAATCCACCTTTAACTTCAAGTTTAT
The DNA here is from genome assembly GCF_037954235.1 of Aulostomus chinensis. Taxonomy (NCBI): domain Eukaryota; kingdom Metazoa; phylum Chordata; class Actinopteri; order Syngnathiformes; family Aulostomidae; genus Aulostomus; species Aulostomus chinensis. The sequence continues at coordinate 433,954 of NW_028234170.1, forward strand.
TCATCTTTCTATGCTTTCAGACTGAAACTTGACTGAAAACTCACTCCGAAAAAAGTTATGGCTGTTTTGTATCACAGGTCACAAATAGCGTTTTCTCAGCGAGAGAAGGCCAAAATGAACACTTCATGCAGAACTCCTGTATTTTTTGGAAAAATGCCTAAAATCTACCTGTAACTTCTCTTTTATGCATCTTTCTATTCTTTCAGGTTGAAACTTGACTGAAAACACAATTTGAACAAAAGTTATGGCTGTTTTGTGTCACAGGTCACAAATAGCGTTTTCTCAGCGAGAGAAGGCCAAAATGAACACTTCATGCAGAACTCCTGTATTTTGAGGAAAACTCACTGAAATCCACCTGCAACTTCAAGTTTATGCATCTTTCTATGCTTTCAGGTTGAAACTTGATTGAAAACTCACTTTGAACAAAAGTTATGGCTGTTTTGTTTCACAGGTCACAAATAGTGTATTCTCAGCGAGAGAAGGCCAAAATGAACACTTCATGCATAACTTCTTTATTTTGAGGAAAACTGCGTGAAATCCACCTGTAACTTCTCTTTTATGCATCTTTCTATGCTTTCAGGTTGAAACTTGACTGAAAACCCACTTTGAAAAAAAGTTATGGCTGTTTTTTTTCACAGGTCACAAATAGCGTTTTCTCAGGGAGAGAAGGCCAAAATGAACACTTCATGTATAACTCCTGTATTTTGAGGAAAATTCCAAGAAATCCACCTCTAACTTCAAGTTTATGCATCTTTCTATGCTTTCAGGTTGAACTTTCACTTCGAAGACATTTTGAAAAAAAATTACGTCTTTGATGATCACTGTTCATGAAGACTGTTTTCAAAACAAAAGAAGACATTTTAAACATTTCATGCAGAACTCCATCAGTTTGACCAAAGCTGGCTTAAAACCACCTGTTACTTCAAAAGTTTTCATCATTCTGTGTTTTCAGATTTGAAGTTCACTGAAAGGTCAGTGTGATCAAGAGTTCCAGCATTTGTGATCACATGTCACACAATGCCTTTTACCAGCGAGAGTCCTCTGGAGTGAACAATTCTTGCTGAACTCCCTTCTTTAGAGGAAAACTGACTGAAATCCACGTTTCATGTCAAGGTAATGTAATTTTCAGTGTATTCAGGTTGAAACTTTTCTGAAAACTCACTTTGAACAAACGTTATGGCTGTTTTTTACCACGGGTCACAAATAGTGTTTTCTCAGCGAGAGAAGGCCAAAATGAACACTTCATGCATAACTCCTGTGATTTGAGGAAAACTGCCTTAAATCAACCTGTAACTTCTCTTTCATGCATCTTTCTATGATTTCAGGTTGAAATTTGACTGAAAACTTACTTTGAAAAAAAGTTATGGCTTTTTTGTATCACAGGTCACAAATAGCGTTTTCTCAGTGAGAGAAGGCCAAAATGAACACTTCATGCATAACTCCTGCATTTTGACAAAAACTGCATGAAATCTACCTTTAACTTCAAGTTTCTGCAACTTTCTATGCTTTCAGGTTGAAACTTGACTGAAAACTCACTCTGAACAAAAGTTATGGCTGTTTTGTATCACAGGTCACAAATACCGTTTTCTCAGTGAGAGAAGGCCAAAATGAACACTTCATTCATAACTCCTGTATTTTGAGGAAAAGTGAGTGAAGTCCACCTGTAACTTTAAGTTTATGCATCTTTCTTTGCTTTCAGGTTGAAACTTTACTGAAAATTCACTTTGAAAAAAAGCTATGGCTGTTTTTTATCAAAGGTCACAATAGTGTTTTCTCAGCGAGAGAAGGCCAAAATGAACACTTCATGCATAACTCCTGTATTCTGAGGAAAACTGCGTGAAATCCACCTGTAACTTCTCTTTCATGCATCTTTCTATGCTTTCAGGTTGAATCTTGACTGAAAACTCACTTTTAAATAAAGTTATGGCTGTTTTGTATCACAGGTCACAAATAGTGTTTTCTCAGCGAGAGAAGGCCAAAATGAACACTTCATGCATAACTCCTTTATTTTGTGGAAAACTGAGTAAAATCCACCTGTAACTTCAAGTTTATGCATCTTTCTATGTTTTCAGGTTGAAACTTGACTGAAAACTCACTTTGAACAAAAGTTATGTCTGTTTTGTATCACAGGTCACAAATAGTGTTTTCTCAGTGAAAGAAGGACAAAATGAACACTTCATATATAATTCCTGTATTTTATGGAAAACTGAGTTAAAACCATCCTCTAACTTAAAGTTTATGCATCTTTCTATTCTTTTAGGTTGAAACTTGTCTGACAACTCACTTTGAACAAAAGTTATGGCTGTTTTGTATCACAGGTCACAAATAGTGTTTTCTGAGCGAGAGAAGGCCAAAATGAACACTTCATGCAGAACTCCTGTATTCTTTAGAAAACTGCATGAAATCTGCCTGTAACTTCTCTTTTATGCATCTTTCTATGCTTTCAGGTGGAAACTTGACTGAAAACTCACTTTGAACAAAATTTATTGCTGTTTCGTATCCCTGGTCACAAATAGTGTATTCTCAGGGAGAGAAGGCCAAAATGAACACTTCATGCATAACTCATGTATTTTGAGGAAAACTGAGTGAAATCCACCTGTAACTTCAACTTTATGCATCTTTCTATGCTTTCAGGTTGAAACTTGACTGAAAAATCACTTTGAACAAAAGTTATGGCTGTTTTGTATTACAGGTCACAAATAGTGTTTTCTCAGCAAGAGAAGGCAAAAATGAACACTTCATGCATAACTCCTGTATTTTGAGGAAAACTGCCTGAAATCCACCTGTAACTTCAAGTTTACGCATCTTTCTATGCTTTCAGGTTGAAACTTGACTGACAACTCACTTTTAACAAAAGTTATGGCTGTTTTGTATAAAAGATCAAAAAATAGCGTATATCAAGCGAGAGAAGGCCACAATGAACACTTCATGCATAACTCCTGGATTTTGAGGAAAACTGCGTGAAATCCACCTGTAACTTCTCTTTTATGCATCTTTCTATGCTTTCAGGTGGAAACTTGACTGAAAAGTCACTTTGAACAAAATTTATGGCTGTTTTGTATCACAGGTCACAAATAGTGTTTTCACAGCGAGAGAAGGCCAAGATGAACACTTCATGCATCACTCCTGTATTTTGTGGAAAACTGAGTGAAATCCACGTGGAACCTCAAGTTTATGCATCTTTCTATGCTTTAGGTTTGAAACTTGACTGAAAACTCACTTTGAACAAAAATTATGGCTGTTTTGTATTAAAGATCAAAAATAGCGTATATCAAGCGAGAGAAGGAAAAAATGAACATTTCATGCAAAACTCCTGTATTTTGAGAAGAACTGCATGAAATCCACCTCTGACTTCAAGTTTATGCATCGTTCTGTGCTTTCAGGTTGAAACTTGACTGAAAACTCACTTTGAACAAAAGTTATGGCTGTTTTGTATCACAGGTCATAAATAGTGTTTTCTCAGCGAGAGAAGGCCAAAATGAACACTTCATGCATTACTCCTGTATTTTGAGGAAAACTGCGTGAAATCAACCTCTAACTTCAGGTTTATGCATCTTTCTATGCTTTCAGGTTGAAACTTGACTGAAAACTCACTTTGAAAAAAAGTTAAGGCTGTTTTTTATCACAGGTCACAAATAGCTTTTTCTCAGCGAATGAAGACAAAAATGAAAACTTCATACACAACTCCTGTATTTTGAGGAAAACTGCATGAAATCCACCTGTAACTTCAAGGTTGTGCATCTTTCTATGCTTTCAGGTTGAAACTTGACTGGAAAATCACCTTGAACAAAAGTTATGTCTGTTTTGTATCACAGGTCACAAATATGGTTTTCTCAGCGAGAGAAGGCCAAAATGAACACTTCATGCATAACTCTTTTTTTTTGAGGAAAACTGCGTGAAATCCACCTGTAACTTCAACTTTATGCATCTTTCTATGCTTTCAGGTTGAAACTTGACTGAAAACTAACTTTGAACAAAAGTTATGGCTGTTTTTTATCAAAGGTCACAAATTGCGTTTTCTCAACGAGAGAAGGCGAAAATGAACACTTCATGCAGAACTCCTGTATTTGGAGGAAAACTGTGTGAAATCCACCTCTAACTTAAAGTCTGTGCATCTTTCTATGCTTTCAGGTTGAAACTTGACTGAAAACTCACTTTTAAATAAAGTTATGGCTGTTTTGTATCACAGGTCACAAATAGTGTTTTCTCAGCGAGAGAAGGCCAAAATGAACACTTCATGCATAACTCCTTTATTTTCAAAGAAAAATGAGTGAAATCAACCTGTAAATCCTGTTTCATGCATCTTTCTATGCTTTCAGGTTGAAACTTGACTGAAAACTCACTTTGAACGAAAGTTATAGCTGTTTTGTATCACAGGTCACAAATAGCGTTTTCACAGCGAGAGAAGTCCAAAATGAACATTTCATGCATAAATCCTTTATTTTTTGGAAAACCGAGTGAAATCCACCTGTATCTTCAAGTTTATGCATCTTTCTATGTTTTCAGGTTGAAACTTGAAAGAAAAATTACATTGAAAAAAAAAATAATGGCTGTTTTTTATTATCACAGGTCACAAATAGCGTTTTCTCAGCGAGAGAAGGCCAAAATGAACACTTCATACATAACTCCTGTTTTTTTTTGGAAAAATGACTGAAATCCACCTGTAACTTCAAGTTTATGCATCTTTCTATGCTTTCAGGTTGAAACTTGACTGAAAACTCACTTTGAACAAAAGTTATGGCTGTTTTGTATCACAGGTCACAAATAATGTTTTCTCAGCGAGAGAAGGCCCAAATGAACACTTCATACATAACTCCTTTATTTTGAGGTAAACTGAGTGAAGTCCACCTCTAACTTCAAGTTTATTCATCTTTCTAAGCTTTCAGGTTGAAACTTGACTGAAAACTCACTTTGAACAAAAGTTATGGCTGTTTGGTATCACAGGTCACAAAAAGTGTTTTCACAGCGAATGAAGACCAAAATGAATACTTCATACACAACTCCTTTATTTTGAGGAAAACTGCATGAAATCCACCTGTAACTTCTCTTTTTTGCATCTTTCTATGCTTTCAGGTTGAAACTTGACTGAAAACTCACTTTGAACAAAAGTTATGGCTGTTTTGTTTCACAGGTCACAAATAGTGTTTTCTCAGCGAGAGAAGGCCAAAATGAAAACTTCATGCATAACTCCTGTATATTTTAAGAACTGCATGATATCAACCTCTAACTTAAAGTTTATGCATCTTTCTATGCTTTCAGGTTGAAACTTGAATGAAAACTCACTTTGAACAAAAGTTATTGCTGTTTTTTATCACAGGTCACAAATAGCGTTTTCTCAGCAAGAGAAGGCGAAAATGAACACTTCATGCATAACTCCTGTATTTTTATGTAAACTGAGTGAAATCCACCTGTAACTTCAAGTGTATTCATCTTTCTAAGCTTTCAGGTTTTAACTTGACTGAAAACTCACTTTGAACAAAAGTTATGGCTGGTTTGTATCACAGCTCACAAATAGCGTGTTCTCAGCGAGAGAAGGCCAAAATGAACACTTCATGCATAATTCCTGTATTTTGAGGAAAACTGCATGAAATTCACCTATAACTTCTCTTTTATGCATCTTTCTATGCTTTCAGGTTGAAACTTGACGGAAAACTCACTTTGAACAAAAGTTATGTCTGTTTTGTATCACAGGTCACAATAGTGTTTTCACAGCGAGAGAAGGCCAAAATGAACACTTCATGCATAACTCCTGTATTTTGAGGAAAACTGACTGAAATCCACCTCTAACTTCAAGTTTATGCATCTTTCTATGCTTTCAGGTGAAGCTTTCACTTCAAAGTCATTTTGAAAAAAAATTATGTCTCTGATGATCACTGTTCACGAAGACTGTTTTCAAAACAAAAGAAGACATTTTAATCATTTCATGCAGAACTCCATTAGTTTGACCAAAGCTGGCTTAAAACCACCTGTTACTTCAAAGGTTTTCATCATTCTGTGTTTTCAGATTTGAAGTTTACTGAAAGGTCAGTGTGATCAAGAGTTCCAGCATTTATGATCAAAGGTCACACAATGACTTTTACCAGCGAGAGTCCTCTGGAGTGAACACTTCATGCTGAACTCCCTTATTTAGAAGAAAACTGACTGAATTCCACGTGTCATGTCAAGGTAATGTAATTTTCATTGTATCCAGGTTTAAACTTGTCTGAAAACTCACTTTGAACAAAAGTTATGGCTGTTTTGTATCACAGGTCACAAATAGCGTTTTCTCAGCGAGAGAAGGCCAAAATGAACACTTCATGCATAACTCCTGTATTTTGAGGAAAACTGCCTGAAATCAACCTGTAACTTCTCTTTTTTGCATCTTTCTATGCTTTCAGGTTGAAACTTGACTGAAAATTCACTTTGAACAAAAGTTATGGCTGTTTTGTTTCACAGGTCACAAATAGTGTTTTCTCAGCGAGAGAAGGCCAAAATGAAAACTTCATGCATAACTCCTGTATATTTTAAAAACTGCATGATATCAACCTCTAACTTAAAGTTTATGCATCTTTCTATGCTTTCAGGTTGAAACTTGAATGAAAACTCACTTTGAACAAAAGTTATGGCTGTTTTGTATCACAGGTCACAAACAGTGTTTTCTCAGCGAGAGAAGGCCAAAATGAACACTTCATGCATAACTCCTGTATTTTTATGTAAACTGCCTGAAATCCACCTGTAACTTCAAGTTTATGCATCTTTCTATGCTTTCAGGTTGAAACTTGACTGAAAACTCACTCTGAACAAATGTTATGGCTGTTTTGTATCTCAGGTCACAAATAGTGTTTTCTCAGCGAGAGAAGGCCAAAATGAACACTTCATGCATAACTCCTGTATTTTGAGGAAATCTGCGTGAAATCCACCTGTAACTTCTCTTTTATGCATCTTTCTTTGCTTTCAGGTTGAAACTTGACTGAAAACTCACTTTGAACAAAAGTTATGGCTGTTTTGTATCACAGGTCACAAATAGTGTTTTTATAGCGAGAGAAGGCTAAAATGAACACGTCATGCAAAAATCCTGTATTTTGAGGAAAACTGCGTGAAATCCACCTGTAACGTCTGTTTTATTCATCTTTCTTTGCATTCAGATTGAAACTTGACTTAAAACTCACTCTAAACAAAAGTTATGGCTGTTTTTTTTTTACAGGTCACAAATAGCGTTTTCACAGCGAGAGAAGGCCAAAATTAACACTTCATGCATAACTCCTGTATTTTGAGGAAAACTGTGTGAAATCCACCTGTAACTTCAAGTTTATGCATCTTTCTATGCTTTCAGGTTGAACTTTCACTTCGAAGTCATTTTGAAAAAAAATTACGTCTTTGATGTCAAGGTTCACGAAGACTGTTTTCAAAACAAAAGAAGACATTTTAAACATTTCATGCAGAACTCTATTAGTTTGACCAAAGCTGGCTTAAAAGCACCTGTTACTTCAAAAGTTTTCATCATTCTGTGTTTTCAGATTTTAAGTTCACTGAAAGGTCAGTGTGATCAAGAGTTACAGCATTTGTGATCACAGGTCACACAATGCCTTTTACCAGCGAGAGTCCTCTGGAGTGAACACTTCTTGCTGAACTCCCTTATTTAGAGGAAAACTGACTGAAATCCACGTGTCATGTCAAGGTAATGTAATTTTCATTGTATTCAGGTTGAAACTTGTCTGAAAACTCACTTTGAACAAAAGTTATGGCTGTTTTGTATCACAGGTCACAAATAGTGTTTTCACAGCGAGAGAAGGCCAAAATGAGCACTTTATGCATAACTCCTGTATTTTGAGGAAAACTGTGTGAAATCCACCTGTAACTTGTCTTTTATGCATCTTTCTATGCTTTCCGTTTGAAAAGTCACTGAAAACTCACTGTGAACAAAAGTTATGGCTGTTTTGTATCACAGGTCACAAATAGCGTTTTCTCAGGGAGAGAAGGCCAAAATTAACACTTCATGCATAACTTCTGTATTTTGAGGAAAACTGACTGAAATCCACCTATAACTTCTCTTTTACGCATCTTTCTATGATTTAAGGTCGAACTTTCACTTCGAAGTCATTTTGAAAAAAAATTATGTCTTTGATGATCAAGGTTCACGAAGACTGTTTTCAAAACAAAAGAAGACTTTTTAATCATTTCATGCAGAACTCCATTAGTTTGAGCAAAGCTGGCTTAAAAGCACTTGTTACTTCAAAAGTTTTCATCATTCTGTGTTTTCAGATTTGAAGTTCACTGAAAGGTCAGTGTGATCAAGAGTTCCAGCATTTGTGATCACAGGTCACACAATGCCTTTTACCAGCGAGAGTCCTCTGGAGTGAACACTTCTTGCTGAACTCCCTTATTTTCAGGAAAACTGACTGAAATCCACGTTTCATGTCAAGGTAATTTAATTTTCAGTGTATTCAGGTTGAAACTTGTCTGAAAACTGACTTTGAAGAAAAGTTATAGCTGTTTTGTATCACAGGTCACAAGTAGCGTTTTCTCAGCGAGAAAAGGCCAAAATGAACCTTTCATGCATAACTCCTGTATTATGAGGAAAACTGAGTGAAATCTACCTGCAACTTCAAGTTTATGCATCTTTCTATGCTTTTAGGTTGAAACTTGACTGAAAACTCACTTTGAACAAAAGTTATGGCTGTTTTGTATCACAGGTCACAAATAGTGTTTTCACAGCGAGAGAAGGCCAAAATGAACACTTCATGCATAACTCCTGTATTTTTTGGAAAACTGCCTTAAATCCACCCTCAAACTTCAAGTTTATGCATCTTTCTAAGCTTTCAGGTTGAAATTTGATTGAAAACTGACTTTGAACAAAAGTTATGGCTGTTTTGTATCACAGGTCACAAATAGTGTTTTTACAGCGAGAGAAGGCTAAAATGAACACGTCATGCAAAAATCCTGTATTTTGAGGAAAACTGCGTGAAATGCACCTGTAACGTCTGTTTTATTCATCTTTCTATGCATTCAGATTGAAACTTGACTTAAAACTCACTCTAAACAAAAGTTATGGCTGTTTTTTTTTACACGTCACAAATCGTGTTGTCTCAGCGAGAGAAGGCCAAAATGAACACTTCATGCATAACTCCTGTATTTTTAGGTAAACATAGTGAAATCCACCTGTAACTTCAAGTTTATGCATCTTTCTATGCTTTCAGGTTGAAACTTGACTGAAAACTCAATTTGAACAAATGTCATGGCTGTTTTGTATCACAGGTCACAAATAGCGTTTTCACAGCGAGAGAAGGCCAAAATGAACACTTCATGCATAACTCCTGTATTTTTTGGAAAACTGCATGAAATCCACCTTTAACTTCTCTTTTATGCATCTTTCTATGCTTTCAGGTTGAAACTTGACTGAAAACTCACTTTGAAGAAAAGTTATGGCTGTTTTGTACCACAGTTCACAAATAGTGTTTCTTCAGCGAGAGACGGCAAAAATGAAAACTTCATGCATAAATCCTGTATTTTGAGGAAAACTGAGTGAAATCCACCTGTAACTTAGAGTTCATGCATTTTTCTATGCTTTCAGGTAGAAACTTGACTGAAAACTAAATTTGAACAAAAGTTTTGGCTGTTTTGTATCACGGGTCACAAATAGCGTTTTCACAGTAAGAGAAGGACAAAATGAACACTTCATGCATAACTCCTGTATTTTTGGTAACTGAGTGAAATCCACCTGTAACTTCAAGTTTTTGCAACTTTCTATGCTTTCAAGTTGAAACTTGACTGAAAACTCACTTTGAACAAAAGTTATGGCTGTTTTGTATCACAGGTCACAAATAGTGTTTTCTCAGCGAGAGAAGGCCATAATGAAAACTTCATGCATAACTCCTGCATTTTTTGGAAAAATGCATAAAATCCACCTGTAACTTCAAGTTTATGCATCTTTCTATGCTTTCAGGTTAAAACTTGACTGAAAACTCACTTTGAAAAAAAGTTATGGCTGTTTTGTATCACAGGTCACAAATAGTGTTTTCTCAGCGAGAGAAGGCCAAAATGAACACTTCATGCATAACTCCTGTATTTTGAGGAAATCTGCGTGAAATCCACCTGTAACTTCTCTTTTATGCATCTTTCTTTGCTTTCAGGTTGAAACTTGACTGAAAACTCACTTTGAACAAAAGTTGTGGCTGTTTTGTATCACAGATCACAAATAGTGTTTTCTCAGCGATAGAAGGCCAAAATGAACACTTCATGCATCACTCCTGTATTTTGAGGAAAACTGCGTGAAATCCACCTGTAACTTCTCTTTTATGCATCTTTCTATACTTTCAGGGGGAAACTTGACTGAAAACTCACTTTGAACAAAAGTTATGGCTGTTTTGTATCACAGGTCACAAAAAGCATTTTCACAGCGAGAGAAGGCCAAAATGAACACTTCATGCATAACTCCTGCATTTTTTGGAAAAATGCATAAAATCCACCTGTAACTTAAAGTTTATGCCTCTTTCTATGCTTTCAGGTCAAAACTTGACTGAAAACTCACTTTGAAAACAAGTTATGGCTTTTTTGTATCACAGGTCACAAATAGTGTTTTTACAGCGAGAGAAGGCTAAAATGAACACGTCATGCAAAAATCCTGTATTTTGAAGAAAACTGCGTGAAATCCACCTGTAACGTCTGTTTTATTCATCTTTCTATGCATTCAGATTGAAACTTGACTTAAAACTCACTCTAAACAAAAGTTATGGCTGTTTTTTTTTACAGGTCACAAATAGCGTTTTCACAGCGAGAGATGGCCAAAATGAACACTTTATGCATAACTCCTGTATTTTGAGGAAAACTGTGTGAAATCCACCTGTAACTTCAAGTTTATGCATCTTTCTCTGCTTTCAGGTTGAACTTTCACTTCGAAGTCATTTTGAAAAAAAATTACGTCTTTGATGATCACGGTTCACGAAGACTGTTTTCAAAACAAAAGAAGACATTTTAAACATTTCATGCAGAACTCTATTAGTTTGAGCAAAGCTGGCTTAAAAGCACCTGTTACTTCAAAGGTTTTCATCATTCTTTGTTTTCAGATTAGAAGTTCACTGAAAGGTCAGTGTGATCAAGAGTTACAGCATTTGTGATCACAGGTCAAACAATGCCTTTTACCAGCGAGAGTCCTCTGGAGTGAACACTTCTTGCTGAACTCCCTTATTTAGAGGAAAACTGACTGAAATCCACGTGTCATGTCAAGGCAATGTAATTTTCATTGTATTCAGGTTGAAACTTGACTTTGAACAAAAGTTAAGGCTGTTTTGTATCACAGGTCACAAATAGTGTTTTCACAGCGAGAGAAGGCCAAAATGAACACTTTATGCATAACTCCTGTATTTTGAGGAAAACTGTGTGAAATCCACCTGTAACTTGTCTTTTATGCATCTTTCTATGCTTTCAGGTTGAAACTTTACTGAAAACTCACTTTGAAGAAAAGTCATGATTGTTTTGTATCATAGGTCACAAATAGTGTTTTCTCAGTGAGAGAAGGCCAAAATGAACACTTCATGCATGACTAATTTTTTTTTTGAAAACTAAGTGAAATCCACCTGTAACTTTAAGTGTATGCATCTTTCTATGCTTTCCGTTTGAAACGTCACTGAAAACTCACTTTGAACAAAAGTTATGGCTGTTTTCTATCACAGGTCACAAATAGCGTTTTCTCAGGGAGAGAAGGCCAAAATTAACACTTCATGCATAACTCCTGTATTTTGAGGAAAACTGACTGAAATCCACCTATAACTTCTCTTTTACGCATCTTTCTATGATTTAAGGTCGAACTTTCACTTCGAAGTCATTTTGAAAAAAAATTATGTCTTTGATGTCACGGTTCACGAAGACTGTTTTCAAAACAAAAGAAGACTTTTTAATCATTTCATGCAGAACTCCATTAGTTTGAGCAAAGCTGGCTTAAAAGCACCTGTTACTTCAAAGGTTTTCATCATTCTGTGTTTTCAGATTTGAAGTTCACTGAAAGGTCAGTGTGATCAAGAGTTCCAGCATTTGTGATCACAGGTCATACAATGCCTTTTACCAGCGAGAGTCCTCTGGAGTGAACACTTCTTGCTGAACTCCCTTATTTTCAGGAAAACTGACTGAAATCCACATTTCATGTCGAGGTAATGTCATTTTCAGTGTATTCAGGTTGAAACTTTTCTAAAAACTCACTTTGAACAAAAGTTATGGCTGTTTTGTATCACAGGTCACAAATAGCGTTTTCACCGCGAGAGAAGGCCAAAATGAACACTTTATGCATAACTCCTGTATTTTGAGGAAAACTGTGTGAAATCCACCTGTAACTTCAAGTTTATGTATCTTTCTTTGCTTTCAAGTTGAAACTTGACTGAAAACTCACTTTCAACAAATATTATGGCTGTTTTGTATCACAGATCACAAATATAGTGTTTTCTCAGCGATAGAAGGTCAAAATGAAAACTTCATGCATAACTCCTTTATTTTGAGGAAAACTGCATGAAATCCACCTGTAATTTCAAGTTTATGCATCTTTCTATTCTTTCAGGTTGAACTTTCACTTCGAAGTCATTTAGAAAAAAAATTACGTCTTGATATCACGGTTCACGAAGACTGTTTTCAAAACAATAGAAGACATTTTATACATTTCATGCAGAACTCTATTAGTTTGACCAAAGCTGGCTTAAAAGCACCTGTTACTTCAAAGGTTTTCATCATTCTGTGTTTTCAGATTTTAAGTTCACTGAAAGGTCAGTGTGATCAAGAGTTCCAGCATTTGTGATCACAGGTCACACAATGCCTTTTACCAGCGAGAGTCCTCTGGAGTGAACACTTCTTGCTGAACTCCCTTATTTTGAGGAAAACTGACTGAAATCCACATGTCATGTCAAGGTAATGTAATTTTCATTGTATTCAGGTTGAAACTTGTCTGAAAACTCACTTTGAACAAAAGTTATGGCTGTTTATTATCACAGGTCACAAATAGCGTTTTCACAGCGAGAGAAGGCCAAAATGAACACTTCATGCATAACTCCTGTATTTTGAGGAAAACTGTGTGAAATCCACCTGTAACTTGTCTTTTATGCATCTTTCTATGCTTTTAGGTTGAAACTTGACTGAAAACTCACTTTGAACAAAAGTTATGGCTGTTTTGTATCACAGGTCCCAAATAGCGTTTTCTCAGGGAGAGAAGGCCAAAATGAACACTTCATGCATAACTCCTGTATTTTGAGGAAAACTGCGTGAAATCCACCTGTAACGTCTGTTTTATTCATCTTTCTATGCTTTCAGATTGAAACTTGACTTAAAACTCACTCTGAACAAAAGTTATGTTTTTTTTTTTTTTACAGGTCACAAATAGTTTTGTCTCAGCGAGAGAAGGCCAAAATGAACACTTCATGCATAACTCCTGTATTTTTAGGTAATATAGTGAAATCCACCTCTAACTTCAAGTTTATGCATCTTTCTATGCTTTCAGGTTGAAACTTGCCTGAAAACTCACTTTTAAAAAAGTTATGGCTGTTTTGTATCGCAGGTCACAAATAGCGTTTTCTCAGCGAGAGAAGGCCAAAATGAACACTTCATGCATAACTCCTGTATTTTGATGAAAACTGACTGAAATCAAGCTGTAACTTCAAGTTTATGCATCTTTCTATGCTTTCAGGTTGAAACTTGACTGAAAACTGACTTTGAACAAAAGTTATGGCTGTTTTGTATCACAGGTCACAAATAGTGTTTTCACAGATAGAGAACGCCAAAATGAACACTTCATGCTGAACTCCTGTATTTTTTGGAGGAAAACTGAGTGAAATCCACATGTAACTTCAAGTTTATGCGTCTTTCTTTACTTTCAGGTTGAAACTTGACTGAAAACTCACTTTGAACAAAAGTTTTGGCTGTTTTGTATCACAGATCACAAATATTGTTTTCTCAGCGATAGAAGGCCAAAATGAACACTTCATGCATAACTCCTGTATTTTGAGGAAAACTGCATGAAATCCACCTGTAACTTCAAGTGTATGCATCTTTCTATGCTTTCAGGTTAAACTTTCACTTCAAAGTCATTTTGAAAAAAAATTACGTCTTTGATGTCACGGTTCACGAAGACTGTTTTCAAAACAAAAGAAGACATTTTAAACATTTCATGCAGAACTCTATTAGTTTGAGCAAAGCTGGCTTAAAAGCACCTGTTACTTCAAAGGTTTTCATCATTCTGTGTTTTCAGATTTTAAGTTCACTGAAAGGTCAGTGTGATCAAGAGTTCCAGCATTTGTGATCACAGGTCACACAATGCCTTTTACCAGCGAGAGTCCTCTGGAGTGAACACATCTTGCTGAACTCCCTTATTTAGAGGAAAACTGACTGAAATCCACGTGTCATGTCAAGGTAATTTAATTTTCATTGTATTCAGGTTGAAACTTGTCTGAAAACTCACTTTGAACAAAAGTTATGGCTGTTTTTTACCACGGGTCACAAATAGCGTTTTCACAGCGAGAGAAGGCCAAAATGAACACTTTATGCATAACTCCTGTATTTTGAGGAAAACTGTGTGAAATCCACCTGTAACTTCAAGTTTATGTATCTTTCTTTGCTTTCAAGTTGAAACTTGACTGAAAACTCACTTTGAACAAAAGTTATGACTTTTTTGTATCACAGGTCACAAATAGTGTTTTCACAGCGAGAGAAGGCCAAAATGAACACTTCATGCATAACTCCTGTATTTTTTGGAAAACTGCCTTAAATCCACCTCAAACTTCAAGTTTATGCATCTTTCTAAGCTTTCAAGTTGAAATTTGACTGAAAACTGACTTTGAAAAAAAGTTATGGCTGTTTTGTATCACAGGTCACAAATAGTGTTTTTACAGCGAGAGAAGGCTAAAATGAACACTTCATGCATAACTCCTGTATTTTGAGGAAAACTGCATGAAATCCACCTGTAACGTCTGTTTTATTCATCTTTCTATGCTTTCAGATTGAAACTTGACTTAAAACTCACTCTAAACAAAAGTTATGGCTGTTTTTTTTTTACGGGTCACAAATCGTGTTGTCTCAGCGAGAGAAGGCCAAAATGAACACTTCATGCATAACTCCTGTATTTTTAGGTAAACATTGTGAAATCCACCTCTAACTTCAAGTTTAGGCATCTTTCTATGCTTTCAGGTTGAAACTTGACTGAAAACTCAATTTGAACAAAAGTTATGGCTGTTTTGTATCACAGGTCCCAAATAGCGTTTTCACAGCGAGAGAAGGCCAAAATGAACACTTCATGCATAACTCCAGTATTTTGAGGAAAACTGCCTGAAATCCACCTGTAACTTCTCTTTTATGCATCTTTCTATGCTTTCAGGTTCAAACTTGACTGAAAACTCACTTTGAAAAAAAGTTATGGCTGTTTCGTATCACAGGTCACAAATAGCGTTTTCTCAGCGAGAGAAGGCCAAAATGAACACTTCATGCATAACTCCTGTATTTTTTGGAAAACTGCATGAAATCCACCTGTAACTTCAAGTTTATGCATCTTTCTATGATTTCAGGTTGAAACTTGACTTAAAACTCAATTTCAACAAAAGTTATGGCTGTTTTTTTATCACAGGTCACAAATAGTGTTTTCACAAAGAGAGAAGGCCAAAATGAAGGCAAGGCAAGTTTATTTGTAGAGCACAATTCATACACATGGCAATTCAAAGTGCTTTACAGTTGCAGAAAAATCTTAAAATCACAAAAAGGCAGATAAAATCATAAAACATAAATAGAATCATTAATTTAAAGAAAAGGAGAAGAGTGCAGATAAAATACTTTCAGCTGTCGTATGCACGACTGAACAGAGTAGTTTTCAGCCTGGTCTTAAACATTGTCACAGTTGATTCCTGTCTCACTTTTTCTGGAAGACTGTTCCAGATTTTAGTTGCAGAAAACTGGAAAGGAGCTTCACCATGTTTATTCCTGACTCTGGGCCCCTGTAGGAGACCTCTACCTGAGGTTCTCAGAGACCTGGAGGGTTCATATGGGTCTAACATGTCAGAGATTTACTTCGGTGCTTGACCATGAAGAGACTTGTATACAAGCAGAGCTGTCTTAAAGTCTATTCTCTGAGCAACAGGAAGCCAGTGCAGAGATCTGAGCACTGGACTAATATGGTCGTATTTCCTGGTTCTAGTCAGGACTCGAGCTGTGGCGTTCTGAATGTATTGTAGTTGTTTAACAGCTTGTTTAGAGATACCAGTGAGCAGGCCGTTACAGTAGTCTAACCTACTGGAGACAAATGCATGGATTCGTCTGTCCAAGTCTGGTTCAGACACTATACCTCTGATTTTGGCAATGTTTTTTAGATGGTAAAAGGCTGCTGATTTTACTGACTTTATGTGGCTGTTAAAGTTCAGATCTGAGTCCAATATTACCCCCAGATTTCTAACCTGTTGTTTTGGTTTTAGAGAAAGGGATTCAAGGTGACTGATCACACTTTCTCTTTGCTTCTGTGGCCCAAAAACGATTAATTCCGTTTTTTCTGAGTTTAGCTGGAGAAAGTTGTTTTGCATCCACATGCTTATATGTTGGATGCAGTGGAAGAGTGAATCCACAGGTCCATGTTCACCTGCTGTCAGAGACACATAGATCTGAGTGTCGTCTGCATAGTTATGGTAGGACACATTATGGCTGCTTATTAGTTGGCCTAGTGGAAGCATGTATAGGTTGAACAAGAGGGGCCCCAAGATTGAACCTTGGGGGACACCACAGGTCATGGCCATTTTGTCTGAGCTGCAATTTCCAATTTCAACAAAGTATGTTCTCTCCTCAAGATAGGACTTGAACCACTTTAGAGCAGAACCAGAGATTCCTAGCCAATTCTCTAGCCTCTGTAAAAGGATCTCATGGTCAACTGTGTCAAAGGCAGCACTCAAGTCAAGCAGGACTAAGACTGAGACTTTGCCTTTGTCTGTGTTTAGGCGGATGTCATTTATCACCTAGATCAGAGCTGTCTCAGTGCTGTGGTGGGGCCTAAAGCCAGACTGGAAAGTATCAAAAGCATTGTTGGACAGGAGAAAGTCAGTGAGTTGTTGATAAACAACTTTTTCGAGGACTTTTCCTAGGAATGGCAGGTTTGATATGGGCCGGTAGTTGTTCAGAACCATGGCATCAAGACTGCTCTTCTTTAAAAGAGGCTTAATGACCGCAGTTTTCAGGGCCCTTGGAAATGTTCCAGTCTCTAGTGAAATCTTAACTAAATGAGTAACTTTTGGTAACAGGCTGCTCAGCACAGTCTTTACAAATCTAGTGGGTAACTCATCAAGGCAGCATGTAGATGAACTCAGACCTGAAATAATCTCTTCGACTGTTTTGTCACTGACAGGAGTGAAATGTGCCAGCTCTAGGTGTTCAGGTGGATGCTGGGCTATCATTTGTGTCTTAGAAATGATAGCTTTTTTAATATCTTGAACTTTATCACTAAAGAATTTTGCAAATTCATTGCAATTTGATATAGAAATGAATTCTAAGGGCAGTGGAACCGAAGGGTTTGTTAATCTGTTTACAGTAGCAAACAGAACTCGAGAATTACCATTCGAGTTTGTAATCACTTCAGAGAAATACCTCTCCCTAGCTCTTCGTAAAGTCTGGTTAAACATGGATAATTTTTGTCTATAAATGTCATAGTCAACCTGTAGCTTTGACTTGCGCCATTTCCGTTCGGCTCTCCGGCACCCTCTTTTTTGTGCCCTGACAGAGTCTTCATTTCTCCATGGTGCTTTTTGTCTGTCTTTAACTATTCTAACCTTAACAGGAGCAATGGTGTCCAAGACATTCAAAACACTTGATGTATACGAGTTTAACAGATCATTAACATTAGAACCAGAGGTGTTTTCAAAAGCAACCATTTCCATAAACTGTGTCCTTGTTTTGTCATTTATGAGTCTTCTCCGAACCATTGACGACCCATGTGCTGGCTTGGGTATAACAGACAGATTAAAGAAAACACAAAAATGATCTGATAATGCAATATCCATGACATTAACACCTGAAACAATATCCCTTTTGTAATAAGCACGTCCAGTGTGTGCCCTCTGTTGTGAGTGGGTTCGTTCACATACTGAGTTAGACCAAACGTTTCAAGGACAGCACTGAGTTCTTTAGCATGTCTGTCACTGGCTACATCCACATGCACATTTAAATCACCTGTAATAACCAAACAGTCAAATTCAGTGCGCACAGCTGAAAGTAATTCAGTAAAATCATCAATAAAACAGTTCTGTGGTGGCCTATAAATAGTGATATAAAGTATGGTGGCTTGTTTTAACTCCAATTTGAATGACAAATACTCAAATGATGAAAAAACTCCAAACGACAATTTTTGTATAACTATATTTTCTCTGAATATGCTACACACCCCTCCACCTCTCTTGCTCTGTCTTGTTTCAGATTCAAAGGTGTAGTGAGGTGGAGTAGACTCAATCAGGACTGCATTACCTGTATTTTTGTCAAGCCACGTCTCAGTTAAAAACATTAAATCAAGATCACGAGAAGAAATAAAATTATTAATTAAAAATGATTTGTTATTTAAAGATCTGACATTAAGCACAACATGTTTGAGATTAGACTGAGTTTCAAAGGACTCCAAGTTCTTACAAGAGATATGGATTAGATTTCTCTGCTCATCTGTCTGTCTCTCTCTTATCTAATCTTCGTGATATTACAGTAGGTATTGTTTTTGCAGAGAAGTTCTCCTCCCTGGACCTCCAGTTGGGTATACTATGAGTGGTAGCAACGCAGAGGCCCTTTACATCCTAGACAGCAGTGGTGACACTGTTGGAGATTACAGCTGGGCCTGGTGGTGAAGACTGAGCTGGAGGGACTCTGGGGGGAGGGGAAGGGGCACGATACTTCTTTGGGGCAAGAACCCTCGATCTAATCAGGTCTGGAGTGAGAGGAGCCATTTTCGTTCCTGATTTTATCAAGCTTTCAAGATGGTTTGGAAATCTCAAAGGTGACTGTGGAGATGGGAATGAGAGTGAAGAGAGGGCGTAGACACAGCAGGTGGTGCCCAGGACGGCGGTGAGGGAGAAGGTGACAGGGATGCTGCATCCCTAACCTTCTCCGGAGATGCAGGTTTTGTCCTTGCAGTTGCAGCAGAGTTGTTTTCTGAAGATGCTGATGTTGTTGTTGTGGGAGCTGGAGCTGATGCCTTCGCTGGGGATGCAGGTTTTGTTGTTGAGGCTGCTGTGGCTGAGTCCTTTTCCAGTGGTTGCAGAAGGTGCTGTTTTGGGTACATCCTTTGCCGGGTCCTTGGGTGGGGAAGAGGGAGCTCCTCTCCCTCTCCTCTTTTCTCTCATCGGTTGCCCGCAAGCCTGGTTCAGTTCAGGCCGGTTCTGATGCCTCAGAGCATGGAGGAGGTTATCCGTCAGCCTCTTTACTCCACCTCCATTCAGGTGTGGCCCTTTTCCTCTGAAAAGGTCACCTCGATGCCAAAACAGGTTAAAGTTCTCGATGTAATGCAATCCTCTGGACTCGCAGATGTTGGGTAGCCACGTGTTCAACTGAAGCAGTCGGCTGAATTTATTCACTTTGCTGTCCGTGATTGGGGGGGGGTCCACTAATAAACGTGGGTAACCCCACTTTATGGAGTCTCTCAAAGAGTGCAAGAAAGTCTTCTTTCAAGATTTCAGACTGTTGATTTCTGATGTCCACTGCACCCACGTGAACGATCAGCTGTTTCACTCCCTGGTTCGTAGCTAGCTCCCAAGGTAGCGCCTGAGTGTTGTCAGACACTGTAGCACTGGGGTAGCTGCTTGTTATTATCTGCTTACAGTTTATGTTAGATACGGCCCCGTCTCTTAGCAGCAGCGTATCTTTGACCTTGACGCTTGGCACAGTTTTTCGGCCAGGCTGCCTCCCTGCTTTGACGTCATCCCCATTTTTATGTGACAGTGGTAAGAATCTGTTGGTTAACTTTATTCCGGGTGATGTAATTAGTCTTTCATTCCGAACATTTTGACGTCTCTTTGGTTTAGCACCAAGATTACGGTCAAGCCTCGGAGAAGACACAGTGTCATTTAGCTTTAGGTTGTGAGGAGCAGTCTTTTCACCCCTTTCTTTGGAAGTAAAAGTGGATTTCTTACCACTGGAGATCACTGGAAGAGTATCATGAAGTCCTTTTTCTGTTTCTAGGGTGAAAATCCGCTCTTGTAGTGCACAAATTTGTTGTTTGTAAATCCGACAGTTTTCGTAGGGAGACTCTGTTTGGGTTAATCCTTCGGTCATGTTGAAAACTTGTCGCTGAGTCGTCAGATACGTTTTTAAAAAAGCATAAAAATGATTAAGAAGTCTTGGTTTACTTAAAAGAAAGAAACAAAATCATATCCAAGACTGGCAGAAAAAAAGTCAAATGAAAGTAAAATGATTAAAAGGCAGATAAAAGCATAAGCAGAAGGAGAGAGCAAAGAGACGTCTGCACTCTTCAGAAGCAGGAAGCAGCCTGAAAATGAACTCTTCATGCATAACTCCTGTATTTTGAGGAAAACTGCCTGAAATCCACAGCTAACTTTTCTTTTATGCATCTTTCTATGCTTTCAGGTTGAAACTTGACTGAAAACTCACTTTGAACAAAAGTAATGTTTTTTTTGTGTCACAGGTCACAAACAGTGTTTTCTCAGCGAGAGAAGGCCAAAATGAACACTTCATGCATAACTCCTTTATTTTTTGGAAAACTCAGTGAAATCCACGTGTAACTTCTCTTTTATGGATCCTCTAATGCTTTCAGGTTGAAACTTGACTGAAAACTCACTTTGAAAAAAAGTCATGGTTGTTTTGTATCACAGGTCACAAATACCGTTTTCTAAGCGAGAGAAGGCCAAAATGAACACTTCATGCATAACTCCTGTATTTTGAGGAAAACTGACTGAAATCCACCTATAACTTCTCTTTTACGCATCTTTCTATGATTTAAGGTCGAACTTTCACTTCGAAGTCATTTTGAAAAAAAATTATGTCTTTGATGTCACGGTTCACGAAGACTGTTTTCAAAACAAAAGAAGACTTTTTAATCATTTCATGCAGAACTCCATTAGTTTGAGCAAAGCTGGCTTAAAAGCACCTGTTACTTCAAAGGTTTTCATCATTCTGTGTTTTCAGATTTGAAGTTCACTGAAAGGTCAGTGTGATCAAGAGTTCCAGCATTTGTGATCACAGGTCACACCTTTTACCAGCGAGAGTCCTCTGGAGTGAACACTTCTTGCTGAACTCCCTTCTTTAGAGGAAAACTGACTGAAATCAACGTGTCATGTCAAGGTAATTTAATTTTCATTGTATCCAGGTTTAAACTTGTCTGAAAACTCACTTTGAACAAAGGTTATGGCTGTTTTATATCAAAGGTCACAAATAGTGTTTTCGCAGCGAGAGAAGGCCAAAATGAACACTTCATGCATAACTCCTGTATTTTTTGGAAAACTCAGTGAAATCCACCTGAACTTCAAGTTTATGCATCTTTCTATGATTTCTGGTTGAAACTTGACTGAAAACTAACTTTGAACAAAAGATATGGTTGTTTTGTATCACAGGTCATAATAGTGTTTTCTCAGCGAAAGAAGGCCAAAATGAACACTTCATGCATAACTCCTGTATTTTTTGAAAAACTCAGTGAAATCCACCTGTAACTTCAAGTTTATGCATCTTTCTATGATTTCTGGTTGAAACTTGACTGAAAACTAACTTTGAACAAAAGATATGGTTGTTTTGTATCACAGGTCATAATAGTGTTTTCTCAGCGAAAGAAGGCCAAAATGAACACTTCATGCATAACTCCTGTATTTTGTGGAAAAATGAGTGAATTCATCTGGAACTTCAAGTTTATGCATCTTTCTTAGCTTTCAGGTTGAAACTTGACTGAAAACTCACTTTGAACAAAAGTTATGGCTGTTTTGTATCACAGGTCACAAATAGCGTTTTCTCAGCGATAGAAGGCCAAAATGAACACTTCATGCATAATTCTTGTATTTTGAGGAAAACTGCCTGAAATCCACCTGTAACTTCAAGTTTATGCATCTTTCTATGCTTTCAGGTTGAAACTTGATTGAAAACTCACTTTGAATAAAAGTTATGGCTGTTTTGTATCACAGGTCACAAATAGTGTTTTCTCAGCGAGAGAAGGCCAAAATGAACACTTCATGCATAACTCTTGTATTTTGAGGAAAACTTCCTGAAATCCACCTCCAACTTCAAGTTTATGCATCTTTCTATGCTTTCAGGTTGAAACTTGATTGAAAACTCACTTTGAACAAAAGTTATGGCTGTTTTGTATAACAGGTCACAAATAGCGTTTTCTCAGCGAGAGAAGGCCAAAATGAACACTTCATGCATAACTCCTGTATTTTATGGAAAAATGAGTGAATTCATCTGTAACTTCAAGTTTATGCATCTGTCTTAGCTTTCAGGTTGAAACTTGACTGAAAACTCACTTTGAACAAAAGTTATGGCTGTTTTGTATCACAGGTCACAAATAGTGTTTTCACAGCGAAACAATGCCAAAATGAACACTTTATCCATACCTACTGTATTTTTTTGGAAAACTGCATGAAATCCACCTGTAACTTCACTTTTATGCATAATTCTATGCTTTCAGGTTTAAACTTGACTGAAAACTCACTTTGAACAAAAGTTATGGCTGTTTTGTATCACAGGTCACAAATAGTGTTTTCTCAGCGAGAGAAGGCCAAAATGAAAATTTCATGTATAACTCCTGTATTTTGAGGAAAACTGCCTGAAATCGACCTCAAACTTCTCTTTTATGCATCTTTCTATGCTTTGAGGTCTAAACTTGACTGAAAACTCACTTTGAACAAAAGTTATGGCTGTTTTGTATCACAGGTCACAAATAGCGTGTTCTCAGCAAGAGAAGACAAAAATGAACACTTCATGCATAACTCCTGTATTTTGAGGAAAACTGCCTGAAATCGACCTCGAACTTCTCTTTTGTGAATCTTTCTATGCTTTCAGATTGAAACTTGATTGAAAACTCACTTTGAACAAAAGTTATGGCTCTTTTGTATAACAGGTCACAAATAGTGTTTTCTCAGCGAGAGAAGGCCAAAATGAACACTTCATGAATAACTCATGTATTTTTTTTTAAAACTCCATGAAATCCACCTGTAACTTCTCTTTTATGCATCTGTCTATGCTTTCAGGTTGAAACTTGACAGAAAACGTACATTGAAAAAAAAATAATGGCTGTTTTTTATTATCACAGGTCACAAATAGCGTTTTCTCAGAAAGAGAAGGCCAAAATGAACACTTCATGCATAACTCCTGTATTTTTTGGAAAACTCAGTGAAATCCACCTGTAACTTCAAGTTTATGCATCTTTCTATGATTTCTGGTTGAAACTTGACTGAAAACTAACTTTGAAAAAAAGATATGGTTGTTTTGTATCACAGGTCATAATAGTGTTTTCTCAGCGAAAGAAGGCCAAAATGAACACTTCATGCATAACTCCTGTATTTTGTGGAAAAATGAGTGAATTCATCTGTAACTTCAAGTTTATGCATCTTTCTTAGCTTTCAGGTTGAAACTTGACTGAAAACTCACTTTGAACAAAAGTTATGGCTGTTTTGTATCACAGGTCACAAATAGCGTTTTCTCAGCGATAGAAGGCCAAAATGAACACTTCATGCATAATTCTTGTATTTTGAGGAAAACTGCCTGAAATCCACCTGTAACTTCAAGTTTATGCATCTTTCTATGCTTTCAGGTTGAAACTTGATTGAAAACTCACTTTGAATAAAAGTTATGGCTGTTTTGTATCACAGGTCACAAATAGTGTTTTCTCAGCGAGAGAAGGCCAAAATGAACACTTCATGCATAACTCTTGTATTTTGAGGAAAACTTCCTGAAATCCACCTCCAACTTCAAGTTTATGCATCTTTCTATGCTTTCAGGTTGAAACTTGATTGAAAACTCACTTTGAACAAAAGTTATGGCTGTTTTGTATAACAGGTCACAAATAGCGTTTTCTCAGCGAGAGAAGGCCAAAATGAACACTTCATGCATAACTCCTGTATTTTATGGAAAAATGAGTGAATTCATCTGTAACTTCAAGTTTATGCATCTGTCTTAGCTTTCAGGTTGAAACTTGACTGAAAACTCACTTTGAACAAAAGTTATGGCTGTTTTGTATCACAGGTCACAAATAGTGTTTTCACAGCGAAACAATGCCAAAATGAACACTTTATCCATACCTACTGTATTTTTTTGGAAAACTGCATGAAATCCACCTGTAACTTCACTTTTATGCATAATTCTATGCTTTCAGGTTTAAACTTGACTGAAAACTCACTTTGAACAAAAGTTATGGCTGTTTTGTATCACAGGTCACAAATAGTGTTTTCTCAGCGAGAGAAGGCCAAAATGAAAATTTCATGTATAACTCCTGTATTTTGAGGAAAACTGCCTGAAATCGACCTCAAACTTCTCTTTTATGCATCTTTCTATGCTTTGAGGTCTAAATTTGACTGAAAACTCACTTTGAACAAAAGTTATGGCTGTTTTGTATCACAGGTCACAAATAGCGTGTTCTCAGCAAGAGAAGACAAAAATGAACACTTCATGCATAACTCCTGTATTTTGAGGAAAACTGCCTGAAATCGACCTCGAACTTCTCTTTTGTGAATCTTTCTATGCTTTCAGATTGAAACTTGATTGAAAACTCACTTTGAACAAAAGTTATGGCTCTTTTGTATAACAGGTCACAAATAGTGTTTTCTCAGCGAGAGAAGGCCAAAATGAACACTTCATGAATAACTCATGTATTTTTTTTTAAAACTCCATGAAATCCACCTGTAACTTCTCTTTTATGCATCTGTCTATGCTTTCAGGTTGAAACTTGACAGAAAACGTACATTGAAAAAAAAATAATGGCTGTTTTTTATTATCACAGGTCACAAATAGCGTTTTCTCAGAAAGAGAAGGCCAAAATGAACACTTCATGCATAACTCCTGTATTTTTTGGAAAACTCAGTGAAATCCACCTGTAACTTCAAGTTTATGCATCTTTCTATGATTTCTGGTTGAAACTTGACTGAAAACTAACTTTGAAAAAAAGATATGGTTGTTTTGTATCACAGGTCATAATAGTGTTTTCTCAGCGAAAGAAGGCCAAAATGAACACTTCATGCATAACTCCTGTATTTTGTGGAAAAATGAGTGAATTCATCTGTAACTTCAAGTTTATGCATCTTTCTTAGCTTTCAGGTTGAAACTTGACTGAAAACTCACTTTGAACAAAAGTTATGGCTGTTTTGTATCACAGGTCACAAATAGCGTTTTCTCAGCGATAGAAGGCCAAAATGAACACTTCATGCATAATTCTTGTATTTTGAGGAAAACTGCCTGAAATCCACCTGTAACTTCAAGTTTATGCATCTTTCTATGCTTTCAGGTTGAAACTTGATTGAAAACTCACTTTGAATAAAAGTTATGGCTGTTTTGTATCACAGGTCACAAATAGTGTTTTCTCAGCGAGAGAAGGCCAAAATGAACACTTCATGCATAACTCTTGTATTTTGAGGAAAACTTCCTGAAATCCACCTCCAACTTCAAGTTTATGCATCTTTCTATGCTTTCAGGTTGAAACTTGATTGAAAACTCACTTTGAACAAAAGTTATGGCTGTTTTGTATAACAGGTCACAAATAGCGTTTTCTCAGCGAGAGAAGGCCAAAATGAACACTTCATGCATAACTCCTGTATTTTATGGAAAAATGAGTGAATTCATCTGTAACTTCAAGTTTATGCATCTGTCTTAGCTTTCAGGTTGAAACTTGACTGAAAACTCACTTTGAACAAAAGTTATGGCTGTTTTGTATCACAGGTCACAAATAGTGTTTTCACAGCGAAACAATGCCAAAATGAACACTTTATCCATACCTACTGTATTTTTTTGGAAAACTGCATGAAATCCACCTGTAACTTCACTTTTATGCATAATTCTATGCTTTCAGGTTTAAACTTGACTGAAAACTCACTTTGAACAAAAGTTATGGCTGTTTTGTATCACAGGTCACAAATAGTGTTTTCTCAGCGAGAGAAGGCCAAAATGAAAATTTCATGTATAACTCCTGTATTTTGAGGAAAACTGCCTGAAATCGACCTCAAACTTCTCTTTTATGCATCTTTCTATGCTTTGAGGTCTAAACTTGACTGAAAACTCACTTTGAACAAAAGTTATGGCTGTTTTGTATCACAGGTCACAAATAGCGTGTTCTCAGCAAGAGAAGACAAAAATGAACACTTCATGCATAACTCCTGTATTTTGAGGAAAACTGCCTGAAATCCATCTCAAACTTAAAGATTATGCATCTTTCTATGCTTTCAGGTTGAAACTTGACAAAAAACTCTCTTTGAACAAAAGTTATGGCTGTTTTTTTATCACAGGTCACAAATAGCGTTTTCTCAGCGAGAGAAGGCCAAAATGAACACTTCATGCATAACTCCTGTATTTTGAGGAAAACTGCATGAAATCCACCTCTAACTTCACTTTTATGCATCTTTCTATGCTTTCAGGTTGAAACTTGACTTAAAACTCACTTTGAACAAAAGTTATGGCTGTTTTGTATCACAGGTCACAAATAGCGTTTCCTCAGCGAGTGAACGCAAAAATTAAAACTTCATGCATAACTTCTGTATTATTTGGAAAACTTCATGAAATCCACCTCTAACTTAAAGATTATGCATCTTTCTATGCTTTCAGGTTGAAACTTGATTGAAAACTCACTTTGAACAAATGTTATGGCTGTTTTGTATCACAGTTCACAAATAGCGTTTTCTCAGCGAGAGAAGGCCAAAAAGAACACTTCATGCATAACTCCTGTATTTTGTGGAAAACTGCCTGAAATCAACCTCTAACTTCTCTTTTATGCATCTTTCTATGCTTTCAGTTTGAAACTTGACTGAAATCTCACTTTGAACAAAAGTTATGGCTGTTTTTGTATCACAGGTCACAAATAGTGTTTTCTCAGCGAGAGAAGGCCAAAATGAACAATTCATGCAGAACTCCAGTATTTTGAGGAAAACTGCCTGAAATCCACCTCTAACTTAAAGATTATGCATTTTTATATGCTTTCAGGTTGAAACTTGACTGAAAACTCACTTTGAACAAAAGTTATGGCTCTTTTTTTATCACAGGTTACAAATACTGTTTTCTCAGCGAGAGAAGGCCAAACTGAACACTTCATGCATAACTCCTGTATTTTGAGGAAAACTTCCTGAAATCAACCTCTATCTTAAAGATTATGCATCTTTCTATGCTTTCAGGCTGAAACTTGACTGAAAACTCACTTTGAAGAAAAGTTATGGCTGTTTTGTATCACAGGTCACAAATAGCGTTTTCTCAGCGAGAGAAGGCCAAAATGAACACTTCATGCATAACTCCTGTATTTTGAGGAAAACTTCCTGAAATCAACCTCTAACTTAAAGATTATGCATCTTTCTATGCTTTCAGGTTGAAACTTGACTGAAAACTCACTTTGAAGAAAAGTTATGGCTGTTTTGTATCACAGGTCACAAATAGCTTTTTCTCAGCGAGAGAAGGCCAAAATGAACACTTCATGCATAACTCCTGTATTTTGAGGAAAACTGTGTGAAATCCACCTGTAACTTCAAGTTTATGCATCTTTCTATGCTTTCAGGTTGAACTTTCACTTCGAAGTCATTTTGAAAAAAAATTACGTCTTTGATGTCAAGGTTCACGAAGACTGTTTTCAAAACAAAAGAAGACATTTTAAACATTTCATGCAGAACTCTATTAGTTTGACCAAAGCCGGCTTAAAAGCACCTGTTACTTCAAAAGTTTTCATCATTCTGTGTTTTCAGATTTTAAGTTCACTGAAAGGTCAGTGTGATCAAGAGTTCCAGCATTTGTGATCACAGGTCACACAATGCCTTATACCAGCGAGAGTCCTCTGGAGTGAACACTTCTTGCTGAACTCCCTTATTTAGAGGAAAACTGACTGAAATCCACATGTTATGTCAAGGTAATGTAATTTTCATTGTATTCAGGTTGAAACTTGTCTGAAAACTCACTTTGAACAAAAGTTATGGCTGTTTTGTATCACAGGTCACAAATAGTGCTTTCTCAGTGAGAGAAGGCCAAAATGAAGTCTTCATCCAAAACTCCTTTATTTTTTTTAAACTGCATGAAATCCACCTGTAACTTATCTTTTATGCATTTTTCTATGCTTTCAGGTTGAAACTTGAAACAAAACTCACTTTGAACTAAAGTTTTTACTGTTTTGTATCACAGGTCACAAATAGTGTTTTCTCAGCGAGAGAAGGCGAAAATGAAAACTTCATGCATAACTCCTGTATTTTTTGAAAACTGCATGAAATCCACCTGTAACTGCTCTTTTTTGCATGTTTCTATGCTTTCAGATTAAAACTTGTCTGAAAATTCACTCTGAACAAAAGTTATGGCTGTTTTGTTTCACAGGTCACAAATAACGTTTTCTCAGTGAGAGAAGGCCAAAATGAGTACTTCAAGCAAAACTCCTTTATTTTTTGGAAAACTGCCCGAATTAGACCTTTAACTTCAAGTTTATGCATCTTTTTATGCTTTCAGGTTGAAACTTGACTGAAAACTCACTTTGAACAAAAGTTATGGCTGTTTTGTGTCACAGGTCACAAATAGCGTTTTCTCAGCGAGAGAAGGCCAAAATGAACACTTCATGCAGAACTCCTGTATTTTGATGAAAACTCACTGAAATCCACCTGTAACTTCAAGTTCATGCATCTTTCTATGCTTTCAGGTTGAAACTTGACTGAAAACTCACTTTGAAGAAAAGTTATTGCATTTTTGTATCACAGGTCACAAATAGTGTTTTCTAAGCGAGAGAAGGCCTAAATGAACACTTCTTGCAGAACTCCTGTATTTTGATGAAAACTCACTGAAATCCACATGTAACTTCAAGTTTATGCATCTTTCTATGCTTTCAGGTTGAAACTTGACTGAAAACAAACTTTTAAAAAAAGTTATGGCTGTTTTGTGTCACAGGTCACAAATAGTGTTTTCTCAGCGAGAGAAGGCCAAAATGAACACTTCATGCAGAACTCCTGTATTTTGAGGAAAACTCACTGAAATAAAGCTGTAACTTCAAGTTTATGCATCTTTCTATGCTTTCAGGTTGAAACTTGACTCAAAACTCACTTTGAACAAAAGTTATGGCTGTTTTGTGTCACAGGTCACAAATCGCGTTTTCTCAGCGAGAGAAAGCCAAAATGAACACTTCTTGCAGAACTCCTGTATTTTGATGAAAACTCACTGTAATCCATCTGTAACTTCAAGTTTATGCATCTTTCTATGCTTTCAGGTTGAAACTTGACTGAAAAATCACTTTGAACAAAAGTTATGGCTGTTTTTGTATCACAGGTCACAAAAAGTGTTTTCTCAGCGAGAGAAAGCCAAAATGAACACTTCATGCACATCTCCTGTATTTTGATGAAAACTCACTGAAGTCAAGCTGTAACTTCAAGTTTATGCATCTTTCTATGCTTTCAGGTTGAAACTTGACTGACAACAAACTTTTAAAAAAAGTTATGGCTGTTTTGTGTCACAAGTCACAAATAGCGTTTTCTCAGCGAGAGAAGGCCTAAATGAACACTTCTTGCAGAACTCCTGTATTTTGATGAAAACTCACTGAAATCCACATGTAACTTCAAGTTTCTGCATCTTTCTATGCTTTCAGGTTGAAACTTGACTGAAAACTCACTGTGAACAAAAGTTATGGCTGTTTTGTGTCACAGGTCACAAATAGTGTTTTCTCAGCGAGAGAAGGCCAAAATGAAAACTTCATTCATAACTCCTGTATTTTTTGGAAAACTGCATGAAATCCACCTGTAACTTCAAGTTTATGCATCTTTCTATGCTTTCAGGTTGAAACTTGACTGAAAAATCACTTTGAACAAAAGTTATGGCTGTTTTGTATCACAGGTCACAAATATGGTTTTCTCAGCGAGAGAAGTCCAAAATGAAAACTTCATTCATAACTCCTGTATTTTTTGGAAAACTGCATGAAATCCACCTGTAACTGGAAGTTTATGCATCTTTCTATGCTTTCAGGTTGAAACTTGACTGAAAACTCACTTTGAACAAAAGTTATGGCTGTTTTGTGTCACAGGTCACAAATAGCGTTTTCTCAGCGAGAGAAGGCCAAAATGAACACTTCATGCAGAACTCCTGTATTTTGATGAAAACTCACTGAAATCCAACTGTAACTTCAAAGTTATGCATCTTTCTATGCGTTCAGGTAAAAATTTGACTGAAAACTCACGTTGAACAAAAATTATGGCATTTTTGTATCACAGGTCACAAATAGTGTTTTCTCAACGAGAGAAGGCCAAAATGAACACTTCATGCATAACTCCTGTATTTTGAGGAAAACTCACTGAAATCCACCTGTCACTTCAAGTTTATGCATCTTTCTATGCTTTCAGGTGAAACTTTCACTTTGAAGTCAATTTGAAAAAAAATTACGACTTTGATGATCACTGTTCATGAAGACTGTTTTCAAAACAAAAGAAGACAATTTAAACATTTCATGCAGAACTCCATTAGTTTGAGCAAAGCTGGCTTAAAAGCACCTGTTACTTCAAAGGTTTTCATCACTCTGTGTTTTCAGTTTTGAAGTTCACTGAAAGGTCAGTGTTATCAAGAGTTCCAGCATTTGTGATCACAGGTCACACAATGCCTTTTACCAGCGAGAGTCCTCTGGAGTGAACACTTCTTGATGAACTCCCTTATTTTCAGGAAAACTGACTGAAATCCACCTGTAACTTCTCTTTAATGCATCTTTCTATGCTTTCAGGTTGAAACTTGACTCAAAACTCACTTTGAACAAAAGTTATGGCTGTTTTGTATCACAGGTCACAAATAGCGTTTTCTCAGCGAGAGAAGGCCAAAATGAACACTTCATGCATAACTCCTTTATTTTGAGGAAAACTGAGTGAAATCCACCTTTTACTTCTCTTTTATGAATCTTTTTATGCTTTCAGGTTGAAACTTGACCGAAAACTCACAATGAACAAAAGTTATGGCTGTTTTGTATCACAGGTCACAAATAGTGTTTTCTCAGCGAGAGAAGGCCAAAATGAAAACTTCATTCATAACTACTGTATTTTTTGGAAAACTGCATGAAATCCACCTGTGACTTCAAGCTTATGCATCTTTGTATGCTTTCAGGTTGAAACTTGACTGAAAAATCACTTTGAACAAAAGTTATGGCTGTTTTGTATCACAGGTCACAAATATGGTTTTCTCAGCGAGAGAAGGCCAAAATGAAAACTTCATTCATAACTCCTGTATTTTTTGGAAAACTGCATGAAATCCACCTGTAACTGGAAGTTTATGCATCTTTCTATGCTTTCAGGTTGAAACTTGACTGAAAACTCAATTCGAAAAATTTATGGCTGTTTTGTATCAAAGGTCACAAATAAGGTTTTCTCAGCGAGAGAAGGCCAAAATGAACACTTCATGCAGAACTCCTGTATTTTGATGAAAACTCACTGAAATCCACCTGTAACTTCAAGTTTATGCATCTTTCTATGCTTTCAGGTTGAAACTTGACTGAAAACTCAATTTGAACAAAAGTTATGGCTGTTTTGTGTCACAGGTCACAAATAGCGTTTTCTCAGCGAGAGAAGGCCAAAAGGAACACTTCATGCAGAACTCCTGTATTTTGAGGAAAACTCACTGAAATCAAGCTGTAACTTCAAGTTTATGCATCTTTCTATGCTTTCAGGTTGAAACTTGACTGAAAACTCACTTTGAACAAAAGTTATGGCTGTTTTGTATCACAGGTCACAAATATGGTTTTCTCAGCGAGAGAAGGCCAAAATGAAAACTTCTTGCATAAGTCCTGTATTTTTTGGAAAACTGACTGAAATCCACCTGTAAATTCAAGTTTATGCATCTTTCTACGCTTCCAGGTTGAAACTTGACTGAAAACTCACTTTGAACAAAAGTTATGACTGTTTTGCTTCACAAGTCACAAATAGCGTTTTCTCAGCGAGAAAGGCCAAAATGAACACTTCATGCAGAACTCCTGTATTTTGATGAAAACTCACTGAAATCCACCTGTAACTTCAAGTTTATGCATCTTTCTAAGCTTTCAGGTTGAAACTTGACTGAAAACTCACTTTGAACAAAAGTTATGGCTGTTTTGTGTCGCAGGTCACAAATAGCGTTTTCTCAGCGAGAGAAGGCCAAAAGGAACACTTCATGCAGAACTCCTGTATTTTGAGGAAAACTCACTGAAATCAAGCTGTAACTTCAAGTTTATGCATCTTTCTATGCTTTCAGGTTGAAACTTGACTGAAAACTCACTTTGAACAAAAGTTATGGCTGTTTTGTATCACAGGTCACAAATAGTGTTTTCTCAGCGAGAGAAGGCCAAAATGAAAACTTCATTAATAACTCCTGTATTTTTTGGAAAACTGCTTGAAATCCACCTGTAACTTCAAGTTTATGCATCTTTCTATGCTTTCAGGTTGAAACTTGACTGAAAAATCACTTTGAACAAAAGTTATGGCTGTTTTGTATCACAGTCACAAATATGGTTTTCTCAGCGAGAGAAGGCCAAAATGAAAACTTCATTCATAACTCCTGTATTTTTTGGAAAACTGCATGAAATCCACCTGTAACTGGAAGTTTATGCATCTTTCTATGCTTTCAGGTTGAAACTTGACTGAAAACTCAATTCGAAAAATTTATGGCTGTTTTGTATCAAAGCTCACAAATAAGGTTTTCTCAGCGAGAGAAGGCCAAAATGAAAACTTCTTGCATAACTCCTGTATTTTTTGGAAAACTGACTGAAATCCACCTGTAACTTCAAGTTTATGCATCTTTCTATGCTTCCAGGTTGAAACTTGACTGAAAACTCAATTTGAACAAAAGTTATGACTGTTTTGCTTCACAAGTCACAAATAGCGTTTTCTCAGCGAGAGAAGGCCAAAAGTAACACTTCATGCAGAACTCCTGTATTTTGAGGAAAACTCACTGAAATCAAGCTGTAACTTCAAGTTTATGCATCTTTCTATGCTTTCAGGTTGAAACTTGACTGAAAACTCACTTTGAACAAAAGTTATGGCTGTTTTGTGTCGCAGGTCACAAATAGCGTTTTCTCAGTAAGAGAAGGCCAAAATGAACACTTCATGCAGAACTCCTTTATTTTGAGGAAAACTCAATGAAATTAAGCTGTAACTTCAAGTTTATGCATCTTTCTATGCTTTCAGGTTGAAACTAGAGTGAAAACTCACTTTGAACAAGAGTTATGGCTGTTTTGTGTCACAGGTCACAAATAGCGTTTTCGCAGCGAGAGAAGGCCAAAATGAACACTTCATGCAGAACTCCTGTATTTTGATGAAAATTCACTGAAATCCACCTCTAACTTCACTTTTATACATATTTCTATGCTTTCAGGTTGAAACTTGACTGAAAATTCACTTTGAACAAAAGTTATGGCTTTTTTGTATCACAGGTCACAAAAAGCCTTTTCTCAGTGACAGAAGGCCAAAATGAACACTTCATGTATAACTCCAGTATTTTGAGGAAAACTGCCTGAAATCAACCTCTAACTTCTCTTTTATGCATCTTTCTATGCTTTCAGGTTGAAACTTGACTGAAAACTCCCTTTGAAAAAAAGTTATGGCTGTTTTGTATCACAGGTCACAAAAAGTGTTTTGTCAGCGAGAGAAGGCTAAAATGAACACTTCATGCATAACTCCTGTATTTTGAGGGAAACTGCCTGAAATCAACCTCTAACTTCTCTTTTATGCATCTTTCTATGCTTTCAGGTTGAAATGACTGAAAACTCACTTTGAACAAAAGTTATGGCTGTTTTGTATCACAGGTCACAAATAGTGTTTTCTCAGCGAGAGAAGGCCAAAATGAAAACTTCATTCATAACTCCTGTATTTTTTGGAAAACTGCATGAAATACACCTGTGACTTCAAGTTTATGCATCTTTCTATGCTTTCAGGTTGAAACTTGACTGAAAAATCACTTTGAACAAAAGTTATGGCTGTTTTGTATCACAGGTCACAAATATGGTTTTCTCAGCGAGAGAAGGCCAAAATGAAAACTTCATTCATAACTCCTGTATTTTTTGGAAAACTGCATGAAATCCACCTGTAACTGGAAGTTTATGCATCTTTCTATGCTTTCAGGTTGAAACTTGACTGAAAACTCAATTCGAAAAATTTATGGCTGTTTTGTATCAAAGGTCACAAATAAGGTTTTCTCAGCGAGAGAAGGCCAAAATGAAAACTTCTTGCATAACTCCTGTATTTTTTGGAAAACTGACTGAAATCCACCTGTAAATTCAAGTTTATGCATCTTTCTATGTTTTCAGTTTGAAACTTGACTGAAAACTCACTTTGAACAAAAGTTATGGCTGTTTTGTTTCACAGTCACAAATAGTGTTTTCTCAGCGAGAGAAGGCCAAAATTAACACTTCATGCAGAACTCCTGTATTTTGAGGAAAACTCACTGAAATCCACCTGTACCTTCAAGTTTATGCATCTTTTTATGCTTTCAGGTTGAAACTTGACTGAAAACTCACTTTGAAGAAAAGTTATGGCATTTTTTTTATCACAGGTCACAAATAGTGTTTTCTCAGCGAGAGAAGGCCAAAATGAACAC
The DNA here is from genome assembly GCF_037954235.1 of Aulostomus chinensis. NCBI lineage: Eukaryota > Metazoa > Chordata > Actinopteri > Syngnathiformes > Aulostomidae > Aulostomus > Aulostomus chinensis. The sequence continues at coordinate 468,598 of NW_028234170.1, forward strand.
TTCATGCATAACTCCTGTATTTTGATGAAAACTCACTGAAATCAAGCTGTAACTTCAAGTTTATGCATCTTTCTATGCTTTCAGGTTGAAACTTGACTGAAAACTCACTTTGAACAAAAGTTCTGGCTGTTTTGTGTCACAGGTCACAAATAGTGTTTTCTCAGCGAGAGAAGGCCAAAATGAACACTTCATGCAGAACTCCTGTATTTTGATGAAAACTCACTGAAATCCACCTGTAACTTAGAGTTTATGCATCTTTCTATGCTTTCAGGTTGAAACTTGACTGAAAACTCACTTTGAAGAAAAGTTATGGCATTTTTGTATCACTGGTTACAAATAGTGTTTTCTAAGCGAGAGAAGGCCAAATTAACACTTCATGCATAACTCCTGTATTTTGATGAAAACTCACTGAAATCAAGCTGTAACTTCAAGTTTATGCATCTTTCTATGCTTTCAGGTTGAAACTTGAATGAAAACTCACTTTTAAAAAAAGTTATGGCATTTTTGTATCACAGGTCACGAATAGTGTTTTCTCAGCGAGAGAAGGCCAAAATGAAGACTTCATGCAGAACTCCTTTATTTTGAGGAAAACTTACGGAAATCCACCTGGAACTTCAAGTTTATGCATCTTTCTATGCTTTCAGATTGAAACTTGACTGAAAACTCACTTTGAAGAAAAGTTATGGCGTTTTTGTATCACAGGTCACAAAAAGTGTTTTCTCAGCGAGAGAAGGCCAAAATGAACACTTCATGCAGAACTCCTGTATTTTGATGAAAACTCACTGAAATCAAGCTGTAACTTCAAGTTTATGCATCTTTCTATGCTTTCAGGTTGAAACTTGACTGAAAACTCACTTTGAAGAAAAGTTATGGCTGTTTTGTGTCACAGGTCACAAATAGTGTTTTCTCAGCGAGAGAAGGCCAAAATGAACACTTCATGCAGAACTCCTGTATTTTGATGAAAACTCACTGAAATCAAGCTGTAACTTCAAGTTTATGCATCTTTCTATGCTTTCAGGTTGAAACTTGACTGAAAACTCACTTTGAACAAAAGTTATGGCATTTTTGTATCACAGGTCACGAATAGTGTTTTCTCAGCGAGAGAAGGCCAAAATGAAGACTTCATGCAGAACTCCTTTATTTTGAGGAAAACTTACGGAAATCCACCTGGAACTTCAAGTTTATGCATCTTTCTATGCTTTCAGATTGAAACTTGACTGAAAACTCACTTTGAAGAAAAGTTATGGCGTTTTTGTATCACAGGTCACAAAAAGTGTTTTCTCAGCGAGAGAAGGCCAAAATGAACACTTCATGCAGAACTCCTGTATTTTGATGAAAACTCACTGAAATCAAGCTGTAACTTCAAGTTTATGCATCTTTCTATGCTTTCAGGTTGAAACTTGACTGAAAACTCACTTTGAAGAAAAGTTATGGCTGTTTTGTGTCACAGGTCACAAATAGTGTTTTCTCAGCGAGAGAAGGCAAAAGAAAACACTTCATGCAGAACTCCTGTATTTTGATGAAAACTCTCTGAAATCAAGCTGTAACTACAAGTTTTTGCATCTTTCTATGCTTTCAGGTTGAAACTTGACTGAAAATTCACTTTGAACAAAAGTTATGGCTGTTTTGTGTCACAGGTCACAAATAGCGTTTTCTCAGCGAAAGAAGGCCAAAATGAAGACTTCATGCAGAACTCCTTTATTTTGAGGAAAACTCACTGCAATCCACCTGTAACTTCAAGTTTATGCATCTTTTTATGCTTTCAGGTTGAAACTTGACTGAAAACTCACTTTGAACAAAAGTTATGGCTGTTTTGTATCACAGGTCACAAATAGTGTTTTCTCAGTGAGAGAAGGCAAAAATGAACACTTCATTCATGACTCCTGTATTTTGAGGAAAACTGCGTGAAATTCACCTATAACTTCTCTTTTATTCATCTTCCTATGCTTTCAGGTTGAAACTTGACTGAAAACTCACTTTGAAGAAAAGTTATGGCATTTTTGTATCACAGGTCACAAAAAGCGTTTTCTCAGCGAGAGAAGGCAAAAGAAAACACTTCATGCAGAACTCCTGTATTTTGATGAAAACTCACTGAAATCAAGCTGTAACTTCAAGTTTATGCATCTTTCTATGCTTTCAGGTTGAAACTTGACTGATAACTCACTTTTAAAAAAAGTTATGGCTGTTTTGTATCACAGGTCACAAATAGTGTTTTCTCAGCGAGAGAAGGCCAAAATGAACACTTCATGCAGAACTCCTGTATTTTGAGGAAAACTCACTGAAATCAAGCTGTACCTTCAAGTTTATGCATCTTTTTATGCTTTCAGGTTGAAACTTGACTGTAAACTCACTTTGAACAAAAGTTCTGGCTGTTTTGTGTCACAGGTCACAAATAGTGTTTTCTGAGCGAGAGAAGGCCAAAATGAACACTTCATGCAGAACTCCTGTATTTTGATGAAAACTCACTGAAATCCACCTGTAACTTAGAGTTTATGCATCTTTCTATGCTTTCAGGTTGAAACTTGACTGAAAACTCACTTTGAAGAAAAGTTATGGCATTTTTGTATCACAGGTCACAAATAGTGTTTTCTCAGCGAGAGAAGGCCAAATTAACACTTCATGCATAACTCCTGTATTTTGATGAAAACTCACTGAAATCAAGCTGTAACTTCAAGTTTATGCATATTTCTATGCTTTCAGGTAGAAACTTGACTGAAAACTCACTTTTAAAAAAAGTTATGGCATTTTTGTATCACAGGTCACGAATAGTGTTTTCTCAGCGAGAGAAGGCCAAAATGAAGACTTCATGCAGAACTCCTGTATTTTGAGGAAAACTAACGGAAATCCACCTGGAACTTCAAGTTTATGCATCTTTCTATGCTTTCAGGTTGAAACTTGACTGAAAACTCACTTTGAACAAAAGTTCTGGCTGTTTTGTGTCACAGGTCACAAATAGCGTTTTCTCAGCAAGAGAAGGCCGAAATGACCACTTCATGCAGAACTCCTGTATTTTGATGAAAACTCACTGAAATCCACCTGTAACTTCACGTTTATGCATCTTTCTATGCTTTCAGGTTGAAACTTAACTGAAAAGTCACTTTGAACAAAAGTTCTGGCTGTTTTGTGTCACAGGTCACAAATAGCGTTTTCTCAGCGAGAGAAGGCCAAAATGAACACTTCATGCAGAACTCCTGTATTTTAATGAAAACTCACTGAAATCCACCTGTAACTTCAAGTTCATGCATCTTTCTATGCTTTCAGGTTGAAACTTGACTGAAAACTCACTTTGAACAAAAGTTATGGCATTTTTGTATCACAGGTCACAAATAGTGTTTTCTCAGCGAGAGAAGGCCAAAATGAACACTTCATGCAGAACTCCTGTATTTTGAGGAAAACTCACTGAAATCCACCTGTAACTTCAAGTTTATGCATCTTTCTATGCTTTCAGGTTGAAACTTGACTGAAAACTCAATTTGAACAAAAGTTATGGCTGTTTTGTGTCACAGGTCACAAATAGCGTTTTCTCAGCGAAAGAAGGCCAAAATGAACACTTCATGCAGAACTCCTGTATTTTGATGAAAACTCACTGAAATCAAGCTGTACCTTCAAGTTTTTGCATCTTTTTATGCTTTCAGGTTGAAACTTGACTGAAAACTCACTTTGAAGAAAAGTTATGGCATTTTTGTATCACGGGTCACAAATAGTGTTTTCTAAGCGAGAGAAGGCCAAATTAACACTTCATGCATAACTCCTGTATTTTGATGAAAACTCACTGAAATCAAGCTGTAACTTCAAGTTTATGCATCTTTCTATGCTTTCAGGTTGAAACTTGACTGAAAACTCACTTTGAACAAAAGTTATGGCTGTTTTGTATCACAGGTCACAAATAGCGTTTTCTCAGTGAGAGAAGGCCAAAATGAACACTTCATGCATAACTCCTTAATTTTGAGGAAAACTGAGTGAAATCCACCTTTAACTTCAAGTTTATGCATCTTTCTATGCTTTCAGTTTGAAACTTGACTGAAAACTCACATTGAACAAAAGTTATGGCTGTTTTGTATCACAGGTCACAAATATGGTTTTCTCAGCGAGAGAAGGCCAAAATGAACACTTCATGCATAACTCCTGTATTTTGAGGAAATCTCACTGAAATCAAGCTGTAACTTCAAGTTTATTCATCTTTCTATGCTTTCAGGTTGAAACTAGAGTGAAAACTCACTTTGAAAAAAAGTTATGGCTGTTTTGTGTCGCAGGTCACAAATAGCGTTTTCTCAGCGAGAGAAGGCCAAAATGAACAATTCATTCATAACTCCTGTATTTTTTGGAAAACTGCTAGAAATCCACCTGTAACTTCAAGGTTATGCATCTTTCTATGTTTTCAGGTAAAAACTTGACTGAAAACTCACTTTGAAAAAAAGTTATGGCATTTTTGTATCACAGGTCACAAATAGTGTTTTCTCAGCGAGAGAAGGCCAAAATGAACACTTCATGCATAACTTGTATTTTGAGGAAAACTCACTGAAATCCACCTGTAACTTCAAGTTTATGCATCTTTCTATGCTTTCAGGTAAAAAACTTGACTGAAAACTCACTTTGAACAAAAGTTCTGGCTGTTTTGTGTCACAGGTCACAAATAGCGTTTTCTCAGCGAGAGAAGGCCAAAATGAACACTTCATGCAGAACTCCTGTATTTTGATGAAAACTCACTGAAATCCACCTGTAACTTCAAGTTTATGCATCTTTTTATGCTTTCAGGTTGAAACTTGACTGAAAACTCACTTTGAAGAAAAGTTATAGCTGTTTTGTGTCACAGGTCACAAATAGTGTTTTCTCAGCGAGAGAAGGCCAAAATGAACACTTCATGCATAACTCCTGTATTTTGAGGAAAACTCACTGAAATCAAGCTGTAACTTCAAGTTTATGCATCTTTTTATGCTTTCAGGTAAAAACTTGACTGAAAACTTAATTTGAACAAAAGTTATGGCATTTTTCTATCACAGGTCACAAATAGTGTTTTCTCAGCGAGAGAAGGCCAAAATGAACACTTCATGCAGAACTCCGTTATTTTGATGAAAACTCACTGAAATCCACCTGTAACTTCAAGTTTATGCATCTTTCTATGCTTTCAGGTTGAAACTTGACTGAAAACTCACTTTTCAGAAAAGTTATGGCATTTTTGTATCACAGGTCACAAATAGTGTTTTCTCAGCGAGAGAAGGCCAAAATGAACACTTCATGCAGAACTCCTGTATTTTGAGTAAATCTCACTGAAATCAAGCTGTAACTTCAAGTTTATTCATCTTTCTATGCTTTCAGGTTGAAACTAGAGTGAAAACTCACTTTGAACAAAAGTTATGGCTGTTTTGTGTCACAGGTCACAAATAGCGTTTTCTCAGCGAGAGAAGGCAAAAATGAACACTTCGTGCAGAACTCCTGTATTTTGAGGAAAACTCACTGAAATCCAACTGTAACTTCAAGTTTATGCATCTTTCTATGCTTTCAGGTTGAAACTAGAGTGAAAACTCACTTTGAAGAAAAGTTATGGCTGTTTTGTGTCACAGGTCACAAATAGTGTTTTCTCAGCGAGAGAAGGCCAAAATGAACACTTCATGCAGAACTCCTCTATTTTGATGAAAACTCACTGAAATCCACCTGTAACTTCAAGTTTATGCATCTTTCTATGCTTTCAGAATGAAACTTGACTGAAAACTCACTTTGAACAAAAGTTATGGCTGTTTTGTGTCACAAGTCACAAATAGCGTTTTCTCAGCGAGAGAAGGCAAAAATGAACACTTCATGCAGAACTCCTGTATTTTGATGAAAACTCACTGAAATCCACCTGTAACTTCAAGTTTATGCATCTTTCTATGCTTTCAGGTTGAAACTTGACTGAAAACTCACTTTGAACAAAAGTTATGGCATTTTTTTATCGCAGGTCACAAATAATGTTTTCTCAGCGAGAGAAGGCCAAAATTAACACTTCATGCATAACTCCTTTATTTTGAGGAAAACTCACTGAAATCAAGCTGTAACTTCAAGTTTATGCATCTTTCTATGCTTTTAGGTTGAAAGTTGACTGAAAACTCACTTTGAACAAAAGTTATGGCTGTTTTGTATCACAGGTCACAAATAATATTTTCTCAGCGAGAGAAGGCCAAAATGAACACTTCATTCATAACTCCTGTATTTTGAGGAAAACTGCATGAAATCCACCTGTCACTTCAGGTTTATGCATCTTTCTATGCTGTCAGGTTGAAACTTGACTGAAAACTCACTTTCAAAAAAGTTATGGCTGTTTTGTATGACAGGTCAAAAATAGCATATTCACAGCGAGAGAAGCCAAAAATGTACACTTCATGCATAAGTCCTGTATTTTGAGGAAAACTGCATGAAATCCACCTGTCACTTCAAGTTTATGCATCTTTCTATGCTTTCAGGTGAAACTTTCACTTTGAAGTCATTTTGAAAAAAAATTACGTCTTTGATGATCACTGTTCACGAAGACTGTTTTCAAAACAAAAGAAGACAATTTAAACATTTCATGCAGAACTCCATTAGTTTGAGCAAAGCTGGCTTAAAAGCACCTGTTACTTCAAAGGTTTTCATCATCCTGTGTTTTCAGATTTGAAGTTCACTGAAAGGTCAGTGTGATCAAGAGTTCCAACATTTGTGATCACAGGTCACACAATGCCTTTTACCAGCGAGAGTCCTCTGGAGTGAACACTTCTTGCTGAACTCCCTTATTTTCAGGAAAACTGACTGAAATCCACCTGTAACTTCTTTTTTATGCATCTTTCTATGCTTTCAGGTTGAAACTTGACTGAAAACTCATTTTGAAAAAAAGTTATGGCTGTTTTGTATCACAGGTCACAAATAGTGTTTTCTCAGCGAGAGAAAGCCAAAATGAACACTTCATGCATAACTCCTGGATTTTGAGGAAAACTGCGTGAAATCCACCTGTAACTTCTCTTTTATGCATGTTTCTATGCTTTCAGGTGGAAACTTGACTGACAACTAACTTTTAACAAAAGTTATGGCTGTTTTGTATCACAGGTCACAAATAGTGTTTTCTCAGCGAGAGAAAGCCAAAATGAACACTTCATGCATAACTCCTGGATTTTGAGGAAAACTGCGTGAAATCCACCTGTAACTTCAAGTTTATGCATGTTTCTATGCTTTCAGGTGGAAACTTGACTGACAACTAACTTTTAACAAAAGTTATGGCTGTTTTGTATCACAGGTCACAAATAGTGTTTTCACAGCGAGAGAAGGCCAAAATGAACACTTCATGCATCACTCCTGTATTTTGTGGAAAACTGAGTGAAATCCACGTGTAACCTCAAGTTTATGCATCTTTCTATGCTTTCAGGTTGAAAATTGACTGAAAACTCACTTTGAACAAAAAATATGGCTGTTTTGTATAAAAGATCAAAAATAGCGTATATCAAGCGAGAGAAGGAAAAAAATGAACATTTCATGCAAAACTCCTGTATTTTGAGGAAAACTGCCTGAAATCCACCTGTAACTTCAAGTTTACGCATCTTTCTATGCTTTCAGGTTGAAACTTGACTGGCAACTCACTTTTTACAAAAGTTATGGCTGTTTTGTATCACAGGTCTCAAATAGTGTTTTCACAGCGAGAGAAGGCAAAAATGAACACTTCATGCATAACTCCTGTATTTTGAGAAGAACTGCATGAAATCCACCTCTGACTTAAAGTTTATGCATCGTTCTGTGCTTTCAGGTTGAAACTTGACTGAAAACTCACTCTGAACAAAAGTTATGGCTGTTTTTTTTTTTACAGGTCACAAATAGTGTTGTCTCAGCTAGAGAAGGCCAAAATGAACACTTCATGCATAACTCCTGTATTTTTAGATAAACATAGTGAAATCCACCTCTAACTTCAACTTTATGCATCTTTCTATGCTTTCAGGTTGAAACTTGACTGAAAACTCACTTTGAACAAAAGTTATGGCATTTTTATATCACAGGTCACAAATAGTGTTTTCACAGATAGAGCACGCCAAAACGAACACTTCATGCATAACTCCTGTATTTTTTGGAAAATTGAGTGAAATCCACATGTAACTTCAAGTTTATGCGTCTTTCTTTACTTTCAGGTTGAAACTTGACTGAAAACTCACTTTGAACAAAAGTTATGCCTGTTTTGTATCACAGGTCACAAATAGTGTTTTCTTAGCCAGAGAAGGCAGAAAGGAACACTTCATGCATAACTCCTGTATTTTGAGGATAACTGCCTGAAATCCACCTGTAACTTCTCTTTTATGCATCTTTCTATGCTTTCAGGTTGAAACTTGACTGAAAACTCAATTTCAACAAAAGTTATGGCTGTTTTTTATCACAGGTCACAAATAGTGTTTTCACAAAGAGAGAAGGCCAAAATGAAGGCAAGGCAAGTTTATTTGTAGAGCACAATTCATACACATGGCAACTCAAAGTGCTTTACAGTTGCAGAAAAATCTTAAAATCACAAAAAGGCAGATAAAATCATAAAACATAAATAGAATCATTAATTTAAAGAAAAGTAGAAGAGTGCAGATAAAATACTTTCAGCTGTCGTACGCACGACTGAACAGAGTAGTTTTCAGCCTGGTCTTAAACATTGTCACAGTTGATTCCTGTCTCACTTTTTCTGGAAGACTGTTCCAGATTTTAGTTGCAGAAAACTGGAAAGGAGCTTCACCATGTTTAGTCCTGACTCTGGGCCCCTGTAGGAGACCTCTACCTGAGGTTCTCAGAGACCTGGAGGGTTCATATGGGTCTAACATGTCAGAGATGTACTTCGGTGCTTGACCATGAAGAGACTTGTATACAAGCAGAGCTGTCTTAAAGTCTATTCTCTGAGCAACAGGAAGCCAGTGCAGAGATCTGAGCACTGGACCAATATGGTCGTATTTCCTGGTTCTAGTCAGGACTCGAGCTGTAGCGTTCTGAATGTATTGTAGTTGTTTAACAGCTTGTTTAGAGATACCAGTGAGCAGGCCGTTACAGTAGTCTAACCTACTGGAGACAAATGCATGGATTCGTCTGTCCAAGTCTGGTTCAGACACTATACCTCTGATTTTGGCAATGTTTTTTAGATGGTAAAAGGCTGCTGATTTTACTGACTTTATGTGGCTGTTAAAGTTCAGATCTGAGTCCAATATTACCCCCAGATTTCTAACCTGTTGTTTTGGTTTTAGAGAAAGGGATTCAAGGTGACTGATCACACTTTCTCTTTGCTTCTGTGGCCCAAAAACGATTAATTCCGTTTTTTCTGAGTTTAGCTGGAGAAAGTTGTTTTGCATCCACATGCTTATATGTTGGATGCAGTGGAAGAGTGAATCCACAGGTCCATGTTCACCTGCTGTCAGAGACACATAGATCTGAGTGTCGTCTGCATAGTTATTAGTTCGCCTAGTGGAAGCATGTATAGGTTGAACAAGAGGGGCCCCAAGATTGAACCTTGGGGGACACCACAGGTCATGGCCATTTTGTCTGAGCTGCAATTTCCAATTTCAACAAAGTATGTTCTCTCCTCAAGATAGGACTTGAACCAGTTTAGAGCAGAACCAGAGATTCCCAGCCAATTCTCTAGCCTCTGTAAAAGGATCTCATGGTCAACTGTGTCAAAGGCAGCACTCAAGTCAAGCAGGACTAAGACTGAGACTTTGCCTTTGTCTGTGTTTAGGCGGATGTCATTTGTCACCTAGATCAGTGCTGTGTCAGTGCTGTGGTGGGGCCTAAAGCCAGACTGGAAAGTATCAAAAGCATTGTTGGACAGGAGAAAGTCAGTGAGTTGTTGATAAACAACTTTTTCGAGGACTTTTCCTAGGAATGTCAGGTTTGATATGGGCCGGTAGTTGTTCATAAACCATGGCATCAAGACTGCTCTTCTTTAAAAGAGGCTTAATGACCGCAGTTTTCAGGGCCCTTGGAAATGTTCCAGTCTCTAGTGAAATCTTAACTAAATGAGTAACTTTTGGTAACAGGCTGCTCAGCACAGTCTTTACAAATCTAGTGGGTAACTCATCAAGGCAGCATGTAGATGAACTCAGACCTGAAATAATCTCTTCGACTGTTTTGTCACTGACAGGAGTGAAATATGCCAGCTCTAGGTGTTCAGGTGGATGCTGGGCTATCATTTGTGTCTTAGAAATGATAGCTTTTTTAATATCTTGAACTTTATCACTAAAGAATTTTGCAAATTCATTGCATTTTGATATAGAAATGAATTCTAAGGGCAGTGGAACCGAAGGGTTTGTTAATCTGTTTACAGTAGCAAACAGAACTCGAGAATTACCATTCGAGTTTGTAATCACTTCAGAGAAATACCTCTCCCTAGCTCTTCATAAAGTCTGGTTAAACATGGATAATTTTTGTCTATAAATGTCATAGTCAACCTGTAGCTTTGACTTGCGCCATTTCCGTTCGGCTCTCTGGCACCCTCTTTTTTGTGCCCTGACAGAGTCTTCATTTCTCCATGGTGCTTTTTGTCTGTCTTTAACTATTCTAACCTTAACAGGAGCAATGGTGTCCAAGACATTCAAAACACTTGATGTATACGAGTATAACAGCTCATTAACATTAGAACCAGAGGTGTTTTCAAAAGCAACCATTTCCATAAACTGTGTCCTCGTTTTGTCATTTATGAGTCTTCTCCGAACCATTGACGACCCATGTGCTGGCTTGGGTATAACAGACAGATTAAAGAAAACACAAAAATGATCTGATAATGCAATATCCATGACATTAACACCTGAAACAATAACCCCGTTTGTAATTAGCACGTCCAGTGTGTGCCCTCTGTTGTGAGTGGGTTCGTTCACATACTGAGTTAGACCAAACGTTTCAAGGACAGCACTGAGTTCTTTAGCATATCTGTCACTGGCTACATCCACATGCACATTTAAATCACCCTTAATAACCAAACAGTCAAATTCAGTGCACACAGCTGAAAGTAATTCAGTAAAATCATCAATAAAACAGTTCTGTGGTGGCCTATAAATAGTGATATGAAGTATGGTGGCTTGTTTTAACTCCAATTTGAATGACAAATACTCAAATGATGAAAAAACTCCAAACGACAATTTTTGTATAACTATATTTTCTCTGAATATGCTACACACCCCTCCACCTCTCTTGCTCTGTCTTGTTTCAGATTCAAAGGTGTAGTGAGGTGGAGTAGACTCAATCAGGACTGCATTACCTGTATTTTTGTCAAGCCACGTCTCAGTTAAAAACATTAAATCAAGATCACGAGAAGAAATAAAATTATTAATTAAAAATGATTTGTTATTTAAAGATCTGACATTAAGCACAGCATGTTTGAGATTAGACTGAGTTTCAAAGGACTCCAAGTTCTTACAAGAGATATGGATTAGATTTCTCTGCTCATCTGTCTGTCTCTCTCTTATCTAATCTTCGTGATATTACAGTAGGTATTGTTTTTGCAGAGAAGTTCTCCTCCCTGGACCTCCAGTTGGGTATACTATGAGTGGTAGCAACGCAGAGGCCCTTTACATCCTAGACAGCAGTGGTGACACTGTTGGAGATTACAGCTGGGCCTGGTGGTGAAGACTGAGCTGGGGGGACTCTGGGGGGAGGGGAAGGGGCACGATACTTCTTTGGGGCTAGAACCCTCTATCTAATCAGGTCTGGAGTGAGAGGAACCATTTTCGTTCCTGATTTTATCAAGCTTTCAAGATGGTTTGGAAATCTCAAAGGTGACTGTGGAGATGGGAATGAGAGTGAAGAGAGGGCGTAGACACAGCAGGTGGTGCCCAGGACGGCGGTGAGGGAGAAGGTGACAGGGATGCTGCATCCCTAACCTTCTCCGGAGATGCAGGTTTTGTCCTTGCAGTTGCAGCAGAGTTGTTTTCTGAAGATGCTGATGTTGTTGTTGTGGGAGCTGGAGCTGATGCCTTCGCTGGGGATGCAGGTTTTGTTGTTGAGGCTGCTGTGGCTGAGTCCTTTCCAGTGGTTGCAGAAGGTGCTGTTTTGGGTACATCCTTTGCCGGGTCCTTGGGTGGGGAAGAGGGAGCTCCTCTCCCTCTCCTCTTTTCTCTCATCGGTTGCCCGCAAGCCTGGTTCAGTTCAGGCCGGTTCTGATGCCTCAGAGCGTGGAGGAGGTTATCCGTCAGCCTCTTTACTCCACCTCCATTCAGGTGTGGCCCTTTTCCTCTGAAAAAGTCACCTCGATGCCAAAACAGGTTAAAGTTCTCGATGTAATGCAATCCTCTGGACTCGCAGATGTTGGGTAGCCACGTGTTCAACTGAAGCAGTCGGCTGAATTTATTCACTTTGCTGTCCGTGATTGGGGGGGGGGGGGGGGGTCCACTAATAAACGTGGGTAACCCCACTTTATGGAGTCTCTCAAAGAGTGCAAGAAAGTCTTCTTTCAAGATTTCAGACTGTTGATTTCTGATGGCCACTGCACCCACGTGAACGATCAGCTGTTTCACTCCCTGGTTCTTTGCCAGCTCCCAAGGTAGCGCCTGAGTGATGTCAGACACTGTAGCACTGGGGTAGCTGCTTGTTATTATCTGCTTACAGTTTATGTTAGATACGGCCCCGTCTCCTAGCAGCAGCGTATCTTTGACCTTGACGCTTGGCACAGTTTTTCGGCCAGGCTGCTGCCCTGCTTTGACGTCATCCCCATTTTTATGTGACAGTGGTAAGAATCTGTTGGTTAACTTTATTCCGGGTGATGTAATTAGTCTTTCATTCCAAACATTTTGACGTCTCTTTGGTTTAGCACCAAGATTACGGTCAAGCCTCGGAGAAGACACAGTGTCATTTAGCTTTAGGTTGTGAGGAGCAGTCTTTTCACCCCTTTCTTTGGAAGTAAAAGTGGATTTCTTACCACTGGAGATCACTGGAAGAGTATCATGAAGTCCTTTTTCTGTTTCTAGGGTGAAAATCCGCTCTTGTAGTGAGCAAATTTGTTGTTTGTAAATCCGACAGTTTTCGTAGGGAGACTCTGTTTGGGTTACTCCTTCGGTCATGTTGAAAACTTGTCGCTGAGTCGTCAGATACGTTTTTAAAAAAGCATAAAAATGATGAAGAAGTCTTGGTTTACTTAAAAGAAAGAAACAAAATCATATCCAAGACTGGCAGAAACAAAATCAAATGAAAGTAAAATGATTAAAAGGCAGATAAAAGCATAAGCAGAAGGAGAGAGCAAAGAGACGTCTGCACTCTTCAGAAGCAGGAAGCAGCCTGAAAATGAACACTTCATGCATAACTCCTGTTTTTTGAGGAAAACTGAGTGAAATCCACCTGTAACTTCAAGTATATGCATCTTTCTTTGCTTTCAAGTTGAAATTTGACTGAAAACTCACTTTGAACAAAAGTTATGGCTGTTTTGTATCACAGGTCACAAAAAGTGTTTTCTCAGCGAAAGAAGGCCAAAATGAAAACTTCATCCATACTCCTGTATTTTTTAGGAAAACTGCGTGAAATCCACCTGTAACTTCTCTTGAATGCATCTTTCAATGCTTTCAGGTTGAAACTTGACTGAAAACTCACTTTGAAATAAATGATGACTGTTTTGTATCACAGGTCAAAAATAGCGTTTTCTCAGCGAGAGAAGCTAAAAATGAACACTTCATGCAGAACTCCTGTATTTTGAGGAAAACTGCATGAAATCCAACTGTAACTTCAAGTTTTTGCATCTTTCTATGCATTCAGGTTGAAACTTGACTGAAAACTCACTTTGAACAAAAGTTATGGCTGTTTTTTATCACAGGTCACAAAAAGTGTTTTCTCAGCGAAAGAAGGCCAAAATGAAAACTTCATCCTTACTCCTGTATTTTTTAGGAAAACTGCGTGAAATCCACCTGTAACTTCTCTTGAATGCATCTTTCAATGCTTTCAGGTTGAAACTTGACTGAAAACTCACTTTGAACAAAAGTTATGGCTGTTTTGTATCACAGGTCACAAATAGTGTTTTCTCAGCGAGAGAAGGCCAAAATGAACACTTCATATATTATTCCTGTATTTTTTTTTATAAAACTGAGTTAAATCCATCCTCTAACTTAAAGTTTATGCATCTTTCAATGCTTTCAGGTTGAAACTTGACTGAAAACTCACTTTGAACAAAAGTTATGGCTGTTTTGTATCATAGGTCACAAATAGTGTTTTCTCAGCGAGAGAAGGCCAAAATGAACACTTCATGCATAACTCCTGTTTTTTTTGGAAAACTGCATGAAATCCACTTCTAACTTAAAATCTATGCATCTTTCTATGCTTTCAGGTTGAAACTTGAATGAAAACTCACTTTGAACAAAAGTTATGGCTGTTTTGTATCACAGGTCACAAATAGTGTTTGAACAGCGAGAGAAGGCCAAAATGAACTTCATGCATAACTCCTGTATTTTGAGGAAAACTGCATGAAATTAACCTGTAACTTGGAGTTTATGCATCTTTCTATGCTTTCAGGTTGAAACTTGACTGAAAACTAACTTTGAACAAAAGTTATGGCTGTTTTGTATCACAGGTCACAAATAGCGTTTTCTCAGCGAGAGAAGGCCAAAATGAACACTTCATGCATAACTCTTGTATTTTGAGGAAAACTGCCTGAAATCCACCTCTAACTTCAAGTTTATGCATCTTTCTATGCTTTCAGGTTGAAACTTGACTGAAAACTCACTTTGAACAAAAGTTATGGCTGTTTTGTATCACAGGTCACAAATAGCGTTTTCTCAGCGAGAGAAGGCCAAAATGAACACTTCATGCATAACTCCTGTATTTTGAGGAAAACTGCCTGAAATCAAGCTCGAACTTCTCTTTTGTGAATCTTTCTATGCTTTCAGGTTGAAACTTGACTGAAAACTCACTTTGAACAAAAGTTATGGCTGTTTTGTATCACAGGTCACAAATAGTGTTTTCTCAGCGAGAGAAGGCCAAAATGAACACTTCATGCTTAACTCCTTTATTTTGAGGAAAACTGAGTGAAATTCACCTGTAACTTCAAGGTTATGTATCTTTCTATGCTTTCAGGTTGAAACTTGACTGAAAATTCACTTTGAATAAAAGTTATGGCTATTTTGTATCACACGTCACAAACAGCGTTTTCTCAGTGAGAGAAGGCCAAAATGAAAACTTCATGCATAACTCCTGTATTTTGAGGAAAATTGCATGAAATCCACCTGTAACTTCAAGTTTATGCATCTTTCTATTCTTTCAGCTTGAAACTTGACTTAAAACTCATTTTGAACAAAAGTTATGGCTGCTTTTTATTACAGGTCACAACTAGTGTTTTCTCAGCGAGAGAAGGCCAACATGAACAATTCATGCATAACTCCTGTATTTTGAGGAAGACTGCGTGAAATCCACTTGTAACTTCTATTTCAAGTATGTATCTATGCTTTCAGGTGGAAACTTGACTGAAAACTCACTTTGAATAAAAGTTATGGCTGTTTTGTATCACAGGTCACAAATAGTGTTTTTTTAGCGAGAGAAGGCCAACATGAACAATTCATGCATAACTCCTGTATTTTGAGGAAAACTGCGTGAAATCCACTTGTAACTTCTATTTCAAGTATGTTTCTATGCTTTCAGGTTGAAACTTGACTAAAAACTCACTTTGAACAAAAGTTATGGCTGTTTTGTATCACAGGTCACAAATAGTGTTTGAACAGCGAGAGAAGGCCAAAATGAACTTCATGCATAACTCCTGTATTTTGAGGAAAACTGCATGAAATTAACCTGTAACTTCAAGTTTATGCATCTTTCTATGCTTTCAGGTTGAAACTTGACTGAAAACTAACTTTGAACAAAAGTTTTGGCTGTTTTGTATCACAGGTCATAATAGTGTTTTCTCAGCGAAAGAAGACCAAAATCAACACTTCATGCATAACTCCTGTATTTTGAGGAAAACTGAGTGAAATCCACCTGTAACTTCTCTTTTATGCATCCTCTAATGCTTTCTGGTTGAAACTTGACTGAAAACTCACTTTGAAAAAAAGTCATGGTTGTTTTGTATCACAGGTCACCAATACCGTTTTCTAAGCGAGAGAAGGCCAAAATGAACACTTCATGCATAACTCCTGTATTTTGAGGAAAACTGAGTGAAATTCACTTATAACTTCTCTTTTATGCATCTTTCTATGCTTTCAGGTTGAACTTTCACTTCGAAGACATTTTGAAAAAAAATTACGTCTTTGATGATCACTGTTCACGAAGACTGTTTTCAAAACAAAAGAAGACATTTTAAACATTTCATGCAGAACTCCATTAGTTTGACCAAAGCTGCCTTAAAAGCACCTGTTACTTCAAAGGTTTTCATCATTCTGTGTTTTCAGATTTGAAGTTCACTGAAAGGTCAGTGTGATCAAGAGTTCCAGCATTTGTGATCACAGATCAAACAATACCTTTTACCAGCGAGAGTCCTCTGGAGTGAACACTTCTTGCTGAACTCCCTTCTCTAGAGGAAAACTGACTGAAATCAACGTGTCATGTCAAGGTAATATAATTTTCATTGTATCCAGGTTGAAACTTGTCTGAAAACTCACTTTGAACAAAGGTTATGGCTGTTTCATATCAAAGGTCACAAATAGTGTTTTCGCAGCGAGAGAAGGCCAAAATGAACACTTCATGCATAACTCCTGTATTTTTTGGAAAACTCAGTGAAATCCACCTGTAACTTCAAGTTTATGCATCTTTCTTAGCTTTCAGGTTGAAACTTGACTGAAAACTCACTTTGAAAAAAAGTTATGGCTGTTTTGTATCACAGGTCAAAAATAGTGTTTTCTCAGCGAGAGAAGGCCAAAATGAACACTTCATGCATAACTCTTGTATTTTGAGGAAAACTTCCTGAAATCCACCTCTAACTTCAAGTTTATGCATCTTTCTATGCTTTCAGGTTGAAACTTGATTGAAAACTCACTTTGAACAAAAGTTATGGCTGTTTTGTATCACAGGTCAAAAATAGCGTTTTCTCAGCGAGAGAAGGCCAAAATGAACATTTTATGTATAACTCCTGTATTTTGAGGAAAACTGCATAAAATCCACCTGTAACTTCACTTTTATGCATAATTCTATGCTTTCAGGTTTAAACTTGACTGAAAACTCACTTTGAACAAAAGTTATGGCTGTTTTGTATCACAGGTCAAAAATAGTGTTTTCTCAGCGAGAGAAGGCCAAAATGAACACTTCATGCATAACTCCTGTATTTTGAGGAAACTGCCTGAAATCCACCTCTAACTTAAAGATAATGCATCTTTCTATGCTTTCAGGTTGAAACTTGACTGAAAACTCACTTTGAACAAAAGTTATGGCTGTTTTGTATCACAGCTCACAAATAGCGTTTTCTCAGCGATAGAAGGCCAATATGAACACTTCATGCATAACTCTTGTATTTTGAGGAAAACTTCCTGAAATCCACCTGTAACTTCAAGTTTATGCATCTTTCTATGCTTTCAGGTTGAAACTTGATTGAAAACTCACTTTGAATAAAAGTTATGGTTGTTTTGTATCACAGGTCACAAATAGTGTTTTCTCAGCGAGAGAAGGCCAAAATGAACAATTCATGCATAACTCCTGTATTTTGAGGAAAACTTCCTGAAATCCACCTCTAACTTCAAGTTTATGCTTCTTTCTATGCTTTCAGGTTGAAACTTGATTGAAAACTCACTTTGAACAAAAGTTATGGCTGTTTTGTATCACAGGTCACAAATAGCGTTTTCTCAGCGAGAGAAGGCCAAAATGAACATTTTATGTATGACTCCTGTATTTTGAGGAAAACTGCATAAAATCCAACTGTAACTTCACTTTTATGCATAATTCTATGCTTTCAAGTTGAAACTTGACTGAAAACTCACTTTGAACAAAAGTTATGGCTGTTTTGTATCACAGGTCAAAAATAGTTTTTTCTCAGCGAGAGAAGGCCAAAATGAACACTTCTTGCATAACTCCTGTATTTTGAGGAAAACTGCCTGAAATCCACCTCTAACTTAAAGATTATGCATCTTTCTATGCTTTCAGGTTGAAACTTGACTGAAAACTCACTTTGAACAAAAGTTATGGCTGTTTTGTATCACAGGTCACAAATAGCGTTTTCTCAGCGATAGAAGGCCAAAATGAACACTTCATGCATAACTCTTGTATTTTGAGGAAAACTTCCTGAAATCCACCTGTAACTTCAAGTTTATGCATCTTTCTATGCTTTCAGGTCGAAACTTGACTGAAAACTCACTTTGAACAAAAGTTATGGCTGTTTTGTATCACAGGTCACAAATAGCGTTTTCTCAGCGAGAGAAGGCAAAAATGAACACTTCATGCATAACTCCTGTATTTTGAGGAAAACTAAGATAAATCCACCTGTAACTTCTCTTTTATGCATCTTTCTATGCTTTCAGGTCGAAACTTGACTGAAAACTAACTTTTAACAAAAGTTATGGCTGTTTTGTATCACATGTCACAAATAGTGTTTTCTCAGCGAGAGAAGGCAAAAATGAACACTTCATGCATAACTCCTGTATTTTGAGGAAAACTAAGATAAATCCACCTGTAACTTCTCTTTTATGCATCTTTCTATGCTTTCAGGTCGAAACTTGACTGAAAACTAACTTTTAACAAAAGTTATGGCTGTTTTGTATCACATGTCACAAATAGTGTTTTCTCAGCGAAAGAAGGCCAAAATGAACACTTCATGCATAACTCCTGTATTTTATGGAAAAATGAGTGAATTCATCTGTAACTTCAAGTTTATGCATCTGTCTTAGCTTTCAGGTTGAAACTTGACTGAAAACTCACTTTGAACAAAAGTTATGGCTGTTTTGTATCACAGGTCACAAATAGTGTTTTCACAGCGAAACAATGCCAAAATGAACACTTTATCCATACCTACTGTATTTTTTTGGAAAACTGCATGAAATCCACCTGTAAGTTCTCTTTTATGCATCTTTCTATGCTTTCAGGTTGAAACTTGACTGACAACTCACTTTGAACAAAAGTTATGGCTGTTTTGTATCACAGGTCACAAATAGTGTTTTCTCAGCGAGAGAAGGCCAAAATGAACAATTCATGCATAACTCCTGTATTTTGAGGAAAACTGAGTGAAATCCACCTGTAACTTCTCTTTTATGCATCCTCTAATGCTTTCAGGTTGAAACTTGACTGAAAACTCACTTTGAAAAAAAATATGGCTGTTTTTTATCACAGGTCACATATAGCGTTTTCTCAGCGAGTGAAGGCCAAAATGAACACTTCATGCATAACTCCTGTATTTTGAGGAAAACTAATTTAAATCCACCTGTAACTTCAAGTTTATGCATCTTTAAATGCTTTCAGGTTGAAACTTGACTGAAAACTCACTTTGAACAAAAGTTATGGCTGTTTTGTATCACAGGTCACAAACAGTATTTTCTCAGCGAGAGAAGGCCAAAATGAACACTTCATGAATAACTCCTGTATTTTGAGGAAAACTGCCTGAAATCGACCTCGAACTTCTCTTTTGTGAATCTTTCTATGCTTTCAGGTTGAAACTTGATTGAAAACTCACTTTGAACAAAAGTTATGGCATTTTTGTATCACAGGTCACAAATAGTGTTTTCTCAGCGAGAGAAGGCCAAAATGAACACTTCATGCATAACTCCTGTATTTTGAGGAAAACTGCGTGAAATCCAACTATAACTTAAAATTTATGCATATTTCTATGCTTTCAGGTTGAAACTTGACTGAAAACTCACTTTGAAAAAAAGTTATGGCTGTTTTGTATCACAGTTCACAAATAGTGTTTTCTCAGCGAGAGAAGGCCAAAATGAACACTTCATGCATAACTCCTGTATTTTGAGGAAATCTGAGTGAAATCCACCTGTAACTTCAAGTTTGTACATCGTTCTATGCTTTCAGGTTGAAACTTGACTGAAAACTCACTTTGAAGAAAAGTTATGGCTGTTTTGTATCACAGGTCACAAATAGTGTTTTCTCAGCGAGAGAAGGCCAAAATGAACACTTCAGGCAGAACTCCTGTATTTTGAGGAAAACTGCCTGAAATCCACCTCTAACTTCTCTTTTATGCATCTTTCTATGCTTTCAGTTTGAACCTTGACTGAAAACTCACTTTCAAAAAAGTTTTGGCTGTTTTGTATCACAGGTCACAAATAGTGTTTTCTCAGCGAGAGAAGGCCAAAATGAACACTTCATGCATAACTCCTGTATTTCGAGGAAAACCACCTGAAATCCACCTCTAACTTAAAGATTATGCATCTTTCTATGCTTTCAGGTTGAAACTTGACTGAAAACACACTTTGAACAAAAGTTATGGCTGTTTTGTATCACAGGTCACAAATAGTGTTTTCTCAGCGAGAGAAGGCCAAAATGAACACTTCATGCAGAACTCCTGTATTTTGAGGAAAACGCACTTAAATCCAGCTGTAACTTCAAGTTTATGCATCTTTCTATGCTTTCAGGTTGAAACTTGACTGAAAACAAACTTTTAAAAAAAGTTAGGGCATTTTTGTATCACAGGTCACAAATAGTGTTTTCTCAGCGAGAGAAGGCCAAAATGAACACTTCATGCAGAACTCCTGTATTTTGATGAAAACTCACTGAAATCCACCTGTAACTTCAAGTTTTTGCATCTTTCTATTCATTCAGGTTGAAACTTGACTGAAAACTCACTTTGAAGAAAAGTTATTGCATTTTTGTATCACAGGTCACAAATAGTGTTTTCTCAGCGAGAGAAGGCCAAAACGAAGACTTCTTTCAGAACTCCTGTATTTTGATGAAAACTCACTGAAATCCTCGAGTATCTTCAAGTGTATGCATCTTTCTATGCTTTCAGGTTGAAACTTGACTGAAAACTCACTTTGAACAAAAGTTATGGCTGTTTTGTATCACAGGTCACAAATAGTGTTTTCTCAGCGAGAGAAGGCCAAAATGAACACTTCATGCAGAACTCCTGTATTTTGAGGAAAACTGCATGAAATCCACCTGTAACTTCTGTCCAATGCATCTTTCTATGCTTTCCGGTTGAAACCTGACTGAAAACTCACTTTGACAAAAAGTTATGGCTGTTTTGTATAACAGGTCACAAATAGCGTTTTCTCATTGAGAGAAGGCCAAAATGAAAACTTCATGCATGACTTCTGTAATTTGAGGAAAACTGCATGAAATCCACCTGTAACTTCAAGTTTATGCATCTTTCTATTCTTTCAGGTTGAAACTTGACTGAAAACTCACTTTGTTTTGTATCACAGGTCACAAATGGTGTTTTCACAGCAAGAGAAGGCCAAAATGAACACTTCATGCAGAAGTCCTGTATTTTTTGGAAAACTGCGTGAAATCCACCTGTAACTTCAAGTTTCTGCATCTTTCTATGCTTTCAGGTTGAAACTTGACTGAAAACTCATGTTTAAAAAAAGTTATGGCTATTTTTTATCACAGGTCACAAATAGTGTTTTCCAAGCGAGAGAAGGCCAAAATGAACACTTCATCCATAACTCCTGTATTTTGTGGAAAACTGAGTGAAATCCACCTGTAACTTCTGTTTTATGCATCTTTCCATGCTTTCAGGTCATAACTTGACTGAAAACTCTCTTTGAAAAAAGTTATGGCTGTTTTGTATAACAGGTCCCAAATAACGTTTTCTCAGCGAGAGAAGGCCAAAATGAACACTTCATGCATAACTCCTGTATTTTGAGGAAAACTGCGTGAAATCCACCTGTAACTTCAAGTTTATGCATCTTTCTATGCTTTCAGGTTGAAACCTTACTGAAAACTCACTTTGAAAAAAAGTTATGGCTGTTTTTTATCACAGGTCACAAATACTGTTTTCTCAGCGAGAGAAGGCCAAAATGAAACCTTCATGCATAACTCCTGTATTTTGAGGAAATCTGAGTGAAATCCACCTGTAACTTCAAGTTTGTACATCGTTCTATGCTTTCAGGTTGAAACTTGACTGAAAACTCACTTTGAACAAAAGTTATGGCTGTTTTGTATCACAGGTCACAAATAGTGTTTTCTCAGCAAGAGAAGGCCAAAATGAACACTTCATGCATAACTCCTGTATTTTGAGGAAAACTGCGTGAAATCCACCAGTAACTTCTCTTTTATGCATCTTTCTATGCTTTCAGGTCGAAACTTGACTGAAAACTCACTTTGTTTTGTATCACAGGTCACAACTCGTGTTTTCAAAGCGAGAGAAGACCAAAATGAACACTTCATTCATAACTCCTTTATTTTTTTGAAAACTGCATGAAATGAACCTGTAACTTCAAGTTTATGCATCTTTCTATATTTTCAGGTTGAAACTTGACTGAAAACTCACTTTTAAAAAAAGTTATGGCATTTTTGCATCACAGGTCACAAATAGCGTTTTCTCAGCGAGGGAAGGCCAAAATGAACACTTCATACATAACTCCTGTATTTTGAGGAAAACTGCATGAAATCCACCTGTAACTTCAATTTTATGCATCTTTCTATGCTTTCAGGTGGAAACCTGACTGAAAACTCACTTTGAACAAAAGTTATGGCTGTTTTGTATCACAGGTCACAAATAGCATTTTCTCAGTGAGAGAAGGCAAGAATGAACACTTTATGCATAACTCCTGTATTTTGAGGAAAATTGCATGAAATCCACCTGTAACTTCAAGTTTATGCATCTTTCTATGCTTTCAGGTGGAAACCTTACTGAAAACTCACTTTGAACAAAAGTTATGGCTGTTTTGTATCACAGGTCCCAAATAATGTTTTTACAGCGAGAGAAGGATAAAATGAACACTTCATGCATAACTCCTGTATTTTGAGGAAAACTGATTTAAATCAATCCTCTAACTTAAATTTTATGCATCTTTCTATGCTTTTAGGTTGAAACTTGACTGAAAACTCACTTTGAAAAATTTATTTGGCTGTTTTGTGTCACAGGTCACAAATAGTGTTTTCTCAGCGAGAGAAGGCAAAAATGAACACTTCATGCATAACTCCTGTATTTTTTTGAAAACTGCGTGAAATCCACCTGTAACTTCTCTTTTATGCATCTTTCTATACTTTCAGAATACAACTTATCTGAAAACTCACTTTGAACAAAAGTCATGGTTGTTTTGTGTCACAGGTCACAAATAGTGTTTTCTCAGCGAGAGAAGGCCAAAATGATAACTTCATGCATAACTCCTATATTTTGAGGAAAACTGCCTGAAATCGACCTTTAACTTCAAGTTTATGCATGTTTCTATGTTTTCAGGTTGAAACTTGACTGAAGACTCACTTTGAACAAAAGTTATGGCTCTTTTTTATCACAGGTCACAAATAGCATTTTCTCAGCGAGAGAAGGCCAAAATGAACACTTCACGCATAACTGCTGTATTTTGAGGAAAACTGAGTGAAATCCACCTGTAACTTCAAGTTTATGCATCTTTCTATGCTTTCAGGTTGAAACTTTCACTTCGAAGTCATTTTGAAAAAAAAATACGTCTTTGATGATCACGGTTCACGAAGACTGTTTTCAAAACAAAAGAAGACATTTTAAACATTTCATGCAGAACTCCATTAGTTTGAGCAAAGCTGGCTTAAAAGCACCTGTTACTTCAAAGGTTTTCATCATTCTGTGTTTTCAGATTTGAAGTCCACTGAAAGGTCAGTGTTATCAAGAGTTCCAGCATTTGTGATCACAGGTCACACAATGCCTTTTACCAGCGAGAGTCCTCTGGAGTGAACACTTCTTGCTGAACTCCCTTATTTTCAGGAAAACTGACTGAAATCAACCTGTAACTTCTCTTTTATGCATCTCTCTATGCTTTCAGGTTGAAACTTGACTGAAAACTCACTCTGAACAAAAGTTACGGCTGTTTTGTATCACAGGTCCTAAATAGTGTTTTCTCAGCGAGAGAAGGCCAAAATGAACACTTCATGCATAACTCCCGTATTTTGAGGAAAACTGCCTGAAATCCACCTGTAACTTATCTTTTATGCATCTTTCTATGCTTTCAGGTTCAAACTTGACAGAAAACTCACTTTGAACAAAAGTTTTGGCTGTTTTGTATCACAGGTCAGAAATCGATTTTTCACAGCGAGAGAAGGCAAAAATAAACACTTCATGCATAACTCCTGTATTTTTAAGAAAACTGAGTGAAATCCACCTGTAACTTCTCTTTAATGTATCTTTCTATGCTTTCAGGTTGAAACTTGACTGAAAACGCAGTTTGAAAAAAGTTATGGCTGTTTTGTATCACAGGTCACAAATAGTGTTTTCTCAGCGAGAGAAGGCCAACATGAACACTTCATGCATAACTCTTTTATTTTCAGGAAAACTGAGTGAAATCCACCTATTACTTCTCTTTTATGCATCTTTCTACGATTTCGGGTTGAAATTTGACTGAAAATTCACTTCGAAAAAAGTTTTTGCTGTTTTGTATCTGTTAAGGGAAAACAGGTCGAAACCTAAATTCCCGTTATTAGGAAAAACACAACACGAACTAATTCAGCTTTGTACAAAGGGCACCCTGTCTCAGTGGCTTCCCGAGACAGAGTCCGCCGAGACAGTTCCTTGCTTCTTTATTATCCTGATAATACAGATACATGGGAGTGTGGATGGGTGCTCATATCAAGGCAGGTGCGTTTTCATGATGATAACAGTGTGACCTTGAATGAACTTCTATTTGAACATAGTGTGACAATAAAACATTAAAATATTATTTTCTTTTATCATTCCCTCCTGTTTGTCATACTTTGTTTAAATCCATCAATAACCACTTCTCTCGATTTTCGGTCAAGACTTCATACGAATGACAAGACAGTGAGAGTACATTGTGAATATATGAGGAGTTTGCAAAACATGAAATTACACAAGTTATTATTTCAAGCAAGTAACATGTATATACATGGGGATGGGGTCAGAGGTTACTAGCACATGGCCCACCGGTGGAGCTAGAGTCCTCAGCACTCTGCTCTTGTTGTCTAACCATCATAGTCGCCAGGATCTGGGAACAGGTCAGGTACGTCTCGGAGAACGATGTCATCTGAGGATCCGTCTTCGTCATCCATGCATGATTCAATGAATGATTGTGCGTGTTCTTCTTTTTGATTCAGTCTCATGTACGTCTCAACTTGTACAGCAACTAGTTTGGTGACCAGGCTCTTCACACATGGGACAATACAGGTTATAATTACACAGAGCAATTTTGAATGTGCCTGTAAGCAAGTTCGACCTGCTATTGTAGTAGAGTCCCTCTAAGTCTATATCTATGTCTGACGCGCCGCCTACAACGATATGGCTGAGAAGGATAATACTGGTTATTATGATGTTCATGGCTATTCAAATGTGAGCCGTAACATGAGAAGTATTGACCAGTAGCTAAGGAACAGGACCGTCGTAGGTGTGACACCTTCGTGTTCACACTTCCACAGAATCAATAACAGGCAGGCGACAAGGATTATGTCAACTAAATACATTTATTCCCTAGGGAGACACGTAGGGTGGCCTCAGGGTGATTGACCCTTTCCACGATGTTTACTTCACCAGCTCCAGGTGCCAGGAGGTCCCTCCTGTTGTCCCCCTTCCTTGGACCCTTGTGGTCTCAGTTCAGAGTAGACTGCCCTGGAGGTGTTCTGGCCTTCACACTAAGTGTCTCCAGCGCTCTCGTAATCGAGGAGCAACTTACAATGACTCTGATTTATCCACGTTTGTCGCTCTGCTATTTTAACAGCTGTGGGTGTACTTAATAGTACCTGATATGGTCCGTCCCACCTTGGTGTTTTCCAATTTGTTCTTTGTAGGACTTTAACGAGGATCCAGTCACCAGGTTGTGGCTGTCTGTTGGGAGAAGATACAGGTGCGTCTGGTACGCTATTAGCGTTCACAACGTCTTGCTGTTTTAACATGTGTCTCATCCAATCTGCTAACGACGTTTCTTTTTCTGATTTCTCTATGTTACCATTTAGGATAGGTAGGGGGAACTGTCTACCGTACACAATCTCAAAAGGTGTAAGTCCATTGCTTGATGTTATTCTCATCCACATTTTGACAAGCGAGAGACAGTCAGGCCACGGCCTTTGTGTCTCAGCGACAGTTTTTCTTAGTCTCTGTTTTATTGTTCCGTTTGTTCGTTCCACCAATCCTGCACTTTGGGGATGATAGGAACAATGTGTTTTTGGTATGAATCCTAAGCATTCTGCGATGCCGGTCATAAGTTGATTTACAAAATGTGTACCATTGTCTGATCTGATAATTTCTGGGATACCGTATGTGGGAAAAAAGTGATTACATAGGCATTTTACAACAGTCGGGGCATCTGCTTTTTTGGTTGGGTATATTTCGACCCATTTAGAGAATGCACAAATGATCACTAGCGCATATTTAGTACCTCCTTCACATGTTAATTCAATGAAATCCATGTGTATTGTATGAAATGGGCGAGGAGGCGTCGGGAATGCCCCTCGTTTAGGTCGCAGTCGGCCTTGTGCATTATTCTTTTGACATATCATACATTTTGCAACATGAATTTTTGCTTGAGTTTCGAAATTTATAGTGTAGAATTGGTTATTCACCAATGTTACCATCCCTCCTGTTGAGACATGGGTATTTCCATGGCTCACCAACGCTGCGGCTGCGTGTAGGGATTTTGGTAAAATAGGTTTGTTATTAACACGGTAGATATCATTAGATAGGACAGCACCTCTGGCTATCCACGTCTTTACCTCGGAGACCGGTGCTCTTTTCTGTTCATCTGTTAGTAGTTCTGGGGTTAATTGTGAACCAACTGTGGCAGCGTATAATTGTAACATGTCATCGGTTCTTGCAGCTTTTTTGGCTGTAGCATCGGCAAAGGCGTTGCCTTTTGATATAGGGGAATCATCATTTTGATGTGCTGCACATTTGCATACAGCTAGGCGTTTTGGTAACTGTACTGCATCAAGTAGTTGTTGTAGTAATGAGGCATGTGTCAATGTTTTTCCTGCAGAGGTCTTGAAACCCCTCAGTTCCCATATACGTGCATGGTGGTGTATGGAACTGAAAATGTATTGACTGTCAGAGTAGACAGTGAGATGTTTCCCTGCATAGAGTTCACATGCTCGCATAACTGCAACTAGTTCCGCTGTTTGTGCAGAATAGGAGGGAGCGAGAGCGCGAGCTTCAATCACAGAGTCGGCTGTGACGACAGCATAACCCACACGGTTGACTCCCTTCTCGTCCTTTGAAGCGGAACCATCGACGAAAACAACTTCTCCATCTGTCAATGCAGATGTGGAAATATCAGAGCGTGGTTGCGTATGTGTTTTGATGTCTGCAATACAACTATGTGGTGCTCCATCTAGCGGTGTTGCAACGTTGTCTGCAACATTGACGGCTCTGCATCTAGTAATGGTTACATTTTCTTTTGACAACAATGCTTTGATTAAATGTAGATGTCTAGCGTGCGTAACAAATGGTAGATGCGCGTGTAATAGGACTTCATGTAGTGCGTGTTCAGTGTAGATGGTGACTTGGTGTCCTAATATAATGTCTGCACATGATTGTAAAGCTTCATAAGCCGCGCAACAACCTTTAACACAATCAGGAAAACCACTAATGATGTTGTCCATTTGTCTAGAATAGTAGGCTAATGGTCTTTTCGCGCTGCCGAATTCTTGTAAGAGTACTGCCGTCATAAATGGGCCTTTATGAGAAACCATGAGATGAAATGGTTTATCATAGTTTGGTAGACTCAACATGACGTCAGTTTGCAGTAGCGATTTTAATTTGTCAAATGCAGCGTTCATATCTTCCGTCCAGATAACAGGATCGTTCATGGCCATGGCGTGACCATGTATTGCTGTCATCAGAGGTTGGACAGTGACTGCAAATTCAGCTATCCATTGCCTACAGAAATTGCAGAGTCCTAAAAAGGACATCATCTGTTGTTTCGTTTGTGGTTTAGGAGCTTCTTGTATAGTTGTTTTTCTGCTTTCTAATAGCTGTTTCCCGTTTGCTGATAGATGGTGACCGAGATAGATCACTTGTTGTTGGACATATTGCAGCTTATCTTTTGACACTTTGTGACCTTCATTACTTAAATGTTTAAGGACGGTGAGTGTGTTTGACTCACAATCTTTTTGTGTGCGTCCAGTTATCAGAATATCATCCACGTACAGCAAATATTTACCATGTATCAGAGGTGGACATGTAGACATTGATTGTTTTAGAGCTTCTGTGTATCTTGTAGGACTATTACAGAATCCTTGAGGGAGCCTGTTGTATGTGTAATATTGTCCTTTAAATTGGAATCCAAAATATTGCTTAGCATTTGCTGTAAGTGGTACAGAGAAAAATGCATTTGATAAATCGATTACGGAGAACCACGTAGCATCAGGTTCCACACTATTTATGATTGTATGTGGATTTGCTACGTTGACGTCATCTTTTTTACAGATCTCATTTACTGCGCGGAGATCTTGGATCATTCTCCAAGCGTTCTTGTTTGCTTTCTTTACAGGAAATATTGGGGTATAACACTCCAATTGTGATTTATTTACAGGACATAGAATTCCTGATTTGCACATATCTTCAATTACAGGTGTAATACCGTTAGTTGCTTCTTTTGAGATTGGATATTGGCGTATCTGTGGTCTTAATGATGTAAGTGGGATAAAATCTACCGGTGTGACGTTTCTGATTAGTCCTACGTCAGTTGGTCCAGTTGACCATAATTTCTGTGGTAGGGCATTTAAACTTGCCTCTTGAGTAGCTGTCAGTGCTAGTTGATATCATTCTTCATCTGTGTCATTTAAATGTGTTGTCGGTTTGGCTCTCAGAGTCCAACCTAACGCTAATCGACTCATTCCTGTTTTGTCATCGGTGGCCCACCGTCCGATTGGGACATATGGCCACGTTGTGCGATTTCCTACATCAACTATCTTACCTAGGTCCTTCCATGAGGACTCAGGAAGTTTGCGCAATGAGCAATGTGGTGGATATCTGCCTCTGAATAATAGTTGTTGCTCTGGGGTGAGGGAAACAGATGCAGCTGCTTCGCCCATGCAGGAGACATACAGAGCAGTGAGGCGGATAGTTTGTGGTTTGCTCAGTTTCTGAATTTGTTTGTCGTAGTCTGGGTCTGGACCTGGGTCCTGATTGTATCACAATGTAGTTGGTCAGTCGGCATGTCTTCTAACTTAGCGGGCGGTTTTTGTGGTAATTGCACCTTAAGTTGAGTACCTCCTCCTATTTCTATATCTAATGTCCAATAGAAATGTGGTTCGCACGCACCTTGAACGACACCTACTGTGTCCATTGGAACACAAATCATTTTGTTGTCATGTGGCACGATGGCAAATTGTAGTCTGCAAAGTATGTCCCTTCCTAATAGATTGATAGGACATGATGGATCAACTAAGATTCGTGTTTCGATGTCGGTGACAGATAGTGGTTCTGAGAAATTGTTTTTACATGTGTGACCTGATGCACTGCGAACGAAAACAGTCTTTTTGCTTCTTTTGTATTCAGGAGGAGAGGTTCTCACTACAGTTGTACAAGCTCCGGAGTCGCAGAGGAAATCGAACTCTGCTCCTCCAACTTTTAATCGTCTGATTGGCATCTTGCTTTGATTAGCTACACAAGCTTGTATGTCTAGCATATTTTCGTCTTCATCATCAGTCGGTTGTGATGTAGATGAAGCTAGTCATGATGATTGGTTCCGTTTTTCAGGACAGTCTCTGGCTTGATGTCCTGTTTGGTGACAATGGAAGAATGCTCTGTTAATTCTGTCCCTTTCTCTTTGTTCTTCATCTCTGTTATTTTGAGGACGGGAAGTTTGAGGACGTTTCCATCCACTTTGTTCCTGTCCTTTATCTTTTCCTCGGTTAAAATCAACTTTCCCTTTCCATGGTGTTTTCCCTCCTTGAGGGTGGAACACAAATACTCCTGCTGGATCATTTCAGTCTCTGGCCTGTTTTTCTGCCAGGACTTTTTCGGCATGTCTTGCTTGTAATATGCCATCAGCCACTGTTCCAGTTCCCATGAGAACCCAATTCTTTTTTTACAATTCGTTGTATGTCCGGTTGTAGACCGTTCACCATTGCTAGTTTTAGCTGATGTTGGAATGGGGATGCTGGATCAGCGCTGTATGGTATGCCAGAGTGTTTCCGCACAACCTTGGACAGGCGGCCCACGTATTCACTTGGGTCTTCGCCTGATTTTTGTGTACATGATCCAATTTTGGTGTAATCAGGTTGTGTCTGATATTCATTTCTCATTCTCTCCCATACTTCTCGCAACTGTATGGTTAGATTGAGGTCATCTGGGTGAAATGGTCTTCCTTGGGGGTCGGTTCCAGTAAATGGGCCTTGTACACTGGACCAACGATGTCTACATACTAGTAGTAGAAGTCTGACTATTTCTTGACCATTTAGTCTGAAACTTCGAATAAGTTCCTGTAATTGGTTTATGCTTTCATTTGTATCTTCACTGGGAGGTGTGATTCCATCTGCGGCTCTCCGGAGGTCTCCGGGAGTCCATGGACGGAATACTTCGAGAGTAGGTCGCATGTCAGCACCATCTCCATCTGTGTCTGTGCCGTATCTCGGGTTTGCGACTTCCACTAGAGGAGCTAGAGTTCCTCCAACTGCCCTTTCTTCCTCACTTTCGTCTGAGGAATGTTCTGGTTTTCCGTCCCTGTAAGGACGGACTGTGTCTTTCACATCTTGCCAGGGGTATTTACTTTTCCCTTTATTCTTTTCATGTGGGCTCGTGCTGTGTGGGCGTGTTGACTTCGCAGTTGAAGTACACTCAGTTTTGATTTGTCGGCCCCTAGTTGTAGGGCCGGTGTAACTTACTTCCTCATCTGATCCTGACTGGCTCTCTATTTCTCCTTTCTTCGTATTTCTCTTTGACCTGTCTCTTACTCTCATACATGTCTCCTCATCTTCTCCTATCATACTACACAGCTTTTTCTCCAACTTCTGCTTCTCCTTATCTTTCCGTACTCTGTCTCTTCTCTTGCATTCATTCAACCATTCATCCGACCATTCACACATTTTGTCCAGTTTCTGTCTTTTCTTACTTCCATTTTTCTGCTTCTGTCTATCAGCTGCTAACTGTGATCAGAGCGACAGGATGTCTGTTAGTGATAGGTTTCCGGAAAACCCATATTTGGACATCCATTTTGAACAAACTTTTCCTGCACCTGGGTACAGTTTTTCCATGTACAGGGCATCGCCTGTTAACTCT
This sequence comes from Aulostomus chinensis, assembly GCF_037954235.1. Lineage (NCBI taxonomy): Eukaryota > Metazoa > Chordata > Actinopteri > Syngnathiformes > Aulostomidae > Aulostomus > Aulostomus chinensis. Next base: position 499,745 of record NW_028234170.1, read on the forward strand.
TTGCTTTGACCTTTTCCCATCGTGGTTTATTAACACATTAAATTGAAAGTTTCAACCTTGACTATTAATTCTTCAGCGAGTTCGAGGTCAATGAACCTTTGTCTTATTTGGATTCTATCGTCATAGAATGTGACTCGACTATATTTTACACTTGGAATATCGCGATCACTGAATATATAATCAACTTTTGTTTGACGTCCCCGTGGGTCGACCCAAACTCAAATTATTAATTCGCTTCCGGACATTTATGTTTTTTATATGTCTTTTGGGAGTCGTCAATTTAACACCTGGGGTGGTCGCTACTTGACGACTTTTCTCAGTGGGACAACAATTTGAAATTACCAGTCTGTAGTAACTCTCACTTCTACCCTTTCAGGTGGAGAATTCTTGCCTGTGCATCTACAGGTGGTTTGTTGTTTCCTTCCCACTTTTTATGTACTAACTGTCGTGAGTGATGGACAGTTAACTTCCATTCATACGTTTACACTTCCATTCGTCTGTTTGTTCTGTACCTCGGGACTTTTGCGTTTTATTAAGACAGTACGTCGTCTTAATTCTGTCTGATCCCTCCGGATTAGTTTTTTAGACCTCTCACTGGGTCACACTGTTGGAGATCCTCCGTCTCCTTTACTTAGAAGTATTACGTCACTTCTATATTGACAACCTAGGTTATTCGCTCACCTCCGGTACAGACACAATCACACTTTTGGTCTTTTCGTGTTATGTCTTACCTCAGACAATCGCTGTTTCTTCGGAAAACGAGTAAACCGCGGCGACGGCGCCCGGTCTCCTCTAACCACCGGCCCAACACGAATTCAACGGTTTGGGTCTTTCAGTTCCCCTATGGTGAACTGGCTGTCGACAGTCTGCGGTGTGGACTCCCAGCGTCGTCGAGGCAGTCACTGCGTTTATCCGGCTCGAAGGACCAATTAAATGTTAAGGGAAAACATGTCGAAACCTAAATTCCCGTTATTAGGAAAAACACAACACGAACTAATTCAGCTTTGTACAAAGGGCACCCTGTCTCAGTGGCTTCCCGAGAGAGAGTCCGCCGAGACAGTTCCTTGCTTCTTTATTATACTGATAATACAGATACATGGGAGTGTGGATGGGTGCTCATATCAAGGCAGGTGCGTTTTCATGATGATAACAGTGTGACCTTGAATGAAGTTCTATTTGAACATAGTGTGACAATAAAACATTAAAACATTATTTTCTTTTATCAGTATCCCAGGTCACAAATAGTGTTTTCTCAGCGAGAGAAGGACAAAATGAACACTTCATGCATAACTCCTGTATTTTGAGGAAAATTGAGGGAAATCCACCTGTAACTTCAAGTTTATGAATGTTTCTATGCTTTCAGTTTGAAACTTGACTTAAAACTCACTCTGAACAAAAGTTATGGCTGTTTTGTATCACAGGTCACAACTCGTGTTTTCACAGCGAGAGAAGGCCAAAATGAACACTTCATGCAGAACTCCAGTATTTTGAGTAAAACTGCCTGAAATCCACCTGCATCTTCAAGTTTATGCGTCTTTCTGTTTTTTCAGGTTGAAACTTGACTGAAAACTCACTTAGAACAAAAGTTATGGCTGTTTTGTTCCACAGATCTCAAATAGTGTTTTCTCAGCAAGAGAAGGAAAAAATGAACACTTCATGCAGAACTCCTGTATTTTGAGGAAAACTGAGTGAAATCTACCTGTAACTTCAAGTTTATGCATCTTTCTATGCTTTCAGGTTGAAACTTGACTGAAAACTCATGTTTAAAAAAAGTCATGGCTGTTTTGTATCACAGGTCACAAATAGTGTTTTCTCAGTGAGAGAAGGCCAACATGAACAATTCATGCATAACTCCTGTATTTTGAGGAAAACTGCATGAAATCCACCTGTAACTTTAAGTTTATGCATCTTTCTATGCTTTCAGGTTTAAACTTGACTCAAAACTCACTTTGAACAAAAGTTATGGCTTTTTTGTATCACAGGTCACAAATAGCGTTTTCACAGCGAGAGAAGGCCAAAATGATTACTTCATGCATAACTCTTGTATTTTGAGGAAAACTGCATGAAATCCAACTGTAATCTCAAGTTTATGAATTTTTATATACTTTCAGGTTGAAATTGACTGAAAACTTACTTTGAACAAAAGTTATGGCTTTTTTGTATCACAGGTCACAAGTAGCGTTTTCTCAGCGATAGAAGGCCAAAATGAACACTTCATGCATAACTCCTGTATTTTGAGGAAAACTGACTGAAATCCACCTCTAACTTCAAGTTTATGCATCTTTCTATGCTTTCAGGTTGAACTTTCACTTCGAAGTCATTTTGAAAAAAAATTACGTCTCTGATGTCACGGTTCACAAAGGTTTTCATCATTCTGTGTTTTCAGATTTGAAGTTCACTGAAACATCAGTGTGATCAAGAGTTCCAGCATTTGTGATCACAGGTCACACAATGCCTTTTACCAGCGAGAGTCCTTTGAAGTGAACACTTCTTGCTGAACTCCCTTATTTAGAGGAAAACTGACTGAAATCCACCTGTAACTTCTGTTTCATGCATCTTTCTATGCTTTCAGGTTGAAACTTGACTGAAAACTCACTTTGAACAAAAGTTATGGCTGTTTTGTATCACAGGTCACAAATAGCGTTTTCACAGCGAGAGAAGGCCAAAATGATTACTTCATGCATAACTCCTGTATTTTGAAGAAAACTCCATGAAATCCACCTGGTACTTCTCTTTATGCATCTTTCTATGCTTTCAGGTTGAAATTTGACTGAAAACTCATTTTGAACAAAAGTTATGGCTGTTTTGTATCACAGGCCACAAATATTGTTTTCTCAGCAAGAGAAGGCCAAAATGAACACTTAATGCATAACTCCTGTATTTTTAGGAAAACTGAGTGAAATCCACCTTTAACTTTAAGATAATGCATATTTCTATGCTATCAGGTTGAAACTTGACTGAAAACTCACTTTGAACAAAAGTTATGGCTTTTTTTTTTTTATCACAGGTCACAAATAGTGTTTTCTGAGCGAGAGAAGGCCAAAATGAAAACTTCATGCATAACTCCTGTATTCTTTAGAAAACTGCATGAAATCTACCTGTAACTTCTCTTTTATGCATCTTTCTATGCTTTCAGGTTGAAACTTGACTGAAAACTCACTCTGAAAAAAAGTTATGGCTGTTTTGTATCGCAGTTCCTAAATAGTGTTTTCTCAGCGAGAGAAGACCAAAATAAACACTTTATGCATAACTCCTGTATTTTGAGGAAAAGTGAGTGAAATTCACCTATAACTTCTGTTTCATGCATCTTTCTATGCTTTCAGGTTGAAACTTGACTGAAAACTCAGTTTGAACAAAAGTTATGGCTGTTTTGTATCACAGGTCACAAATAGCGTTTTCACAGCGAGAGAAGGCCAAAATGAACACTTTATGCATAACTCCTGTATTTTGAGGAAAACTTTGTGAAATCCACCTGTAACTTCAAGTTTATGTATCTTTCTTTGCTTTCAAGTTGAAACTTGACTGAAAACTCACTTTGAACAAAACTTATGGCTTTTTTGTATCACAGGTCACAAATAGTGTTTCCTCAGCGAGAGAAGGTCAAAATGAAAACTTCATGCATAACTCCTGTATTTTGAGGAAAACTGCATGAAATCCACCTGTATCTTCAAGTGTTTGCATCTTTCTATGCTTTCAGGTTAAACTTTCACTTCGAAGTCATTTTGAAAAAAAATTACGTCTTTGATGTCACGGTTCACGAAAACTGTTTTCAAAACAAAAGAAGACATTTTAAACATTTCATGCAGAACTCTATTAGTTTGAGCAAAGCTGGCTTAAAAGCGCCTGTTACTTCAAAGGTTTTCATCATTCTTTGTTTTCAGATTTTAAGTTCACTGAAAGGTCAGTGTGATCAAGAGTTCCAGCATTTGTGATCACAGGTCACACAATGCCTTTTACCAGCGAGAGTCCTCTGGAGTGAACACTTCTTGCTGAACTCCCTTATTGAGAGGAAAACTGACTGAAATCCACGTGTCATGTCAAGATAATGTAATTTTCATTGTATTCAGGTTGAAACTTGTCTGAAAACTCACTTTGAACAAAAGTTATGGCTGTTTTGTATCACAGGTCACAAATAGCGTTTTCACAGCGAGAGAAGGCCAAAATGAACACTTTATGCATAACTCCTGTATTTTGAGGAAAACTGTGTGAAATCCACCTGTAACTTCAAGTTTATGTATCTTTCTTTGCTTTCAAGTTGAAACTTGACTGAAAACTCACTTTGAACAAAAGTTACGGCTTTTTTGTATCACAGGTCACAAATAGTGTTTCCTCAGCGAGAGAAGGCAAAAATGAACACTTCATGCATAATTCCTGTATTTTGAGGAAAACTGAGTGAAATCCACCTGTAACTTATCTTTTATGCATCTTTCTATGCTTTTAGGTTGAAACTTGACTGAAAACTCACTTTGAAGAAAAGTTATGGCTGTTTTGTATCACAGGTCCCAAATAGCGTTTTCTCAGGGAGAGAAGGCCAAAATGAACACTTCATGCATAACTCCTGTATTTTGAGGAAAACTGAGTGAAATCCACCTGTAACGTCTGTTTTATTCATCTTTCTATGCTTTCAGATTGAAACTTGACTTAAAACTCACTCTGAACAAAAGTTATGTTTTTTTATTTTTTACAGGTCACAAATAGTGTTGTCCCAGCGAGAGAAGGCCAAAATGAACACTTCATGCATAACTCCTGTATTTTTAGGTAAACATAGTGAAATCCACCTATATATTCTCTTTTATGCATCTTTCTATGATTTGAGGTAGAATCTTGACTAAAAACTCACTTTGAACAAAAGTTATGGCTGTTTTGTATCACAGGTCACAAATACCGTTTTCTCAGTGAGAGAAGGCCAAAATGAACACTTCATTCATGACTCCTGTATTTTGAGGAAAACTGCGTGAAATTCACCTATAACTTCTCTTTTATTCATCTTCCTATGCTTTCAGGTTGAAACTTGACTGAAAACTCACTTTGAAAAAAAGTTATGGCTGTTTTATATCACAGGTCACAAATATTTTTTTCTCAGCGAGAGAAGGCCAAAATGAACACTTTATGCATGACTCCTGGTTCATTTTTGGAAAACTTCCTGAAATCCACCTTTAACTTCAAGTTTATGCATCTTTCTATACTTTCAGGTTGAAACTTGCCTGAAAACTCACTTTGAACAAACATTATGGCTGTTTTGTATCACAGGTCACAAATAGCGTTTTCCAAGCGAGAGGAGGCCAAAATGAACACTTCATGCATAACTCCTGTATTTTGTGGAAAACTCAGTAAAATCCACCTTTTACTTCAAGTTTATGAATCTTTCTTTGCTTTCAGGTTGAAACTTGACTAAAAACTCACTTTGAAAAAAAGTTATGGCTGTTGTGTATCACAGGTCACAAATAGTGTTTTCTCAGCGAGAGAAGGCAAAAATGAACACTTCATTCATAACTCCTGTATTTTGAGGAAAACTGCATGAAATTCACCTTTAACTTCTCTTTCATGCATCTTTCTATGCTTTCAGGTAGAATCTTGACTAAAAACTCACTTTGAAAAAATGTAATGACTGTTTTGTATCACAGGTCACAAATACCGTTTTCTCAGTGAGAGAAGGCCAATATGAACACTTCATTCATAACTCCTGTATTTTGAGGAAAACTGCGAGAAATCCACCTGTATCTTCAAGTTAATGCATCTTTCTATGTTTTCAGGTTGAAACTTGACTGATACCTCACTTTGAACAAAAGTTATGGCTGTTTTGTATCACAGGTCACAAATACCGTTTTCTCAGTGAAAGAAGGCCAAAATGAACACTTCATTCATGACTCCTGTATTTTTTGGAAAACTGCATTAAATCCACCTGTAACTTCAAGTTTATGCATCTTTCTATGCTTTCAGGTTGAAAATTTACTGAAAACTCACTTTGAACAAAAGTTATGGCTGTTTTGTATCACAGGTCAAAAATAGCGTTTTCACAGCGAGAGAAGGCAAAAATGAACACTTCATTCATAACTCCTGTATTTTGAGGAAAACTCCCTGAAATCCACCTGTAACTTCAAGTTTATGCATCTTTCTATGCTTTCAGGTTGAAACATGATTGAAAACTCACTTTGAACAAAAGTTAGGGCTGTTTTGTATCACAGGTCACAAATAGTGTTTTCTCAGCAAGAGAAGGCCAAAATGAAAACTTCATGCATAATTCCTGTATTTTGAGCAAAACTGCCCGAAATCCACCTCTAACTTCTCTTTTATGCATCTTTCTATGCTTTCAGGTTGAAACTTGACTGAAAACTCACTTTGAACAAAAGTTATGGCTGTTTTGTGTCACAGGTCACAAATAGCGTTTTCTCAGCGAGAGAAGGCCAAAATGAACACTTCATGCGTAACTCTTGTATTTTGAGGAAAACTGCCTGAAATCCACCTCTAACTTCTCTTTCATGCATCTTTCTATGCTTTCAGGTTGAAACTTGACTGAAAACTCACTTTGAACAAAAGTTATGGCTGTTTTGTATCACAGGTCACAAATAGCGTTTTCTCAGTGAGAGAAGGCCAAAATGAGCACTTCATGCATAACTCCTGTATTTTGAGGAAAACTGCGTAAAATCCACCTGAAACGTCTGTTTTATTCATCTTTCTATGCTTTCAGATTGAAACTTGTCTTAAAACTCACTCTGAAAAAAAGTTATGGCTGTTTTTTTTTTACAGGTCACAAATAGTGTTGTCTCAGCGAGAGAAGGCCAAAATGAACACTTCATGGATAACTCCTGTATTTTTAGGCAAACATAGTGAAATCCACCTGTAACTTCACCTTTTATGCATTTTTCTATGCTTTCAGGTTGAAATTTGACAAAAACTAACTTTGAAAAAAAGTTATGGCTGTTTTGTATGACAGGTCACAAATAGCGTTTTCTCAGCGAGAGAAGGCCAAAATGAACACTTCATGCATAACTCCTGTATTTTTTTGAAAACTGCATAAAATCCACCTGTAACTTCTGTTTTATGCATCTTTCTATGCTTTCAGGTTGAAACTTGACTGAAAACTCACTTTGAACAAAAATTATGTCTGTTTTGTATCACAGGTCACAAATAATGTTTTCTCAGGGAGATAAGGCCAAAATGAACACTTCATGCATAACTCCTCTATTTTTTGTAAAACTGCCTGAAATCTACCTGTAACTTCAAGTTTATGCATCTTTCTATGGTTTCAGTTTGAAACGTGACTGAAAACTCACTTTGAACAAAAGTTATGGCTGTTTTGTATCACGGGTCACAAATAGCGTTGTCTCAGCGAGAGAATGCCAAAATGAAAACTTCATGCATAAGTCCTGTATTTTTTGGAAAACTACATGAAATCCACCTGTCACTTCAAGTTTATGCATCTTTCTATGCTTTCAGGTGAAACTTTCACTTTGAAGTTCTTTTGAAAAAAAATTACGTGTTTGATAATGACTGTTCATGAAGACTCTTTTCAAAACAAAAGAAGACATTTTAAACATTTCAAGCAGAACTCCATTAGTTTGAGCAAAGCTGGCTTAAAAGCACCTGTTACTTCAAAGGTTTTCATCATTCTGTGTTTTCAGTTTTGAAGTTCACTGAAAGGTCAGTTTGATCAAGAGTTCCAGCATTTGTGATCACAGGTCACACAATGCCTTTTACCAGCGAGAGTCTTCTGGAGTGAACACTTCTTGCTGAACTCCCTTATTTTCAGGAAAACTAAGTGAAATCCACCTGTAACTTCTCTTTTATGCACCTTTCTATGCTTTCAGGTTGAAACTTGACTGAAAACTCACTCTGAACAAAAGTTATGGCTGTTTTGTATCACAGGTCCTAAATAGTGTTTTCTCAGCGAGAGAAGGCCAAAATGAACACTTCATGCCTAACTCCTGTATTTTGAGGAAAAGTGATTGAAATTCACCTATAACTTGTTTCATGCATCTTTCTATGCTTTCAGGTTGAAACTTGACTGAAAACTCACTTTGAACAAAAGTTATGGCTGTTTTGTATCACAGGTCACAAATTGCGTTTTCTCAGCGAGAGAAGGCCAAAATGAACACTTCATGCATAACTCCTGTATTTTTTTGAAAACTGCATAAAATCCACCTGTAACTTCTGTTTTATGCATCTTTCTATGCTTTCAGGTTGAAACTTGACTGAAAACTCACTTTGAACAAAAATTATGTCTGTTTTGTATCACAGGTCACAAATAATGTTTTCTCAGGGAGATAAGGCCAAAATGAACACTTCATGCATAACTCCTCTATTTTTTGTAAAACTGCCTGAAATCTACCTGTAACTTCAAGTTTATGCATCTTTCTATGGTTTCAGTTTGAAACTTGACTGAAAACTCACTTTGAACAAAAGTAATGGCTGTTTTGTATCACGGGTCACAAATAGCGTTGTCTCAGCGAGAGAATGCCAAAATGAAAACTTCATGCATAAGTCCTGTATTTTTTGGAAAACTACATGAAATCCACCTGTCACTTCAAGTTTATGCATCTTTCTATGCTTTCAGGTGAAACTTTCACTTTGAAGTCATTTTGAAAAAAAATTACGTCTTTGATAATCACTGTTCATGAAGACTGTTTTCAAAACAAAAGAAGACATTTTAAACATTTCATGCAGAACTCCATTAGTTTGAGCAAAGCTGGCTTAAAAGCATCACTTTGAACAAAATTTATGGCTGTTTCGTATCCCTGGTCACAAATAGTGTATTCTCAGGGAGAGAAGGCCAAAATGAACACTTCACGCATAACTCATGTATTTTGAGGAAAACTGAGTGAAATCCACCTGTAACTTCAACTTTATGCATCTTTCTATGCTTTCAGGTTGAAACTTGACTGAAAACTCACTTTGAACAAAAGTTATGGCTGTTTTGTATCACAGGTCACAAATAGCCTTTTCTCAGCGAGAGAAGGCCGAAATGACCACTTTATGTAGAACTCCTATATTTTGAAGAAAACTAAGTGAAATCAACGTGTCATGTCAAGGTAATGTAATCTTCATTGTATCCAGGTTGAAACTTGTCTGAAAACTCACTTTGAACAAAAGTTATGGCTGTTTTGTATCAAAGGTCACAAATAGCGTTTTCTCAACGAGAAAAGGCGAAAATGAACACTTCATGCAGAACTCCTGTTTTTGAGGAAAAGTGAGTGAAATCCACCTGTAACTTCAAGTTTATGCATCTTTCTATGCTTTCAGGTTGAAACTTGACTGAAAACTAACTTTGAACAAAAGTTATAGCTGTTTTGTATCACAGGTCACAAACAGCGTTTTCACAGCGAGAGAAGTCCAAAATGAACATTTCATGCATAAATCCTTTATTTTTTGGAAAACTGAGTGAAATCCACCTGTATCTTCAAGTTTATGCATCTTTCTATGTTTTCAGGTTGAAACTTGACAGAAAACTTACATTGAAAAAAAATAATGGCTGTTTTTTATTATCACAGTTCACAAATAGCGTTTTCTCAGCGAGAGTAGGCCAAAATGAACACTTCATGCATGACTCCTGTCTATTCAGGAAAACTGAGTGAAATCAACCTGTAACTTCAAGTCTATGCATCTTTCTATGCTTTCAGGTTGAAACTTGAATGAAAACTCATTTTGAAAAACAGTTATGGCTGTTTTGTATCACAGGTCACGAATAGCGTTTTCTCAGCGAGAGAAGGCCAAAATGAACACTTCATGCATAATTCCTGTATTTTGAGGAAAACTGCATGAAATTCACCTATAACTTCTCTTTTATGCATCTTTCTATGCTTTCAGGTTGAAACTTGACGGAAAACTCACTTTGAACAAAAGTTATGGCTGTTTTGTATCAAAGGTCACAAATAGCGTTTTCTCAACGAGAGAAGGCGAAAATGAACACTTCATGCATAACTCCTGTATTTTGAGGAAAAGTGACTGAAATCCACCTGTAACTTCAAGTTTATGCATCTTTCTATGCTTTCAGGTGAAACTTTCACTTCAAAGTCATTTTGAAAAAAAATTATGTCTCTGATGATCACTGTTCACGAAGACTGTTTTCAAAACAAAAGAAGACATTTTAATTATTTCATGCAGAACTCCATTAGTTTGAGCAAAGCTGGCTTAAAAGCACCTGTTACTTCAAAGGTTTTCATCATTCTGTGTTTTCAGATTTGAAGTTTACTGAAAGGTCAGTGTGATCAAGAGTTCCAGCATTTATGATCAAAGGTCACACAATGCCTTTTACCAGCGAGAGTCCTCTGGAGTGAACACTTCATGCTGAACTCCCTTATTTAGAAGAAAACTGACTGAATTCCACGTGTCATGTCAAGGAAATGTAATTTTCATTGTATCCAGGTTTAAACTTGTCTGAAAACTCACTTTGAACAAAAGTTATTGCTGTTTTTTATCACAGGTCACAAATAGCGTTTTCTCAGCGAGAGAAGGCCAAAATGAACACTTCATGCATAACTCCTGTATTTTTATGTAAACTGAGTGAAATCCACCCGTAACTTCAAGTTTATGCATTTTTCTATGCTTTTAGGTTTAAATTTGACTGAAAACTCAATTTGAACAAAAGTTATGGCTGTTTTGTATCACAGGTCACAAAAAGCGTTTTCTCAGCGAGAGAAGGCCAAAATGAACACTTCATGCATAACTCCTGTATTTTTATGTAAACTGAGTGAAATCCACCCGTAACTTCAAGTTTATGCATTTTTCTATGCTTTTAGGTTTAAATTTGACTGAAAACTCAATTTGAACAAAAGTTATTGCTGTTTTGTATCACAGGTCACAAAAAGCGTTTTCTCAGCGAGAGAAGGCCAAAATGAACACTTCATGCATAACTCCTGTATTTTTATGTAAACTGCCTGAAATCACCTGTAACTTCAAGTTTATGCATCTTTCTATGCTTTTAGGTTTAAATTTGACTGAAAACTCAATTTGAACAAAAGTTATTGCTGTTTTGTATCACAGGTCACAAAAAGCGTTTTCTCAGCGAGAGAAGGCCAAAATGAACACTTCATGCATAACTCCTGTATTTTTATGTAAACTGCCTGAAATCACCTGTAACTTCAAGTTTATGCATCTTTCTATGCTTTCAGGTTGAAACTTGACTGAAAACTCACTCTGAACAAAAGTTTTGGCTGTTTTGTTTCACAGGTCACTAATAGCGTTTTCTCAGCGAGAGAAGGTCAAAATGAATACTTCATGCAAAACTCCTGTATTTTCAGGAAAACTGAGTGAAATCCTCCTGTAACATCTCTTTTATGTATCTTTCTATGCTTTCAGGTTGAAACTTGACTGAAAACTCACTCTGAACAAATGTTATGGCTGTTTTGTATCTCAGGTCACAAATAGCGTTTTCACAGCGAGAGAAGGCCAAAATGAACACTTCATGCATAACTCCTGTATTTTTATGTAAACTGAGTGAAATCCACCTGTAACTTCAAGTGTATTCATCTTTGTAAGCTTTCAGGTTTTAACTTGACTGAAAACTCACTTTGAACAAAAGTTATGGCTGGTTTGTATCACAGCTCACAAATAGTGTTTTCTCAGCGAGAGTAGGCCAAAATGAACACTTCATGCATAACTCCTGTATTTTGAGGAAAACTCCATGAATTCCACCTGTAACTTCAAGTTTATGCATCTTTCTGTGCTTTCAGGTTGAAACTTGACTGAAAACTCACTTTGAAAAAAAGTTATGGCTGTTTTGTATCACAGGTCACAAATAGCCTTTTCTCAGCGAGAGAAGGCCGAAATGACCACTTTATGCAGAACTCCTGTATTTTGAAGAAAACTAAGTGAAATCAACGTGTCATGTCAAGGTATTGTAATCTTCATTGTATCCAGGTTGAAACTTGTCTGAAAACTCACTTTGAACAAAAGTTATGGCTGTTTTGTATCAAAGGTCACAAATAGCGTTTTCTCAACGAGAGAAGGCGAAAATGAACACTTCATGCAGAACTCCTGTATTTTGAGGAAAACTGTGTGAAATCCACCTCTAACTTAAAGTCTATGCATCTTTCTATGCTTTCAGGTTGAAACTTGACTGAAAACTCACTTTTAAATAAAGTTATGGCTGTTTTGTATCACAGGTCACAAATAGTGTTTTCTCAGCGAGAGAGGGCCAAAATGAACACTTCATGCATAACTCCTTTATTTTGAGGAAAACTGAGTGAAATCAACCTGTAAATCCTGTTTCATGCATCTTTCTATGCTTTCAGGTTGAAACTTGACTGAAAACTCACTTAGAACAAAAGTTATAGCTGTTTTGTATCACAGGTCACAAATAGCGTTTTCACAGCGAGAGAAGTCCAAAATGAACATTTCATGCATAAATCCTTTATTTTTTGGAAAACTGAGTGAAATCCACCTGTATCTTCAAGTTTATGCATCTTTCTATGTTTTCAGGTTGAAACTTGACAGAAAACTTACATTGAAAAAAAATAATGGCTGTTTTTTATTATCACAGTTCACAAATAGCGTTTTCTCAGCGAGAGTAGGCAAAAATGAACACTTCATGCATGACTCCTGTCTATTCAGGAAAACGGAGTGAAATCAACCTGTAACTTCAAGTCTATGCATCTTTCTATGCTTTCAAGTAGAAACTTGACTGAAAACTCACTTTGACAAAAAGTTATGGCTGTTTTGTGTCACAGGTCACAAATAGCGTTTTCTCAGCGAGAGAAGGCCAAAATGAACACTTCATGCAGAACTCCTGTATTTTGATGAAAACTCACTTAAATCCACCTGTAACTTCAAGTATATGCATCTTTCTATGCTTTCAGGTTGAAACTTGAATGAAAACTCATTTTGAAAAAAAGTTATGGCTGTTTTGTATCACAGGTCACAAATAGCGTTTTCTCAGCGAGAGAAGGCCAAAATGAACACTTCATGCATAATTCCTGTATTTTGAGGAAAACTGCATGAAATTCACCTATAACTTCTCTTTTATGCATCTTTCTATGCTTTCAGGTTGAAACTTGACTGAAAACTAACTTTGAACAAAAGTTATGGCTGTTTTGTATCAAAGGTCACAAATAGCGTTTTCTCAACGAGAGAAGGCCAAAATGAACACTTCATGCAGAACTCCTGTATTTTGAGGAAAACTGTGTGAAATCCACCTCTAACTTAAAGTCTATGCATCTTTCTATGCTTTCAGGTTGAAACTTGACTGAAAACTCACTTTTAAATAAAGTTATGGCTGTTTTGTATCACAGGTCACAAATAGTGTTTTCTCAGCGAGAGAGGGCCAAAATGAACACTTCATGCATAACTCCTGTATTTTGAGGAAAACTGCATGAAATCCACCTCTAACTTCAAGTTTATGCATCTTTCTATGCTTTCAGGTTGAACTTTCACTTCGAAGACATTTTGAAAAAAAATTGCGTCTTTGATGATCACTGTTCATGAAGACTGTTTTCAAAACAAAAGAAGACATTTTAATCATTTCATGCAGAACTCCATTAGTTTGAGCAAAGCTGGCTTAAAAGCACCTGTTACTTCAAAGGTTTTCATCATTCTGTGTTTTCAGATTTAAAGTTTACTGAAAGGTCAGTGTGATCAAGAGTTCCAGCATTTATGATCAAAGGTCACACAATGCCTTTTACCAGCGAGAGTCCTCTGGAGTGAACACTTCATGCTGAACTCCCTTATTTAGAAGAAAACTGACTGAATTCCACGTGTCATGTCAAGGAAATGTAATTTTCATTGTATCCAGGTTTAAACTTGTCTGAAAACTCACTTTGAACAAAAGTTATGGCTGTTTTGTATCACAGGTCACAAATAGCGTTTTCTCAGCGAGAGAAGGCCAAAATGAACACTTCATGCATAACTCCTGTATTTTTATGTAAACTGAGTGAAATCCACCCGTAACTTCAAGTTTATGCATTTTTCTATGCTTTTAGGTTTAAATTTGACTGAAAACTCAATTTGAACAAAAGTTATGGCTGTTTTGTATCACAGGTCACAAAAAGCGTTTTCTCAGCGAGAGAAGGCCAAAATGAACACTTCATGCATAACTCCTGTATTTTTATGTAAACTGAGTGAAATCCACCCGTAACTTCAAGTTTATGCATTTTTCTATGCTTTTAGGTTTAAATTTGACTGAAAACTCAATTTGAACAAAAGTTATGGCTGTTTTGTATCACAGGTCACAAAAAGCGTTTTCTCAGCGAGAGAAGGCCAAAATGAACACTTCATGCATAACTCCTGTATTTTTATGTAAACTGCCTGAAATCACCTGTAACTTCAAGTTTATGCATCTTTCTATGCTTTCAGGTTGAAACTTGACTGAAAACTCACTCTGAACAAAAGTTTTGGCTGTTTTGTTTCACAGGTCACTAATAGCGTTTTCTCAGCGAGAGAAGGTCAAAATGAATACTTCATGCAAAACTCCTGTATTTTCAGGAAAACTGAGTGAAATCCTCCTGTAACTTCTCTTTTATGCATCTTTCTATGCTTTCAGTTTGAAACTTGACTGAAAATTCACTTTGAACAAAAGTTATGGCTGTTTTGTATCACAGGTCACAAATAGCGTTTTCTCAGCGAGAGAAGGCCAAAATGAACACTTCATATATAACTCCTGTATTTTGAGGAAAACTGCGTGAAATTCATCTGTAACTTCAAGTTTATACATCTTTCTATGCTTTCAGGTTGAAACTTGACTGAAAACTCACTCTGAACAAATGTTATGGCTGTTTTGTATCTCAGGTCACAAATAGCGTTTTCACAGCGAGAGAAGGCCAAAATGAACACTTCATGCATAACTCCTGTATTTTTATGTAAACTGAGTGAAATCCACCTGTAACTTCAAGTGTATTCATCTTTGTAAGCTTTCAGGTTTTAACTTGACTGAAAACTCACTTTGAACAAAAGTTATGGCTGGTTTGTATCACAGCTCACAAATAGTGTTTTCTCAGCGAGAGTAGGCCAAAATGAAAACTTCATGCATAACTCCTGTATTTTGAGGAAAACTCCATGAATTCCACCTGTAACTTCAAGTTTATGCATCTTTCTGTGCTTTCAGGTTGAAACTTGACTGAAAACTCACTTTGAAAAAAAGTTATGGCTGTTTTGTATCACAGGTCACAAATAGCCTTTTCTCAGCAAGAGAAGGCCGAAATGACCACTTTATGCAGAACTCCTGTATTTTGAAGAAAACTAAGTGAAATCAACGTGTCATGTCAAGGTATTGTAATCTTCATTGTATCCAGGTTGAAACTTGTCTGAAAACTCACTTTGAACAAAAGTTATGGCTGTTTTGTATCAAAGGTCACAAATAGCGTTTTCTCAACGAGAGAAGGCGAAAATGAACACTTCATGCAGAACTCCTGTATTTTGAGGAAAACTGTGTGAAATCCACCTCTAACTTAAAGTCTATGCATCTTTCTATGCTTTCAGGTTGAAACTTGACTGAAAACTCACTTTTAAATAAAGTTATGGCTGTTTTGTATCACAGGTCACAAATAGTGTTTTCTCAGCGAGAGAAGGCCAAAATGAACACTTCATGCATAATTCCTGTATTTTGAGGAAAACTGCATGAAATTCACCTATAACTTCTCTTTTATGCATCTTTCTATGCTTTCAGGTTGAAACTTGACTGAAAACTAACTTTGAACAAAAGTTATGGCTGTTTTGTATCAAAGGTCACAAATAGCGTTTTCTCAACGAGAGAAGGCGAAAATGAACACTTCATGCAGAACTCCTGTATTTTGAGGAAAAGTGAGTGAAATCCACCTGTAACTTCAAGTTTATGCATCTTTCTATGCTTTCAGGTTGAAACTTGACTGAAAACTAACTTTGAACAAAAGTTATGGCTGTTTTGTATCAAAGGTCACAAATAGCGTTTTCTCAACGAGAGAAGGCAAAAATGAACACTTAATGCAGAACTCCTGTATTTTGAGGAAAACTGTGTGAAATCCACCTCTAACTTAAAGTCTATGCATCTTTCTATGCTTTCAGGTTGAAACTTGACTGAAAACTCACTTTTAAATAAAGTTATGGCATTTTTGTATCACAGGTCACAAATAGTGTTTTCTCAGCGAGAGAAGGCCAAAATGAACACTTCATGCATAACTCCTTTATTTTGAGGAAAACTGAGTGAAATCAACCTGTAAATCCTGTTTCATGCATCTTTCTATGCTTTCAGTTTGAAACTTGACTGAAAACTCACTTAGAACAAAAGTTATAGCTGTTTTGTATCACAGGTCAAAAATAGCGTTTTCACAGCGAGAGAAGGCCAAAATGAACACTTCATGCATAACTCCTGTATTTTTTGGAAAACTGAGTGAAATCCACCTGTATCTTCAAGTTTATGCATCTTTCTATGTTTTCAGGTTGAAACTTGACAGAAAACTTACATTGAAAAAAAATAATGGCTGTTTTTTATTATCACAGTTCACAAATAGCGTTTTCTCAGCGAGAGTAGGCCAAAATGAACACTTCATGCATGACTCCTGTCTATTCAGGAAAACTGAGTGAAATCAACCTGTAACTTCAAGTCTATGCATCTTTCTATGCTTTCAGGTTGAAACTTGACTGAAAACTCACTTTGACAAAAAGTTATGGCTGTTTTGTGTCACAGGTCACAAATAGCGTTTTCTCAGCGAGAGAAGGCCAAAATGAACACTTCATGCATAACTCCTGTATTTTGAGGAAAACTGACTGAAATCCACCTCTAACTTCAAGTTTATGCATCTTTCTATGCTTTCAGGTGAAACTTTCACTTCAAAGTCATTTTGAAAAAAAATTATGTCTCTGATGATCACTGTTCACGAAGACTGTTTTCAAAACAAAAGAAGACATTTTAATCATTTCATGCAGAACTCCATTAGTTTGAGCAAAGCTGGCTTAAAAGCACCTGTTACTTCAAAGGTTTTCATCATTCTGTGTTTTCAGATTTGAAGTTTACTGAAAGGTCAGTGTGATCAAGAGTTCCAGCATTGATGATCAAAGGTCACACAGTGCCTTTTACCAGCGAGAGTCCTCTGGAGTGAACACTTCATGCTGAACTCCCTTATTTAGAAGAAAACTGACTGAATTCCACGTGTCATGTCAAGGTAATGTAATTTTCATTGTATCCAGGTTGAAACTTGTCTGAAAACTCACTTTGAACAAAAGTTATGGCTGTTTTGTATCACAGGTCACAAATAGCGTTTTCTCAGCGAGAGAAGGCCAAAATGAACACTTCATGCATAACTCCTGTATTTTGAGGAAAACTGCCTGAAATCAACCTGTAACTTCTCTTTTATGCATCTTTCTATGCTTTCAGGTTGAAACTTGACTGAAAATTCACTTTGAACAAAAGTTATGGCTGTTTTGTTTCACAGGTCACAAATAGTGTTTTCTCAGCGAGAGAAGGCCAAAATGAAAACTTCATGCATAACTCCTGTATATTTTAAAAACTGCATGATATCAACCACTAACTTAAAGTTTATGCATCTTTCTATGCTTTCAGGTTGAAACTTGAATGAAAACTCACTTTGAACAAAAGTTATTGCTGTTTTTTATCACAGGTCACAAATAGCGTTTTCTCAGCGAGAGAAGGCAAAAATGAACACTTCATGCATAACTCCTGTATTTTTATGTAAACTGAGTGAAATCCACCTGTAACTTCAAGTTTATGCATCTTTCTATGCTTTTTGGTTTAAATTTGACTGAAAACTCAATTTGAACAAAAGTTATGGCTGTTTTGTATCACAGGTCACAAAAAGCGTTTTCTCAGCGAGAGAAGGCCAAAATGAACACTTCATGCATAACTCCTGTATTTTGAGGAAAACTTCCTGAAATCCACCTGTAACTTCAAGTTTATGCTGCTTTCTATGCTTTCAGGTTTAAATTTGACTGAAAACTCACTTTGAACAAAAGTTATGGCTGTTTTGTATCACAGGTCACAAACAGTGTTTTCTCAGCGAGAGAAGGCCAAAATGAACACTTCATGCATAACTCCTGTATTTTTATGTAAACTGCCTGAAATCCACCTGTAACTTCAAGTTTATGCATCTTTCTATGCTTTCAGGTTGAAACTTGACTGAAAACTCACTCTGAACAAAAGTTTTGGCTGTTTTGTTTCACAGGTCACTAATAGCGTTTTCTCAGCGAGAGAAGGTCAAAATGAATACTTCATGCAAAACTCCTGTATTTTGAGAAAAACTGTGTGAAATTCATCTGTAACTTCAAGTTTATACATCTTTCTATGCTTTCAGGTTGAAACTTGACTGAAAACTCACTCTGAACAAATGTTATGGCTGTTTTGTATCTCAGGTCACAAATAGTGTTTTCTCAGCGAGAGAAAGCCAAAATGAACACTTCATGCATAACTCCTGTATTTTGAGGAAATCTGCGTGAAATCCACCTGTAACTTCTCTTTTATGCATCTTTCTTTGCTTTCAGGTTGAAACTTGACTGAAAACTCACTTTGAACAAAAGTTATGGCTGTTTTGTATCACAGGTCACAAATAGTGTTTTTATAGCGAGAGAAGGCTAAAATGAACACGTCATGCAAAAATCCTGTATTTTGAGGAAAACTGCGTGAAATCCACCTGTAACGTCTTTTTTATTCATCTTTCTTTGCATTCAGATTGAAACTTGACTTAAAACTCACTCTAAACAAAAGTTATGGCTGTTTTTTTTTACAGGTCACAAATAGCGTTTTCACAGCGAGAGAAGGCCAAAATGAACACTTCATGCATAACTCCTGTATTTTGAGGAAAACTGTGTGAAATCCACCTGTAACTTCAAGTTTATGCATCTTTCTATGCTTTCAGGTTGAACTTTCACTTCGAAGTCATTTTGAAAAAAAATTACGTCTTTGATGTCAAGGTTCACGAAGACTGTTTTCAAAACAAAAGAAGACATTTTAAACATTTCATGCAGAACTCTATTAGTTTGACCAAAGCTGGCTTAAAAGCACCTGTTACTTCAAAAGTTTTCATCATTCTGTGTTTTCAGATTTTAAGTTCACTGAAAGGTCAGTGTGATCAAGAGTTACATCATTTGTGATCACAAGTCACACAATGCCTTTTACCAGCGAGAGTCCTCTGGAGTGAACACTTCTTGCTGAACTCCCTTATTTAGAGGAAAACTGACTGAAATCCATGTGTCATGTCAAGGTAATGTAATTTTCATTGTATTCAGGTTGAAACTTGTCTGAAAACTCACTTTGAACAAAAGTTATGGCTGTTTTGTATCACAGGTCACAAATAGTGTTTTCACAGCGAGAGTAGGCCAAAATGAACACTTTATGCATAACTCCTGTATTTTGAGGAAAACTGTATGAAATCCACCTGTAACTTGTCTTTTATGCATCTTTCTATGCTTTCCGTTTGAAAAGTCACTGAAAACTCACTGTGAACAAAAGTTATGGCTGTTTTGTATCACAGGTCACAAATAGCGTTTTCTCAGGGAGAGAAGGCCAAAATTAACACTTCATGCATAACTCCTGTATTTTGAGGAAAACTGACTGAAATCCACCTATAACTTCTCTTTTACGCATCTTTCTATGATTTAAGGTCGAACTTTCACTTCGAAGTCATTTTGAAAAAAAATTATGTCTTTGATGATCAAGGTTCACGAAGACTGTTTTCAAAACAAAAGAAGACTTTTTAATCATTTCATGCAGAACTCCATTAGTTTGAGCAAAGCTGGCTTAAAAGCACTTGTTACTTCAAAAGTTTTCATCATTCTCTGTTTTCAGATTTGAAGTTCACTGAAAGGTCAGTGTGATCAAGAGTTCCAGCATTTGTGATCACAGGTCACACAATGCCTTTTACCAGCGAGAGTCCTCTGGAGTGAACACTTCTTGCTGAACTCCCTTATTTTCAGGAAAACTGACTGAAATCCACGTTTCATGTCAAGGTAATTTAATTTTCAGTGTATTCAGGTTGAAACTTGTCTGAAAACTGACTTTGAAGAAAAGTTATAGCTGTTTTGTATCACAGGTCACAAGTAGCGTTTTCTCAGCGAGAAAAGGCCAAAATGAACCTTTCATGCATAACTCCTGTATTATGAGGAAAACTGAGTGAAATCTACCTGCAACTTCAAGTTTATGCATCTTTCTATGCTTTCAGGTTGAAACTTGACTGAAAACTCACTTTGAACAAAAGTTATGGCTGTTTTGTATCACAGGTCACAAATAGTGTTTTCACAGCGAGAGAATGCCAAAATGAACACTTCATGCATAACTCCTGTATTTTTTGGAAAACTGCCTTAAATCCACCCTCAAACTTCAAGTTTATGCATCTTTCTAAGCTTTCAGGTTGAAATTTGATTGAAAACTGACTTTGAACAAAAGTTATGGCTGTTTTGTATCACAGGTCACAAATAGTGTTTTTACAGCGAGAGAGGGCTAAAATGAACACGTCATGCAAAAATCCTGTATTTTGAGGAAAACTGCGTGAAATCCACCTGTAACGTCTGTTTTATTCATCTTTCTATGCATTCAGATTGAAACTTGACTTAAAACTCACTCTAAACAAAAGTTATGGCTGTTTTTTTTTACACGTCACAAATCGTGTTGTCTCAGCGAGAGAAGGCCAAAATGAACACTTCATGCATAACTCCTGTATTTTTAGGTAAACATAGTGAAATCCACCTGTAACTTCAAGTTTATGCATCTTTCTATGCTTTCAGGTTGAAACTTGACTGAAAACTCAATTTGAACAAATGTTTTGGCTGTTTTGTATCACAGGTCACAAATAGCGTTTTCACAGCGAGAGAAGGCCAAAATGAACACTTCATGCATAACTCCTGTATTTTTTGGAAAACTGCATGAAATCCACCTTTAACTTCTCTTTTATGCATCTTTCTATGCTTTCAGGTTGAAACTTGACTGAAAACTCACTTTGAAGAAAAGTTATGGCTGTTTTGTACCACAGTTCACAAATAGTGTTTCCTCAGCGAGAGACGGCAAAAATGAAAACTTCATGCATAAATCCTGTATTTTGAGGAAAACTGAGTGAAATCCACCTGTAACTTAGAGTTCATGCATTTTTCTATGCTTTCAGGTCGAAACTTGACTGAAAACTAAATTTGAACAAAAGTTTTGGCTGTTTTGTATCACGGGTCACAAATAGCGTTTTCACAGTAAGAGAAGGACAAAATGAACACTTCATGCATAACTCCTGTATTTTTGGTAACTGAGTGAAATCCACCTGTAACTTCAAGTTTTTGCAACTTTCTATGCTTTCAAGTTGAAACTTGACTGAAAACTCACTTTGAACAAAAGTTATGGCTGTTTTGTGTCACAGGTCACAAATAGCGTTTTCTCAGCGAGAGAAGGCCAAAATGAACACTTCATGGATAACTCCTGCATTTTTTGGAAAAATGCATAAAATCCACCTGT
The DNA here is from genome assembly GCF_037954235.1 of Aulostomus chinensis. NCBI lineage: Eukaryota > Metazoa > Chordata > Actinopteri > Syngnathiformes > Aulostomidae > Aulostomus > Aulostomus chinensis. The sequence goes on from NW_028234170.1 coordinate 521,094, forward strand.
AACTTAAAGTTTATGCATCTTTCTATGCTTTCAGGTTAAAACTTGACTGAAAACTCACTTTGAAAAAAAGTTATGGCTGTTTTGTATCACAGGTCACAAATAGTGTTTTCTCAGCGAGAGAAGGCCAAAATGAACACTTCATGCATAACTCCTGTATTTTGAGGAAATCTGCGTGAAATCCAACTGTAACTTCTCTTTTATGCATTTTTCTTTGCTTTCAGGTTGAAACTTGACTGAAAACTCACTTTGAACAAAAGTTGTGGCTGTTTTGTATCACAGATCACAAATAGTGTTTTCTCAGCGATAGAAGGCCAAAATGAACACTTCATGCATCACTCCTGTATTTTGAGGAAAACTGCGTGAAATCCACCTGTAACTTCTCTTTTATGCATCTTTCTATGCTTTCAGGGGAAACTTGACTGAAAACTCACTTTGAACAAAAGTTATGGCTGTTTTGTATCACAGGTCACAAAAAGCATTTTCACAGCGAGAGAAGGCCAAAATGAACACTTCATGCATAACTCCTGCATTTTTTGGAAAAATGCATAAAATCCACCTGTAACTTAAAGTTTATGCCTCTTTCTATGCTTTCAGGATAAAACTTGACTGAAAACTCACTTTGAAAAAAAGTCATGGCTTTTTTGTATCACAGGTCACAAATAGTGTTTTTACAGCGAGAGAAGGCTAAAATGAACACGTCATGCAAAAATCCTGTATTTTGAGGAAAACTGCGTGAAATCCACCTGTAACGTCTGTTTTATTCATCTTTCTATGCATTCAGATTGAAACTTGACTTAAAACTCACTCTAAACAAAAGTTATGGCTGTTTTTTTTTACAGGTCACAAATAGGGTTTTCACAGCGAGAGAAGGCCAAAATGAACACTTCATGCATAACTCCTGTATTTTGAGGAAAACTGTGTGAAATCCACCTGTAACTTCAAGTTTATGCATCTTTCTATGCTTTCAAGTTGAAACTTGACTGAAAACTCACTTTGAACAAAAGTTATGACTTTTTTGTATCACAGGTCACAAATAGTGTTTTCACAGCGAGAGAAGGCCAAAATGAACACTTCATGCATAACTCCTGTATTTTTTGGAAAACTGCCTTAAATCCACCTCAAACTTCAAGTTTATGCATCTTTCTAAGCTTTCAGGTTGAAATTTGACTGAAAACTGACTTTGAAAAAAAGTTATGGCTGTTTTGTATCACAGGTCACAAATAGTGTTTTTACAGCGAGAGAAGGCTAAAATGAACACTTCATGCATAACTCCTGTATTTTGAGGAAAACTGCATGAAATCCACCTGTAACTTCTCTTTTATGCATCTTTCTATGCTTTCAGGTTCAAACTTGACTGAAAACTCACTTTGAAAAAAAGTTATGGCTGTTTTTTTTTACAGGTCACAAATCGTGTTGTCTCAGCGAGAGAAGGCCAAAATGAACACTTCATGCATAACTCCTGTATTTTTAGGTAAACATCGTGAAATCCACCCTCAAACTTCAAGTTTATGCATCTTTCTATGCTTTCAGGTTGAAACTTGACTGAAAACTAAATTTGAACAAAAGTTATGGCTGTTTTGTATCACAGGTCACAAATAGCGTTTTCACAGCGAGAGAAGGCCAAAATGAACACTTCATGCATAACTCCAGTATTTTGAGGAAAACTGCCTGAAATCCACCTGTAACTTCTCTTTTATGCATCTTTCTATGCTTTCAGGTTCAAACTTGACTGAAAACTCACTTTGAAAAAAAGTTATGGCTGTTTTGTATCACAGGTCACAAATAGCGTTTTCTCAGCGAGAGAAGGCCAAAATGAACACTTCATGCATAACTCCTGTATTTTTTGGGAAACTGCATGAAATCCACCTGTAACTTCAAGTTTATGCATCTTTCTATGCTTTCAGGTTGAAACTTGACTTAAAACTCAATTTCAACTAAAGTTATGGCTGTTTTTTTTATCACAGGTCACAAATAGTGTTTTCACAAAGAGAGAAGGCCAAAATGAAGGCAAGGCAAGTTTATTTGTAGAGCACAATTCATACACATGGCAACTCAAATGCTTTACAGTTGCAGAAAAATCTTAAAATCACAAAAAGGCAGATAAAATCATAAAACATAAATAGAATCCTTAATTTAAAGAAAAGGAGAAGAGTGCAGATAAAATACTTTCAGCTGTCGTATGCATGACTGAACAGAGTAGTTTTCAGCCTGGTCTTAAACATTGTCACAGTTGATTCCTGTCTCACTTTTTCTGGAAGACTGTTCCAGATTTTAGTTGCAGAAAACTGGAAAGTAGCTTCACCATGTTTAGTCCTGATTCTGGGCCCCTGTAGGAGACCTCTACCTGAGGTTCTCAGAGACCTGGAGGGTTCATATGGGTCTAACATGTCAGAGATGTACTTCGGTGCTTGACCATGAAGAGACTTGTATACAAGCAGAGCTGTCTTAAAGTCTATTCTCTGAGCAACAGGAAGCCAGTGCAGAGATCTGAGCACTGGACTAATATGGTCGTATTTCCTGGTTCTAGTCAGGACTCGAGCTGTAGCGTTCTGAATGTATTGTAGTTGTTTAACAGCTGTTTTAGAGATACCAGTGAGCAGGCCGTTACAGTAGTCTAACCTACTGGAGACAAATGCATGGATTCGTCTGTCCAAGTCTGGTTCAGACACTATACCTCTGATTTTGGCAATGTTTTTTAGATGGTAAAAGGCTGCTGATTTTACTGACTTTATGTGGCTGTTAAAGTTCAGATCTGAGTCCAATATTACCCCCAGATTTCTAACCTGTTGTTTTGGTTTTAGAGAAAGGGATTCAAGGTGACTGATCACACTTTCTCTTTGCTTCTGTGGCCCAAAAACGATTAATTCCGTTTTTTCTGAGTTTAGCTGGAGAAAGTTGTTTTGCATCCACATGCTTATATGTTGGATGCAGTGGAAGAGTGAATCCGCAGGTCCATGTTCACCTGCTGTCAGAGACACATAGATCTGAGTGTCGTCTGCATAGTTATGGTAGGACACATTATGGCTGCTTATTAGTTGGCCTAGTGGAAGCATGTATAGGTTGAACAAGAGGGGCCCCAAGATTGAACCTTGGGGGACACCACAGGTCATGGCCATTTTGTCTGAGCTGCAATTTCCAATTTCAACAAAGTATGTTCTCTCCTCAAGATAGGACTTGAACCACTTTAGAGCAGAACCAGAGATTCCTAGCCAATTCTCTAGCCTCTGTAAAAGGATCTCATGGTCAACTGTGTCAAAGGCAGCACTCAAGTCAAGCAGGACTAAGACTGAGACTTTGCCTTTGTCTGTGTTTAGGCGGATGTCATTTATCACCTAGATCAGAGCTGTCTCAGTGCTGTGGTGGGGCCTAAAGCCAGACTGGAAAGTATCAAAAGCATTGTTGGACAGGAGAAAGTCAGTGAGTTGTTGATAAACAACTTTTTCGAGGACTTTTCCTAGGAATGGCAGGTTTGATATGGGCCGGTAGTTGTTCAGAACCATGGTATCAAGACTGCTCTTCTTTAAAAGAGGCATAATGACCGCAGTTTTCAGGGCCCTTGGAAATTTTCCAGTCTCTAGTGAAATCTTAACTAAATGAGTAACTTTTGGTAACAGGCTGCTCAGCACAGTCTTTACAAATCTAGTGGGTAACTCATCAAGGCAGCATGTAGATGAACTCAGACCTGAAATAATCTCTTCGACTGTTTTGTCACTGACAGGAGTGAAATGTGCCAGCTCTAGGTGTTCAGGTGGATGCTGGGCTATCATTTGTGTCTTAGAAATAATAGCTTTTTTAATATCTTGAACTTTATCACTAAAGAATTTTGCAAATTCATTGCATTTTGATATAGAAATGAATTCTAAGGGCAGTGGAACCGAAGGGTTTGTTAATCTGTTTACAGTAGCAAACAGAACTCGAGAATTACCATTCGAGTTTGTAATCACTTCAGAGAAATACCTCTCCCTAGCTCTTCGTAAAGTCTGGTTAAACATGGATAATTTTTGTCTATAAATGTCATAGTCAACCTGTAGCTTTGACTTGCGCCATTTCCGTTCGGCTCTCGGCACCCTCTTTTTTTTGCCCTGACAGAGTCTTCATTTCTCCATGGTGCTTTTTTTCTGTCTTTAACTATTCTAACCTTAACAGGAGCAATGGTGTCCAAGACAGTCAAAACACTTGATGTATACGAGTTTAACAGATCATTAACATTAGAACCAGAGGTGTTTTCAAAAGCAACCATTTCCATAAACTGTGTCCTTGTTTTGTCATTTATGAGTCTTCTCCGAACCATTGACGACCCATGTGCTGGCTTGGGTATAACAGACAGATTAAAGAAAACACAAAAATGATCTGATAATGCAATATCCATGACATTAACACCTGAAACAATAACCCCTTTTGTAATGAGCACGTCCAGTGTGTGCCCTCTGTTGTGAGTGGGTTCGTTCACATACTGAGTTAGACCAAACGTTTCAAGGACAGCACTGAGTTCTTTAGCATGTCTGTCACTGGCTACATCCACATGCACATTTAAATCACCTGTAATAACCAAACAGTCAAATTCGGTGCACACAGCTGAAAGTAATTCAGTAAAATCATCAATAAAACAGTTCTGTGGTGGCCTATAAATAGTGATATAAAGTATGGTGGCTTGTTTTAACTCCAGTTTGAATGACAAATACTCAAATGATGAAAAAACTCCAAACGACAATTTTTGTATAATTATATTTTCTCTGAATATGCTACACACCCCTCCACCTCTCTTGCTCTGTCTTGTTTCAGATTCAAAGGTGTAGTGAGGTGGAGTAGACTCAATCAGGACTGCATTACCTGTATTTTTGTCAAGCCATGTCTCAGTTAAAAACATTAAATCAAGATCACGAGAAGAAATAAAATTATTAATTCAAAATGATTTGTTATTTAAAGATCTGACATTAAGCACAACATGTTTGAGATTAGACTGAGTTTCAAAGGACTCCAAGTTCTTACAAGAGATATGGATTAGATTTCTCTGCTCATCTGTCTGTCTCTCTCTTATCTAATCTTCGTGATATTACAGTAGGTATTGTTTTTGCAGAGAAGTTCTCCTCCCTGGACCTCCAGTTGGGTATACTATGAGTGGTAGCAACGCAGAGGCCCTTTACATCCTAGACAGCAGTGGTGACACTGTTGGAGATTACAGCTGGGCCTGGTGGTGAAGACTGAGCTGGGGGGACTCTGGGGGGAGGGGAAGGGGCACGATACTTCTTTGGGGCTAGAACCCTCGATCTAATCATGTCTGGAGTGAGAGGAACCATTTTCGTGCCTGATTTGATCAAGCTTTCAAGATGGTTTGGAAATCTCAAAGGTGACTGTGGAGATGGGAATGAGAGTGAAGAGAGGGCGTAGACACAGCAGGTGGTGCCCAGGACGGCGGTGAGGGAGAAGGTGACAGGGATGCTGCATCCCTAACCTTCTCCGGAGATGCAGGTTTTGTCCTTGCAGTTGCAGCAGAGTTGTTTTCTGAAGATGCTGATGTTGTTGTTGTGGGAGCTGGAGCTGATGCCTTCGCTGGGGATGCAGGTTTTGTTGTTGAGGCTGCTGTGGCTGAGTCCTTTCCAGTGGTTGCAGAAGGTGCTGTTTGGGTACATCCTTTGCTGGGTCCTTGGGTGGGGAAGAGGGAGCTCCTCTCCCTCTCCTCTTTTCTCTCATCGGTTGCCCGCAAACCTGGTTCAGTTCAGGCCGGTTCTGATGCCTCAGAGCGTGGAGGAGGTTATCCGTCAGCCTCTTTACTCCACCTCCATTCAGGTGTGGCCCTTTTCCTCTGAAAAGGTCACCTCGATGCCAAAACAGGTTAAAGTTCTCGATGTAATGCAATCCTCTGGACTCGCAGATGTTGGGTAGCCATGTGTTCAACTGAAGCAGTCGGCTGAATTTATTCACTTTCCTGTCCGTGTTTGGGAAACTGCATTAAATCCGCCAGTAATTTCTCTTTTATGCATCTTTCTATGCTTTCAGGTTGAAACTTGACTGAAAACTCACTTTGAACAAAAGTTATGGCTGTTTTGTATCACAGGTCACAAATAGTGTTTTCTCAGCGAGAGAACGCCAAAATGAACACTTCATTCATAACTCCTGTATTTTTTGGAAAAATGCCTGAAATCTACCTGTAACTTCAAATGTATGCATCTTTCCATGCTTTCAGGATGAAACTTGACTGAAAACTCACTTTGAAAAAAAGTTATGGCTTTTTTGTATCACGGGTCACAAATGGCGTTTTCTCAGTGAGAGAAAGCCAAAATGAAAACTTCATGCATAACTCCTGTATTTTGAGGAAAACTGCATGAAATCCACCTGTAACTTCAAGTTTATGCATCTTTCTATGCTTTCAGGTTGAAACTTTACTGAAAATTCACTTTGAACAAAAGTTATGGCTTTTTTGTATCACAGGTCACAAATAGCGTTTTCTCAGCGAGAGAAGGCCAAAATGAACACTTCATGCATAACTCCTGTATTTTGAGGAAAACTGCGTGAAATCCACCTGTAACTTGAAGTTTATGCATCTTTCCATGCTTTCAGGTTGAAACTTTACTGAAAATTCACTTCGAACAAAAGCTATGGCTGTTTTTTATCACAGGTCACAAATAGTGTTTTCTCAGCGAGAGAAGACCAACATGAACACTTCATGCATAACTCCTGTATTTTAAGGAAAACTGAGTAAAATCCAACTATAACTTCAAGTTTATGCATCTTTCTATGCTTTCAGGTTCAAATTTGACTGAAAACTCACTTTGAAAAAAAGTTATGGCTGTTTTGTGTCAAAGGTCACAAATAGCGTTTTCTCAGCGAGAGAAGGCCAAAATGAACACTTCATGCATAACTCCTGTATTTTTAGGAAAACTGCATGAAATCCACCTGTAACTTCTCTTTTATGCATCTTTCTTTGCTTTCAGGTTGAAACTTGACTGAAAACTCACTTTGAACAAAATTATGGCTGTTTTGTATCACAGGTCACAAATCGTGTTTTCTTAGCGAGAGAAGGCCAAAATGAAAACTTCATATATAATTCTTGTATTTTTTGGAAAACTGAGTTAAATCCATCCTCTAACTTAAAGTTTATGCATCTTTCTATGCTTTCAGGTTGAAACTTGACTAAAAACTCACTTTGAACAAAAGTTATGGCTCTTTTGTGTCACAGGTCACAAATACCGTTTTCTCAGTGAGAGAAGGCTAAAATGAACACTTCATTCATAACTCCTGTATTTTGAGGAAAACTGCGAGAAATCCACCTGTAACTTCAAGTTTATGCATCTTTCGATGCTTTCAGGTTGAAACTTGACTGAAACCTCATTTTGAACAAAAGTTATGGCTGTTTTGTATCACAGGTCACAAATAGTATTTTCTCAGTGAGAGAAGGCAAAAATGAACACTTCATTCATGACTCCTGTATTTTGAGGAAAACTGCGTGAAATTCACCTATAACTTCTCTTTTATTCATCTTCCTATGCTTTCAGGTTGAAACTTGACTGAAAACTCACTTTGAAAAAAAGTTATGGCTGTTTTGTATCACAGGTCACAAATAGTGTTTTCTCAGCGAGAGAAGGCAAAAATGAACACTTCATTCATAACTCCTGTATTTTGAGGAAAACTGCATGAAATTCACCTGTAACTTCTCTTTCATGCATCTTTCTATGCTTTCAGGTAGAATCTTGACTGAAACCTCACTTTGAAAAAAGTTATGGCGGTTTTGTATCACAGGTCACAAATAGTGTTTTCTCAGCGAGAGAAGGCCAAAATGAACACTTCATGCAGAACTCCTGTATATTGATGAAAACTCACTGAAATCCACCTGTAACTTCAAGTTTTTGCATCTTTCTATGCTTTCAGGTTGAAACTTGACTGAAAACTCACTTTGAACAAAAGTTATGGCCGTTTTGTATCACAGGTCACAAATACCGTTTTCTCAGTGAGAGACGGCCAAAATGAACACTTCATGCATGACTCCTGGTTTATTTTTGGAAAACTTCCTGAAATCCACCTTTAACTTCAAGTTTATGCATCTTTCTATGCTTTCAGGTTGAAACTTGACTGAAAACTCACTTTGAACAAAAGTTATGGCTCTTTGTTTCACAGGTCACAAATTTCATTTTCACAGCGAGAAAAGGCCAAAATGAACACTTCATCCATACCTACCGTATTTTTTGGAAAACTGAGTTAAATCCATCCTCTAACTTAAAGTTTATGCATCTTTCTATGGTCTCAGGTTGAAACTTGACTGAAAACTCTTTTTCAACAAAAGTTATGGCTGTTTTGTATCATCGGTCACAAATAGTGTTTTCTCAGCGAGAGAAGGCCAAAATGAACACTTCATGCATAACTCCTGTATTTTCAGGAAAACTGAGAAAAATCCTCCTGTAACTTCAAGTTTATGCATCTTTCTATGCTTTCAGGTTGAAACGTGATTGAAAACTCACTTTGAACAAAAGTTATGGCTGTTTTGTATCACAGGTCACAAATAGTGTTTTCTCAGCAAGAGAAGGCCAAAATGAACACTTCATGCATAACTCCTGTATTTTGAGGAAAACTGCGTGAAATCTACCTGTAACTTCTCTTTTATGCATCTTTCTTTGCTTTCAGGTTGAAACTTGACTGAAAACTCACTTTGAACAAAATTATGGCTGTTTTGTATCACAGGTCACAAATCGTGTTTTCTCAGCGAGAGAAGGCCAAAATGAAAACTTCATATATAATTCTTGTATTTTTTAGAAAACTGAGTTAAATCCATCCTCTAACTTAAAGTTTTTGCATCTTTCTATGCTTTCAGGTTGAAACTTGACTGAAAACTCACTTTGAACAAAAGTTATGGCTGTTTTGTATCACAGGTCACAAATACCGTTTTCTCAGTGAGAGACGGCCAAAATGAACACTTCATGCATGACTCCTGGTTTATTTTTGGAAAACTTCCTGAAATCCACCTTTAACTTCAAGTTTATGCATCTTTCTATGCTTTCAGGTTGAAACTTGACTGAAAACTCACTTTGAACAAAAGTTATGGCTCTTTGTTTCACAGGTCACAAATTTCATTTTCACAGCGAGAAAAGGCCAAAATGAACACTTCATCCATACCTACCGTATTTTTTGGAAAACTGAGTTAAATCCATCCTCTAACTTAAAGTTTATGCATCTTTCTATGGTCTCAGGTTGAAACTTGACTGAAAACTCTTTTTCAACAAAAGTTATGGCTGTTTTGTATCATCGGTCACAAATAGTGTTTTCTCAGCGAGAGAAGGCCAAAATGAACACTTCATGCATAACTCCTGTATTTTCAGGAAAACTGAGAAAAATCCTCCTGTAACTTCAAGTTTATGCATCTTTCTATGCTTTCAGGTTGAAACGTGATTGAAAACTCACTTTGAACAAAAGTTATGGCTGTTTTGTATCACAGGTCACAAATAGTGTTTTCTCAGCAAGAGAAGGCCAAAATGAACACTTCATGCATAACTCCTGTATTTTGAGGAAAACTGCGTGAAATCTACCTGTAACTTCTCTTTTATGCATCTTTCTTTGCTTTCAGGTTGAAACTTGACTGAAAACTCACTTTGAACAAAATTATGGCTGTTTTGTATCACAGGTCACAAATCGTGTTTTCTCAGCGAGAGAAGGCCAAAATGAAAACTTCATATATAATTCTTGTATTTTTTAGAAAACTGAGTTAAATCCATCCTCTAACTTAAAGTTTTTGCATCTTTCTATGCTTTCAGGTTGAAACTTGACTGAAAACTCACTTTGAACAAAAGTTATGGCTGTTTTGTATCACGTCACAAATAGCGTTTTCTCAGCGAGAGAAGGCCAAAATGAAAACTTCATGCATAACTCCTGTATTTTTTGAAAAAATTACTAAAATCTACCTGTAACTTCAAGTTTTTGCATTTTTCTATGCTTTCAGGTTGGAACTTGTCTGAAAACTCACTTTCAACAAAAGTTATGGCTGTTTTGTATCACAGGTCACAAATTTCATTTTCACAGCGAGAGAAGGCCAAAATGAACACTTCATGCAGAACTCCTGTATTTTGATGAAAACTCACTGACATCCACCTGTAACTTCAAGTTTATGCATCTTTCTATGCTTTTAGGTTGAAACTTGACTGAAAAATCACTTTTCAGAAAAGTTATGGCTGTTTTGTATCACAGGTCACAAATAGTGTTTTCTCAGCGAGAGAAGGCCAAAATGAACACTTCATTCATAACTCCTGTATTTTCAGGAAAACTGAGTGAAATCCTCCTGTAACTTCTCTTTTATGCATCTTTCTATGCTTTCAGGTTGAAACTTGATTGAAAACTCACTTTGAACAAAAGTTATGGCTGTTTTGTATCACAGGTCACAAATAGTGTTTTCTCAGCAAGAGAAGGCCAAAATGAACACTTCATGCATAACTCCTGTATTTTGAGGAAAACTGCCTGAAATCCACCTCTAACTTCTCTTTCATGCATCTTTCTATGCTTTCAGGTTGAAACTTGACTGAAAACTCACATTGAACAAAAGTTATGGCTGTTTTTTATCACAGGTCACAAATATGGTTTTCTCAGCGAGAGAAGGCCAAAATGAAAACTTCATTCATAACTCCTGTATTTTTTGAAAAAATTACTAAAATCTACCTGTAACTTCAAGTTTATGCATCTTTCTATGCTTTCAGTTTAAAACTTGACTGAAAACTCAGTTCGAAAAATTTATGGCTGTTTTGTATCAAAGGTCACAAATAGCGTTTTCTCAGCGAGAGAAGGTCAAAATGAACACTTCATGCAGAACTCCTGTATTTTGATGAAAACTTAATGAAATCAAGCTGTAACTTCAAGTTTATGCATCTTTCTTTGATTTCAGGTTGAAAGTTGATTGAAATCTCACTTTGAACAAAAGTTATGGCTGTTTTGTGTCACAGGTCACAAATTGTGTTTTCTCAGCGAGAGAAGGCCAAAATGAACACTTCATGCATAACTCCTGTACTTTGAGGAAAACTGGTGAAATCTACCTGTAACTTCAAGTTTATGCATATTTCTATGCTTTCAGGTTGAAACTTGACTGAAAACTCACGTTGAAAAAATTTATGACTTTTTTTTATTATCACAGGTCACAAATAGTGTTTTCTCAGCGAGAGAAGGCCAAAATGAACACTTCATGCATAACTACTGTATTTTCAGGAAAACTGAGTGAAATCCACCTGTAACTTCAAGTTTATGCATCTTTCTATGCTTTATGGTGGAAACTTGACTGAAAACTCACTTTGAAAAAAAGTTGTGGCTGTTTTGTATCACAGGTCACAAATAGTGTTTCCTCTGCGAGAGAAGGCCAAAATGAACACTTCATGCATAACTCCTGTATTTTGAGGAAAACTGCATGAAATCCACCTGTCACTTCAAGTTTATGCATCTTTCTATGCTTTCAGGTGAAACTTTCACTTCGAAGTCATTTTGAAAAAAAATTACGTCTCTGATGTCACGCTTCACGAAGACTGTTTTCAAAACAAAAGAAGACATTTTAATCATTTCAGGCAGAACTCCATTAGTTTGACCAAAGCTGGCTTAAAAGCACCTGTTACTTCAAAGGTTTTCATAATTCTGTGTTTTCAGATTTGAAGTTCACTGAAAGGTCAGTGTGATCAAGAGTTCCAGCATTTGCGATCACAGGTCAAACAATGCCTTTTACCAGCGAGAGTCCTCTGGAGTGAACACTTCATGCTGAACTCCCTTATTTAGAAGAAAACTGACTGAAATCCACGTGTCATGTCAAGGTAATGTAATTTTCATTGTATCTGTGTTGAAACTTGTCTGAAAACTCACTTTGAACAAAAGTTATGGCTGTTTTTTATCACAGGTCCCAAATAGTGTTTTCTTAGCGAGAGAAGGCCAATATGAACACTTCATGCATAATTCCTGTATTTTGAGGAAAACTGCCTGAAATCCACCTTTAACTTAAAGTTTATTCATCTTTCTATGATTTCAGGTTGAAACTTGACTGAAAACTCACTTTGAACAAAAGTTATGGCTGTTTTGTATCACAGGTCACAAATAGCGTTTTCTCAGCGAGAAAAGGCCAAAATGAACACTTCAAGCATAACTCCTGTATTTTTTGGAAACATTTCTAAAATCTACGTGTAACTTCAAGTTTATTCATCTTTCTATGCTTTCAGGTTGAAACTTGACTGAAAACTCACTTTGAACAAAAGTTATGGCTGTTTTGTATCACGGGTCACAAATAGTGTTTTCTCAGCAGGAGAAGGCCAAAATGAACACTTCATTCATAACTCCTGTATTTTGAGGAAAACTGCGTGAAATCCACCTGTAACTTCAAGTTTATGCATCTTTCTATGCTTTCAGGTGAAACTTTCACTTTGAAGTCATTTTGAAAAAAAATTACGACTTTGATGATCACTGTTCATGAAGACTGTTTTCAAAACAAAAGAAGACAATTTAAACATTTCATGCAGAACTCCATTAGTTTGAGCGAAGTTGGCTTAAAAGCACCTGTTACTTCAAAAGTTTTCATCATTCTGTGTTTTCAGATTTGAAGTTCACTGAAAGGTCAGTGTGATCAAGAGTTCCAGCATTTGTGATCACAGGTCACACAATGCCTTTTACATGCGAGAGTCCTCTGGAGTGAACACTTCTTGCTGAACTCCCTTATTTTCAGGAAAACTGACTGAAATCCACGTGTAACTTCTCTTTTTTGCATCTTTCTATGCTTTCAGGTTGAAACTCGACTGAAAACTCACATTGAACAAAAGTTTTTGCTACTTTGTATCACAGGTCACAAATAGTGTTTTCTCAGCGAGAGAAGGCCAAAATGAACACTTCATGCATAACTCCTGTATTTTGAGGAAAACTGCGTGAAATCCACCTGTAACTTCAAGTTTATTCATCTTTCTAAGCTTTCAGGTTTAAACTTGACTGAAAACTCTCTTTGAACAAAAGTTATAGCTTTTTTTTTTAATCACAGGTCAAAAATAGTGTTTTCTCAGCGAGAGAAAGCCAAAATGAACACTTCATACATAACTCCTGTATTTATAAGAAAACTGCATGAAATCCACCTCTTACTTCAAGTTTATGCATGTTTCTATGCTTTCAGGTTGAAACTTGACTGAAAACTCACTTTGAAGAAAAGTTATGGTTGTTTTGTATCACAGGTCACAAATAGTGTTTTCTCGGCAAGAGAAGTTCAAAATGAACACTTAAAGCATAACTCCTGTATTTAGAGGAAAACTGAGTGAAATCCACCTGCAACTTCAAGTTGATGCTTCTTTTTATACTTTCAAGTTGAAACTTGACTGAAAACTCACTTTGAACAAAAGTTATGTTTTTTTTATTATCACACGTCACAAATAGTGTTTTCACAGCGAGAGAAGGCCAAAATAAACTCTTCATGCATAACTCCTGTATTTTGAGGAAAACTGCGTGAAATCCACCTTTAACTTCATGTTTATGCATCTTTCTATGCTTTTAGGTTGAAACTTGACTGAAAACTCACTTTGAACAAAAGTTATGGCTGTTTTGTATCACAGGTCTCAAATAGTGTTTTCACAGCGAGAGAAGGCCAAAATGAACACTTCATGCATAACTCCTGTATTTTGAGGAAAACTGCGTGAAATCCACCGGTAACTTCACGTTTATGCAACTTTCTATGCTTTCAGGTTGAAATTTGACTGAAAACTGACTTTGAACAAAAGTTATGGCTGTTTTTTATCACAGGTCACAAATAGTGTTTTTTACAGCGAGAGAAGGCTAAAATGAACACTTCATGCATAACTCCTGTATTTTGAGGAAAACTGCGTGAATTCCACCTGTAACGTCTGTTTTATTTATCTTTCTATGCTTTCAGATTGAATCTTGACTTAAAACTCACTCTGAACAAAAGTTATGGCTGTTTTTTTTTTACAGTTCCCAAATAGTGTTGTCTCAGCGAGATAAGGCCAAAATGAACACTTCATGCAGAACTCCTGTATTTTGAGGAAAACTTAGTGAAATCTACCTGTAACTTCAAGTTTATGCATCTTTCTATGCTTTCAGGTTGAAACTTGACTGAAAACTCACGTTGAACAAAAGTTATGGCTGTTTTGTATCACGGGTCACAAATAGTGTTTTCTCAGCGAGAGAAGGACAAAATGAACACTTCATGCAGAACTACTGTATTTTGAGGAAAACTGCATAAAATCCACCTGTAACTTCACTTTTATGCATCTTTCTATGCTTTCAGGTTGACACTTGTTTGGAAACTCACTTTGAACAAAAGTTATGGCTGTTTTATCATCACAGGTCACAAATAGCGTTTTCTCAGCAAGAGAAGGCCAAAATGAACACTTCATGCATAACTCCTGTATTTTTTGGAAAACCTCATGAAATCCACCTGTAATTTTAAGTTTATGCATCTTTCTGTGCTTTCTGGTGGAAACTTGACTGAAAACTCACTTTGAACAAAAGTTGTGGCTGTTTTGTATCACAGTTCACAAATAGTGTTTTCTCTGTGAGAGAAGGCCAAAATGAACACTTCATGCATAACTCCTGTATTTTGAGGAAAACTGCGTGAAATCCACCGGTAACTTCACGTTTATGAAACTTGCTATGCTTTCAGGTTGAAATTTGACTGAAAACTGACTTTGAACAAAAGTTATGGCTGTTTTTTATCACAGGTCACAAATAGTGTTTTTTACAGCGAGAGAAGGCTAAAATGAACACTTCATGCATAACTCCTGTATTTTGAGGAAAACTGCGTGAAATCCACCTCTAACGTCGCTTTTATGCATCTTTCTATGCTTTCAGATTGAAACTTGACTTAAAACTCACTCTGAACAAAAGTTATGGCTGTTTTTTTTTTACAGTTCCCAAATAGTGTTGTCTCAGCGAGAGAAGGCCAAAATGAACACTTCATGCAGAACTCCTGTATTTTGAGGAAAACTTAGTAAAATCTACCTTTAACTTCAAGTTTATGCATCTTTCTATGCTTTCAGGTTGAAACTTGACTGAAAACTCACGTTGAACAAAAGTTATGACTGTTTTGTATCACGGGTCACAAATAGTGTTTTCTCAGCGAGAGAAGGACAAAATGAACACTTCATGCAGAACTCCTGTATTTTGATGAAAACTGTGTGAAATCCACCTCTAACTTAAAGTCTATGCATCTTTCTATGCTTTCAGGTTGAACCTTGACTTAAAACTCACTTTTAAATAAAGTTATGGCTGTTTTGTATCACAGGTCACAAATAGTGTTTTCTCAGCGAGAGAGGGCCAAAATGAACACTTCATGCATAACTCCTTTGTTTTGAGGAAAACTGAGTGAAATCAACCTGTAAATCCTGTTTCATGCATCTTTCTATGCTTTCAGGTTGAAACTTGACTGAAAACTCACTTTGAACAAAAGTTATGGCTGTTTTGTATCACAGGTCACAAATAGTGTTTGCTCATCGAGAGAAGGCCAAAATGAACACTTCATGTATAACTCCTGTATTTTGAGGAATACTGCCTGAAATCCACTTGTAACTTCAAGTTTATGCATCTTTCTATGCTTTCAGGTGGAAACTTGACTGAAATCTAGCTTTGAACAAAAGTTATTGGTTTTTTTTTATTATCACTGGTCACAAATAGCGTTTTCTCAGCGAGAGAAGGCCAAAATGAAAACTTCATGCATAACTCCTGTATTTTTTGGAAAACTGCATGAAATCCACCTGGAACTTCAAGTTTATATATCTTTCTATGCTTTCAGGTCTAAACTTGACTAAAAACTCACTTTGAACAAACGTTATGGCTGTTTTGTATCACAGGTCACAAATAGTGTTTTAACAGCGAGAGAAGGCCAAAATGAACACTTCTTGCATAACTCCTGTATTTTGAGGAAAACTGCCTGAAATCCACTTGTAACTTCAATTTTATGCATCTTTCTATGCTTTCAGGTTGAAACTTGACCAAAAACTCACTTTGAACAAAAGTTATGGCCTCTTTTGTATCACAGGTCACAAATAGTGTTTTAACAGCGAGAGAAGGCCAAAATGAACACTTCATGCATAACTCCTGCATTTTTTGGAAAAATGCATAAAATCCACCTGTAACTTAAAGTTTATGCCTCTTTCTATGCTTTCAGGATAAAACTTGACTGAAAACTCACTTTGAAAAAAAGTCATGGCTTTTTTGTATCACAGGTCACAAATAGTGTTTTTACAGCGAGAGAAGGCTAAAATGAACACGTCATGCAAAAATCCTGTATTTTGAGGAAAACTGCGTGAAATCCACCTGTAACGTCTGTTTTATTCATCTTTCTATGCATTCAGATTGAAACTTGACTTAAAACTCACTCTAAACAAAAGTTATGGCTGTTTTTTTTTACAGGTCACAAATAGGGTTTTCACAGCGAGAGAAGGCCAAAATGAACACTTCATGCATAACTCCTGTATTTTGAGGAAAACTGTGTGAAATCCACCTGTAACTTCAAGTTTATGCATCTTTCTATGCTTTCAAGTTGAAACTTGACTGAAAACTCACTTTGAACAAAAGTTATGACTTTTTTGTATCACAGGTCACAAATAGTGTTTTCACAGCGAGAGAAGGCCAAAATGAACACTTCATGCATAACTCCTGTATTTTTTGGAAAACTGCCTTAAATCCACCTCAAACTTCAAGTTTATGCATCTTTCTAAGCTTTCAGGTTGAAATTTGACTAAAAACTGACTTTGAAAAAAAGTTATGGCTGTTTTGTATCACAGGTCACAAATAGTGTTTTTACAGCGAGAGAAGGCTAAAATGAACACTTCATGCATAACTCCTGTATTTTGAGGAAAACTGCATGAAATCCACCTGTAACTTCTCTTTTATGCATCTTTCTATGCTTTCAGGTTCAAACTTGACTGAAAACTCACTTTGAAAAAAAGTTATGGCTGTTTTGTATCACAGGTCACAAATCGTGTTTTCTCAGCGAGAGAAGGCCAAAATGAAAACTTCATATATAATTCTTGTATTTTTTAGAAAACTGAGTTAAATCCATCCTCTAACTTAAAGTTTTTGCATCTTTCTATGCTTTCAGGTTGAAACTTGACTGAAAACTCACTTTGAACAAAAGTTATGGCTGTTTTGTATCACATGTCACAAATAGCGTTTTCTCAGCCAGAGAAGGCCAAAATGAAAACTTCATGCATAACTCCTGTATTTTTTGAAAAAATTACTAAAATCTACCTGTAACTTCAAGTTTTTGCATTTTTCTATGCTTTCAGGTTGGAACTTGTCTGAAAACTCACTTTCAACAAAAGTTATGGCTGTTTTGTATCACAGGTCACAAATAGTGTTTTCTCAGCGAGAGAAGGCCAAAATGAACACTTCATTCATAACTCCTGTATTTTCAGGAAAACTGAGTGAAATCCTCCTGTAACTTCTCTTTTATGCATCTTTCTATGCTTTCAGGTTGAAACTTGATTGAAAACTCACTTTGAACAAAAGTTATGGCTGTTTTGTATCACAGGTCACAAATAGTGTTTTCTCAGCAAGAGAAGGCCAAAATGAACACTTCATGCATAACTCCTGTATTTTCAGGAAAACTGAGTGAAATCCTCCTGTAACTTCTCTTTTATGCATCTTTCTATGCTTTCAGGTTGAAACTTGATTGAAAACTCACTTTGAACAAAAGTTATGGCTGTTTTGTATCACAGGTCACAAATAGTGTTTTCTCAGCAAGAGAAGGCCAAAATGAACACTTCATGCATAACTCCTGTATTTTGAGGAAAACTGCCTGAAATCCACCTCTAACTTCTCTTTCATGCATCTTTCTATGCTTTCAGGTTGAAACTTGACTGAAAACTCACATTGAACAAAAGTTATGGCTGTTTTTTATCACAGGTCACAAATATGGTTTTCTCAGCGAGAGAAGGCCAAAATGAAAACTTCATTCATAACTCCTGTGTTTTTTGAAAAAATTACTAAAATCTACCTGTAACTTCAAGTTTATGCATCTTTCTATGCTTTCAGTTTAAAACTTGACTGAAAACTCAGTTCGAAAAATTTATGGCTGTTTTGTATCAAAGGTCACAAATAAGGTTTTCTCAGCGAGAGAAGGCCAAAATGAACACTTCATGCATAACTCCTGTATTTTTTGGAAAACTGACTGAAATCCAACTGTAACTTCTCCTTCATGCATCTTTCTACGCTTTCAGGTTGAAACTTGACTGAAAACTCACTTTGAACAAAAGTTAGGGCTTTTTTGTGTCGCAGGTCACAAATAGCGTTTTCTCAGCGAGAGAAGGTCAAAATGAACACTTCATGCAGAACTCCTGTATTTTGATGAAAACTTAATGAAATCAAGCTGTAACTTCAAGTTTATGCATCTTTCTTTGATTTCAGGTTGAAAGTTGATTGAAATCTCACTTTGAACAAAAGTTATGGCTGTTTTGTGTCACAGGTCACAAATTGTGTTTTCTCAGCGAGAGAAGGCCAAAATGAACACTTCATGCATAACTCCTGTACTTTGAGGAAAACTGGTGAAATCCACCTGTAACTTCAAGTTTATGCATATTTCTATGCTTTCAGGTTGAAACTTGACTGAAAACTCACGCTGAAAAAATTTATGACTTTTTTTTATTATCACAGGTCACAAATAGTGTTTTCTCAGCGAGAGAAGGCCAAAATGAACACTTCATGCATAACTACTGTATTTTCAGGAAAACTGAGTGAAATCCACCTGTAACTTCAAGTTTATGCATCTTTCTATGCTTTATGGTGGAAACTTGACTGAAAACTCACTTTGAAAAAAAGTTGTGGCTGTTTTGTATCACAGGTCACAAATAGTGTTTCCTCTGCGAGAGAAGGCCAAAATGAACACTTCATGCATAACTCCTGTATTTTGAGGAAAACTGCATGAAATCCACCTGTCACTTCAAGTTTATGCATCTTTCTATGCTTTCAGGTGAAACTTTCACTTCGAAGTCATTTTGAAAAAAAATTACGTCTCTGATGTCACGCTTCACGAAGACTGTTTTCAAAACAAAAGAAGACATTTTAATCATTTCAGGCAGAACTCCATTAGTTTGACCAAAGCTGGCTTAAAAGCACCTGTTACTTCAAAGGTTTTCATAATTCTGTGTTTTCAGATTTGAAGTTCACTGAAAGGTCAGTGTGATCAAGAGTTCCAGCATTTGCGATCACAGGTCAAACAATGCCTTTTACCAGCGAGAGTCCTCTGGAGTGAACACTTCATGCTGAACTCCCTTATTTAGAAGAAAACTGACTGAAATCCACGTGTCATGTCAAGGTAATGTAATTTTCATTGTATCTGTGTTGAAACTTGTCTGAAAACTCACTTTGAACAAAAGTTATGGCTGTTTTTTTATCACAGGTCCCAAATAGTGTTTTCTTAGCGAGAGAAGGCCAATATGAACACTTCATGCATAATTCCTGTATTTTGAGGAAAACTGCCTGAAATCCACCTTTAACTTAAAGTTTATTCATCTTTCTATGATTTCAGGTTGAAACTTGACTGAAAACTCACTTTGAACAAAAGTTATGGCTGTTTTGTATCACAGGTCACAAATAGCGTTTTCTCAGCGAGAAAAGGCCAAAATGAACACTTCAAGCATAACTCCTGTATTTTTTGGAAACATTTCTAAAATCTACGTGTAACTTCAAGTTTATTCATCTTTCTATGCTTTCAGGTTGAAACTTGACTGAAAACTCACTTTGAACAAAAGTTATGGCTGTTTTGTATCACGGGTCACAAATAGTGTTTTCTCAGCAGGAGAAGGCCAAAATGAACACTTCATTCATAACTCCTGTATTTTGAGGAAAACTGCGTGAAATCCACCTGTAACTTCAAGTTTATGCATCTTTCTATGCTTTCAGGTGAAACTTTCACTTTGAAGTCATTTTGAAAAAAAATTACGACTTTGATGATCACTGTTCATGAAGACTGTTTTCAAAACAAAAGAAGACAATTTAAACATTTCATGCAGAACTCCATTAGTTTGAGCGAAGTTGGCTTAAAAGCACCTGTTACTTCAAAAGTTTTCATCATTCTGTGTTTTCAGATTTGAAGTTCACTGAAAGGTCAGTGTGATCAAGAGTTCCAGCATTTGTGATCACAGGTCACACAATGCCTTTTACATGCGAGAGTCCTCTGGAGTGAACACTTCATGCTGAACTCCCTTATTTTCAGGAAAACTGACTGAAATCCACGTGTAACTTCTCTTTTTTGCATCTTTCTATGCTTTCAGGTTGAAACTCGACTGAAAACTCACATTGAACAAAAGTTTTTGCTACTTTGTATCACAGGTCACAAATAGTGTTTTCTCAGCGAGAGAAGGCCAAAATGAACACTTCATGCATAACTCCTGTATTTTGAGGAAAACTGCGTGAAATCCACCTGTAACTTCAAGTTTATTCATCTTTCTAAGCTTTCAGGTTTAAACTTGACTGAAAACTCTCTTTGAACAAAAGTTATAGCTTTTTTTTTAAATCACAGGTCAAAAATAGTGTTTTCTCAGCGAGAGAAAGCCAAAATGAACACTTCATACATAACTCCTGTATTTATAAGAAAACTGCATGAAATCCACCTCTTACTTCAAGTTTATGCATGTTTCTATGCTTTCAGGTTGAAACTTGACTGAAAACTCACTTTGAAGAAAAGTTATGGTTGTTTTGTATCACAGGTCACAAATAGTGTTTTCTCGGCAAGAGAAGTTCAAAATGAACACTTCATGCATAACTCCTGTATTTAGAGGAAAACTGAGTGAAATCCACCTGCAACTTCAAGTTGATGCTTCTTTTTATACTTTCAAGTTGAAACTTGACTGAAAACTCACTTTGAACAAAAGTTATGTTTTTTTTATTATCACACGTCACAAATAGTGTTTTCACAGCGAGAGAAGGCCAAAATAAACTCTTCATGCATAACTCCTGTATTTTGAGGAAAACTGCGTGAAATCCACCTTTAACTTCATGTTTATGCATCTTTCTATGCTTTTAGGTTGAAACTTGACTGAAAACTCACTTTGAACAAAAGTTATGGCTGTTTTGTATCACAGGTCTCAAATAGTGTTTTCACAGCGAGAGAAGGCCAAAATGAACACTTCATGCATAACTCCTGTATTTTGAGGAAAACTGCGTGAAATCCACCGGTAACTTCACATTTATGCAACTTTCTATGCTTTCAGGTTGAAATTTGACTGAAAACTGACTTTGAACAAAAGTTATGGCTGTTTTTTATCACAGGTCACAAATAGTGTTTTTTACAGCGAGAGAAGGCTAAAATGAACACTTCATGCATAACTCCTGTATTTTGAGGAAAACTGCGTGAATTCCACCTGTAACGTCTGTTTTATTTATCTTTCTATGCTTTCAGATTGAATCTTGACTTAAAACTCACTCTGAACAAAAGTTATGGCTGTTTTTTTTTTACAGTTCCCAAATAGTGTTGTCTCAGCGAGATAAGGCCAAAATGAACACTTCATGCAGAACTCCTGTATTTTGAGGAAAACTTAGTGAAATCTACCTGTAACTTCAAGTTTATGCATCTTTCTATGCTTTCAGGTTGAAACTTGACTGAAAACTCACGTTGAACAAAAGTTATGGCTGTTTTGTATCACGGGTCACAAATAGTGTTTTCTCAGCGAGAGAAGGACAAAATGAACACTTCATGCAGAACTACTGTATTTTGAGGAAAACTGCATAAAATCCACCTGTAACTTCACTTTTATGCATCTTTCTATGCTTTCAGGTTGACACTTGTTTGGAAACTCACTTTGAACAAAAGTTATGGCTGTTTTATCATCACAGGTCACAAATAGCGTTTTCTCAGCAAGAGAAGGCCAAAATGAACACTTCATGCATAACTCCTGTATTTTTTGGAAAACCTCATGAAATCCACCTGTAATTTTAAGTTTATGCATCTTTCTGTGCTTTCTGGTGGAAACTTGACTGAAAACTCACTTTGAACAAAAGTTGTGGCTGTTTTGTATCACAGTTCACAAATAGTGTTTTCTCTGTGAGAGAAGGCCAAAATGAACACTTCATGCATAACTCCTGTATTTTGAGGAAAACTGCGTGAAATCCACCGGTAACTTCACGTTTATGAAACTTGCTATGCTTTCAGGTTGAAATTTGACTGAAAACTGACTTTGAACAAAAGTTATGGCTGTTTTTTATCACAGGTCACAAATAGTGTTTTTTACAGCGAGAGAAGGCTAAAATTAACACTTCATGCATAACTCCTGTATTTTGAGGAAAACTGCGTGAAATCCACCTCTAACGTCGCTTTTATGCATCTTTCTATGCTTTCAGATTGAAACTTGACTTAAAACTCACTCTGAACAAAAGTTATGGCTTTTTTTTTTTTACAGTTCCCAAATAGTGTTGTCTCAGCGAGAGAAGGCCAAAATGAACACTTCATGCAGAACTCCTGTATTTTGAGGAAAACTTAGTAAAATCTACCTTTAACTTCAAGTTTATGCATCTTTCTATGCTTTCAGGTTGAAACTTGACTGAAAACTCACGTTGAACAAAAGTTATGGCTGTTTTGTATCACGGGTCACAAATAGTGTTTTCTCAGCGAGAGAAGGACAAAATGAACACTTCATGCAGAACTCCTGTATTTTGATGAAAACTGTGTGAAATCCACCTCTAACTTAAAGTCTATGCATCTTTCTATGCTTTCAGGTTGAACCTTGACTTAAAACTCACTTTTAAATAAAGTTATGGCTGTTTTGTATCACAGGTCACAAATAGTGTTTTCTCAGCGAGAGAGGGCCAAAATGAACACTTCATGCATAACTCCTTTGTTTTGAGGAAAACTGAGTGAAATCAACCTGTAAATCCTGTTTCATGCATCTTTCTATGCTTTCAGGTTGAAACTTGACTGAAAACTCACTTTGAACAAAAGTTATGGCTGTTTTGTATCACAGGTCACAAATAGTGTTTGCTCATCGAGAGAAGGCCAAAATGAACACTTCATGTATAACTCCTGTATTTTGAGGAATACTGCCTGAAATCCACTTGTAACTTCAAGTTTATGCATCTTTCTATGCTTTCAGGTGGAAACTTGACTGAAATCTAGCTTTGAACAAAAGTTATTGGTTTTTTTTTATTATCACTGGTCACAAATAGTGTTTTCTCAGCGAGAGAAGGCCAAAATGAAAACTTCATGCATAACTCCTGTATTTTTTGGAAAACTGCATGAAATCCACCTGGAACTTCAAGTTTATATATCTTTCTATGCTTTCAGGTCTAAACTTGACTAAAAACTCACTTTGAACAAACGTTATGGCTGTTTTGTATCACAGGTCACAAATAGTGTTTTAACAGCGAGAGAAGGCCAAAATGAACACTTCTTGCATAACTCCTGTATTTTGAGGAAAACTGCCTGAAATCCACTTGTAACTTCAAGTTTATGCATCTTTCTATGCTTTCAGGTTGAAACTTGACCAAAAACTCACTTTGAACAAAAGTTATGGCCTCTTTTGTATCACAGGTCACAAATAGTGTTTTAACAGCGAGAGAAGGCCAAAATGAACACTTCATGCATAACTCCTGCATTTTTTGGAAAAATGCATAAAATCCACCTGTAACTTAAAGTTTATGCCTCTTTCTATGCTTTCAGGATAAAACTTGACTGAAAACTCACTTTGAAAAAAAGTCATGGCTTTTTTGTATCACAGGTCACAAATAGTGTTTTTACAGCGAGAGAAGGCTAAAATGAACACGTCATGCAAAAATCCTGTATTTTGAGGAAAACTGCGTGAAATCCACCTGTAACGTCTGTTTTATTCATCTTTCTATGCATTCAGATTGAAACTTGACTTAAAACTCACTCTAAACAAAAGTTATGGCTGTTTTTTTTTACAGGTCACAAATAGGGTTTTCACAACGAGAGAAGGCCAAAATGAACACTTCATGCATAACTCCTGTATTTTGAGGAAAACTGTGTGAAATCCACCTGTAACTTCAAGTTTATGCATCTTTCTATGCTTTCAAGTTGAAACTTGACTGAAAACTCACTTTGAACAAAAGTTATGACTTTTTTGTATCACAGGTCACAAATAGTGTTTTCACAGCGAGAGAAGGCCAAAATGAACACTTCATGCATAACTCCTGTATTTTTTGGAAAACTGCCTTAAATCCACCTCAAACTTCAAGTTTATGCATCTTTCTAAGCTTTCAGGTTGAAATTTGACTAAAAACTGACTTTGAAAAAAAGTTATGGCTGTTTTGTATCACAGGTCACAAATAGTGTTTTTACAGCGAGAGAAGGCTAAAATGAACACTTCATGCATAACTCCTGTATTTTGAGGAAAACTGCATGAAATCCACCTGTAACTTCTCTTTTATGCATCTTTCTATGCTTTCAGGTTCAAACTTGACTGAAAACTCACTTTGAAAAAAAGTTATGGCTGTTTTGTATCACAGGTCACAAATCGTGTTTTCTCAGCGAGAGAAGGCCAAAATGAAAACTTCATATATAATTCTTGTATTTTTTAGAAAACTGAGTTAAATCCATCCTCTAACTTAAAGTTTTTGCATCTTTCTATGCTTTCAGGTTGAAACTTGATTGAAAACTCACTTTGAACAAAAGTTAGGGCTGTTTTGTATCACAGGTCACAAATAGTGTTTTCTCAAAAAGAGAAGGCCAAAATGAAAACTTCATGCATAATTCCTGTATTTTGAGCAAAACTGCCTGAAATCCACCTCTAACTTCTCTTTTATGCATCTTTCTATGCTTTCAGGTTGAAATTTGACTGAAAACTCACTTTGAACAAAAGTTATGGCTGTTTTGTATCACAGGTCACAAATAGCGTTTTCTCAGCGAGAGAAGGCCAAAATGAACACTTCATGCATAACTCTTGTATTTTGAGGAAAACTTTCCTGAAATCCATCTCTAACTTCAAGTTTATGCATCTTTCTATGCTTTCAGGTTGAAACTTGATTGAAAACTAACTTTGAACAAAAGTTATGGCTTTTTTGTATCACACGTCACAAATAGCGTTTTCTCAGCGAGAGAAGGCCAAAATGAACATTTTATGCATAACTCCTGTATTTTGAGGAAAACTGCCTGAAATCCACCTCAAACTTCAAGTTTATGCATCTTTCTATGCTTTCAGGTTGAAACTTGACTGAAAACTCACTTTGAACAAAAGTTATGGCTGTTTTGTATCACAGGTCACAAATATTTTTTTTCCCAGCGAGAGAAGGCCAAAATGAACACTTCATGCATAACTCCTGTATTTTGAGGAAAACTACCTGAAATACACCTCTAACTTCTCTTTTATGCATCTTTCTATGCTTTCAGGTTGAAACTTGACTGAAAACTCACTTTAAACAAAAGTTATGGTTTTTTTGTTTCACAGGTCACAAATAGTGTTTTCTCAGCGAGACAAGGCCAAAATGAACACTTCATGCATAACTCCTGTATTTTGTGGAAAACTGCCTGAAATCCACCTCTGATTTAAAGATTATGCATCTTTCTATGCTTTCAGGTTGAAACTTGACTTAAAACTCACTTTGAACAAAAGTTATGGCTGTTTTGTATCACAGGTCACAAATAGCGTTTTCTCAGCGAGAGAAGGCCCAAATGAACACTTCATGCATAACTCCTGTATTTTGAGGAAAACTGCATTAAATCCACCTCTAACTTCAAGTTTATGCATCTTTCTATGCTTTCAGGTTGAAACTTGACTGAAATCTCACTTTGAACAAAAGTTATGGCTGTTTCTTATCACAGGTCACAAATAGTGTTTTCTCAGCGAGAGAAGGCCAAAATGAAAACTTCATGCATAACTCCTGTATTTTTATGTAAACTGAGTGAAATCCACCTGTAACTTCAAGTTTATGCATCTTTCTATGCTTTCAGGTTTAAATTTGACTGAAAACTCAATTTGAACAAAAGTTATGGCTGTTTTGTATCACAGGTCACAAAAAGCGTTTTCTCAGCGAGAGAAGTCCAAAATGAACACCTCATGCATAACTCCTGTATTTTGAGGAAAACTTCCTGAAATCCACCTGTAACTTCAAGTTTATGCATCTTTCTTTACTTTCAGGTTAAAACTTATCTAAAAACTACCTCTGAACAAAAGTTATGGCTGTTTTGTATCACAGGTCACAAATAGCGTTTTCTCAGCGAGAGAAGGCCAAAATGAACACTTCATGCATAACCCTGTATTTTGAGGAAAACTGCGTGAAATTCATCTGTAACTTCAAGTTTATACATCTTTCTATGCTTTCAGGTTGAGACTTGACTGAAAACTCACTCTGAACAAAAGTTATGGCTGTTTTGTATCTCAGGTCACAAATAGCGTTTTCACGGTGAGAGAAGGCCAAAATGAACACATCATGCATAACTCCTGTATTTTTTGGAAAACTGCATGAAATCCACCTGAAACTTCAAGTTTATGCATCTCTCTATGCTTTCAGGTTGAAACTTGACTGAAAACTCACTTTGAAAAACAATTATTGCTGTTTTGTATCACGGGTCACAAATAGCGTTGTCTCAGCGAGAGAAGGCCAACATGAACACTTCATGCATAACTCCTGTATTTTGAGGAAAACTGCATGAAATCCACCTGTCTCTTCAAGTTTATGCATCTTTCTATGCTTTCAGGTGAAACTTTCACTTTGAAGTCATTTTGAAAAAAAATTACGTCTTTGATGATCACTGTTCATGAAGACTGTTTTCAAAACAAAAGAAGACATTTTAAACATTTCATGCAGAACTCCATTAGTTTGAGCAAAGCTGGCTTAAAAGCACCTGTTACTTCAAAGGTTTTCATCATTCTGTGTTTTCCGTTTTGAAGTTCACTTAAAGGTCGGTGTGATCAAGAGTTACAGCATTTGTGATCACAGGTCACACAATGCCTTTTACCAGCGAGAGTCCTCTGGAGTGAACACTTCTTGCTGAACTCCCTTCTTTAGAAGAAAACTGACTGAAATCCACGTGTCATGTCAAGGTAATGTAATTTTCATTGTATCCAGGTTGAAACTTGTCTGAAAACTCACTTTGAACAAACCTTATGGCTGTTTTGTATCACAGGTCACAAATAGTGTTTTCTCAGCGAGAGAAGGCCAAAATGAACACTTCATGCATAACTCCTGTATTTTTTGGAAAACTGCCTTAAATCCACCCTCAAACTTCAAGTTTATGCATCTTTCTAAGCTTTCAGGTTGAAATTTGACTGAAAACTGACTTTGAACAAAAGTTATGGCTGTTTTGTATCACAGGTCACAAAAAGTGTTTTCTCAGCGACAGAAGGCAAAAATGAACACTTCATGCATAACTCCTGTATTTTTATGTAAACTGAGTGAAATCCACCTGTAACTTCAAGTCTATGCATCTTTCTATGGTTTCAGGTTGAAACTTGACTGAAAACCCACTTTGAACAAAAGTTATGGCTGTTTTGTTTCACAGGTCACAAATAGCGTTTTCTCAGGGAGAGAAGGCCAAAATGAACACTTCATGCAGAACTCCTCTATTTTGAGGAAAACTGAGTGAAATTCACTTATAACTTCTATTATACATCTTTCTATGCTTTCAGGTTGAACTTTCACTTCGAAGACATTTTGAAAATAAATTACGTCTTTGATGATCACGGTTCACGAAGACTGTTTTCAAAACAAAAGAAGACATTTTAAACATTTCATGCAGAACTCCATCAGTTTGACCAAAGCTGGCTTAAAAGCACCTGTTACTTCAAAAGTTTTCATCATTCTGTGTTTTCAGATTTGAAGTTCACTGAAAGGTCAGTGTGATCAAGAGTTCCAGCATTTGTGATCACAGGTCACACAATGCCTTTTACCAGCGAGAGTCCTCTGGAGTGAACACTTCTTGCTGAACTCCCTTATTTTCAGGAAAACTGACTGAAATCCACGTGTCATGTCAAGGTAATGTAATTTTCATTGTATCCAGATTGAAACTTGTCTGAAAACTCACGTTGAACAAAGGTTATGGCTGTTTTATATCAAAGGTCACAAATAGTGTTTTCGCAGCGAGAGAAGGCCAAAATGAACACTTCATACATAACTCCTGTATTTTGATGAAAACTGAGTGAAATACACCTGTGACGTCAAGTTAATTCATCTTTCTATGCTTTCAGGTTGAAACTTGACTGAAAACTCACTTTGAAAAAAAGTTATTGCTGTTTTTATCACGGGTCACAAATACCGTTTTATAAGCGTGAGAAGGCCAAAATGAACACTTCATGCATAACTCCTGTATTTTGAAAAAAACTGCATGAAATCCACCTGTAACTTCTCTTTTATGCGTCTTTCTATTCTTTGAGGTTGAAACTTGACTGAAAAGTCACTTTGAACAAAAGTTATGGCTGTTTTGTTTCACAGGTCACAAATAGTTTTTTCTCAGCGAGAGAAGGCCAAAATGAACACTTCATGCATAACTCCTGTATTTTGAGGAAAACTGCCTGAAATCCACCTGTAACTTCAAGTTTATGCATCTTTCTATTCTTTCAGGTTGAAACTTGATTGAAAACTCACTTTGAACAAAAGTTATGGCTGTTTTGTATCACAGGTCACAAATAGTGTTTTCTCAGCGAGAGAAGGCCAAAATGAAAACTTCATGCATAACTCCTGTATTTTTATGTAAACTGCGTGAAATCCACCTGTAACTTCAAGTTTATGCATCTTTCTATGCTTTCAGGTTTAAATTTGACTGAAAACTCAATTTGAACAAAAGTTATGGCTGTTTTGTATCACAGGTCACAAAAAGCGTTTTCTCAGCGAGAGAAGGCCAAAATGAACATTTTATGCATAACTCCTGTATTTTGAGGAAAACTGCCTGAAATCCACCTGTAACTTCAAGTTTATGCATCTTTCTATGCTTTCAGGTTGAAACTTGATTGAAAACTCACTTTGAACAAAAGTTATGGCTGTTTTGTATCACAGGTCACAAATAGTGTTTTCTCAGCGAGAGAAGGCCAAAATGAAAACTTCATGCATAACTCCTGTATTTTTATGTAAACTGCGTGAAATCCACCTGTAACTTCAAGTTTATGCATCTTTCTATGCTTTCAGGTTTAAATTTGACTGAAAACTCAATTTGAACAAAAGTTATGGCTGTTTTGTGTCACAGGTCACTAATAGCGTTTTCTCAGCGAGAGAAGGTCAAAATGAATATTTCATGCATAACTCCTGTATTTTCAGGAAAACTGAGTGAAATCCTCCTGTCACTTCTCTTTTATGCATCTTTCTATGCTTTCAGTTTGAAACTTGACTGAAAATTCACTTTGAACAAAAGTTATGGCTGTTTTGTATCACAGGTCACAAATAGCGTTTTCTTAGCGAGAGAAGGCCAAAATGAACACTTCATGCATAACCCTGTATTTTGAGGAAAACTGCGTGAAATTCATCTGTAACTTCAAGTTTATACATCTTTCTATGCTTTCAGGTTGAAACTTGACTGAAAACTCACTCTGAACAAAAGTTATGTCTGTTTTGTATCACAGGTCCCAAAAAGTGTTTTCTCAGCGAGAGAAGGTAAAAATTAACAGTTCATGCATAACCCCTGTATTTTTTGGAAAACGGCATGAAATCCACCTTTAACTTCAAGTTTATTCATCTTTCTATGCTTTCAGACTGAAACTTGACTGAAAACTCACTCCGAAAAAAGTTATGGCTGTTTTTTATCACAGGTCACAAATAGCGTTTTCTCAGCGAGAGAAGGCCAAAATGAACACTTCATGCAGAACTCCTGTATTTTTTGGAAAAATGCCTAAAATCTACCTGTAACTTCTCTTTTATGCATCTTTCTATTCTTTCAGGTTGAAACTTGACTGAAAACACAATTTGAACAAAAGTTATGGCTGTTTTGTGTCACAGGTCACAAATAGCGTTTTCTCAGCGAGAGAAGGCCAAAATGCACACTTCATGCAGAACTCCTGTATTTTGAGGAAAACTCACTGAAATCCACCTGCAACTTCAAGTTTATGCATCTTTCTATGCTTTCAGGTTGAAACTTGATTGAAAACTCACTTTGAACAAAAGTTATGGCTGTTTTGTATCACAGGTCACAAATAGTGTATTCTCAGCGAGAGAAGGCCAAAATGAACACTTCATGCATAACTTCTTTATTTTGAGGAAAACTGCGTGAAATCCACCTGTAACTTCTCTTTTATGCATCTTTCTATGCTTTCAGGTTGAAACTTGACTGAAAACCCACTTTGAAAAAAAGTTATGGCTGTTTTGTTTCACAGGTCACAAATAGCGTTTTCTCAGGGAGAGAAGGCCAAAATGAACACTTCATGCATAACTCCTGTATTTTGAGGAAAACTGCATGAAATCCACCTCTAACTTCAAGTTTATGCATCTTTCTATGCTTTCAGGTTGAACTTTCACTTCGAAGACATTTTGAAAAAAAATTACGTCTTTGATGATCACTGTTCATGAAGACTTTTTTCAAAACAAAAGAAGACATTTTAAACATTTCATGCAGAACTCCATCAGTTTGACCAAAGCTGGCTTAAAACCACCTGTTACTTCAAAAGTTTTCATCATTCTGTGTTTTCAGATTTGAAGTTCACTGAAAGGTCAGTGTGACCAAGAGTTCCAGCATTTGTGATCACAGATCACACAATGCCTTTTACCAGCGAGAGTCCTCTGGATTGAACACTTCTTGCTGAACTCTCTTATTTTCAGGAAAACTGACTGAAATCCACGTGTCATGTCAAGGTAATTTAATTTTCATTGTATCCAGGTTGAAACTTGTCTGAAAACTCACGTTGAGTAAAGGTTATGGCTGTTTTATATCAAAGGTCACAAATAGTGTTTTCGCAGCGAGAGAAGGCCAAAATGAACACTTCATACATAACTCCTGTATTTTGATGAAAACTGAGTGAAATACACCTGTGACGTCAAGTTAATTCATCTTTCTATGCTTTCAGGTTGAAACTTGACTGAAAACTGACTTTGAAAAAAAGTTATGGCTGTTTTGTATCACAGGTCACAAATAACGTTTTATAAGCGTGAGAAGGCCAAAATGAACACTTCATGCATTACTCCTGTTTTTTTAAAAAAAACTGCATGAAATCCACCTGTAACTTCTCTTTTATGTGTCTTTCTATTCTTTGAGGTTGAAACTTGACTGAAAAGTCACTTTGAACAAAAGTTATGGCTGTTTTGTTTCACAGGTCACAAATAGTTTTTTCTCAGCGAGAGAAGGCCAAAATGAACACTTCATGCATAACTCCTGTATTTTGAGGAAAACTCACTGAAATCAAGCTGTAACTTCAAGTTTATGCATCTGTCTTAGCTTTCAGGTTGAAACTTGACTGAAAACTCACTTTGAACAAAAGTTATGGCTGTTTTGTATCACAGGTCACAAATTGCGTTTTCTCAGCGAGAGAAGGCCAAAATGAACACTTCATGCATAACTCCTGTATTTTTTGGAAAACTGCATGAAATCCACCTGTAACTTCAAGTTTATGCATCTTTCTATGCTTTCAGGTTGAAACTTGACTTAAAACTCAATTTCAACAAAAGTTATGGCTGTTTTTTTATCACAGGTCACAAATAGTGTTTTCACAAAGAGAGAAGGCCAAAATGAAGGCAAGGCAAGTTTATTTGTAGAGCACAATTCATACACATGGCAATTCAAAGTGCTTTACAGTTGCAGAAAAATCTTAAAATCACAAAAAGGCAGATAAAATCATAAAACATAAATAGAATCATTAATTTAAAGAAAAGGAGAAGAGTGCAGATAAAATACTTTCAGCTGTCGTATGCACGACTGAACAGAGTAGTTTTCAGCCTGGTCTTAAACATTGTCACAGTTGATTCCTGTCTCACTTTTTCTGGAAGACTGTTCCAGATTTTAGTTGCAGAAAACTGGAAAGGAGCTTCACCATGTTTAGTCCTGACTCTGGGCCCCTGTAGGAGACCTCTACCTGAGGTTCTCAGAGACCTGGAGGGTTCATATGGGTCTAACATGTCAGAGATTTACTTCGGTGCTTGACCATGAAGAGACTTGTATACAAGCAGAGCTGTCTTAAAGTCTATTCTCTGAGCAACAGGAAGCCAGTGCAGAGATCTGAGCACTGGACTAATATGGTCGTATTTCCTGGTTCTAGTCAGGACTCGAGCTGTAGCGTTCTGAATGTATTGTAGTTGTTTAACAGCTTGTTTAGAGATACCAGTGAGCAGGCCGTTACAGTAGTCTAACCTACTGGAGACAAATGCATGGATTCGTCTGTCCAAGTCTGGTTCAGACACTATACCTCTGATTTTGGCAATGTTTTTTAGATGGTAAAAGGCTGCTGATTTTACTGACTTAATGTGGCTGTTAAAGTTCAGATCTGAGTCCAATATTACCCCCAGATTTCTAACCTGTTGTTTTGGTTTTAGAGAAAGGGATTCAAGGTGACTGATCACACTTTCTCTTTGCTTCTGTGGCCCAAAAACGATTAATTCCGTTTTTTCTGAGTTTAGCTGGAGAAAGTTGTTTTGCATCCACATGCTTATATGTTGGATGCAGTGGAAGAGTGAATCCACAGGTCCATGTTCACCTGCTGTCAGAGACACATAGATCTGAGTGTCGTCTGCATAGTTATGGTAGGACACATTATGGCTGCTTATTAGTTGGCCTAGTGGAAGCATGTATAGGTTGAACAAGAGGGGCCCCAAGATTGAACCTTGGGGGACACCACAGGTCATGGCCATTTTGTCTGAGCTGCAATTTCCAATTTCAACAAAGTATGTTCTCTCCTCAAGATAGAACTTGAACCACTTTAGAGCAGAACCAGAGATTCCTAGCCAATTCTCTAGCCTCTGTAAAAGGATCTCATGGTCAACTGTGTCAAAGGCAGCACTCAAGTCAAGCAGGACTAAGACTGAGACTTTGCCTTTGTCTGTGTTTAGGCGGATGTCATTTATCACCTAGATCAGAGCTGTCTCAGTGCTGTGGTGGGGCCTAAAGCCAGACTGGAAAGTATCAAAAGCATTGTTGGACAGGAGAAAGTCAGTGAGTTGTTGATAAACAACTTTTTCGAGGACTTTTCCTAGGAATGGCAGGTTTGATATGGGCCGGTAGTTGTTCAGAACCATGGCATCAAGACTGCTCTTCTTTAAAAGAGGCTTAATGACCGCAGTTTTCAGGGCCCTTGGAAATGTTCCAGTCTCTAGTGAAATCTTAACTAAATGAGTAACTTTTGGTAACAGGCTGCTCAGCACAGTCTTTACAAATCTAGTGGGTAACTCATCAAGGCAGCATGTAGATGAACTCAGACCTGAAATAATCTCTTCGACTGTTTTGTCACTGACAGGAGTGAAATGTGCCAGCTCTAGGTGTTCAGGTGGATGCTGGGCTATCATTTGTGTCTTAGAAATGATAGCTTTTTTAATATCTTGAACTTTATCACTAAAGAATTTTGCAAATTCATTGCAATTTGATATAGAAATGAATTCTAAGGGCAGTGGAACCGAAGGGTTTGTTAATCTGTTTACAGTAGCAAACAGAACTCGAGAATTACCATTCGAGTTTGTAATCACTTCAGAGAAATACCTCTCCCTAGCTCTTCGTAAAGTCTGGTTAAACATGGATAATTTTTGTCTATAAATGTCATAGTCAACCTGTAGCTTTGACTTGCGCCATTTTCGTTCGGCTCTCCGGCACCCTCTTTTTTGTGCCCTGACAGAGTCTTCATTTCTCCATGGTGCTTTTTGTCTGTCTTTAACTATTCTAACCTTAACAGGAGCAATGGTGTCCAAGACATTCAAAACACTTGATGTATACGAGTTTAACAGATCATTAACATTAGAACCAGAGGTGTTTTCAAAAGCAACCATTTCCATAAACTGTGTCCTTGTTTTGTCATTTATGAGTCTTCTCTGAACCATTGACGACCCATGTGCTGGCTTGGGTATAACAGACAGATTAAAGAAAACCCAAAAATGATCTGATAATGCAATATCCATGACATTAACACCTGAAACAATAACCCCTTTTGTAATGAGCACATCCAGTGTGTGCCCTCTGTTGTGAGTGGGTTCGTTCACATACTGAGTTAGACCAAACGTTTCAAGGACAGCACTGAGTTCTTTAGCATGTCTGTCACTGGCTACATCCACATGCACATTTAAATCACCTGTAATAACCAAACAGTCAAATTCAGTGCGCACAGCTGAAAGTAATTCAGTAAAATCATCAATAAAACAGTTCTGTGGTGGCCTATAAATAGTGATATAAAGTATGGTGGGTTGTTTTAACTCCAATTTGAATGACAAATACTCAAATGATGAAAAAACTCCAAACGACAATTTTTGTATAACTATATTTTCTCTGAATATGCTACACACCCCTCCACCTCTCTTGCTCTGTCTTGTTTCAGATTCAAAGGTGTAGTGAGGTGGAGTAGACTCAATCAGGACTGCATTACCTGTATTTTTGTCAAGCCACGTCTCAGTTAAAAACATTAAATCAAGATCACGAGAAGAAATAAAATTATTAATTAAAAATGATTTGTTATTTAAAGATCTGACATTAAGCACAACATGTTTGAGATTAGACTGAGTTTCAAAGGACTCCAAGTTCTTACAAGAGATATGGATTAGATTTCTCTGCTCATCTGTCTGTCTCTCTCTTATCTAATCTTCGTGATATTACAGTAGGTATTGTTTTTGCAGAGAAGTTCTCCTCCCTGGACCTCCAGTTGGGTATACTATGAGTGGTAGCAACGCAGAGGCCCTTTACATCCTAGACAGCAGTGGTGACACTGTTGGAGATTACAGCTGGGCCTGGTGGTGAAGACTGAGCTGGGGGGACTCTGGGGGGAGGGGAAGGGGCACGATACTTCTTTGGGGCAAGAACCCTCGATCTAATCAGGTCTGGAGTGAGAGGAGCCATTTTCGTTCCTGATTTTATCAAGCTTTCAAGATGGTTTGGAAATCTCAAAGGTGACTGTGGAGATGGGAATGAGAGTGAAGAGAGGGCGTAGACACAGCAGGTGGTGCCCAGGACGGCGGTGAGGGAGAAGGTGACAGGGATGCTGCATCCCTAACCTTCTCCGGAGATGCAGGTTTTGTCCTTGCAGTTGCAGCAGAGTTGTTTTCTGAAGATGCTGATGTTGTTGTTGTGGGAGCTGGAGCTGATGCCTTCGCTGGGGATGCAGGTTTTGTTGTTGAGGCTGCTGTGGCTGAGTCCTTTTCCAGTGGTTGCAGAAGGTGCTGTTTTGGGTACATCCTTTGCCGGGTCCTTGGGTGGGGAAGAGGGAGCTCCTCTCCCTCTCCTCTTTTCTCTCATCGGTTGCCCGCAAGCCTGGTTCAGTTCAGGCCGGTTCTGATGCCTCAGAGCATGGAGGAGGTTATCCGTCAGCCTCTTTACTCCACCTCCATTCAGGTGTGGCCCTTTTCCTCTGAAAAGGTCACCTCGATGCCAACAGGTTAAAGTTCTCGATGTAATGCAATCCTCTGGACTCGCTGATGTTGGGTAGCCACGTGTTCAACTGAAGCAGTCGGCTGAATTTATTCACTTTGCTGTCCGTGATTGGGGGGGGGTCCACTAATAAACGTGGGTAACCCCACTTTATGGAGTCTCTCAAAGAGTGCAAGAAAGTCTTCTTTCAAGATTTCAGACTGTTGATTTCTGATGGCCACTGCACCCACGTGAACGATCAGCTGTTTCACTCCCTGGTTTGTAGCTAGCTCCCAAGGTAGCGCCTGAGTGATGTCAGACACTGTAGCACTGGGGTAGCTGCTTGTTATTATCTGCTTACAGTTTATGTTAGATACGGCCCCGTCTCTTAGCAGCAGCGTATCTTTGACCTTGACGCTTGGCACAGTTTTTCGGCCAGGCTGCCTCCCTGCTTTGACGTCATCCCCATTTTTATGTGACAGTGGTAAGAATCTGTTGGTTAACTTTATTCCGGGTGATGTAATTAGTCTTTCATTCCGAACATTTTGACGTCTCTTTGGTTTAGCACCAAGATTACGGTCAAGCCTCGGAGAAGACACAGTGTCATTTAGCTTTAGGTTGTGAGGAGCAGTCTTTTCACCCCTTTCTTTGGAAGTAAAAGTGGATTTCTTACCACTGGAGATCACTGGAAGAGTATCATGAAGTCCTTTTTCTGTTTCTAGGGTGAAAATCCGCTCTTGTAGTGCACAAATTTGTTGTTTGTAAATCCGACAGTTTTCGTAGGGAGACTCTGTTTGGGTTAATCCTTCGGTCATGTTGAAAACTTGTCGCTGAGTCGTCAGATACGTTTTTAAAAAAGCATAAAAATGATTAAGAAGTCTTGGTTTACTTAAAAGAAAGAAACAAAATCATATCCAAGACTGGCAGAAAAAAAGTCAAATGAAAGTAAAATGATTAAAAGGCAGATAAAAGCATAAGCAGAAGGAGAGAGCAAAGAGACGTCTGCACTCTTCAGAAGCAGGAAGCAGCCTGAAAATGAACTCTTCATGCATAACTCCTGTATTTTGAGGAAAACTGCCTGAAATCCACAGCTAACTTTTCTTTTATGCATCTTTCTATGCTTTCAGGTTGAAACTTGACTGAAAACTCACTTTGAACAAAAGTAATGGTTTTTTTGTGTCACAGGTCACAAACAGTGTTTTCAAAGCGAGAGAAGGCCAAAATGAACACTTCATGCATAACTACTTTATTTTTTGGAAAACTCAGTGAAATCCACCCGTAACTTCTCTTTTATGGATCCTCTAATGCTTTCAGGTTGAAACTTGACTGAAAACTCACTTTGAAAAAAAGTCATGGTTGTTTTGTATCACAGGTCACAAATACCGTTTTCTAAGTGAGAGAAGGCCAAAATGAACACTTCATGCATAACTCCTGTATTTTGAGGAAAACTGAGTGAAATTCACTTATAACTTCTCTTTTATGCATCTTTCTATGCTTTCAGGTTGAACTTTCACTTCAAAGTCATTTTGCAAAAAAATTACGTCTTTGATGTCACGGTTCACGAAGACTGTTTTCAAAACAAAAGAAGACATTTTAAACATTTCATGCAGAACTCCATTAGTTTGACCAAAGCTGGCTGAAAAACCACCTGTTACTTCAAAGGTTTTCATCATTCTGTGTTTTCAGATTTGAAGTTCACTGAAAGGTCAGTGTGATCAAGAGTTCCAGCATTTGTGATCACAGGTCACACAATGCCTTTTACCAGCGAGAGTCCTCTGGAGTGAACACTTCTTGCTGAACTCCCTTCTTTAGAGGAAAACTGACTGAAATCAACGTGTCATGTCAAGGTAATTTAATTTTCATTGTATCCAGGTTTAAACTTGTCTGAAAAATCACTTTGAACAAAGGTTATGGCTGTTTTATATCAAAGGTCACAAATAGTGTTTTAGCAGCGAGAGAAGGCCAAAATGAACACTTCATGCATAACTCCTGTATTTTTTGGAAAACTCAGTGAAATCCACCTGTAACTTAAAGTTTATGCATCTTTCTTAGCTTTCAGGTTGAAACTTGACTGAAAACTCACTTTGAACAAAAGATATGGTTGTTTTGTATCACAGGTCATAATAGTGTTTTCTCAGCGAAAGAAGGCCAAAATGAACACTTCATGCATAACTCCTGTATTTTGTGGAAAAATGAGTGAATTCATCTGTAACTTCAAGTTTATGCATCTTTCTTAGCTTTCAGGTTGAAACTTGACTGAAAACTCACTTTGAACAAAAGTTATGGCTGTTTTGTATCACAGGTCAAAAATAGTGTTTTCTCAGCGAGAGAAGGCCAAAATGAACACTTCATGCATAACTCTTGTATTTTGAGGAAAACTTCCTGAAATCCACCTCTAACTTCAAGTTTATGCATCTTTCTATGCTTTCAGGTTGAAACTTGATTGAAAACTCACTTTGAACAAAAGTTATGGCTGTTTTGTATCACGGGTCACAAATAGCGTTTTCTCAGCGAGAGAAGGCCAAAATGAACATTTTATGTATAACTCCTGTATTTTTAGGAAAACTGCATAAAATCCACCTGTAACTTCACTTTTATGCATAATTCTATGCTTTCAGGTTTAAACTTGACTGAAAACTAACTTTGAACAAAAGTTATGGCTGTTTTGTATCACAGGTCAAAAATAGTGTTTTCTCAGCGAGAGAAGGCCAAAATGAACACTTCATGCATAACTCCTGTATTTTGAGGAAAACCGCCTGAAATCCACCCCTCACTTAAAGATTATGCATCTTTCTATGCTTTCAGGTTGAAACTTGACTGAAAACTCACTTTGAACAAAAGTTATGGCTGTTTTGTATCACAGGTCACAAATAGCGTTTTCTCAGCGATAGAAGGCCAAAATGAACACTTCATGCATAACTCTTGTATTTTGAGGAAAACTTCCTGAAATCCACCTGTAACTTCAAGTTTATGCATCTTTCTATGCTTTCAGGTTGAAACTTGATTGAAAACTCACTTTGAATAAAAGTTATGGCTGTTTTGTATCACAGGTCACAAATAGTGTTTTCTCAGCGAGAGAAGGCCAAAATGAACACTTCATGCATAACTCTTGTATTTTGAGGAAAACTTCCTGAAATCCACCTCCAACTTCAAGTTTATGCATCTTTCTATGCTTTCAGGTTGAAACTTGATTGAAAACTCACTTTGAACAAAAGTTATGGCTGTTTTGTATAACAGGTCACAAATAGCGTTTTCTCAGCGAGAGAAGGCCAAAATGAACACTTCATGCATAACTCCTGTATTTTATGGAAAAATGAGTGAATTCATCTGTAACTTCAAGTTTATGCATCTGTCTTAGCTTTCAGGTTGAAACTTGACTGAAAACTCACTTTGAACAAAAGTTATGGCTGTTTTGTATCACAGGTCACAAATAGTGTTTTCACAGCGAAACAATGCCAAAATGAACACTTTATCCATACCTACTGTATTTTTTTGGAAAACTGCATGAAATCCACCTGTAACTTCACTTTTATGCATAATTCTATGCTTTCAGGTTTAAACTTGACTGAAAACTCACTTTGAACATAAGTTATGGCTGTTTTGTATCACAGGTCACAAATAGTGTTTTCTCAGCGAGAGAAGGCCAAAATGAAAATTTCATGTATAACTCCTGTATTTTGAGGAAAACTGCCTGAAATCGACCTCGAACTTCTCTTTTATGCATTTTTCTATGCTTTGAGGTCTAAACTTGACTGAAAACTCACTTTGAACAAAAGTTATGGCTGTTTTGTATCACAGGTCACAAATAGCGTGTTCTCAGAAAGAGAAGACAAAAATGAACACTTCATGCATAACTCCATTATTTTGAGGAAAACTGCCTGAAATCGACCTCGAACTTCTCTTTTGTGAATCTTTCGATGCTTTCAGATTGAAACTTGATTGAAAACTCACTTGAAACAAAAGTTATGGCTCTTTTGTATCACAGGTCACAAATAGTGTTTTCTCAGCGAGAGAAGGCCAAAATGAACACTTCATGCATAACTCCTGTATTTTGAGGAAAACTGCCTGAAATCCACCTCTAACTTAAAGATTATGCATCTTTCTATGCTTTCAGGTATAAAATTTACTGAAAACTCACTTTGAACAAAAGTTATGGCTGTTTTGTTTGAAAGTTCACAAATAGCGTTTTCTCAACGAGAGAAGGCCAAAATGAACACTTCATGCATAACTCATGTATTTTTTTTTAAAACTCCATGAAATCCACCTGTAACTTCTCTTTTATGCATCTTTCTATGCTTTCAGGTTGAAACTTGACAGAAAACGTACATTGAAAAAAAAATAATGGCTGTTTTTTATTATCACAGGTCACAAATAGCGTTTTCTCAGCAAGAGAAGGCCAAAATGAACACTTCATGCATAACTCCCGTTTTTTTTGGGAAAACTGCCTGAAATCCACCTGTAACTTCAAGTTTATGCATCTTTCTATGCTTTCAGGTTGAAACTTGGCTGAAAACTCACTTTGAAAAAAAGTTATGGCTGTTTTGTATCACAGGTCACAAATAGTGTTTTCTCAGCGAGAGAAGGCCAAAATGAACACTTCATGCATAACTCCTGTATTTTGAGGAAAACTGAGTGAAATCCACCTGTAACTTCAAGTTTATGAATATTTCTATGCTTTCAGGTTGAAACTTGACTGAAAACTCACTTTGAAAAAAAGTTATGTCTGTTTTGTATCACAGGTCACAAATAGCGTTTTCTCAGCGAGAGAAGGCCAAATTGAACACTTCATGCATAACTCCTGCTTTTTTTGGAAAAATGCATAAAATCCACCTGTAACTTAAAGTTTATGCATCTTTCTATGCTTTCAGGATGAAACTTGACTGAAAACTCACTTTCAACAAATGTTATGGCTGTTTTGTATAACAGATTACAAATAGTGTTTTCTTAGCGAGAGAAGGTCAAAAAGAACACTTCATGCAGAACTCCTGTATTTTGAGGAAAACTCACTTAAATCCAGCTGTAACTTCAAGTTTATGCATCTTTCTATGCTTTCAGGTTGAAACTTGACTGAAAACAAACTTTTAAAAAAAGTTAGGGCATTTTTGTATCACAGGTCACAAATAGTGTTTTCTCAGCGAGAGAAGGCCAAAATGAACACTTCATGCAGAACTCCTGTATATTGATGAAAACTCACTGAAATCCACCTGTAACTTCAAGTTTTTGCATCTTTCTATTCTTTCAGGTTGAAACTTGACTGAAAACTCACTTTGAAGAAAAGTTATTTCATTTTTGTATCACAGGTCACAAATAGTGTTTTCTCAGCGAGAGAAGGCCAAAACGAACACTTCTTTCAGAACTCCTGTATTTTGATGAAAACTCACTGAAATCCTCGAGTATCTTCATGTGTATGCATCTTTCTATGCTTTCAGGTTGAAACTTGACTGAAAACTCACTTTGAACAAAAGTTATGGCTCTTTTGTATCACAGGTCACAAATAGTGTTTTCTCAGCGAGAGAAGGCCAAAATGAACACTTCATGCAGAACTCCTGTATTTTGAGGAAAACTGCATGAAATCCACCTGTAACTTCAAGTTTATGCATCTTTCTATGATTTCAGGTTGAAACTTGACTGAAAACTCACTTTGAACAAAAGTTATGGCTGTTTTGTGTCACATGGTCACAAATAGCGATTTTTCAGCGAGAGAAGGCCAAAATGAACACTTAATGCAGAACTCCTGTATTTTTTGGAAAACTGCATGAAATCCACCTGTAACTTCAAGTTTATGCATCTTTCTATTCTTTCAGGTTGAAACTTGACTGAAAACTCACTTTGTTTTGTATCACAGGTCACAAATGGTGTTTTCACAGCGAGAGAAGGCCAAAATGAACACTTCATGCAGAAGTCCTGTATTTTTTGGAAAACTGCGTGAAATCCACCTGTAACTTCAAGTGTCTGCATCTTTCTATGCTTTCAGGTTGAAACTTGACTGAAAACTCATGTTTAAAAAAAGTTATGGCTATTTTGTATCACAGGTCACAAATAGTGTTTTCCAAGCGAGAGAAGGCCAAAATGAACACTTCATCCATAACTCCTGTATTTTGTGGAAAACTGAGTGAAATCCACCTGTAACTTCTGTTTTATGCATCTTTCTATGCTTTCAGGTCATAACTTGACTGAAAACTCTCTTTGAAAAAAGTTATGGCTGTTTTGTATCACAGGTCCCAAATAGCGTTTTCTCAGCGAGAGAAGGCCAAAATGAACACTTCATGCATAACTCCTGTATTTTGAGGAAAACTGCGTGAAATCCACCTGTAACTTCAAGTTTATGCATCTTTCTATGCTTTCAGGTTGAAACCTTACTGAAAACTCACTTTGAAAAAAAGTTATGGCTGTTTTTTATCACAGGTCACAAATACTGTTTTCTCAGCGAGAGAAGGCCAAAATGAAACCTTCATGCATAACTCCTGTATTTTGAGGAAAACTACGTGAAATCCACCTGTAACTTCAAGTTTTTGCATCTTTCTATGCTTTCAGGTTGAAACCTGACTGAAAACTTACTTTGAACAAAAGTTATG
The DNA here is from genome assembly GCF_037954235.1 of Aulostomus chinensis. NCBI lineage: Eukaryota > Metazoa > Chordata > Actinopteri > Syngnathiformes > Aulostomidae > Aulostomus > Aulostomus chinensis. Next base: position 563,004 of record NW_028234170.1, read on the forward strand.
GCTGTTTTGTATCACAGGTCACAAATAGCATTTTCTTAGAGAGGGAAGGCAAGAATGAACACTTTATGCATAACTCCTGTATTTTGAGGAAAACTGCGTGAAATCCACCTGTAACTTCACGTTCATGCATCTTTCTATGCTTTCAGGTTGAAACTTGACTGAAAACTCACTTTGTTTTGTATCACAGGTCAAAACTAGTGTTTTCACAGCGAGAGAAGGCCAAAATGAACACTTCATGCATAACTCCTTTATTTTTTTGAAAACTGCATGAAATGAACCTGTAACTTCAAGTTTATGCATCTTTCTATTCTTTCAAGTTTAAACTTGACTGAAAACTCATTTTGAACAAAAGTTATGGCTGTTTTGTATCACAGGTCACAACTCGTGTTTTCACAGCGAGAGAAGGCCAAAATGAACACTTCATGCATAACTCCTGTATTTTTTTGGAAAACTGCATGAAATGCACCTGTAACTTCAAGTTTAAACATCTTTCTATGCTTTCAGGTTGAAACTTGACTGAAAACTCACTTTGAACAAAAGTTATGGCTGTTTTTTTTAATCACAGGTCACAAATAGTATTTTCTCAGCGAGAGATGGCCAAAATGAACACTTCATGCATAACTCCTGTATTTTGAGAAAAACTGCATGAAATCCACCTGTAACTTCAAGTTTATGTGTCTTTCTATGCTTTCCGGTTGAAACCTGACTGAAAACTCACTTTGACAAAAAGTTATGGCTGTTTTGTATCACAGGTCACAAATAGCGTTTTCTCAGCGAGAAAAGGCCAAAATGAAAACTTCATGCATAACTCCTGTATTTTGAGGAAAACTGCATGAAATCCACCTGTAACTTCAAGTTTATGCATGTTTCTATGCTTTCAGGTGGAAGCTTTCACTTCAAAGACATTTAAAAAAGAATTACGTCTTTGATGATCACGGTTCACGAAGACTGTTTTCAAAACAAAAGAAGACATTTTAAACATTTCATGCAGAACTCCATTAGTTTGAGCAAAGCTGCCTTAAAAGCACCTGTTACTTCAAAGGTTTTCATCATTCAGTGTTTTCAGATTTGAAGTTCACTGAAAGGTCAGTGTGATCAAGAGTTCCAGCATTTGTGATCACAGGTCACACAATGCCTTTTACCAGCGAGAGTCCCCTGGAGTGAACACTTCTTGCTGAACTCCCTTATATTCAGGAAAACTGACTGAAATCCACGTGTCATGTCAACGTAATGTAATTTTCATTGTATCTGGGTTGAAACTTGTCTGAAAACTCACTTTCAACAAAAGTTATGGCTGTTTTGTATCACAGGTCACAAATAGTGTTTTCTCAGCGAGAGAAGGCCTAAATGAACACTTCATGCAGAACTCCTGTATTTTGAGGAAAACTGCATGAAATCCACCTTTAACTTATCTTTTAGGCATCTTTCTATGCTTTCAGGTTGAAACTTGACTGAAAACTCATTTTGAACAAAAGTTATGGCTGTTTTGTATCACAGGTCACAAATAGTGTTTTCTCAGCGAGAGAAGGCCAAAATGAACACTTCATGCATAACTCCTCTATTTTGAGGAAATCTGAGTGAAATCCACCTGTAACTTCAAGTTTGTACATCGTTCTATGCTTTCAGGTTGAAACTTGACTGAAAACTCACTTTGAACAAAAGTTATGGCTGTTTTGTATCACAGGTCACAAATAGTGTTTTCTCAGCGAGAGAAGGCCAAAATGAACACTTCATGCATAACTCCTGTATTTCGAGGAAAACCACCTGAAATCCACCTCTAACTTAAAGATTATGCATCTTTCTATGCTTTCAGGTTGAAACTTGACTGAAAACACACTTTGAACAAAAGTTATGGCTGTTTTGTATCACAGGTCACAAATAGTGTTTTCTCAGCGAGAGAAGGCCAAAATGAACACTTCATGCAGAACTCCTGTATTTTGAGGAAAACTCACTTAAATCCAGCTGTAACTTCAAGTTTATGCATCTTTCTATGCTTTCAGGTTGAAACTTGACTGAAAACAAACTTTTAAAAAAAGTTAGGGCATTTTTGTATCACAGGTCACAAATAGTGTTTTCTCAGCGAGAGAAGGCCAAAATGAACACTTCATGCAGAACTCCTGTATTTTGATGAAAACTCACTGAAATCCACCTGTAACTTCAAGTTTTTGCATCTTTCTATTCTTTCAGGTTGAAACTTGACTGAAAACTCACTTTGAAGAAAAGTTATTGCATTTTTGTATCACAGGTCACAAATAGTGTTTTCTCAGCGAGAGAAGGCCAAAACGAAGACTTCTTTCAGAACTCCTGTATTTTGAGGAAAACTCACTGAAATCCTCGAGTATCTTCAAGTGTATGCATCTTTCTATGCTTTCAGGTTGAAACTTGACTGAAAACTCACTTTGAACAAAAGTTATGGCTCTTTTGTATCACAGGTCACAAATAGTGTTTTCTCAGCGAGAGAAGGCCAAAATGAACACTTCATGCAGAACTCCTGTATTTTTTGGAAAACTGCATGAAATCCACCTTTAACTTCTGTCCAATGCATCTTTCTATGCTTTCCGGTTGAAACCTGACTGAAAACTCACTTTGACAAAAAGTTATGGCTGTTTTGTATCACAGGTCACAAATAGTGTTTTCTCAGCGAAAGAAGGCCAAAATGAACACTTCGTGCATAACTCCTGTATTCTGAGGAAACCTGCCTTAAATCCACCTGTAACTTAAAATCAATGCATCTTTCTATGCTTTCAGGTTGAAACTTGACTAAAAACTCACTTTGAACAAAAGTTATGTTTTTTTTTTTTATCACTGGTCAAAAATAGTGTTTTCACAGCGAGAGAAGGCCAAAATGAACACTTCATGCAGAACTCCTGTATTCTTTGGAAAACTGCATGAAATCCACCTGTCACTTCAAGTTTATGAATCTTTATATGCTTTCAGGTTTAAACTTGACTCAAAACACACTTTGAACAAAAGTTATGGCTGTTTTGTATCACAGGTCACAAATAGTGTTTTCTCAGCGAGAGAAGGCCAAAATGAACACTTCATGCATAACTCCTGTATTTTGAGGAAAACTGAGTGAAATCCACCTGTAACTTCAAGTTTATGCATGTTTCTATGCTTTCAGGTTGAAACTTGACTGAAAACTCATTTTTAACAAAAGTTATGGCTGTTTTGTATCGCAGGTCACAAATAGTGTTTTCTCAGCGAGAGAAGGCCAAAATGAACACTTCATGCATAACTCCTGTATTTTTTGGAAAACTGAGTGGATTTCCACCCATAACTTCTCTTTTATGCATCTTTCTATGCTTTCAGGTTGAAACTTGACTGAAAACTCCCTTTGAACAAAAGTTATGGCTGTTTTGTATCACAGGTCACAAATAGTGTTTTCTCAGTGAGAGAAGGCCAAAATGAACACTTCATGAATAACTCCTGTATTTTGAGGAAAACTACCTGAAATCCACCTCTAACTTCAAGTTTATGCATCTTTCTGTATTTTCAGGTTGAAACTTGACTGAAAACTCACTTTGAACAAAAGTTATGGCTGTTTTGTACCACAGGTCACAAATAGTGTTTTCACAGATAGAGAAGGCCAAAATGAACACTTCATGCAGAACTCCTGTATTTTGAGGAAAATTGAGTGAAATCCACATGTAACTTCAAGTTTATGCATCTTTCTATGCTTTCAGGTGGAAGCTTTCACTTCAAAGACATTTAAAAAAGAATTACGTCTTTGATGATCACGGTTCACGAAGACTGTTTTCAAAACAAAAGAAGACATTTTAAACATTTCATGCAGAACTCCATTAGTTTGAGCAAAGCTGCCTTAAAAGCACCTGTTACTTCAAAGGTTTTCATCATTCTGTGTTTTCAGATTTGAAGTTCACTGAAAGGTCAGTGTGATCAAGAGTTCCAGCATTTGTGATCACAGGTCACACAATGCCTTTTACCAGCGAGAGTCCCCTGGAGTGAACACTTCTTGCTGAACTCCCTTATATTCAGGAAAACTGACTGAAATCCACGTGTCATGTCAACGTAATGTAAATTTCATTGTATCTGGGTTGAAACTTGTCTGAAAACTCACTTTGAACAAAAGTTATGGCTGTTTTGTATCACAGGTCACAAATAGCCTTTTCTCAGCGAGAAAAGGCCAAAATGAACACTTCATGCAGAACTCCTGTATTTTGAGGAAAACTGCATGAAATCCACCTTTAACTTATCTTTTAGGCATCTTTCTATGCTTTCAGGTTGAAACTTGACTGAAAACTCATTTTGAACAAAAGTTATGGCTGTTTTGTATCACAGGTCACAAATTGCGTTTTCTCAGCGAGAGAAGGCCAAAATGAACACTTCATGCATAACTCCTGTATTTTGAGGAAAACTTCCTGAAATCAACCTCTATCTTAAAGATTATGCATCTTTCTATGCTTTCAGGTTGAAACTTGACTGAAAACTCACTTTGAAGAAAAGTTATGGCTGTTTTGTATCACAGGTCACAAATAGCGTTTTCTCAGCGAGCGAAGGCCAAAATGAACACTTCATGCATAACTCCTGTATTTTGAGGAAAACTTCCTGAAATCAACCTCTAACTTAAAGATTATGCATCTTTCTATGCTTTCAGGTTGAAACTTGACTGAAAACTCACTTTGAAGAAAAGTTGTGGCTGTTTTGTATCACAGGTCACAAATAGCGTTTTCTCAGCGAGAGAAGGCCAAAAAGAACACTTCATGCAGAACTCCTGTATTTTGAGGAAAACTGCCTGAAATCCACCTCTAACTTCTCTTTTATGCATCTTTCTATGCTTTCAGTTTGAAACTTGACTGAAAACTCACTTTCAAAAAAGTTTTGGCTGTTTTTTATCACAGGTCACAAATAGTGTTTTCTCAGCGAGAGAAGGCCAAAATGAACACTTCATGCATAACTCCTGTATTTTGAGGAAAACCACCTGAAATCCACCTCTAACTTAAAGATTATGCATCTATCTATGCATTCAGGTTGAAACTTGACTGAAAACTCACTTTGAACAAAAGTTATGGCTGTTTTGTATCACAGGTCACAAATAGTGTTTTCTCAGCGAGAGAAGGCCAAAATGAACACTTCATGCAGAACTCCTGTATTTTGAGGAAAACTCACTTAAATCCAGCTGTAACTTCAAGTTTATGCATCTTTCTATGCTTTCAGGTTGAAACTTGACTGAAAACAAACTTTTAAAAAAAGTTAGGGCATTTTTGTATCACAGGTCACAAATAGTGTTTTCTCAGCGAGAGAAGGCCAAAATGAACACTTCATGCAGAACTCCTGTATATTGATGAAAACTCACTGAAATCCACCTGTAACTTCAAGTTTTTGCATCTTTCTATTCTTTCAGGTTGAAACTTGACTGAAAACTCACTTTGAAGAAAAGTTATTTCATTTTTGTATCACAGGTCACAAATAGTGTTTTCTCAGCGAGAGAAGGCCAAAACGAACACTTCTTTCAGAACTCCTGTATTTTGATGAAAACTCACTGAAATCCTCGAGTATCTTCATGTGTATGCATCTTTCTATGCTTTCAGGTTGAAACTTGACTGAAAACTCACTTTGAACAAAAGTTATGGCTCTTTTGTATCACAGGTCACAAATAGTGTTTTCTCAGCGAGAGAAGGCCAAAATGAACACTTCATGCAGAACTCCTGTATTTTGAGGAAAACTGCATGAAATCCACCTGTAACTTCAAGTTTATGCATCTTTCTATGATTTCAGGTTGAAACTTGACTGAAAACTCACTTTGAACAAAAGTTATGGCTGTTTTGTGTCACAGGTCACAAATAGCGTTTTTTCAGCGAGAGAAGGCCAAAATGAACACTTAATGCAGAACTCCTGTATTTTTTGGAAAACTGCATGAAATCCACCTGTAACTTCTGTCCAATGCATCTTTCTATGCTTTCCGGTTGAAACCTGACTGAAAACTCACTTTGACAAAAAGTTATGGCTGTTTTGTATAACAGGTCACAAATAGCGTTTTCTCATTGAGAGAAGGCCAAAATGAAAACTTCATGCATAACTTCTGTAATTTGAGGAAAACTGCATGAAATCCACCTGTAACTTCAAGTTTATGCATCTTTCTATTCTTTCAGGTTGAAACTTGACTGAAAACTCACTTTGTTTTGTATCACAGGTCACAAATGGTGTTTTCACAGCGAGAGAAGGCCAAAATGAACACTTCATGCAGAAGTCCTGTATTTTTTGGAAAACTGCGGGAAATCCACCTGTAACTTCAAGTGTCTGCATCTTTCTATGCTTTCAGGTTGAAACTTGACTGAAAACTCATGTTTAAAAAAAGTTATGGCTATTTTGTATCACAGGTCACAAATAGTGTTTTCCAAGCGAGAGAAGGCCAAAATGAACACTTCATCCATAACTCCTGTATTTTGTGGAAAACTGAGTGAAATCCACCTGTAACTTCTGTTTTATGCATCTTTCTATGCTTTCAGGTCATAACTTGACTGAAAACTCTCTTTGAAAAAAGTTATGGCTGTTTTGTATCACAGGTCCCAAATAGCGTTTTCTCAGAGAGAGAAGGCCAAAATGAACACTTCATGCATAACTCCTGTATTTTGAGGAAAACTGCGTGAAATCCACCTGTAACTTCAAGTTTATGCATCTTTCTATGCTTTCAGGTTGAAACCTTACTGAAAACTCACTTTGAAAAAAAGTTATGGCTGTTTTTTATCACAGGTCACAAATACTGTTTTCTCAGCGAGAGAAGGCCAAAATGAAACCTTCATGCATAACTCCTGTATTTTGAGGAAAACTACGTGAAATCCACCTGTAACTTCAAGTTTTTGCATCTTTCTATGCTTTCAGGTTGAAACCTGACTGAAAACTTACTTTGAACAAAAGTTATGGCTGTTTTGTATCACAGGTCACAAATAGCATTTTCTTAGAGAGGGAAGGCAAGAATGAACACTTTATGCATAACTCCTGTATTTTGAGGAAAACTGCGTGAAATCCACCTGTAACTTCACGTTCATGCATCTTTCTATGCTTTCAGGTTGAAACTTGACTGAAAACTCACTTTGTTTTGTATCACAGGTCAAAACTAGTGTTTTCACAGCGAGAGAAGGCCAAAATGAACACTTCATGCATAACTCCTTTATTTTTTTGAAAACTGCATGAAATGAACCTGTAACTTCAAGTTTATGCATCTTTCTATTCTTTCAAGTTTAAACTTGACTGAAAACTCATTTTGAACAAAAGTTATGGCTGTTTTGTATCACAGGTCACAACTCGTGTTTTCACAGCGAGAGAAGGCCAAAATGAACACTTCATGCATAACTCCTGTATTTTTTTGGAAAACTGCATGAAATCCACCTGTAACTTCTGTCCAATGCATCTTTCTATGCTTTCCGGTTGAAACCTGACTGAAAACTCACTTTGACAAAAAGTTATGGCTGTTTTGTATAACAGGTCACAAATAGCGTTTTCTCATTGAGAGAAGGCCAAAATGAAAACTTCATGCATAACTTCTGTAATTTGAGGAAAACTGCATGAAATCCACCTGTAACTTCAAGTTTATGCATCTTTCTATTCTTTCAGGTTGAAACTTGACTGAAAACTCACTTTGTTTTGTATCACAGGTCACAAATGGTGTTTTCACAGCGAGAGAAGGCCAAAATGAACACTTCATGCAGAAGTCCTGTATTTTTTGGAAAACTGCGGGAAATCCACCTGTAACTTCAAGTGTCTGCATCTTTCTATGCTTTCAGGTTGAAACTTGACTGAAAACTCATGTTTAAAAAAAGTTATGGCTATTTTGTATCACAGGTCACAAATAGTGTTTTCCAAGCGAGAGAAGGCCAAAATGAACACTTCATCCATAACTCCTGTATTTTGTGGAAAACTGAGTGAAATCCACCTGTAACTTCTGTTTTATGCATCTTTCTATGCTTTCAGGTCATAACTTGACTGAAAACTCTCTTTGAAAAAAGTTATGGCTGTTTTGTATCACAGGTCCCAAATAGCGTTTTCTCAGAGAGAGAAGGCCAAAATGAACACTTCATGCATAACTCCTGTATTTTGAGGAAAACTGCGTGAAATCCACCTGTAACTTCAAGTTTATGCATCTTTCTATGCTTTCAGGTTGAAACCTTACTGAAAACTCACTTTGAAAAAAAGTTATGGCTGTTTTTTATCACAGGTCACAAATACTGTTTTCTCAGCGAGAGAAGGCCAAAATGAAACCTTCATGCATAACTCCTGTATTTTGAGGAAAACTACGTGAAATCCACCTGTAACTTCAAGTTTTTGCATCTTTCTATGCTTTCAGGTTGAAACCTGACTGAAAACTTACTTTGAACAAAAGTTATGGCTGTTTTGTATCACAGGTCACAAATAGCATTTTCTTAGAGAGGGAAGGCAAGAATGAACACTTTATGCATAACTCCTGTATTTTGAGGAAAACTGCGTGAAATCCACCTGTAACTTCACGTTCATGCATCTTTCTATGCTTTCAGGTTGAAACTTGACTGAAAACTCACTTTGTTTTGTATCACAGGTCAAAACTAGTGTTTTCACAGCGAGAGAAGGCCAAAATGAACACTTCATGCATAACTCCTTTATTTTTTTGAAAACTGCATGAAATGAACCTGTAACTTCAAGTTTATGCATCTTTCTATTCTTTCAAGTTTAAACTTGACTGAAAACTCATTTTGAACAAAAGTTATGGCTGTTTTGTATCACAGGTCACAACTCGTGTTTTCACAGCGAGAGAAGGCCAAAATGAACACTTCATGCATAACTCCTGTATTTTTTTGGAAAACTGCATGAAATGCACCTGTAACTTCAAGTTTAAACATCTTTCTATGCTTTCAGGTTGAAACTTGACTGAAAACTCACTTTGAACAAAAGTTATGGCTGTTTTTTTTAATCACAGGTCCCAAATAGTATTTTCTCAGCGAGAGATGGCCAAAATGAACACTTCATGCATAACTCCTGTATTTTGAGAAAAACTGCATGAAATCCACCTGTAACTTCAAGTTTATGTATCTTTCTATGCTTTCCGGTTGAAACCTGACTGAAAACTCACTTTGACAAAAAGTTATGGCTGTTTTGTATCACAGGTCACAAATAGCGTTTTCTCAGCGAGAAAAGGCCAAAATGAAAACTTCATGCATAACTCCTGTATTTTGAGGAAAACTGCATGAAATCCACCTGTAACTTCAAGTTTATGCATCTTTCTATGCTTTCAGGTGGAAGCTTTCACTTCAAAGACATTTAAAAAAGAATTACGTCTTTGATGATCACGGTTCACGAAGACTGTTTTCAAAACAAAAGAAGACATTTTAAACATTTCATGCAGAACTCCATTAGTTTGAGCAAAGCTGCCTTAAAAGCACCTGTTACTTCAAAGGTTTTCATCATTCTGTGTTTTCAGATTTGAAGTTCACTGAAAGGTCAGTGTGATCAAGAGTTCCAGCATTTGTGATCACAGGTCACACAATGCCTTTTACCAGCGAGAGTCCCCTGGAGTGAACACTTCTTACTGAACTCCCTTATATTCAGGAAAACTGACTGAAATCCACGTGTCATGTCAACGTAATGTAATTTTCATTGTATCTGGGTTGAAACTTGTCTGAAAACTCACTTTGAACAAAAGTTATGGCTGTTTTGTATCACAGGTCACAAATAGTGTTTTCTCAGCGAGAGAAGGCCTAAATGAACACTTCATGCAGAACTCCTGTATTTTGAGGAAAACTGCATGAAATCCACCTTTAACTTATCTTTTAGGCATCTTTCTATGCTTTCAGGTTGAAACTTGACTGAAAACTCATTTTGAACAAAAGTTATGGCTGTTTTGTATCACAGGTCACAAATTGCGTTTTCTCAGCGAGAGAAGGCCAAAATGAACACTTCATGCATAACTCCTCTATTTTGAGGAAAACTGCGTGAAATCCAACTATAACTTAAAATTTATGCATATTTCTATGCTTTCAGGTTGAAACTTGACTGAAAACTCACTTTGAAAAAAAGTTATGGCTGTTTTGTATCACAGGTCACAAATAGTGTTTTCTCAGCGAGAGAAGGCCAAAATGAACACTTCATGCATAACTCCTGTATTTTGAGGAAATCTGAGTGAAATCCACCTGTAACTTCAAGTTTGTACATCGTTCTATGCTTTCAGGTTGAAACTTGACTGAAAACTCACTTTGAACAAAAGTTATGGCTGTTTTGTATCACAGGTCACAAATAGTGTTTTCTCAGCGAGAGAAGGCCAAAATGAACACTTCATGCATAACTCCTGTATTTCGAGGAAAACCACCTGAAATCCACCTCTAACTTAAAGATTATGCATCTTTCTATGCTTTCAGGTTGAAACTTGACTGAAAACACACTTTGAACAAAAGTTATGGCTGTTTTGTATCACAGGTCACAAATAGTGTTTTCTCAGCGAGAGAAGGCCAAAATGAACACTTCATGCAGAACTCCTGTATTTTGAGGAAAACTCACTTAAATCCAGCTGTAACTTCAAGTTTATGCATCTTTCTATGCTTTCAGGTTGAAACTTGACTGAAAACAAACTTTTAAAAAAAGTTAGGGCATTTTTGTATCACAGGTCACAAATAGTGTTTTCTCAGCGAGAGAAGGCCAAAATGAACACTTCATGCAGAACTCCTGTATTTTGAGGAAAACTCACTGAAATCCACCTGTAACTTCAAGTTTTTGCATCTTTCTATTCTTTCAGGTTGAAACTTGACTGAAAACTCACTTTGAAGAAAAGTTATTGCATTTTTGTATCACAGGTCACAAATAGTGTTTTCTCAGCGAGAGAAGGCCAAAACGAAGACTTCTTTCAGAACTCCTGTATTTTGAGGAAAACTCACTGAAATCCTCGAGTATCTTCAAGTGTATGCATCTTTCTATGCTTTCAGGTTGAAACTTGACTGAAAACTCACTTTGAACAAAAGTTATGGTTCTTTTGTATCACAGGTCACAAATAGTGTTTTCTCAGCGAGAGAAGGCCAAAATGAACACTTCGTGCATAACTCCTGTATTCTGAGGAAACCTGCCTTAAATCCACCTGTAACTTAAAATCAATGCATCTTTCTATGCTTTCAGGTTGAAACTTGACTGAAAACTCATTTTTAACAAAAGTTATGGCTGTTTTGTATCGCAGGTCACAAATAGTGTTTTCTCAGCGAGAGAAGGCCAAAATGAACACTTCATGCATAACTCCTGTATTTTTTGGAAAACTGAGTGGATTTCCACCCATAACTTCTCTTTTATGCATCTTTCTATGCTTTCAGGTTGAAACTTGACTGAAAACTCCCTTTGAACAAAAGTTATGGCTGTTTTGTATCACAGGTCACAAATAGTGTCTTCTCAGTGAGAGAAGGCCAAAATGAACACTTCATGAATAACTCCTGTATTTTGAGGAAAACTACCTGAAATCCACCTCTAACTTCAAGTTTATGCATCTTTCTGTATTTTCAGGTTGAAACTTGACTGAAAACTCACTTTGAACAAAAGTTATGGCTGTTTTGTACCACAGGTCACAAATAGTGTTTTCACAGATAGAGAAGGCCAAAATGAACACTTCATGCAGAACTCCTGTATTTTGAGGAAAATTGAGTGAAATCCACATGTAACTTCAAGTTTATGCATCTTTCTATGCTTTCAGATTGAAACTTGACTTAAAACTCAGTTTCAACAAAAGTTATGGCTGTTTTTTATCACAGGTCACAAATAGTGTTTTCACGAAGAGAGAAGGTCAAAATGAAGGCAAGGCAAGTTTATTTGTAGAGCACAATTCATACACATGGCAACTCAATGTGCCTTACAGTTGCAGAAAAATCTTAAAATCACAAAAAGGCAGATAAAATCATAAAACATAAATAGAATCATTAATTTAAAGAAAAGGAGAAGAGTGCAGATAAAATACTTTCAGCTGTCGTATGCACGACTAAACAGAATAGTTTTCAGCCTGGTCTTAAACATTGTCACAGTTGATTCCTGTCTCACTTTTTCTGGAAGACTGTTCAAGTTTTTAGTTGCAGAAAACTGGAAAGTAGCTTCACCATGTTTAGTCCTGACTCTGGGCCCCTGTAGGAGACCTCTACCTGAGGTTCTCAGAGACCTGGAGGGTTCATATGGGTCTAACATGTCAGAGATGTACTTCGGTGCTTGACCATGAAGAGACTTGTATACAAGCAGAGCTGTCTTAAAGTCTATTCTCTGAGCAACAGGAAGCCAGTGCAGAGATCTGAGCACTGGACTAATATGGTCGTATTTCCTGGTTCTAGTCAGGACTCGAGCTGTGGCGTTCTGAATGTATTGTAGTTGTTTAACAGCTTGTTTAGAGATACCAGTGAGCAGGCCGTTACAGTAGTCTAACCTACTGGAGACAAATGCATGGATTCGTCTGTCCAAGTCTGGTTCAGACACTATACCTCTGATTTTGGCAATGTTTTTTAGATGGTAAAAGGCTGCTGATATTAGTGACTTTATGTGGCTGTTAAAGTTCAGATCTGAGTCCAATATTACCCCCAGATTTCTAACCTGTTGTTATGGTTTTAGAGAAAGGGATTCAAGGTGACTGATCACACTTTCTCTTTGCTTCTGTGGCCCAAAAACGATTAATTCCGTTTTTTCTGAGTTTAGCTGGAGAAAGTTGTTTTGCATCCACATGCTTATATGTTGGATGCAGTGGAAGAGTGAATCCGCAGGTCCATGTTCACCTGCTGTCAGAGACACATAGATCTGAGTGTCGTCTGCATAGTTATGGTAGGACACATTATGGCTGCTTATTAGTTGGCCTAGTGGAAGCATGTATAGGTTGAACAAGAGGGGCCCCAAGATTGAACCTTGGGGGACACCACAGGTCATGGCCATTTTGTCTGAGCTGCAATTTCCAATTTCAACAAAGTATGTTCTCTCCTCAAGATAGGACTTGAACCACTTTAGAGCAGAACCAGAGATTCCTAGCCAATTCTCTAGCCTCTGTAAAAGGATCTCATGGTCAACTGTGTCAAAGGCAGCACCCAAGTCAAGCAGGACTAAGACTGAGACTTTGCCTTTGTCTGTGTTTAGGCGGATGTCATTTATCACCTAGATCAGAGCTGTGTCAGTGCTGTGGTGGGGCCTAAAGCCAGACTGGAAAGTATCAAAAGCATTGTTGGACAGGAGAAAGTCAGTGAGTTGTTGATAAACAACTTTTTCGAGGACTTTTCCTAGGAATGGCAGGTTTGATATGGGCCGGTAGTTGTTCAGAACCATGGCATCAAGACTGCTTACTTTAAAAGAGGCTTAATGACCGCAGTTTTCAGGGCCATTGGAAATGTTCCAGTCTCGAGTGAAATCTTAACTAAATGAGTAACTTTTGGTAACAGGCTGCTCAGCACAGTCTTTAGAAATCTAGTGGGTAACTCATCAAGGCAGCATGTAGATGAACTCAGACCTGAAATAATCTCTTCGACTGTTTTGTCACTGACAGGAGTGAAATGTGCCAGCTCTAGGTGTTCAGGTGGATGCTGGGCTATCATTTGTGTCTTAGAAATGATAGCTTTTTTAATATCTTGAACTTTATCACTAAAGAATTTTGCAAATTCATTGCATTTTGATATAGAAATGAATTCTAAGGGCAGTGGAACCGAAGGGTTTGTTAATCTGTTTACAGTAGTAAACAGAACTCGAGAATTACCATTCGAGTTTGTAATCACTTCAGAGAAATACCTCTCCCTAGCTCTTCGTAAAGTCTGGTTAAACATGGATAATTTTTGTCTATAAATGTCATAGTCAACCTGTAGCTTTGACTTGCGCCATTTCCGTTCGGCTCTCCGGCACCCTCTTTTTTGTGCCCTGACAGAGTCTTCATTTCTCCATGGTGCTTTTTGTCTGTCTTTAACTATTCTAACCTTAAGGCAAGGCAAGGCAAGGCAATTTTATTTGTATAGCCCGTTTTCACAAACAGTTTGTCTCAAAGGGCTTCACATGGCATCATAACAACATCCTCTGCCCTTAGACCCTCACATCGACTGAGGAAAAACTCCATAGAAAACCCTTTTAACAGGGAAAAATCTGAGAAACCTCAGGGTGAGCAACAGAGGAGGGATCCCTCACCCAGGACGGACAGACGTGCAGTAGATGTTGTTACAGACAAGAAAACAGTTTACAATACAAAATGTGGGAAACACGGAAATGTTAATAACAGCTGAAGAAGGAAGCTTCTGGTAGGGGAGGCAGGGAGAGCAAGCCAGCTTGATGGGGGACTGGATGGCAGACTTGTTCATGGAAGGGGAGCGCAGGCCGGTGTAACAGTAGGGAATAAGGGGGGGGGGGGCGATGCAGGCGGCGGTTGGGGCTCCGGTGGATCTGTGGAAACACAGAGAGACTGCGAGACACCAAGGCCAAACTACAAAGTGCAACAAGTAAAATGTGCAGGGAGGAGAGGAGGAGAGAGGGGGAGAGGAGAGGAGAGGAGGGAAGGGCTCAATGTAACCTGATGTGTCCCCCAGCAGTCTAAGCCTATAGCAGCATAGCTATCAATGGTTCAGAGCTACCTGAACCAGTCCTAACTGAAGGCTCTGTCATAGAGGAAGGTCTTAAGCCTGGACTTAAACGTAGTTAAAGTGTCTGCCTCTCTGACCCATGGAGAGAGCTGGTTCCACAGTAGAGGAGCCCGGTAACTAAAGGCTCTACCTCCCAGTCTGTTTGTATTGATACTGGGAGTCACTAAAAGACCTGCATTCTGGGAGCGGAGTGCTCTGGTCGGACAGTAGGGACTAATGAGCTCTTTCAAATAGGATGGAGCTTTATCATTGAGAGCCTTATAAGTTAGCAGAAGGACTTTGAAGTCGATTCTAGATCCTACAGGAAGCCAGTGGAGAGAAGCTAAAGTGGGAGAGATGTGTTCTCTCTTCTTAACTCCCGTCAAAACCCTCGCTGCAGCGTTCTGGACCAGCTGGAGACTCTTTAGAGAGTATTTAGGACATCCTGACAAGAGAGAGTTGCAGTAGTCCAGCCGAGAAGTGATAAATGCATGCACCAGTTTTTCAGCATCACTCTGGGAAAGGATATTCCTAATCTTAGCGATACTTCGAAGATGGAAGAAGGCGGTCCTAGTCACATGCTTTATGTGGGAGCTGAAGGAAAGGTCCTGGTCAAAAATGACCCCAAGGTTCCTTGCAGTTGTACTCGAAGTTAGGGTGATGCCATCTAGAGTAGAGATCCGATTCAAGAGTGTGTCCCTGTGGTGTTTAGGTCCAAAAATGATTACCTCAGTTTTATCTGAATTGAGCATTAAGAAGTTAGAAGACATCCAGGATTTAATGTCTTTCAGGCAGTCTTGCAGATGAGTAAACTGGCTTGTGTCGTCTGGCTCCATCGACAAGTAAAGTTGTGTGTCATCTGCATAACAGTGGAAGTTGATCGAGTGCTTCCGGATTATGTCACCTAATGGGAGCATGTAAAGAGTGAAGAGAATCGGTCCTAAAACTGAACCCTGTGGTACACCATATGTAACTCTGCTATACTCCGAATGGTCATTATTAACATTAACAAACTGAAACCTGTCAGATAAGTAGGACTTAACAGGAGCAATGGTGTCCAAGACATTCAAAACACTTGATGTATACGAGTTTAACAGATCATTAACATTAGAACCAGAGGTGTTTTCAAAAGCAACCATTTCCATAAACTGTGTCTTTGTTTTGTCATTTATGAGTCTTCTCCGAACCATTGACGACCCATGTGCTGGCTTGGGTATAACAGACAGATTAAAGAAAACACAAAAATGATCTGATAATGCAATATCCATGACATTAACACCTGAAACAATAACCCCTTTTGTAATGAGCACGTCCAGTGTGTGCCCTCTGTTGTGAGTGGGTTCGTTCACATACTGAGTTAGACCAAACGTTTCAAGGACAGCACTGAGTTCTTTAGCATGTCTGTCACTGGCTACATCCACATGCACATTTAAATCACCTGTAATAACCAAACAGTCAAATTCGGTGCACACAGCTGAAAGTAATTCAGTAAAATCATCAATAAAACAGTTCTGTGGTGGCCTATAAATAGTGATATAAAGTATGGTGGCTTGTTTTAACTCCAATTTGAATGACAAATACTCAAATGATGAAAAAACTCCAAACGACAATTTTTGTATAACTATATTTTCTCTGAATATGCTACACACCCCTCCACCTCTCTTGCTCTGTCTTGTTTCAGATTCAAAGGTGTAGTGAGGTGGAGTAGACTCAATCAGGACTGCATTACCTGTATTTTTGTCAAGCCACGTCTCAGTTAAAAACATTAAATCAAGATCACGAGAAGAAATAAAATTATTAATTAAAAATGATTTGTTATTTAAAGATCTGACATTAAGCACAGCATGTTTGAGATTAGACTGAGTTTCAAAGGACTCCAAGTTCTTACAAGAGATATGGATTCGATTTCTCTGCTCATCTGTCTGTCTCTCTCTTATCTAATCTTCGTGATATTACAGTAGGTATTGTTTTTGCAGAGAAGTTCTCCTCCCTGGACCTCCAGTTGGGTATACTATGAGTGGTAGCAACGCAGAGGCCCTTTACATCCTAGACAGCAGTGGTGACACTGTTGGAGATTACAGCTGGGCCTGGTGGTGAAGACTGAGCTGGGGGGACTCTGGGGGGAGGGGAAGGGGCACGATACTTCTTTGGGGCTAGAACCCTCGATCTAATCACGTCTGGAGTGAGAGGAACCATTTTCGTGCCTGATTTTATCAAGCTTTCAAGATGGTTTGGAAATCTCAAAGGTGACTGTGGAGATGGGAATGAGAGTGAAGAGTCTCCGGAGGGCGTAGACACAGCAGGTGGTGCCCAGGACGGCGGTGAGGGAGAAGGTGACAGGGATGCTGCATCCCTAACCTTCTCCGGAGATGCAGGTTTTGTCCTTGCAGTTGCAGCAGAGTTGTTTTCTGAAGATGCTGATGTTGTTGTTGTGGGAGCTGGAGCTGATGCCTTCGCTGGGGATGCAGGTTTTGTTGTTGAGGCTGCTGTGGCTGAGTCCTTTCCAGTGGTTGCAGAAGGTGCTGTTTTGGGTACATTCTTTGCCGGGTCCTTGGGTGGGGAAGAGGGAGCTCCTCTCCCTCTCCTCTTTTCTCTCATCGGTTGCCCGCAAGCCTGGTTCAGTTCAGGCCGGTTCTGATGCCTCAGAGCATGGAGGAGGTTATCCGTCAGCCTCTTTACTCCACCTCCATTCAGGTGTGGTCCTTTTCCTCTGAAAAGGTCACCTCGATGCCAAAACAGGTTAAAGTTCTCGATGTAATGCAATCCTCTGGACTCGCAGATGTTGGGTAGCCACGTGTTCAACTGAAGCAGTCGGCTGAATTTATTCACTTTGCTGTCCGTGATTGGGGGGGTCCACTAATAAACGTGGGTAACCCCACTTTATGGAGTCTCTCAAAGAGTGCAAGAAAGTCTTCTTTCAAGATTTCAGACTGTTGATTTCTGATGTCCACTGCACCCACGTGAACGATCAGCTGTTTCACTCCCTGGTTCGTAGCCAGCTCCCTAGGTAGCGCCTGAGTGATGTCAGACACTGTAGCACTGGGGTAGCTGCTTGTTATTATCTGCTTACAGTTTATGTTAGATACGGCCCCGTCTCCTAGCAGCAGCGTATCTTTGACCTTGACGCTTGGCACAGTTTTTCGGCCAGGCTGCTGCCCTGCTTTGACGTCATCCCCATTTTTATGTGACAGTGGTAAGAATCTGTTGGTTAACTTTATTCCGGGTGATGTAATTAGTCTTTCATTCCGAACATTTTGACGTCTCTTTGGTTTAGCACCAAGATTACGGTCAAGCCTCGGAAAAGACACAGTGTCATTTAGCTTTAGGTTGTGAGGAGCAGTCTTTTCACCCCTTTCTTTGGAAGTAAAAGTGGATTTCTTACCACTGGAGATCACTGGAAGAGTATCATGAAGTCCTTTTTCTGTTTCTAGGGTGAAAATCCGCTCTTGTAGTGCACAAATTTGTTGTTTGTAAATCCGACAGTTTTCGCAGGGAGACTCTGTTTGGGTTTCTCCTTCGGTCATGTTGAAAACTTGTCGCTGAGTCGTCAGATACGTTTTTAAAAAAGCATAAAAATGATTAAGAAGTCTTGGTTTACTTAAAAGAAAGAAACAAAATCATATCCAAGACTGGCAGAAAAAAAGTCAAATGAAAGTAAAATGATTAAAAGGCAGATAAAAGCATAAGCAGCAGGAGAGAGCAAAGAGACGTCTGCACTCTTCAGAAGCAGGAAGCACCCTGAAAATGAACACTTCATGCATAACTCCTGTATTTTTTGGAAAACTGAGTTATATCTATCCTCTAACTTAAAGTTTATGCATCTTTCTATGCTTTCAGGTTGAAACTTGACTGAAAACTCACTTTGAACAAAATTATGGCTGTTTTGTATCACAGGTCACAAATAGTGTTTTCTCAGCCAGAGAAGGCCAAAATGAACACTTCATGCAGGACTCCTGGTTTATTTTGGAAAACTTCCTGAAATCCACCTCTAACTTCAAGTTTATGCTTCTTTCTATGCTTTCAGGTTGAAACTTGACTGAAAACTCACTTTGAACAAAAGTTATGGCTGTTTTGTATCACAGGTCACAAATAGTGTTTTCTCAGCAAGAGAAGGCCAAAATGAACACTTCATATATAATTACTGTATTTTTTGGAAAACTGAGTTAAATCTATCCTCTAACTTAAAGTTTATGCATCTTTCTATGCTTTCAGGTTGAAACTTGACTGAAAACTCACTTTGAACAAAATTATGGCTGTTTTTTATCACAGGTCACAAATAGTGTTTTCTCAGCCAGAGAAGGCCAAAATGAACACTTCATGCAGGACTCCTGGTTTATTTTGGAAAACTTCCTGAAATCCACCTGTAACTTCAAGTTTATGCTTCTTTCTATGCTTTCAGGTTGAAACTTGACTGAAAACTCACTTTGAACAAAAGTTATGGCTGTTTTTGTATCACAGGTCACAAATAGTGTTTTCTCAGCAAGAGAAGGCCAAAATGAACACTTCATATATAATTACTGTATTTTTTTGAAAACTGAGTTAAATCTATCCTCTAACTTAAAGTTTATGCATCTTTCTATGATTTCAGGTTGAACTTTCACTTCGAAGTCATTTTGAAAAAAAATTATGTCTTTGATGTCACGGTTCACGAAGACTGTTTTCAAAACAAAAGAAGACATTTTAATCATTTCATGCAGAACTCCATTAGTTTGACCAAAGCTGGCTTAAAAGCACCTGTTACTTCAAAGGTTTTCATCATTCTGTGTTTTCAGATTTGAAGTTCACTGAAAGGTCAGTGTGATCAAGAGTTCCAGCATTTGTGATCACAGGTCACACAATGCCTTATACCAGCGAGAGTCCTCTGGAGTGAACACTTCTTGCTGAACTCCCTTATTTAGAGGAAAACTGACTGAAATCCACATGTCATGTCAAGGTAATGTAAATTTCATTGTATTCAGGTTGAAACTTGTCTGAAAACTCACTTTGAACAAAAGTTATGGCTGTTTTGTATCACAGGTCACAAATAGTGCTTTCTCAGTGAGAGAAGGCCAAAATGAAGTCTTCATGCAAAACTCCTTTATTTTTTTTAAACTGCATGAAATCCACCTGTAACTTATCTTTTATGCATTTTTCTATGCTTTCAGGTTGAAACTTGAAACAAAACTCACTTTGAACTAAAGTTTTTACTGTTTTGTATCACAGGTCACAAATAGTGTTTTCTCAGCGAGAGAAGGCGAAAATGAAAACTTCATGCATAACTCCTGTATTTTTTGGAAAACTGCATGAAATCCACCTGTAACTGCTCTTTTTTGCATGTTTCTATGCTTTCAGATTAAAACTTGTCTTAAAATTCACTCTGAACAAAAGTTATGGCTGTTTTGTTTCACAGGTCACAAATAACGTTTTCTCAGTGAGAGAAAGCCAAAATGAGTACTTCAAGCAAAACTCCTTTATTTTTTGGAAAACTGCCCGAATTAGACCTTTAACTTCAAGTTTATGCATCTTTTTATGCTTTCAGGTTGAAACTTGACTGAAAACTCACTTTGAACAAAAGTTATGGCTGTTTTGTGTCACAGGTCACAAATAGCGTTTTCTCAGCGAGAGAAGGCCAAAATGAACACTTCATGCAGAACTCCTGTATTTTGATGAAAACTCACTGAAATCCACCTGTAACTTCAAGTTCATGCATCTTTCTATGCTTTCAGGTTGAAACTTGACTGAAAACTCACTTTGAAGAAAAGTTATGGCATTTTTGTATCACAGGTCACAAATAGTGTTTTCTAAGCGAGAGAAGGCCAAATTAACACTTCATGCATAACTCCTCTATTTTGATGAAAACTCACTGAAATCCACATGTAACTTCAAGTTTATGCATCTTTCTATGCTTTCAGGTTGAAACTTGACTGAAAACAAACTTTTAAAAAAAGTTATGGCTGTTTTGTGTCACAGGTCACAAATAGTGTTTTCTCAGCGAGAGAAGGCCAAAATGAACACTTCATGCAGAACTCCTGTATTTTGAGGAAAACTCACTGAAATAAAGCTGTAACTTCAAGTTTATGCATCTTTCTATGCTTTCAGGTTGAAACTTGACTCAAAACTCACTTTGAACAAAAGTTATGGCTGTTTTGTGTCACAGGTCACAAATCGCGTTTTCTCAGCGAGAGAAAGCCAAAATGAACACTTCTTGCAGAACTCCTGTATTTTGATGAAAACTCACTGAAATCCACCTGTAACTTCAAGTTTATGCATCTTTCTATGCTTTCAGGTTGAAACTTGACTGAAAAATCACTTTGAACAAAAGTTATGGCTGTTTTTGTATCACAGGTCACAAAAAGTGTTTTCTCAGCGAGAGAAAGCCAAAATGAACACTTCATATACATCTCCTTTATTTTGATGAAAACTCACTGAAATCAAGCTGTAACTTCAAGTTTATGCATCTTTCTATGCTTTCAGGTTGAAACTTGACTGAAAACAAACTTTTAAAAAAAGTTATGGCTGTTTTGTGTCACAAGTCACAAATAGCGTTTTCTCAGCGAGAGAAGGCCTAAATGAACACTTCTTGCAGAACTCCTGTATTTTGATGAAAACTCACTGAAATCAAGCTGTAAATTCAAGTTTCTGCATCTTTCTATGCTTTCAGGTTGAAACTTGACTGAAAACTCACTGTGAACAAAAGTTATGGCTGTTTTGTGTCACAGGTCACAAATAGGGTTTTCTCAGTGAGAGAAGGCCAAATTGAACACTTCTTGCAGAACTCCTGTATTTTGATGAAAACTCACTGAAATCCACCTGTAACTTCAAGTTTATGCATCTTTCTATGCTTTCAGGTTGAAACTTGACTGAAAACTCACTTTGAACAAAAGTTATGGCTGTTTTGTGTCGCAGGTCACAAATAGCGTTTTCTCAGCGAGAGAAGGCCAAAAGGAACACTTCATGCAGAACTCCTGTATTTTGAGGAAAACTCACTGAAATCAAGCTGTAACTTCAAGTTTATGCATCTTTCTATGCTTTCAGGTTGAAACTTGACTGAAAACTCACTTTGAACAAAAGTTATGGCTGTTTTGTATCACAGGTCACAAATATGGTTTTCTCAGCGAGAGAAGGCCAAAATGAAAACTTCATTAATAACTCCTGTATTTTTTGGAAAACTGCTTGAAATCCACCTGCAACTTCAAGTTTATGCATCTTTCTATGCTTTCAGGTTGAAACTTGACTGAAAAATCACTTTGAACAAAAGTTATGGCTGTTTTGTATCACAGGTCACAAATATGGTTTTCTCAGCGAGAGAAGGCCAAAATGAAAACTTCATTCATAACTCCTGTATTTTTTGGAAAACTGCATGAAATCCACCTGTAACTGGAAGTTTATGCATCTTTCTATGCTTTCAGGTTGAAACTTGACTGAAAACTCAATTCGAAAAATTTATGGCTGTTTTGTATCAAAGGTCACAAATAAGGTTTTCTCAGCGAGAGAAGGCCAAAATGAAAACTTCTTGCATAACTCCTGTATTTTTTGGAAAACTCACTGAAATCCAACTGTAACTTCAAAGTTATGCATCTTTCTATGCGTTCAGGTAAAAACTTGACTGAAAACTCACTTTGAACAAAAATTATGGCATTTTTGTATCACAGGTCACAAATAGTGTTTTCTCAGCGAGAGAAGGCCAAAATGAACACTTCATGCATAACTCCTGTATTTTGAGGAAAACTCACTGAAATCCACCTGTCACTTCAAGTTTATGCATCTTTCTATGCTTTCAGGTGAAACTTTCACTTTGAAGTCAATTTGAAAAAAAATTACGACTTTGATGATCACTGTTCATGAAGACTGTTTTCAAAACAAAAGAAGACAATTTAAACATTTCATGCAGAACTCCATTAGTTTGAGCAAAGCTGGCTTAAAAGCACCTGTTACTTCAAAGGTTTTCATCACTCTGTGTTTTCAGTTTTGAAGTTCACTGAAAGGTCAGTGTTATCAAGAGTTCCAGCATTTGTGATCACAGGTCACACAATGCCTTTTACCAGCGAGAGTCCTCTGGAGTGAACACTTCTTGCTGAACTCCCTTATTTTCAGGAAAACTGACTGAAATCCACCTGTAACTTCTCTTTAATGCATCTTTCTATGCTTTCAGGTTGAAACTTGACTGAAAAATCACTTTGAACAAAAGTTATGGCTGTTTTGTATCACAGGTCACAAATATGGTTTTCTCAGCGAGAGAAGGCCAAAATGAAAACTTCATTCATAACTCCTGTATTTTTTGGAAAACTGCATGAAATCCACCTGTAACTGGAAGTTTATGCATCTTTCTATGCTTTCAGGTTGAAACTTGACTGAAAACTCAATTCGAAAAATTTATGGCTGTTTTGTATCAAAGGTCACAAATAAGGTTTTCTCAGCGAGAGAAGGCCAAAATGAAAACTTCTTGCATAACTCCTGTATTTTTTGGAAAACTGACTGAAATCCACCTGTAAATTCAAGTTTATGCATCTTTCTACGCTTCCAGGTTGAAACTTCACTGAAAACTCACTTTGAACAAAAGTTATGACTGTTTTGCTTCACAAGTCACAAATAGCGTTTTCTCAGCGAGAGAAGGCCAAAATGAACACTTCATGCAGAACTCCTGTATTTTCAGGAAAACTCACTGAAATCAAGCCGTAACTTCAACTTTATGCATCTTTCTATGCTTTCAGGTTGAAACTTGTCTGAAAACTCACTTTGAACAAAAGTTATGGCTGTTTTTTGTCACAGGTCACAAATAGCGTTTTCTCAGCGAGAGAAGGCCAAAATGAACACTTCATGCAGAACTCCTGTATTTTGAGGAAAACTCACTGAAATCAAGCTGTAACTTCAAGTTTATTCATCTTTCTATGCTTTCAGGTTGAAACTAGAGTGAAAACTCACTTTGAACAAGAGTTATGGCTGTTTTGTGTCACAGGTCACAAATAGCGTTTTCTCAGCGAGAGAAGGCAAAAATGAACACTTCATGCAGAACTCCTGTATTTTGAGGAAAACTCACTGAAATCCAACTGTAACTTCAAGTATTTGCATCTTTCTATGGTTTCAGGTTGAAACTTGACTGAAAACTCACTTTGAACAAAAGTTATGGCATTTTTGTATCACAGGTCACAAATAGTGTTTTCTCAGCGAGAGAAGGCCAAAATGAACACTTCCTGCAGAACTCCTGTATTTTGAGGAAAACTGCATGAAATCCACCTGTAACTTCAAGTTTATGCATCTTTCTATTCTTTCAGGTTGAAACTTGACTGAAAACTCACTTTGAAGAAAAGTTATGGCATTTTTGTATCACATTTCACAAATAGTGTTTTCTCAGCGAGAGAAGGCCAAAATGAACACTTCATGCAGAACTCCTGTATTTTGATGAAAACTCACTGAAATCAAGCTGTAACTTCAAGTTTATGCATCTTTCTATGCTTTCAGAATGAAACTTGACTGAAAACTCACTTTGAACAAAAGTTATGGCTGTTTTGTGTCACAAATCACGAATAGCATTTTCTCAGCGAGAGAAGGCCAAAATGAACACTTCATGCAGAACTCCTGTATTTTGAGGAAAACTCACTGAAATCCAACTGTAACTTCAAGTTTATTCATCTTTCTATGCTTTCAGGTTGAAACTAGAGTGAAAACTCATTATGAACAAAAGTTATGGCATTTTTGGATCACAGGTCACAAATAGTGTTTTCTCAGCGAGAGAAGGCCAAAATGAACACTTCATGCAGAACTCTTGTATTTTGAGGAAAACTCACTGACATCTAGCTGTAACTTCAAGTTTATGCATCTTTCTATGCTTTCAGGTTGAAACTTGACTGAAAACCCACTTTGAAAAAAAGTTATGGCCGTTTTGTGTCACAGGTCACAAATAGCGTTTTCTCAGCGAGAGAAGGCCAAAATGAAGACTTCATGCAGAACTCCTGTATTTTGATGAAAACTCACTGAAATCCACCTGTAACTTCAAGTTTATGCATCTTTCTATGCTTTCAGGTTGAAACTTGACTGAAAAGTTACTTTGAACAAAAGTTATGGCTGTTTTGTGTCACAGGTCACAAATAGTGTTTTCTCAGCGAGAGAAGGCCAAAATGAAGACTTCATGCATAACTCCTGTATTTTGAGGAAAACTGCCTGAAATCCACCTCTAACTTCAAGTTTATGCATCTTTCTATGCTTTCAGGTTGAAAATTGACTGAAAACTAACTTTGAACAAAAGTTATGGGGGTTTTGTATCACAGGTCACAAATAGTGTTTTCTCAGCGAGAGAAGGCCAAAATGAACACTTCATGCATAACTCCTGTATTTTGAAGAAAACTGACTGAAATCCACCTCTAACTTAAATATTATGAATCTTTCTATTCTTTCAGGTTGAAACTTGACTGAAAACTAACTTTGAACAAAAGTTATGGCTGTTTAGTATCATAGGTCACAAATAGCGTTTTCTCAGCGAGAGAAGGCCAAAATGAACACTTCATGCATAACTCCTGTATTTTGAGGAAAACTGCATGAAATCCACCTCTAACTTCAAGTTTATTGATCTTTCTATGCTTTCAGGTTGAAACTTGATGAAAACTAACTTTGAACAAAAGTTATGGCTGTTTTGTATCACAGGTCAGAAATAGTGTTTTCTCAGCGAGAGAAGGCCAAAATGAAAATTTCATGTATACCTCCTGTATTTTGAGGAAAACTGCATAAAATCCACCTGTAACTTCACTTTTATACATATTTCTATGCTTTCAGGTTGAAACTTGACTGAAAATTCACTTTGAACAAAAGTTATGGCTTTTTTGTATCACAGGTCACAAAAAGCCTTTTCTCAGTGACAGAAGGCCAAAATGAACACTTCATGTATAACTCCAGTATTTTGAGGAAAACTGCCTGAAATCAACCTCTAACTTCTCTTTTATGCATCTTTCTATTCTTTCAGGTTGAAACTTGACTGAAAACTCCCTTTGAAAAAAAGTTATGGCTGTTTTGTATCACAGGTCACAAAAAGTGTTTTGTCAGCGAGAGAAGGCTAAAATGAACACTTCATGCATAACTCCTGTATTTTGAGGGAAACTGCCTGAAATCAACCTCTAACTTCTCTTTTATGCATCTTTCTATGCTTTCAGGTTGAAATGACTGAAAACTCACTTTGAACAAAAGTTATGGCTGTTTTGTATCACAGGTCACAAATAGTGTTTTCTCAGCGAGAGAAAGCCAAAATGAACACTTCATGCATAACTCCTGTATTTTGAGGAAAACTGCCTTAAATCCACCTCTAACTTCAAATATATGCATCTTTCTATGCTTTCAGGTTGAAACTTGACTGAAAACTCACTTTGAACAAAAGTTATGACTGTTTTGTATCACAGGTCACAAATAGCGTTTTCTCAACGAGAGACGGCCAAAATGAACACTTCATGCATAACTCCTGTATTTTGAAGAAAACTGACTGAAATCCACCTCTAACTTAAATATTATGAATCTTTCTATGCTTTCAGGTTGAAACTTGATGAAAACTAACTTTGAACAAAAGTTATGGCTGTTTTGTATCACAGGTCAGAAATAGTTTTTTCTCAGCGAGAGAAGGCCAAAATGAAAATTTCATGTATAACTCCTGTATTTTGAGGAAAACTGCATAAAATCCACCTATAACTTCACTTTTATACATATTTCGATGCTTTCAGGTTGAACCTTGACTGAAAATTCACTTTGAACAAAAGTTATGGCTGTTTTGTATCACAGGTCACAAATAGTGTTTTCTCAGCGAGAGAAGGCCAAAATGAACACTTCATGCATAACTCCTGTATTTTGAGGAAAACTGCCTGAAATCCACCTCTAACTTCAAGTTTATGCATCTTTCTATGCTTTCAGGTTGAAACTTGACTGAAAACTCACTTTGAACAAAAGTTATGGCTGTTTTGTATCACAGGTCACAAATAGTGTTTTCTCAGCGAGAGAAGGCCAAAATGAACACTTCATGCATAACTCCTGTATTTTGAGGAAAACTGCCTGAAATCCACCTCGAACTTCTCTTTTATGCATCTTTCTATGCTTTCAGGTTGAAACTTGACTGAAAACTCACTTTGAACAAAAGTAATGGCTGTTTTGTATCACAGGTCACAAATAGCGTTTTCTCAGCGAGAGAAGGCCAAAATGAACACTTCATGCATAACTCCTGTATTTTGAGGAAAACGGCATGAAATCCACCTCTAAATTCAAGTTTATGCATCTTTCTATGCTTTCAGGTTGAAACTTGATGAAAACTAACTTTGACCAAAAGTTATGGCTGTTTTGTATCACAGGTCACAAATAGTGTTTTCTCAGCGAGAGAAAGCCAAAATGAACACTTCATGCATAACTCCTGTATTTTGAGGAAAACTGCCTGAATTCCACCTCTAACTTAAAGATTATGCATCTTTCTATGCTTTCAGGTTGAAACTTGACTGAAAACTCACTTTGAACAAAAGTTATGGCTGTGTTGTATCACAGGTCACAAATAGCGTTTTCTCAGGGAGAGAAGGCAAAAATGAAAATTTCATTTATAACTCCTGTATTTTGAGGAAAACTGCATAAAATCCACCTCTAACTTCAAGTTTATGCATCTTTCTATGCTTTCAGGTTCAAACTTGACTGAAAACTCACTTTGAAGAAAAGTTATGGCATTTTTGTATCACAGGTCACAAATAGTGTTTTCTCAGCGAGAGAAGGCCAAAATGAAAACTTCATGCAGAACTCCTGTATTTTGAGGAAAACTGCATGAAATCCACCTGTAACTTCAAGTTTATGCATCTTTCTATGCTTCCAGGTTGAAACTTGACTGAAAACTCACTTTGAACAAAAGTTATGACTGTTTTGCTTCACAAGTCACAAATAGTGTTTTCTCAGTGAGAGAAGGCCAAAATGAACACTTCATGCATAACTCCTGTATTTTGAGGAAAACTCACTGAAATCAAGCCGTAACTTCAACTTTATGCATCTTTCTATGCTTTCAGGTTGAAACTTGTCTGAAAACTCACTTTGAACAAAAGTTATGGCTGTTTTTTGTCACAGGTCACAAATAGCGTTTTCTCAGCGAGAGAAGGCCAAAATGAACACTTCATGCAGAACTCCTGTATTTTGAGGAAAACTCACTGAAATCAAGCTGTAACTTCAAGTTTATTCATCTTTCTATGCTTTCAGGTTGAAACTAGAGTGAAAACTCACTTTGAACAAGAGTTATGGCTGTTTTGTGTCACAGGTCACAAATAGCGTTTTCTCAGCGAGAGAAGGCAAAAATGAACACTTCATGCAGAACTCCTGTATTTTGAGGAAAACTCACTGAAATCCAACTGTAACTTCAAGTATTTGCATCTTTCTATGGTTTCAGGTTGAAACTTGACTGAAAACTCACTTTGAACAAAAGTTATGGCATTTTTGTATCACAGGTCACAAATAGTGTTTTCTCAGCGAGAGAAGGCCAAAATGAACACTTCCTGCAGAACTCCTGTATTTTGATGAAAACTCACTGAAATCAAGCTGTAACTTCAAGTTTATGCATCTTTCTATGCTTTCAGAATGAAACTTGACTGAAAACTCACTTTGAACAAAAGTTATGGCTGTTTTGTGTCACAAATCACGAATAGCATTTTCTCAGCGAGAGAAGGCCAAAATGAACACTTCATGCAGAACTCCTGTATTTTGAGGAAAACTCACTGAAATCCAACTGTAACTTCAAGTTTATGCATCTTTCTATGCTTTCAGGTTGAAACTTGACTGAAAACTCACTTTGAAGAAAAGTTATGGCATTTTTGGATCACAGGTCACAAATAGTGTTTTCTCAGCGAGAGAAGGCCAAAATGAACACTTCATGCAGAACTCTTGTATTTTGAGGAAAACTCACTGACATCTAGCTGTAACTTCAAGTTTATGCATCTTTCTATGCTTTCAGGTTGAAACTTGACTGAAAACCCACTTTGAAAAAAAGTTATGGCCGTTTTGTGTCACAGGTCACAAATAGCGTTTTCTCAGCGAGAGAAGGCCAAAATGAAGACTTCATGCAGAACTCCTGTATTTTGATGAAAACTCACTGAAATCCACCTGTAACTTCAAGTTTATGCATCTTTCTATGCTTTCCGGTTGAAACTTGACTGAAAAGTTACTTTGAACAACAGTTATGGCTGTTTTGTGTCACAGGTCACAAATAGTGTTTTCTCAGCGAGAGAAGGCCAAAATGAAGACTTCATGCATAACTCCTGTATTATGAGGAAAACTGCCTGAAATCCACCTCTAACTTCAAGTTTATGCATCTTTCTATGCTTTCAGGTTGAAAATTGACTGAAAACTCACTTTGAACAAAAGTTATGGGGGTTTTGTATCACAGGTCACAAATAGTGTTTTCTCAGCGAGAGAAGGCCAAAATGAAGACTTCATGCATAACTCCTGTATTTTGAAGAAAACTGACTGAAATCCACCTCTAACTTAAATATTATGAATCTTTCTATTCTTTCAGGTTGAAACTTGACTGAAAACTAACTTTGAACAAAAGTTATGGCTGTTTCGTATCATAGGTCACAAATAGCGTTTTCTCAGCGAGAGAAGGCCAAAATGAACACTTCATGCATAACTCCTGTATATTGAGGAAAACTGCATGAAATCCACCTCTAACTTCAAGTTTATTGATCTTTCTATGCTTTCAGGTTGAAACTTGATGAAAACTAACTTTGAACAAAAGTTATGGCTGTTTTGTATCACAGGTCAGAAATAGTGTTTTCTCAGCGAGAGAAGGCCAAAATGAAAATTTCATGTATACCTCCTGTATTTTGAGGAAAACTGCATAAAATCCACCTGTAACTTCACTTTTATACATATTTCTATGCTTTCAGGTTGAAACTTGACTGAAAATTCACTTTGAACAAAAGTTATGGCTTTTTTGTATCACAGGTCACAAAAAGCCTTTTCTCAGTGACAGAAGGCCAAAATGAACACTTCATGTATAACTCCAGTATTTTGAGGAAAACTGCCTGAAATCAACCTCTAACTTCTCTTTTATGCATCTTTCTATGCTTTCAGGTTGAAATGACTGAAAACTCACTTTGAACAAAAGTTATGGCTGTTTTGTATCACAGGTCACAAATAGTGTTTTCTCAGCGAGAGAAAGCCAAAATGAACACTTCATGCATAACTCCTGTATTTTGAGGAAAACTGCCTTAAATCCACCTCTAACTTCAAATATATGCATCTTTCTATGCTTTCAGGTTGAAACTTGACTGAAAACTCACTTTGAACAAAAGTTATGACTGTTTTGTATCACAGGTCACAAATAGCGTTTTCTCAACGAGAGACGGCCAAAATGAACACTTCATGCATAACTCCTGTATTTTGAAGAAAACTGACTGAAATCCACCTCTAACTTAAATATTATGAATCTTTCTATGCTTTCAGGTTGAAACTTGATGAAAACTAACTTTGAACAAAAGTTATGGCTGTTTTGTATCACAGGTCAGAAATAGTTTTTTCTCAGCGAGAGAAGGCCAAAATGAAAATTTCATGTATAACTCCTGTATTTTGAGGAAAACTGCATAAAATCCACCTGTAACTTCTCTTTTATACATATTTCTATGCTTTCAGGTTGAACCTTGACTGAAAATTCACTTTGAACAAAAGTTATGGCTTTTTTGTATCACAGGTCACAAAAAGCGTTTTCTCAGTGACAGAAGGCCAAAATGAACACTTCATGTATAACTCCTGTATTTTTTGGAAAACTGCATGAAATCCACCTCTAACTTCAAGTTTATGCATCTTTCTATGCTTTCAGGTTGAAACTTGACTGAAAACTCACTTTGAACAAAAGTTATGGCTGTTTTGTATCACAGGTCACAAATAGAGTTTTCTCAGCGAGAGAAGGCTAAAATGAAAACTTCATGCATAACTCCTGTATTTTTAGGAAAACTGCCTGAAATCCACGTCTAACTTCAAGTTTATGCATCTTTCTATGCTTTCAGGTTGAAACTTGACTGAAAACTCACTTTGAACAAAAGTTATGGCTGTGTTGTATCACAGGTCACAAATAGCGTTTTCTCAGGGAGAGAAGGCAAAAATGAAAATTTCATGTATAACTCCTGTATTTTGAGGAAAACTGCATAAAATCCACCTGTAACTTCACTTTTATACATATTTCTATGCTTTCAGGTTGAAACTTGACTGAAAACTCACTTTGAACAAAAGTTATGGCTGTTTTGTATCACAGGTCACAAAAAGCGTTTTCTCAGTGAGAGAAGGCCAAAATGAACACTTCATGCATAACTCCTGTATTTTGAGGAAAACTACCTGAAATCCACCTCTAACTTAAAGATGATGCATCTTTCTATGCTTTCAGGTTGAAACTTGACTGAAAACTCACTTTGAACAAAAGTTATGGCTGTGTTGTATCACAGGTCACAAATAGCGTTTTCTCAGCGAGAGAAGGCCAAAATGAAATTTTCATGTATAACTCCTGTATTTCGAGGAAAACTGCATAAAATCCACCTGTAACTTCACTTTTTTACATATTTCTATGCTTTCAGGTTTAAACTTGACTGAAAACTCACTTTGAACAAAAGTTATGGCTGTTTTGTATCACAGGTCACAAATAGTGTTTTCTCAGCGAGAGAAGGCCAAAATGAACACTTCATTCATAACTCCTGTATTTTGAGGAAAACTACCTTAAATCCACTTCTAACTTAAAGATTATGCATCTTTCTATGCTTTCAGGTTGAAACTTGACTGAAATCTCACTTTGAACAAAAGTTATGGCTGTGTTGTATCACAGGTCACAAATAGCGTTTTCTCAGCGAGAGAAGGCCAAAATGAACACTTCATGCATAACTCCTGTATTTTGAGGAAAACTGCCTGAAATCCACCTCTAACTTCAAGTTTATGCATCTTTCTATGCTTTCAGGTTGAAACTTGACTGAAAACTCACTTTGAACAAAAGTTATGGCTGTTTTGTGTCACAGGTCACAAATAGTGTTTTCTCAGCGAGAGAAGGCCAAAATGAACACTTCATGCATAACTCCTGTATTTTGAGGAAAACTGCCTGAAATCCACCTTGAACTTCTCTTTTATGCATCTTTCTGTGCTTTCAGGTTGAAACTTGACTGAAAACTCACTTTGAACAAAAGTTATGGCTTTTTTTTGTGTCATAAGTCATGAATAGTGTTTTCACAGTGACAGAAGACCAAAATTAACACTTCATGCATAACTCCTGTATTTTGACGAAAACTGCCTGAAATCCACAGCTAACTTTTCTTTTATGCATCTTACTATGCTTTCAGGTTGAAACTTGACTGAAAACTCACTTTGAACAAAAGTTATGTTTTTTTTGTGTCACAGGTCACAAATAGTGTTTTCACAGCGAAATGAGTCCAAAATGAAAACTTCATCCATACCTATTGTATTTTTTGGAAAACTGAGTTAAATCCATCCTCTGACTTAAAGTTTATGCATCTTTCTATGCTTTCAGGTTCAAACTTGACTGAAAACTCACTTTGAACAAAAGTTATGGCTGTTTTGTGTCGCAGGTCACAAATAGCATTTTCTCAGCCAGAGAAGGCCAAAATGAACACTTCATGCATAACTCCTGTATTTTGAGGAAAACTGCCTGAAATCCACCTCTAACTTCAAGTTTATGCATCTTTCTATGCTTTCAGGTTGAAACTTGACTGAAAACTCACTTTGAACAAAAGTTATGGCTGTTTTGTATCACAGGTCACAAATAGTGTTTTCTCAGCGAGAGAAGGCCAAAATGAACACTTCATGCATAACTCCTGTGTTTTGAGGGAAACTGCCTGAAATCCACCTCGAACTTCTCTTTTATGCATCTTTCTATGCATTCAGGTTGAAACTTGACTGAAAACTCACTTTGAACAAAACTAATGGCTGTTTTGTATCACAGGTCACAAATAGCGTTTTCTCAGCGAGAGAAGGCCAAAATGAACACTTCATGCATAACTCCTGTATTTTGAGGAAAACTGCATGAAATCCACCTCTAACTTCAAGTTTATGCATCTTTCTATGCTTTCAGGTTGAAACTTGATGAAAACTAACTTTGAACAAAAGTTATGGCTGTTTTGTATCACAGGTCACAAATAGTGTTTTCTCAGCGAGAGAAAGCCAAAATGAACACTTCATGCATAACTCCTGTATTTTGAGGAAAACTGCCTGAAATCCACCTCTATCTTAAAGATTATGCATCTTTCTATGCATTCAGGTTGAAACTTGACTGAAAACTCACTTTGAACAAAAGTTATGGCTGTGTTGTATCACAGGTCACAAATAGCGTTTTCTCAGCGAGAGAAGGCCAAAATGAAAATTTCATGTATAACACCTGTATTTTGAGGAAAACTGCCTGAAATCCACCTCTAACTTCAAGTTTATGCATCTTTCTATGCTTTCAGGTTGAAAATTGACTGAAAACTCACTTTGAACAAAAGTTATGGCTGTTTTGTATCACAGGTCACAAATAGTGTTTTCTCAGCGAGAGAAGGCCAAAATGAACACTTCATGCATAACTCCTGTATTTTGAGGAAAACTGCCTGAAATCCTCCTTGAACTTCTCTTTTATGCATCTTTCTGTGCTTTCAGGTTGAAACTTGACTGAAAACTCACTTTGAACAAAAGTTATGGCTTTTTTTTGTGTCATAAGTCATGAATAGTGTTTTCACAGTGACAGAAGACCAAAATTAACACTTCATGCATAACTCCTGTATTTTGACGAAAACTGCCTGAAATCCACAGCTAACTTTTCTTTTATGCATCTTACTATGCTTTCAGGTTGAAACTTGACTGAAAACTCACTTTGAACAAAAGTTATGTTTTTTTTGTGTCACAGGTCACAAATAGTGTTTTCACAGCGAAATGAGTCCAAAATGAAAACTTCATCCATACCTATTGTATTTTTTGGAAAACTGAGTTAAATCCATCCTCTGACTTAAAGTTTATGCATCTTTCTATGCTTTCAGGTTCAAACTTGACTGAAAACTCACTTTGAACAAAAGTTATGGCTGTTTTGTGTCGCAGGTCACAAATAGCATTTTCTCAGCCAGAGAAGGCCAAAATGAACACTTCATGCATAACTCCTGTATTTTGAGGAAAACTGCCTGAAATCCACCTCTAACTTCAAGTTTATGCATCTTTCTATGCTTTCAGGTTGAAACTTGACTGAAAACTCACTTTGAACAAAAGTTATGGCTGTTTTGTATCACAGGTCACAAATAGTGTTTTCTCAGCGAGAGAAGGCCAAAATGAACACTTCATGCATAACTCCTGTGTTTTGAGGGAAACTGCCTGAAATCCACCTCGAACTTCTCTTTTATGCATCTTTCTATGCATTCAGGTTGAAACTTGACTGAAAACTCACTTTGAACAAAACTAATGGCTGTTTTGTATCACAGGTCACAAATAGCGTTTTCTCAGCGAGAGAAGGCCAAAATGAACACTTCATGCATAACTCCTGTATTTTGAGGAAAACTGCATGAAATCCACCTCTATCTTCAAGTTTATGCATCTTTCTATGCTTTCAGGTTGAAACTTGATGAAAACTAACTTTGAACAAAAGTTATGGCTGTTTTGTATCACAGGTCACAAATAGTGTTTTCTCAGCGAGAGAAAGCCAAAATGAACACTTCATGCATAACTCCTGTATTTTGAGGAAAACTGCCTGAAATCCACCTCTATCTTAAAGATTATGCATCTTTCTATGCATTCAGGTTGAAACTTGACTGAAAACTCACTTTGAACAAAAGTTATGGCTGTGTTGTATCACAGGTCACAAATAGCGTTTTCTCAGCGAGAGAAGGCCAAAATGAAAATTTCATGTATAACTCCTGTATTTTGAGGAAAACTGCATAAAATCCACCTCTAACTTCACTTTTATACATATTTCTATGCTTTCAGGTTGAAACTCGACTGAAAATTCACTTTGAACAAAAGTTATGGCTTTTTTGTATCACAGGTCACAAAAAGCGTTTTCTCAGTGAGAGAAGGCCAAAATGAACACTTCATGTATAACTCCTGTATTTTGAGGAAAACTACATGAAATCAACCTCTAACTTCTCTTTTATGCATCTTTCTATGCTTTCAGGTTGAAACTTGACTGAAATCTCACTTTGAACAAACGTTATGTCTGTTTTTATTACAGGTCATAAATAGCGTTTTCTCATCGAGAGAAGGCCAAAATGAACACTTCATGCATAACTCCTGTATTTTGAGGAAAACTGCCTGAAATCCACCTCTAACTTCAAGTCTATCCATCTTTCTATGCTTTCAGGTTGAAACTTGACTGAAAACTCACTTTGAACAAAAGTTATGGCTGTTTTGTATCACAGGTCACAAATAGTGTTTTCTCAGCGAGAGAAGGCCAAAATGAACACTTCATGCATAACTCCTGTATTTTGAGAAAAACTGCCTGAAATCCACCTCGAACTTCTCTTTTATGCATCTTTCTATGCTTTCAGGTTGAAACTTGACTGAAAACTGACTTTGAACAAAAGTAATGTTTTTTTTGTGTCACAGGTCACAAATAGTGTTTTCACAGCGAAATGAGTCCAAAATGAAAACTTCATCCATACCTATTGTATTTTGATGAAAACTCACTGAAATCCACCTGTAACTTCAAGTTTATGCATCTTTCTATGCTTTCAAGTTGAAACTTGACTGAAAACTCACTTCGAAGAAAAATTATGGCATTTTTGTATCACAGGTCACAAATAGTGTTTTCTCAGCAACAGAAGGCCAAAATGAACACTTCATGCATAACCCCTGTATTTTGAGGAAAACTCACTTAAATCAAGCAGTACCTTCAAGTTTATGCATCTTTCTATGCTTTCAGGTTGAAACTTGACTGAAAACTCACTTTGAACAAAAGTTATGGCTGTTTTGTGTTAAAGGTCACAAATAGCGTTTTCTCAGCGAGAGAAGGCCAAAATGAACACTTCATGCGGAACTCCTGTATTTTAATGAAAACTCACTGAAGTCCACCTGTTACTTCAAGTTTATGCATCTTTCTATGCTTTCAGGTGGAAACTTGACTGAAAACTCACTTTGAAGAAAAGTTATGGCATTTTTGTATCACAGGTCACAAATAGTGTTTTCTCAGCGAGAGAAGGCCAAAATGAACACTTCATGCAGAACCCCTGAATTTTGAGGAAAACTCACTGAAATCAAGCTGTAACTTCAAGTTTATGCAACTTTCTATGCTTTCAGGTTGAAACTTGACTGAAAACTCACTTTGAAGAAAAGTTATGGCATTTTTGTATCACAGGTCACAAATAGTGTTTTCTCAGCGAGAGAAGGCCAAAATGAACACTTCATGCAGAACTAATGTATTTTGATGAAAACTCTCTGAAATCAAGCTGTAACTTCAACTTTTGCATCTTTCTATGCTTTCAGGTTGAAACTTGACTGAAAACTCACTTTGAACAAAAGTTATGGCTGTTTTGTATCACAGGTCACAAATAGTGTTTTCTCAGTGAGAGAAGGCCAAAATGAACACTTCATGCAGAACTCCTGTATTTTGATGAAAACTCACTGAAATCCACCACTAACTTCAAGTTTATGAATCTTTCTATGCTTTCAGGTTGAAACTTGACTGAAAACTCACTTTGAAGAAAAGTTTTGGCATTTTTGTATCACAGGTCACAAATAGTGTTTTCTCAGCGAGAGAAGGCCAAAATGAACACTTCATGCATAACTCCTGTATTTTGAGGAAATCTGCGTGAAATCCACCTGTAACTTCTCTTTTATGCATTTTTCTGTGCTTTCAGGTTGAAACTTGACTGAAAACTCACTTTGAACAAAAGTTGTGGCTGTTTTGTATCACAGATCACAAATAGTGTTTTCTCAGCGATAGAAGGCCAAAATGAACACTTCATGCATCACTCCTGTATTTTGAGGAAAACTGCGTGAAATCCACCTGTAACTTCTCTTTTATGCATCTTTCTATGCTTTCAGGGGGAAACTTGACTGAAAACTCACTTTGAACAAAAGTTATGGCTGTGTTGTATCACAGGTCACAAATAGCGTTTTTACAGCGAGAGAAGGCTAAAATGAACACGTCATGCAAAAATCCTGTATTTTGAGGAAAACTGCGTGAAATCCACCTGTAACGTCTGTTTTATTCATCTTTCTATGCATTCAGATTGAAACTTGACTTAAAACTCACTCTAAACAAAAGTTATGGCTGTTTTTTTTTACAGGTCACAAATAGGGTTTTCACAGCGAGAGAAGGCCAAAATGAACACTTCATGCATAACTCCTGTATTTTGAGGAAAACTGTGTGAAATCCACCTGTAACTTCAAGTTTATGCATCTTTCTATGCTTTCAGGTTGAACTTTCACTTCGAAGTCATTTTGAAAAAAAATTACGTCTTTGATGTCACGGTTCACGAAGACTGTTTTCAAAACAAAAGAAGACATTTTAAACATTTCATGCAGAACTCTATTAGTTTGAGCAAAGCTGGCTCAAA